>NC_139223.1:33883018-35083018 GCF_055691185.1 Crinia signifera | reverse complement strand
TACAATCCTTGGGATCCTGGGCAACTGCCCATTAAGCCCAATGGGAAAGACAGCCCTGATTGTGAGTACATTGTGTGTCCAAAAATTCCAAAGACTGTAAGCAGGTCTTTCTGATTCATGGCCACCTGAAGAGTCTTAAGGTGGCCATACATCAGAAAGACCTGTTTACAATCATGATTGTGTCCAACTTTAACTTCAACTCCACGGCAGTCCTTGGGGGTTTTTGGACACACAATGTACTTACAATCCGTTATACAATCCGTCATACAATAAAGCTGCTGCAAAGGACCAGTCATCTCATAATTGATTGTATGCACCTAACCTGTCTGAAAAGTGCCACTCAAAATATGCTGGTTGCATGAGTTGTTGAAAGCACATGCAATCCGCTCCCAATCCCAATTTAACAACTGATGCAGCATGTCTGATTAGAGGACCAATCTTCCAACCTGCATACAGTCCATCATACAATCCCTCGAGATTGTATGATTGGGTGCAATGTCTTTCAGGTGTATGGGGGGCCTTTATGCATTTGTAGGGCATCACGGGCGGTATTAATAAATAAATAATATGCACACGCTCGATATGTAGGTCACACTTTAAAGCCAGTTTACAAGTCATTTGATATATTCAACTTACATAGCCTCAAGTCCATCGCATGCAATCGGGAGACTGACAATGCAATTTATAAGGTCAGAATTGAATGCAGACAACAGGAAGTACAATTTATCCTGGAACCATTCAGTCAAGGTACAAGCTGCCAAATTCTCCTCATTCTGTTGGAGATTCTCCCACACTGCATTCAGAAGGTACAATTTTGCTTGCGATGTTATAAGTTGTACATTGGCCTGAAAAACACACATGCATACAATTGGGATTATAAACCCTGACATACGTAACACATGGCTGGACCGTCCATTTTATCGGTGAAGTACAAGTCTTGGGATAAGGCAGGGTTGCCTACCCTCCCGGAATGGCCGGGAGTCTCCCGGCCCCCCGGAAAGGTGGGCAACCCTCCCGGAATCAGGGGGTCCCCCACTGCACACCCCCCCCCCCCCGATCGCGGCCATCTTATCCCTACCTCGGCATTTAAATGCCGCAAGTCTCAGGGGAGGGGGTGGAGCTAAAATGGCACAATCGCGTCATTTTATCCCGGCCCCCTCCATGGAGATCCTTGAAGTCGGCTATTTTACATCATGGGGCGGGGCTTAATGACGTCACGCCCAAGCCCCGCCCCCAAAAAGCTACTGAAAGTCTCCTCTCCGGGCTTCTCCCGGAGAGGAGAATGTAAAAGTCGGCAACCCTGGGATAAGGAAGTGATCATTAAGAAGATTATCCAGAGTTATTTTTACAGTTAGCACATTAATTAGAACATCTATTAGCATTAGATACAGCTTCTATGGCTCTACACTTTTTACTTCTCCCAAGTGGCATGGTTTAGGTCTACCTTTACCTTCAATGAACAACAAAATCCCTTTGTTATCACAGTGATGTCACAGGGGTCCTCTTCTATAAACACGAAAGCCCATTATTATAACATCATGTGTAATAACATAAACCATTGCATGCGCTAAATGGTTATTTTTTTTTTTATCCGTTCGGTTGCGACTTCGCATCCTTGCGAGTCAACCAGAATCCGCCCTGCGAATGGTGGAACGCCGGCCCACCAATCGCATGGCGAATATGTTTGTATGGCATGCGAATGGATGATTTACATATACATCCATTCGCATACCAGTGGGAACCTCCAACATCATGTGATGGTCGCCGACCATCGAAAGATGTGGTGTGCACACGCATATATAAAGTGACTCTCCGGTCACTTTTATATGCGTGTATGTTCTCGCTGAAATGACATCTTGCGGTATCAGCTGCTGCATTCTCATGATTGTTTGTGCCGCCCACAAAATATCAGCTGTTCACTGCATGATTGACCGGGGAAGGTTAATAGTGCCGTCTACTATTTAAGCTTTGGGCATCCAGTATCAGTGCGAAAGGAGAGACGGGACTCTTTAGGGAATATATTGAACCTTATAATAAAGGACAGGTAGAGATGTTGCCCACTGAAGCCAATTAGATGCTTGCTATCATTTTCCTAGTACTTTCTATAAGATAGCTGGCATCTGATTGGTTGATATGGGAAACACCGCCACAATCTCCACCTTAATGCTGTATGAGCATCCAATCACAGATGCTAAAGCATCTTGTCCAATAAATTAAGTCTGCATCTGCTTCCCTTCATGCACCAGGTTGTGAACTCTAGATGAGTTTCAAGCAGGGATGAGTTGCCTAGGGTGTAGGAACTACACGCCATCTTTGTTCCAAAATAAAACAATCAAATAAAGTTATTGTGTTTTTAAGACCGTTGTTGAGCAAACTTTTTGAGAAATCTTTAGAACATAGAAATACGAGTGCTACTTACCCAATTACTAATTTTGATTATGGTCTCCCCAAGTGTGGTTGTATTGATTTTAGAGACGAATAGGGATAAAGATTCTTGTGAAATTATAGCTTTGGGTTGAAGGTAACAGGATAAGATTGAAAAAGCAGTGTCCGAGGAGATATTGGCAAGCTATGGGTAGAAGAGAAGTTACCACAGTCATTATCATTCATGACTTACAATATCTACTATGCTTCTCACTATCTTTGTTTTAGTTCTGCCATTTATGGCTTAGACCAGTGGTTCCCAAACGTTCTCGAATAAGGGCGCCTAGGTCTAGAGTTTCTTATTGGGCTTCTTTATCCATGTATTTTATGATTGGCAAGTACAGTAGCAGCACTGGTTTTGCATATCACATTGACCATAAATACTGTAATTTGATTTGGTCCTGGACTATGAACCCATGGCACCCATGCAAGTGCCCCATGGCACCCAGTTTAGGGGCCACTGGCTTAAACTGAGATCAGGCAATGTTCTGGTGTGACTTCGATATAAAACTCCCTTTTAATTAAATGTATTTAATTCAAATGAATATATATATATATATATATATATATATATATATATATATATATAATCAATGCTTTGGTTTAATGTAACCATCTTCAGGATATATATATATATATATGTACACACTGCTGTATCCTGAAAATAGTTACATTAAACTGAAACGTTGATAATAGTACAGTAGTCGCTGTTTATTCTGGTTGTATGAAGTAACGTGAGTGCCACATATACTAATTGGTTTTATAAGTGACCATCCGACTATCAGGCTGAGGTGGCCAATGGGGCTATTCCAGTATATATATAGAAAGAAAATAGACTGTTGTTTGCGCTAAGTCAGCATGCACCTTATAGAGCTTCCCTGTTAGTGGAGGATAATGTGGAATGAAAATAGTAGAAGATGTAAAGTGCGCTATCACCACCTTGATTGCAATTGTAAACAATTGTTTCTTTAAAAATACAATTTTGAAATAAAACATTTTTTATTAAAAAAATTCAAATTCATCAGAAATGATAAATTCCATTCAATGCCGCCACAAAGGGAACAGACCCAACGCGTTTCATCAGAGTGACTTCATCAGGGGTACTGGTTCCATCACCTCTGTATCGCAGGGTTTGGGAATTGGCCTTTATTGGCGTAACAGCGTTATAAATAACATCTCATATGTAGAACTTTTTTTTGTAAAAACGTCAATACTGTATGAGGTTTCAAAGAATACCAGAATAGGAATGGCTAGTAAGTCTCCAGTGTCTGAATGCAGCTTCATTCTTAATAATATTAATAGTAAAGTATTAAAAAATTAAAAACTCGTCAACATTTTTCAAGTCGACATTTTGCTGCTTGTGTTGACCTAATGACCATGGTTAACTTCTCCTCACATGGGGAAGTACCACCACTGACCACTAGAGGCCACTGACCAAATTACTACTTTTTGTGCTAAACTAACAGAAAGTGAAAACTATTTTTGCAGGGACGCTGAAGCACTTCAAACTGGCTAGATATGATGAGAGGGAGCAGTGAATACAGAAATTGGAGGTAGGAGCAGATAGGGACTGGGGGTGGGTTGGAGAGTTTGTGAGCTAAAAACTGTCACAGCTCAAAAGCATACGTAAATTTCAGAAGCCATAATTTTGACGGGAATTCAACTAGTAGTTTTATGTTTGCTGTATTCTCATTTATTATTCAAGTACTTGCCACATCTACTATTCTATCAATCTATTGGCCAGCCTATAAAAAACAGTACACCCTATACTTTTTTATCATGGCAGTTAATTTTTATAAAAATATTTGAATTTATCTGCTGCCCTAAGCTATCTTTGTAGATGTAGGCATCACAAGTAGATGCCCGCTGCTAATGATCCACGTTGCATTCTAAGATGCAGGCATCGGAACACTGCAACACCATCCAGTGACTTGGGACACCCATGGGGTAACGCAAGCCGGCCATTGCAGATACTTGTAAGAGGCTTCTTCCCTCCCCCTAACCAGCTGTGACACACTTGTTTTCTCAATCAGAGACCATTGCCGCCCCCTTCCTACTGACAGTCTGATGCTATTTGTTTTAAATGTGGAATACATTTAGTAAAAATGGAGTACAACGGTGTAAACTGAACTTACTGAAGCACAGGAATACTGTAACAGAGAGTAGGAGCAATAATTCCTCACTAAGCCACGTTGCAAAAAGATAGATAAATCACCACTGGGAAAAAAAAAAGTTGAACAAAATTAGTCACAAAACAATAATAAAAAAATGTTACACAGTGTAATATCCTAAGCACCCAGTGGTTCAGCCATTTTGTGGGTTAAAATTATATATGAAATACAGTCATAGTACATATCGATTAAGCAAAGATTAACTACAGTCTTGAGGCATAAGGTCTTTGTGTGCATATTGACTAGATTAACAAATCACTGCAACCACTTTATCACAATCATTGATCTCTCCTAGAGATTTGAAAGTCATGATTATTGACGGACTTTATATCACCCTATGTCCTGCATTGGTGTATGTAAAATAATGGAGGACCTACAGTATTTGCCTATTATTGGAAGAGATCCACCTTTTCATTCATTTTTATAAGAGTATTTTATTATAATTGTGCTGATATAATCTGTTTGTTTATTTTTCCATTATTTTTTTTATTTTTAGCTTTACTATTTCTATTCTCTATGTTTATTATTCTTTATATTTATGTGGTATTGTATCTATGACCGGTTATTTCTGCTAGATAAAGAATTATTCTTGTTATAATAAAATTGTGGTCTTATATTTATTTCATGTTGGCCAGCGATTATTATAATAATTATATATTACATCATAAGCGCACATAATTTCCCCCTTTTTTTCCTATATGTAGAGTTGTGGCACAATAAAATAATGGGGCATTATATTGCTATAGTTTTCACCAGGTTTGAAGTGCAGTACATCAGGGATGCGGTCGAATGGTCAACCCATTTCCACGTCGACCATTTCCATGTCAACCGTTTGCTCATGTTGGCTTTTCGACCATGTCCACCTAAGTTATGTCAACCTTTTTTGGTGTCGACCTTTTGCCTTTCAAGCATTAGTGGTTGACCTTCTGAGCATCAAACTACACACTGTAGACCATACCCATACATCAAATGGGTATGGTCGACACTGTCTAGTTTGATGCTATATAGGCGATATGCTGGTCTGATCTGCCCAACCGGATGGCATATTCCTCAATGTGTACCCGACTTTAGATTCATAAAGCTTGAACTAGGGATTTGCTGGCCATGATTGGGCATTATCAACGCTGTGGAAAATATTGAATTTAAATAGGTTACTCACAGTCCGGGCACTAATGAACACAGAGCCTCACCTGTTGAACAACAAAACACATTAATTAGCTTATTCAATACTTATCTCTGTGCTATACAGTAGCAGTACTAGCTATACTTACCATCTGCAGCATAGGAGTAGCACTAAAAAACAATTAGAGATAAAAATGTTTTAAAGTACAGTATTTGATAGTAATTAATAGCAGACAAAATTAGGATTAAAAAATAGTTAATTGTTCTTGTCCAACAGCTAATTATAATATGTTATTATTTGTCTCTAGCAATATCAAGATAAATTCAACAAAAATCATCAAAATCATACATGATCTCCGTATCATATTAATTACTAGTCATGCGCTATCAATGAGAGTCTCCCATTATGCTCCCCCCACCCTTTTTTCTTGCACCTTACTCTTTTCCTTTATTTTCTCTTTTCTTTCTTTAATTAATATCTTTTATGTTTGATTTGTTGGATTAGTTCTATGAAACATATAATTATTAGATATAAATGAAGATACTGTATGTAAACTACTGGTGTTTTTCATTACAAAAGTTTTTATTGATTAGACATCTGAAACAGATGTAGGTTTTTTTATGTGTGTTATAACCATTAAAAATAATAAAATAAATAAATAAAAAATGAAACTAATAATATTGTTTTTTAAAGAATCCTAATATTTTAGATAGTAATATTTATTATTTTGTTTCTCAAATTAGACAATTTTTTTAAGATAATTTTTATATTGCTTGTATTACAGTATACTCCTTCACCCATTATGTTTCCCTCTGTACTTCTCTCTAGAACATTTATTCAGTGCAAACCAAATTTGAACAGAAATGTAATCATTCAAGAGCAATGTGTTGTGGTGAGTTCTCTACGATAGTAGTATGTCAACTGTGGGAAATAGCATACCGTACAAACATTATTCCAGTGTATATGTAGCTTTATTTATGGCTGTAATTACGGGTGGGGGGGATAAAAAAATTACTTTTTAATTCAGAATTCAAAAAATATTTAAGTTCCTTTATTTATAACAGCATTTACAGCTATGTAATTGCTGACAATACTAATATGAGGTATGCTACAATGGTATAAGGGTCTATAAATGTATGTTTTTTTATTAACGGACGACACGGACGGTGTAATGGTTAGCATTACTGCCTCACAGCGCTGAGGTCATGGGTCCGATCCCCACCATGGCTCTAACTGTGTGGAGTTTGTATATTCTCCCCGTGCGTGCGTGGGTTTTCTCTGGGTATTCCAGTTTCCTCCCACAATCCAAAAATATACAGGTAGGTTAATTGGCTTCCAACAAAAATTAACCCTAGAATGTCTGTGTGTGTGTGTACATGTGGTAGGGAATATAGATTGTAAACTCGACTTGGGGCAGGGACTGATGTGACTGATGTGAATGTTAAAATATTCTCTGTAAAGGAATATGTATGCGTTATATATGAAACTGTTAATAAATAATAAATAAATAAATAACAACAGTAATAATGATGAGCAAGAGGAGTAACACAGGTGGTATAATGGTCAACATTACTTCCTCACAGCACTGAAGCCATGAGCTTGATTCACACCATGATCCAAACGTAGTGGAGTTTGTATATTCCCCCAGTGCTTGAGTGGGTTTCCCCTGGGTACTTAATTTCCTCCCACACTCCAAAATATACTAGTAGATTAATTGGCTCTCAACAAACTAAACCCTTGTGCAGATACATGTGTTTAGGGCAGAATACATGGACCAGTTGGTTTATACCTGCCATCAATTTATATGTTTCTATGATATAATAATAATAATAATAATAATAATAATAATAATAATAATAATAATAATAATAATAATAATAATAATAATACAGAATGGAAAAAAAAGAATGCTCCTTACATCATTTGGATTAGTTAAGACTGAAACTTCAGCTTCCAATGTTGTTTCAAACAGTACCGTAGTTCTAATTTCTGGATTAAGATCCTTTAAAGTAGAAAAAAGTTCAATAATATACTGGTTAGAAAATGATGTTTCGTACTGTAATTATCCTTTTCCACTGCCAGATAATTATAAGGTATAACCAGGAATGGGCTTAGTGGAAAGGGCTACAAGGAAAAAATCTTGGGTCTAGTGACCTCGATCAGGGGTTTTTAAAGGTTTAGGTTTATTTAGTTCAAAAACCCCAAAAGCACTACTGAAATTTTTATTCTTGCTACTATTTCAGTTCTATGTGTACAAAGAATAGCAATGGCCCATGTAAAAAAATAGGTCGGAATGTCTTAATTATCTGTTAATTAATGTAGAATGAAGACCAGGGCGTGGTCATCTCATTCCAACTCGTGACAGTGCTTATGCCTGGGGCTAAAATAAGTCACATTTTCTTAAAATGAACTATTGCTTCCAAAGACAAGATACATTCTAAATTATGACATGTGAGAATTTTTGAGAGGACTAAAACCCCTGCCGGGATGTTCTATGACGTCTGCACAGTTTGCCACCTGGGGCTGGATGTAATACCAACTGAGTTCATGGCTGTACGGGATGCCGGCCGAACTCGGGCATTTTTTAAAGGTTCAACCGCTTACAAAGCCTGGTTTTGTTAGTGATTGCCCCCTTAAAAAAAAAAGCATCCTGCGGTGCCATCGAACTTGCGTGGACAATCTACCCCTGGTGCCTCCGTCAGCGGTTATCATGTTTTCTTTACAATACATTTTATCTGCAGGTTTCATAGGGTGTGTGGGTCAGGTTAATACAGTTCTCCAACTGGAACAAAGTCTACAGAACAATAATCTAAATAATCAGACGTATTCTATTCAACAGGTTACTGTCTGTATTTTATATTGAGTGCATATGGACAGGCAGAACGATGGTTTGGTTGAGCATTCAAGAAATAAGAAAAACTCTAGAACACAGAAAAAAAACATATTTTTCTTGATACTTACTGCTTGTACACTGTAACCTAAATAAGATAAAACACATAATTATCAATTAATGTCCATCTGAAACAAAATAAACTTACAGACAAGACAAGACATACAGCCGGCTCTGCCATTAGGCAGCAGTCTACATATAGTTACATACTAGATAAGGCCAAATAAAGACGTGCGTCTATCGAGTTAAACCTTGAGTCTAGGGGCTCAAGAATCCGGGGGTGCGCCCCAAGTCTATGACAATCTAAAAATGGCATCCTTGATGAAGTTAATGCAAATGGAATTAATGCAAACAGAACTTCTAAGACGTCACATTTACACTTTCCCTGAGGTTCTGGAATGTCGGTATTGGTGGGGACAGTAAGCTGAAGCCTTGGCCTACAGTAGTAACTGGCAGGCTTGTTATACATGACATAACACAAATATGCCTTTATTCATTTGGATCCTCATCAGCAGTACTGTAGAATGAAGTGTGGAATGACCCAATGTCAAGCACATTGAGGTTCTAGAATAACCACTTGTAACTCATTAAACAGCATAAACCTATAGGGGAGGAAGTAAATGCACAAGAAGAGCTGCCAAATACAAGAAGTGCGACTGGCCGGTGTGACGGCTCCGTTGGCACTAGCTTGCCGGACATGGCATTGAAATAAAATTATTTTACACCAGCAATAGACTGTCACCCTATGCTGGTGGTGTACAAATGGGGTGGGGGGGGGGGGTGGGATAGAGGACCAAAATCCATGGTGTCCCACCAAATTGTCTCTAACCAGGACTGAACTTTACAAGCCAGGGCTAAGGCACCATTGCAGGGTGACACACAACTTGGGGACACCGTGCCAGAGTGACTAGCAAGACCTAAGCTGCGTGGACAATGCTAATAGAACGTCAGCTCTTCCCACTCCCCAGGCCCCTATATTTTTCAAATAATAATATATGGTTTAATATTATATTAACTCCATTTAGTTACTGGTGCTCTACGGATCCCAGTAAGCTCTGCCATGCCCAATTGTAATGACTTCCAGGTCATTCTGACACTCTGAGTACCACAAATGCCAGCATGCCATGGTGTCCAGGGCCCAGGGCTGTGTGTTTCCCTGCTATAGTACCAGAATGTATGGATCTTTAACCCAATACACATCACTGGCAGATTGGCTCCACTGCTTCCAAATCACAGTACAAATTATGGTGGAGGGGGTATCGGGTAGAGAGTCGTGATCGTATAGGGGTACACATCCATTATTTTGGGGAATATTCACCCCCATTGTGCAGGGCAATGACAATAAATCCCATTATTTCTGAAAAGAATTACCTAAGCAAGATGGATAAACACTAAAAACAACATACCGGAAAGCAGGATCCCAGCTAAACAAACCAGGACAGGTAAACCCTTATTCGTCCTCATCATTCCCGGCACCCGACCTTACGGTCAGCTCTTTGTTTCAGCTCTGTGGATTCAAAATAATTACATTCAATTCATGACCTAGTTTTATAGCCTTACACTTAACTAACAGAATGTAAACTGTAACTGTTAGTGGAGTTTTACTTTGAAGAACACCGAGCCTCTTATAGTCGGATGTAGCAAACTCTACCAAATGGTAACCTAACCCAAATGGTAAGCTATCTTTATTTGGGAAACCAGAAGTATCATACAAGTATTTGCTTGTTGTTGACTGGCAGAACATCCCGCAGAAGTAAGACCCGCTCCCTTTAAATCTGACTTCTGAAAGTTGCCAATTTAAAAAAAAATTGTGTTGGTCTAGAACAGGGGTGGCCAAACTGGTCCTCAAGCAGGGCTTAAAGTGGTCATGCAAAGGTGGGGGAACTCATTTCTCTATTCCACCTAATTACCCCCCTCCAGTCCCCCAATTAGGCAGTCCACACTTTCCAGGCAACCTAGCTTATGCACAGGTATAAAGCAGCCCATACACGCTGCTATGAGTGCTGACCCGATGTGTGCTTTGAGGTGCGCGCTCCCGCGGCACCTCATCGCACAGTACAAAAAGTATGTGCTTGCACATACTTTTTGTACTTAGGTTTCATCACATTGCATCGCATTGCATGCACAACGGATGCACATGCAATGCAATGTGATCCGTGCTAGTACAGCACGGAAAGCACGCCCACAAAGCAGCGTGTATGGGCAGCTTAAGCCATTACTAACTGTCACATTTTCAAACATGTGCTGTATTCATTCCTAGTTGACACATTGTACAGATCCACATGTAATCTGGAATACACACTACTGTTGGTAGCTCTCGAAGTATGTAGTTAATTTGCAGATGGACGAAATACCGATTAACAGAACCGAATGCCGATAGACAAAATACCGACAGGTACAGAACATTGACAATTGAAATACTGTCAACATCAAAATACCAACCATCAAAACGCCGTCAGGTACAAAACACTGACGCAACCACAATGTCGACAGACAAAAAACAATTTGTTCATACTTTATCATCCCAGTCTGCATAGAGTGAGAAAATAATAGTGCCCGAAACATTACACTACACTACACTAATACACTAATACGGTGCTCATGTCGACATTAGAACTGTGTCACCATTTTAACATGTCCGGCATTATGATCATGTCGGTATATTGAGTGTCGGCATTTCAACTGTTGGTATTATGTACCTGTTGGGATATTGACCATTGGTATTTACACCCTGCCAGTTCAACAGTGTCGGCCAAGTGATTGTCGGTATTTCAATTGTCGGTAAATTATACAGAACCCGATCTCGAGGCCACCCCAGGTCTAGAAGGTTTTTTTTTAATTATAAACAACAAAAATGAGAACTACTTTTTCCCCATTCTTTCAGATGCTTTTGTTGTTTGATATTAAAGACATTGGTTTGTGGATTTATTTTATGGCATGAGAACTATTGGCCAGGTTCCATACTCTGGTACTGCAGAAGTTTCTAAATAGAGATTTTTCTATCTCCGCAAACCTCTGGTTTAAATGGAAGTGGCGGCATTGCTCTTTAACGGCTCCCTTAAAAAACTGTAATTTTCAGAATCTCTGCCATAAATTATATGTAGATTTATCAAGATGTAGGGCCAGATGTATCAAGCTGAACATTCGCATCAGTCCCTGCCCCAGTGGAGATGGTGTAATGGTTAGCATTACTGCCTCACAGCGCTGAGGTCATGGGTTCAATATGCACCATGGCCCTAACTGTCCAATCCAAAAATATACTGGTAGGTCAATTAGCTTCCAACAAAATGAACCCTAGAATGTCTGTCTGTGCATGTACATGTGTTAGGGAATATAGATTGTAAGCTCCACTGGGGCACGGACTGATGTGAGTGTTCAAATATTCTCTGTAAAGCGCTGCGGAATATGTGTGCGCTATATAATAATAAATGCAATGTTAATAAATAAATAATAAATATTTCCATTATACTGTATTACACCATTTAATTTTTTTAGATTTTATTGCTATTTTTACACCATACGTTACAGTATCTATATTAGATGTATTTACTGAAATATGTACAACAGTTCTATATTTAAGGTCTTCTATTAGGCCCTGTTTTTAAACAGAAATGTGGCGTGAGTAGTATCTACTGTATTTTGTATATGTTGTTCCACTAATATTTATTGAAAATACCGAAACACACACAGAGGAAGATCTCAAAAATATACCAATAATATAAAGAAAAGCCATAAGTCAAGTATTCAACCATATCTCAAACATTGGCATTTAATAATCATGCTATTTCATCCTTTGAGAGATGTTCAAAATATCTACAAAAAATGCCAGCATTGCTCACATTTGTTATATAACATGGGTACCAGACATAGTTGAATCGAACTATCGTCTATAGAGAGTATCAGTCATTTTCTCAATATGAGCAATAAACCATATTTAGCTTTAACCATACAGATCTGTTTACAACATTTGTCTAAGAAGCTGCTTCACGCACATCAAAAAATGTATTTGTTTGGAGAATTACTAAACCCCGAAACCGGGAACACTAATAGAGCCTAGGGATGTCCGTCGACCATTAATGATTCCTAATCATCGATGTTTTATGGCCAATGTAGAAAGGTTTTGCTACCGATGGGGGAGAACCAGATGGTTTCCCTCCTTAAATGGCAAGCATAAACAAATAGTTTATTTTTTTCTCCCCAAGGGGTCGGGACACGGAGTAAAGCTGTGCCCTCAATTCCCGTAAAGCCCCATCCACAGGTTCTGATTGGCACACAGGCCAAAGAGTCAAAGAAAATGGATGACCATCAATGGTCATCCATTCCATAGTATGCCATTATCGATGGACAGTTGCACTATTGACATCGATGGCAACCATCGATGGCAATGGCAACGATGGCCATCCCTGAGCCCTCCAGAGTCTCAGAAGAACTGACGATTGAAATATTCCCAATCTCACCCCAGTACGGGATGAGTTTAGGACAGGTACGCCAGACATGTGCAAAGTCACCCACCTGACCACATCCTTCCCAACAAAATAGTGTGGGGGAAGAATGACAAATCTTATGAAGTCTGGTCAGTACCAGTTACAGCCTACAATAAATTCTCTATGATTGAGGAGGACCTGGATGACTTGTGTATAATCTATGTTAATATTCCAGAGCAAATGCACAATCTACGCCTCTGCTAGGGTTTTTCTTGTGCATGTGTACATTGCATCATGTATGCGTGCCAGTAGAATCAACGTTCTTATTTCCCTTTGTGACTGATAACAATATATAATGTAGAGTGAGTTAAAGTTCAAGCACTCTTGGGAACAGTGCATTAACCTTAGATTGAATTTTCCCTTTATCCCTGATTGCCCAGCAGCATTGATGCACAGGGCAGTCATCAGAGGGGGTCTGCTGGGGACTCCAGTCCGGGACAGACAGAAGTGGGGCCCAGGACTGGAGTCAATCAAGTACAATTTGTCATAAACAAAGTTCACATTTCCCTTGAAACAATGTAGAGGTTGAGTAGTGCGGCCAGTTCTGAAGACACCGGAGGTCTCACCAGGCATGCACAAGAGGGGAAAGGGGGCCCTGCTTATTTTGTCAGTCCTGGGCCCCTCAATTTCTGATGGCAGCCCTGCTGATGCATACTCAGTATACTCAGTATACAGGTACTTCTTCCCTAAACAATAATGAGTAATTGTTTGACCATGTAAAAGCGTAAGGATGCAACGCTGACTGCTTGTATACAGTTCCCAGAAATCAGGCTCATCGTCTAATACTGTATCTGCAGCAAATTCATGAAAGAGTTCATGACATCATCACTCACCGATAATTAGCGATGACATATAAAGTACATACTGTATATTAACATGAGATGGCTATATTAACATGTTCAAGTGCCTGCAAATACAACTCCACAACATTATCTGTACCGAAATTATTTTTGTTTTGTCCAAATTAATATTTGATCGGTAAAAATATTAACCCTTCCAGTGCCAACATCTCTGAGAGATGTGCAAAATATCTGCAAAAAATCCCAGCGTCGCTCGCGTTTGTGATATCAATTTTAAAAAAAACAATGTGTTGTGTAAAAAAAAAGATTATATTTATAAGGTAAAGATTACAGGTCGCTATGATGAATACAAATATTTGCTTGCCAATTATCACACCTATTTTGACAAATACACTCGGCACTCAAAGGGTTAAGCTTAAACGTAACATATATGTTATTTATTTTACTCTAAATCTACTCATGATTCAATAAATAAAAATGCGTTTAAAAAAAAAAAGTCATAAACTATATATTACGCTAACAGTAACAAAAAGCAAATAAGCCTTCATTCCTCACTGTGTTACTGAGCAAAAAAACAGAATTCAGTGCCGGCATTATACTGTGTGTGTATATATATATATATATATATATATATATATATATATATATTAGACCAGATAGCATGCCTGGAATCAAACATTGATGTGATAGCTATGTGTATTGTAGCCATTTTCAGCGATAGTGTTAGGACCTGCAGAAAAGTGGGGTCCCGTGAAGGGGGCTGCAGGCTTAAATGCATTGATCAATTCATGAACCAAATCTCCACTATTTATTATCAGTTAATTTAGTGTGTGCAGAGCCCCTACAATATATATATATATATATATAATTACATGCATATCAACTAATTGGCGCTGTTCATGTAATGCATCAATGCACTTTAGATTAAATACAGTTGCGCATAGACTAATAAAGTTTTAAGGACAAACTGAATAAATTAAAAAATTAGCTTTGTCCAATAATAAACGTTCAAGCTTATTAATGATAATCCATTATTTGGCTGTAAGATCCATCGCATTGGGCATAAGGGCAAAAAGCTGTATCCACTTACTGTACAGGTCCGTCCTTGGCACCTGTTCTTGGATGTAACTGTAGTACACTGCTAGCGCTGCAAAAATGTAAACTGTACTTATAGTCCGATATAAGGCTAAGGTGCACAGGTGAATTATGCTGCTAGCTATTTGGACAGCAGTCAAAAGACCCAGCCCATATAGAGGCTGCTCTGTGTGTCACTGCATTCCTAGCATGTATCCATGAGACACATTAGAGGACAATCTGTGGCCTTAGCCACATTTCTGTGTCCCTACCCAGCACCTGAGGGGTTAAAGCAAAGCAATGAAGACATGACAGCAACACATTCCAGTAAGAGGGGGGCACGTTTTTACTCAAAAAACTTATATATGACACATATATATATATATATAACCAAGCAAACTTGCCGGACACTACCCAATATATATATATATATATATATATATATATATATATATATATATATATATATATATATATATATATATATATATATATATATTAGAGATGTGCACTGCAGACTCAGATTCCCAAGATCCGAGCCCCCATGAACGTCATCATTCCGAGCCCGGTTCCGAGCAGCGCTCGGAGATTCCCGCCTGAATCGGGTCCGTCTGCGTGGTCATCTCCCGGCGCCGGATTTCTCGAGGCTTTAAATAGCGGCTCCCGCGCCCGCCATCTTCACTCAAGTTTAGTAGTGGGTTGGGAGAGGGTGTGTTGGTGCTGCTGCTGGGGCTTAAACTTGAGCTTGAGCTTGACCTTGCTTGAACGCAATATTTTTTATTCGCTGGGGCTGTCTCTCAGTGCTGCTGTGTAGTCTAACTGTGTACTAGTAGTACTACTGTCTCCTCTGTGCGGTCTACCTCTGGTGCTGTGCTGTAATTATTTTATTCGCTGGGGCTGTCTCCCTCAGTGCTGCTGTGTACTCTGTTCTCCTCTCTGCTTAGGGTGGGCTCTCCCTAGCAAGGAGGACAGTCTAACTGTGTACCTGTAGTACTACTGTCTTCTCTGTGCTGAGGCCTACCTCTGGTGCTGTGCTGTAATATATATTATATGAATAATTAATTATATTATATATAGTCCACTGGTGCTGCTTGCACTGAATCTGCCAGTATTATTTAGTTACTCAGTCCACTGTTGCCACTGGCAGTGCTATTGCCTACCTAGTGTACCTACCTAGTACATACTAGGCTGCTATATCTAATTTAATTAAAAAATAATACTTGTGCTGTGTGGGACTGTAAAAAATAATTCCATGCTGATGGTGCACTGACGTGTGCCACTGAGTGCCAAGCAGTACCTAATAATAAAATTAATTATTATAAATTCTGCTGGTGCACTGCATAAAGCTACTGGTGGTGTGTAATATAACTACCTTTTGTGGTGACCACTGGGAGTGCTACTGCCTGCCTGCCTACCTACCTAGTTGTTTATTTTCTCTACCTACTAGGCTGCTATATTATTAATACTTAATTTATTGAATTATATAGTCCACTGGTGCTGCCTGCACTGAATACTGTGAATAGAGGTTGCCAGTATTATTTACTCAGTCCACTGTTGCCACTGGCAGTGTTACTGCCTAAGTGTACCTACCTAGTAGTACAACTACATACTAGGCTGCTATATCTAATTTAATTAAAAAATAATACTTGTGCTGTGTGGGACTGTAAAAAATAATTCCATGCTGCTGGAGCACTGACGTGTGCCACTGAGTGCCACTGACAAGCAGTACCTAATAATAAAATTAATTATTTTAAATTCTGCTGGTGCACATATACTAGTATTGCTGACGTATCTACCTGTCTTGTGCCTAGTACTGTCTTATCTACCTGTCTGGTGCCTAGTACTGCCATATCTACCGTCTGGTCTGGGGCTCACTGCCTAATACTGGCGTATCTACCGTCTGGTCTGGGGCTCACAGCCTAATACTGCCGTATCTACCTGTCTGGTCTGGGGCCCACTGCCTAATCTTGCCGTATCTACCTGTCTGGTCTGGGGCTCACTGCCTAATACTGCCGTATCTACCTGTCTGGTCTGGCGCTCACTGCCTAATACTGCCGTATCTACCGTCTGTTTTGGGGCTCACTGCCTAATACTGGCATATCTATCGTCTGGTCTGGGGCTCACTGCCTAGTACTGCCGTATCTACCTGTCTGGTCTGGAGCCCACTGCCTAATACTGCCGTATCTACCGTCTGTTTTGGGGCTCACTGCCTAATACTGCCATATCTACCTGTCTGGTCTGGGGCCCACTGCCTAATACTGCCGTATCTACCTGTCTGGTCTGGGGCTTACTGCCTAGTACTGCCTTATCTACCTGTCTGATGTCTAGTACTGCCGTATCTACCTGCCTGGTGCCTAGTACTGCCGTATCTACCGCTGTAGTGCCACTCTTACATGAGCCACGTGTTTGTGCCGCACACTTGTGTGGCTTAGCATAGCTATCCAGCTACCTCAGTGCAACCTTTTGCCCTAAAAACAATATTGTGAGGTGTGAGGTGTTCAAAATAGACTGGAAATGTGTGGAAATTAATGTTATTGAGGTTAAGATAGCGTAGGAGCAAAAAAAAATTAAAAAAAATTCTGCGATTTTAGCAGTTTTTATGCTTTTTTAACAAAAAAATCAGAACCCAAAACCCAAGAAATCCAAACACAAAACACTAAGGAGGTGTTTTGGCAAAACCCAAAACCTCAAGGTAATCAGAACCCAAAACCCAAAACCCGAAAAGTGGCCGGTGCACATCCCTAATATATATATATATATATATATATATATATATATATATATATATATATACAGTATTTATATATTATATATATATATATATATATATATATATATATATATATATATACAGTATTTATATATTATATATTTATTTATTTATTTATTTACAGGTTCTTATATAGCGCAGCAGATTCCGTTGCGCTTTACAATAGTAGACAGTGATAAAACAAACTGGGTAACAACATACAGACCTGGAGGTAGGAGGGCCCTGCTGCAAGCTTACAATCTATAGGGATATAGGGGGAAACACAAGGACAGGCACCAGTTATACCATAGCAGTCCCACCTAGGCCCTTATTCTGATCGGTGCGGATATTCCCGCATTCTTACGGAGCGGTCCGCACGCCACGGTGTTTTGCCGCGTGCGGCCATCGTCCGTAGAAACGCCCACGTGTCCTCCGCATTCGGACGGACTCACTCTTTAAGAACAGGGCGTGTTTACGGACGACATACAAAGCATGCGTGTGCGGGAGAAACACTCCGATTCGGCACGGTATTACAGAGTATTACAGAGTATGCTCGGGAATACCGCATCCGAACGGGAGCCAAGCGGTGCTACCGCACGTAAGCGGAGTATTTACGCCAAACAACCCACTATGAAGTAACACATGTGTATTGCTAGTATTAATATTCTGTCATGTCCATTGTTAGCAGTTTGAAAGTGTCTGACAAGTACAGCATATGTGGGGGACTAGTAAGGTTTCCTTGAAGCAGCAATGGTTTCAATTAAAGCACTGACAAGCGGCCTATTAGTGAGTAATGAGTAAAGGAGTAGATTCTATTGGGTTCAGGTGTTAATGGTTGTAGTCATTAGGCGTACGTTCGCCTACCGCATGAACGAGTGGTGTCCGCAAAGCAATAGTACACTTGTGGACACCGCACATTTCTGCCCTTTTTGATCGCGTGCATTCGGAGTGGTTTCCGAATGTACGCCCCCCAACATAAGTGTACTCCCCCGTGTCCGCCCATGTTTCCGCCCCGTTTTGCCCACTTTGAAACTACGCCCATGTGTCATTCCGCATGACGCCCATAATACGCCCCTATTTCCCGACTGATAGCGGTGAACAGTTTTGGACGGGATTTGCCCGAACTGGTACCGAGTCAAGGCGTGGCACATGCGCGTAGCGTTCGCCACGCATGCGCAGACGCCGTAAAGACGCGATCCGTAAGTACGCGGTAAAGTCCGCATCAATCAGAATAAGGGCCCAAGTTACAAGTCCAGAAGGGTAGCTATATAATACATAAGTGCCTCAGAGGGTTATGCATGTAGAACTTAAACATTATAGGCTTGCCTGAAGAGGTGAGTTTTCAGGGAACGCTTGAATGTTTGGAGGCTATTGGAGAGTCTTATTGTGCGTGGAAGGGCATTCCATAGGATGGGAGCAGCCCGATGAAAGTCCTGTAATAGTGAATGGGAGCTGGTGATCCGTGCAGAAGAGAGACGCAGATCTTGTGCAGAGCGGAGTGGTCGAGATGGGAGATATTTTGTGATAAGTAGAGAGATATATGCTGGTGCAGTATGGTTAATAGCTTTAAATATATATATACACACACACACACACACACACACACATATATATATATATATATATATATATAAACACAAAACAAATGGAAAGGTGCACTTCATGGTGTATTAAAACTAAGTAATATAATGGTAAAAAAGCCAAGGATCCCGCAGAATGTCTCTACATAGGGATGTTCTGCGGGATTCTTGGACAGTGTGAGCGGTCTACGTAAGCAGCTTGCCTCGGTGATATGTCTCACGCCATGTGGTAACCAGCCCACACAGTTTCTTATGTGGTACGAGCAAATACAGGCAGTATCTCTGCTTTGTGCTTTTTTACCAGTAAATTTCTCATTCTCTCACACCAGGTAGGGCACCTTCAAATTTGTTTCTGTCTTGATTTCCCCCTCTCTGGGTCCTGTCGGTGAATGTTGCTGCAGTCTTTTATTCTTTTGGACTCTGGTCTCTGGTCTCTCTCATTAACCTTGTTATGTGCCGCATCTGTTGGCAGCAAGTGAAACTACATCTACTAGCTTTCGAAGCATTTGCTTTGAGCGGACTTACTAGTATGTGTGTGTATATATATATATATATATATATATATATATATATATATATACAGGTTGAGTATCCCTCATCCAAATATCCGTTATCCAAATTATTCCCAAAACCATACATTCCACAAAGTGAGTATATATATATATATATATATATATATATATATATATATTTTTTTTTTTTCCCGCTAAAAGCACTGCTGAGGACATCTGTAACAGCACTACTGAGGACATGATATGCAACTGCCACTACTGGGGACATCTGTAACAGCACTACTGGGGACATGATATGTAACTGGCACTACTGGGACATGATATGTAACTGGCACTATTGGGGACATGATATGTTACTGGCACTGTACTGAGGACATGATATGTAACTGGCACTACTTGGGACATCTTTAACAGCACTACTGAGGACAGGATATGTAACTCACACTACTGGGGACATGACATGTAACTGGCACTACTGGGGACATCTGTAACAGCACTACTGAGGACAGGATATGTAACTGGCACTACTGGGGACATGATATGTTACTGGCACTGTACTGAGGACATGATATGTAACTGGCACTACTTGGGACATCTTTAACAGCACTACTGAGGACAGGATATGTAACGGGCACTACTGGAGGATATGATATGTAACTGGCATTACTGGGGACATTTGTAACAGTACTACTGAGGACAGGATATGTAACAGGTACTACTGCGGACATGATATGTAACTGGCACTACATAGGACAGCTCTAACAGCACTACTGAGGGCATGATATGTAACTGGCACTAAATATGTGCAAGAAAATGATTGTTTGGCATTCAAATTCAGTGCCTGAGATTGTACACAAACTTTGTTCCATGTTTTGAAACCATGTTTTATGCACAAATAAAATATATCTGAGTGTATTTCATGTGTTTGATGTGTTTGTACAACATAACTGCAAGATACCTCAAGATACATCATTGAAACATAAAAATATTCTGTAATACATGTTATCCAACATTCTGGTCCCGAGCATTTTGGATAAGGGATACTCAACCTGTATATATTTCACACACACACACACACACACACACACACACACACACACACACACACACGCGTAGAACACTGATAATCCCTCACCATGGATTCCAACAGTGAGCCACATCATCCCAGACTAATAGGACCAAAGAGCCCCAATTAACCATTGAAGTAAGTGAAGCTCACATAGTAGTTTATTAGGATAAATTGATGCTATTTTGATTAACTAGTTGCTAATTTCTAACATATGTTCTCTATGGGTTGACAGAGGATTCACCAGAAATTTCACATATTAATCCTGAATCAAACCGTTGAAGCCACGTGACGGGCGCGTGTGGACGATGGTGGTGGGCTGAGCCCTCAGCCGTGACCGCTGTTTAAGATGGTCACAGGGCACCCTACTCTAACTCTATTGGCCTTCTCGGGCAGGTGACCGTACACTGTGGAATGCTAGGCTTCTCCTGTAGTCGCCGCGTTTGAAGGAGCGTGTTAAGCCCGCTCCGACCCCAATGCAACCAGGTTTTAAGGTGTTACAAGTCTATGGTGACAGCCACAGATAGGACCAAGAGGAGGATCTAACTACAGGTGCTAACTGGACAGGACAACCTGGCTAACAGCACCAAGCCAAGGATGGGGAGTGTGACCAAGTCACAGGCACCGGATCAACTAATAACGTGGTGCCACCAAGCAAAATACACGCCAACATAAAACAGTACACTCAAAGTAACGGTACCCCAAAACAGGCGTTAACCCACAGCTGTGGGCCTCCCTGAATCGCAGAGAGCTGCACTAGGACAATAATAATAATAACTCACGGTAAAGGGCAGTTTGCCCGAGATAAGGAAACACTGGAGCACTTAAGTGACCAGACTGAACCCTCCGGCAGCACCGGATGGTAACGTGCATGCCAGGAGTGACTTGGCAGGACTGTATGGAGATACGCTGACCAAGACGGAACCGGATCAAGACTGGAACAGAATGGGACCGTGACCAGAGCAAGACTGGACTGAGACCGACCAGGACAGGACTGGACACAGACAGCAGCCAGATGGAAGCTGAACAATGACTGGACCATGACCGGACCGAGACGGGACCTAGACAGGACAGGATCAATATGGGATCAGGACAGGACCGGACCAGGACGGGACCAGGACAGGACCAGGACAGGACCGGATCAGGAGGGGACATGGCAGGACCGAATCAGGATGAGACACTTGACAGAACCAGGACTGACAGGACCGGGAATGAACAGGACAGGACAGCAGGGAGCCAAAACTCTCTGCTAAGACCAATATCACCGGTGGGGCTAATCAGGGCTGAATCCCTTAAGAGGGATAGCCCAGCCTATCAGACGCTGCCTCAGCGCCCGGCCCACCTGCCCTAATGGCAATCAGGTGGCCGAGTGCGCGATCCCCAGCATCCCCCATTGCCTGGCACCCGCTGGGCGGCTGCTGGGGGACGCCGAGGGCTAACTGTGCTGCTGCCCGGCCGGGCGATAACACCCGCCCGGATACAGCCGGGCGGAAGTGCCCGGGACGCCCTTCTCAGGGCGCCCGGACGCTGCTGCGGCATCGCACAACAGTCAGCACTGCTGGCACTAAGCTTCAAAAAAGCGATAAAGTGGAAAGCAATAAACAACCAGCCAATCAGCTCCTACCTGTCATTTTTCAAACCTAGCCTGTAACATGGCAGGTAGGAGCTGATTGGCTGGTTGTTTATCACTCTCCATTTTATCACTTTTTGAAGCTTGATACATCTGGCCCTAAATAACATTGGAGTCTGTAATTATGACTTGGATTGCTGTTATTTTTAAAGAAATGGAATATGATGTATCCAACTAGCCATGTACATTTTCTGATTGGAATGTAACGTATATGTGCACTTTATGATTGTAAAAAGTTATGTCAAATTTAAGTCTTTAGCCGTTACCCTCCTCCATGTTGCTTTTGCAGTATTGTAATGTTATTCTTGCCCAAGTTTAAAGACATTGATTGTCACATACTGTATGTTACTATTGTAGATAGAGTCTATCCATTTATAGACACCCCTGAAGAAGTCTCAAGGATGAAACGCGTTGGTTGACACTGCCATGCGAGGGTACGCCTTACACTAGTTGGAGGTCCATGTTTACAGTTGTCAACAAATGTGAAAACTCAACCTTTCCCATGTCGACCTTTTGACCCTGTTAACCGATATTGCTTTAAACCTTTTGGGATTGATCTATTGACTGTCTTGTCAATAATCCACACCCTTTCCATAAATACCCAGTGATGGTGGAGCTGTGTGATAGATACTGTTGGACATTATAAAATGCAGTCGTGCCTCTGAGGGAATTTCTCTGTCAGATAAGTCGAGTGACACATTTGCTGTCTTTCATGTCTTGTTTTTATTATACAGACAAAGCTGAGATATGTACTCACAGTGTGATGCACGAACATTTTAACACATAGCATTAGTGTGAAATTATTTGGAAAATTTCAGTTGGGTGTGTTGTCAGTGTGTGTGAGTGAGTGTGTGTGTGTGTGTGAGTGTGTGTGTGAGTGTGCCCCGACTAAAAAAGAACAGTATGTAAAAGACATTATAATTTCATTAGTGCAACCCGCCGGGTGCATGCGCAATAGCGCAACTCGGGCGCCATAAGTGTGGCAGATACCCTTACTTATATTGACACATAGAGCAATCGGGCGCATGCGCAGTAGCGCTGCCCGTATGCCAGAAGTGTGGCGGAAGTCCCGCACACCCAGCAATTTACACTGTTTTTATAGTTTTATATCATATAATAAACCTTCATCCTAACAGCTCCTGTTCTACCTTTTAATAACACTAAGAACCAGCTCCATTATTATTGTCAGGCAAGCGTATGATAATACTGATAGACTAATTAGCCGACTACTGCTGAGTTAAGCTTTTGCTACACTTGTCCTTTTAGGAATTATTGTTTTTATCTAAATATTTATCTTTTTGTCAAAACAGTTTTTAAGAACCGTTTTTTCAGTCTTTTATTATATTACTTAATAAATTCTATATTTTGGCACACTGAATTTATATTTATTATCGGTACTTGTTTCCTAGAACAGCGCCCACGATATTGATCTTAGGCATCGCAAGGAAAAAAATCGCGTCGGCCGCATCGTATGCGTCCAAAAAATCGCATGCGATGCGACCGACGCGATTACCGCGATTTTACATACGGAACAATGTTATATGGCCCAATTGACCCGATTTCACATAGGGAACAATGTTAAATGGCCCACAGACCCCAAATACCCACCCTGAAGTGTGAAATGGCCCCCCAATTGTTAACGCCACCCCAGGATTAACGTCTACCCGTAGCGTGGCGAGCGCAGCGCTCCCGCGAGGGGCGGCGGTACGCGTCCTTTTCATACCTCCACTATCCACGTCAGCATGAAGTTGAGAATACAAAGTGTGGCGAGCGCAGCGAGCCACCGAGCCCGAAGCGTGGCGAGCGCAACGAGCCCCGCGAGGGGACGCGGATACCTTCACAGGTATCCGCTTCCCCTCCCGGGCTTTACAGGTATACGCGTCACCTCGCGGGGCTCGCTGCGCTCGCCACGCTTCGGGCTCGATGGCTCGCTTTAGCTCACCACACTTTCTATTCTCAACTCCACGCCGACGTTTGTGGGGGTATAAAAAAGGTTGGAGGACGCGTACCGCCGCCCCTCGCGGGCTCACTGCGCTCGCCACGCTTCGGGTTAACGTTGATCGTGGGGTGGCGTTAACAATTGGGCGGGTCATTTCACACTTCAGGGTGGCTATTTGGGGTCTGTGGGCCATTTAACATTGTTCCCTATGTAAAATCGGGTCAATTGGCCCATTTAATATTGTTTCCTATGTAAAATCGGTAATCGCGTCGGTCACATTGCATGCAATTTTTTGGCAGCATGCAATGTGACCGACACGATTTACATTTTACCATCCATTTCTATGTAAAATCGCGGCCATCGCATCGGTCACATCGCATGCCATTATAATGTACATGCGATGCCCGCGATGGGCGCTGTTCTAGGAAACAAGTACCGAATTATCTTATAGTTATAAGTATGTATAGCCCCTAATAATTATTTATTGAGTATTATTAACAATTAGTCGCCACTATCATATTCACTGTTCAAACCTCTTTTTTGAAGTAACTTACCATTACTTTTTACTTAAGGATTGGCTGACACCCTACATAAAACTAAGGGAATATAGTAAATGAATCAATAAATTCTTTTAAGGACCTACAAGTGGCGCCGCCCATACATTTTTCATAGACATTATAATTTCAGTTGGGATGAACATACCATACATCAGTGGTTCTCAACCTTGTTCCTCAAGGACCCCCAACAGTTCCTGTTTTACAGATCACCTGGCAGGTGCACAGGTGCACTCATTATTCACTTACACATCTTAAGAGATCACAGGTGGAGCTAATTATTTCATTTGTTATTCTATGTGGTGACCTAGAAAACATGAACTGTTGGGGGGTCCTTGAGGACCGAGGTTGAGAACCACTGCCATAGATGACCAGGAGACCACATAATCTATCTGGATATAGTCAACATCATCCAGGCATTCTTAGAATATTCTTCGGGACAAAAGAAACCTTTACAAGAGGGAAACCATCATTTACCCAGTGAGTTCTGTTACGCCTGAAGTGACCCAGTTTCTTTATACAATCAGAGCACCCACTCTCTAGAGTGTTCATAATAAAGGACACACACCAATATTAAATTGTAATCTTTATTTTTTGTATTTTTCCTCACGTAATACACCCTGATTTGGCGAACCTTGCCCATCCGAGAATAACATCTTACAAGAGAGGAAAAAGCCTGAACCGAAGAAACTTAAGTATCATCTCTTTTGCACCATTGATTATATATCCCAATTTTCTGTATGTTATATTGTTGAAGTAAAGGTGTATCTTCAGGGATAGTGATCTCAGGCTACATTGCGCCACGCACCTACTGTCATTTAGTTTCTCCATTATATTCTTAGAATACTGTACAGTTATAAAGTCTCAAATTCAGGATGGCTGGGAAAATCAAGTTGCTGAAACCAGTGTATCCAAAGACAAAGCCACTCAGAGCTGGATTTGCACCTCATGGGTCCCTAGGCAAGATACCCACCTTTCCATAGCACTATATTTTTGATGATTGCAGGCGGCATTGATAGAGCACCTGCAAAAGCATAAAGTTAGGCACGCATTGTGTATGTGTGTGTGTGTGTGTGGGGTTGGGGGGTGCCAGGTGGGATCCAAATGTATCCCTCACAGGGGCCTTGAGTTAGATGCTCACAAGATTCTATAACACTAATCTCACACTTGATCCTTGAAGTAGCTGCCGTATAAATAGGCGGGGAAACGCGTTGATCTACAAATCCTTTCTCTGCCCATAAGGATAGCCGGCCGGCCTCCCTTCTGAACTTCATACCGCACCTCTAAGTGGAGTTTGGCTGAATTACAGCAATCTGGAAAACAGGTTTGGGGATTTTTATGTGGGTGCACCCTCTCTCCCTAGACCAGTATCATAGGTGCCGAAACCGTTGGTGCTCCGGGGCCCGAGCACCGACGGAAAGTGTGGAGCACCGACGGCACGGACCACGGCAGTGGGGTCCCAGCAGCGGATATGCTGTCATCAGCGGGGGTCTCTGCGGCGGATGGGAACTAGTAGCGGACCCTGCTGCTGATGGCATATCCGCTGCTGGGACCCCGCTGGATCCAGGATCCCCAACGGGTGAGTCCACGGGGGGGGGGGGGGGGGTTGGGGTGGTAGTGTGTGTGTGTGGGGGGGTTTGTTCTCTGTGGGGGGGATTTTGTGGGGTGGGAGCACCCACCGGAAAAAATATAATTCGGCGCCCCTGACCAGCTGAGGATTTGATAACTATCAGTTTGCTCTACTACTGACTCCACTTAGACTAATACTTAGATTGCTGGACGGTTGCTTATTAATCCAAACTAACAGATTGGCTGCATTCTTACTAATTGTCCTCCCAATCATCTGGATAATTAAGAGACTCTTTTCAAGTTGGCACTAATCTTAGAGCAAACCTGATGTACTAAAAACTTTTTAAATTATTTATTTATTTGATTTTATTTTCTGGTGGTATCGACCGGTACCTTATGCGAATTATTACTAATATATGTATACTGATGTATTGTTCTTTTATTGTTTTTTTATGTTTATAAATATTGCATGTTTTTGAAAAAAAAAAGTTAAACTGGCTATTGTCTTTGCCTTAAAACCCAAGCGCTTTCTTTCTTGTCAACACTTTTGTCTTTGTCCATAGGGAGTGGTATTCCCTACTAGTTAGCAGCTGGGTTAATTAGGCTAATTAATTAATTTATTAATTTATCAATTTCCTGTCATTAGCGCTACTCTATACTTTTCTCTTAATCTCAAATAGGCAATACATAAAACACAACATCCAGGGGCAGATGTATTAAGCCTGGTAAAGTGATAAAGTTATTATAATGCAGCAGCCAATCAGCTCCTAACTGTGAAATTACAGGCTGGGTTTGAAAAATGACAGAAGCTGATTGGCTGCCCGCCACTTTATCACTTCGTCAGGCTTAATACATCTGCCCCACAATATCTCAAATGGGCAATCATCAAAATGATATCTGAACAATCAATTATACAATATGTTTATAAAGTTGAATAAGGCAATAAAGTAAGACGGGTGATCGTGCAATCTAGTTTGGCAAACTTTCTATGTGAAAGCTTTTCATACTGGCACGTGTACAATGCATTGTCACACGACAGCTTGCTCTTCTAGAAGGATCTATATTGTGTAAAGGATTAATGCAAAACTCTGACCAGCTAACACCCAGTTTGTTGTAAGGGGACATCCCCATGAGCACTAGTAACATTACATTCACTGTATGAAGAGTCCGACCGATCCCTTTGATGAGTCATCATGTCTGTGTAAACCAAACTCTGACTAAGTAAACACACGCTATGTATGGGTTCTAGGAGTTTACATTTGCAATGGGTATTCCCGTAACTCCAAACTGTATTAGTTTTTCTTGCAAATTTAATTACAGTCATTATTATTTTTTATTATATATACATTAGGGTGGTCTAAAAATGGGCAAAACTATTTTTGGAGTTATGCTGCATTGAAAGTTTTTCTGTTTGAATAAAAAATAAGTTTCCACAAATAAATCCTTTTTTTTTATTATTTTTGAGCTATCCCAAGCCAATTAAACTGAAAACTTACCATAAATTAATAAAAAATGAAATACATGCTATGTATGGGTTATAGGAGTCTACATTTGTATTGGGTATTCCCATTAATCCAAACTGCATTGTTTTTTTCTTACAGATTTTAT
The DNA here is from genome assembly GCF_055691185.1 of Crinia signifera. Taxonomy (NCBI): domain Eukaryota; kingdom Metazoa; phylum Chordata; class Amphibia; order Anura; family Myobatrachidae; genus Crinia; species Crinia signifera. The sequence goes on along the minus strand of NC_139223.1, from coordinate 35,054,845 downwards.
TATTATTATTATTATTATTATTATTATTATTATTATTATTATTATTATTATTATTATATACATTAGGGTGGTCTAAAAATGGCCCTCCAATTATTATTTTTAAGTTGTGCTCCTAGCATTGGAAATTGTCTGTTTGGATAAAATATTGAGTTTCCACAAATAGATTATTTTTAAACATTATTTTTAAGCCGTCCTAAGCCAATTAAACTTTTGAAAATTTGGTAAAAAATAGTAATAAAATACTGAAATGCACGTTATGTATGGGTTATATGAGTTTAACCCTAACTGTATTGTTTTTTCTTACAGATTTTATTATATTAATTAATAATATTACAGCGCTCCACAAGCATTCTATAGCATCAAGGTGGGCAGTAAGGTTAAGGATAGATTGAAGAGGTGTTAGCTGGAAGATGAGTAGGTTACAATAATCCAGGCGAGAGATGCTGGAGGCATGGGTGAGGGTTGCAGTGGCTTCCACGATAATAAAGGACCTGATCCTGTAAAAATCATGGAGATGGACAAGATATGTGTAAACTATGCAATTCCTACCACCTTCTATATCATGCCGAGGCGGATTTTCCACAAGGCAGCCTTGGCGAAGTACTGTACCTGATGCATCAATAGCAGTTCTGCCTCTGCTACTAGATGTGTCATATAATCTATCTTTGGAGTATTGAAGACAAGGTTTAAGTTCCCTGATAAAGCTAGTAGTGTGCTTCTCTACACTTCCTGCAAAGGTGGCTGATATTGCTGCACTGTACATCAAAATAGTTATTTAGCTATTCCAGTAGATAGAAAGAAAGGTCCTTGGGTCATCAGCCGATGTGTACAATATTGATAAAATGTCTGTTTTTATTTTAGAGCAGAGGTTATTAGTGAAGAGGCTGCAGTGGCATCTACATCTGCTGCCTTAACTAAGTAGCAGATGTAGAGGCTGCACAGGGGACTCCTCCTCTCTTAATGTGCTGCTGCGTGGAAGCCTGTGAATAGATGTGCACGGCTTGCAAAAATTACGCCCATTGGTGATTAGCGGCAAAACCATACTCATCAAACCATCAATTGATTTTTCCACTGCGTGCAGTCTGTGCGTAGCCTAGGACTTACTCAGCGGTGCAGAAACAGTTAGATCGGGGCCTGAGCTGACGTCACATGACTTCACTTCAAACACCTGGGCACACCTGTGTTATCCCTGACACTCCCAGAAAACGGGCGGATACCCCCACAAATGCCAGCTGCCTGTTAATCAATTTGCATACGTCCAGCGATTAAAAAATAGCAAGATTTTATCGAAGGATGGGGTCGAGCATGCGTACTGAGAGCCGTACCCATGTGCAGTCTATCGATTATCATCTAGCCTGCGAATTCTCAGCCATGCAATCAGGTTTGAATAACTCCCATGAATGAAATCCGTCCAACTGTAGCACTATTTTTACTATACAGTAGTAAGAATAGTCTTATATATATAATTCTACCATAGAAAATAAATCAGCTGCTAAAGGTGTGGCAGCAGCACTATTCATAGACAAAATATGTAGTAGAACAGAATGCCTGTCAAACATTTGGGGAAAAGAGAAATGTATGTGCCTGTTAAGAACTATCCATGTTTTGAACATACATGGGGGTTTAAAATCAACAGCTTGCCAGCAATAAAACACAGCGTCATCACCGCTCTGGACTTCTCAACCCTACTTCTACAAGATCTTTCCTCCTGCTCCCGATACCACAGTGGACTGTGAGAGCCGATCAGCTAGATGACCACTGAGATGACAGTCACTTGCTCTCTGGAGTCTGGGTGCAGTGTAAGTCTAGGGGTGAGAGCGTCTCACTCTGGAGTCCGTCTGCGGTGCTTGCGGTGAATGGCTAGTATTAACACGTTACCGCATAGGCCACCCAACGCGTTTCACCCGGTCAACTGAACTTCGTCAGGGGGTGTGTGTTCTTGGGCTTCATTTAATCATCCTTATATTCCCTTATTTGATTGACATCAATTAGAGATTAACTCTTGGTGGTATTGGGTGCCTATAAGCTGTTACGTTTTATCTATTCACATAATTAAGTTTACTCTGTAATTACAATGCATGTACTATACATATACATAACCTCATCCAATAATTTTAATACATTTGACACTAAAATCTAAGATAAAAGCAAAAAAAATAAGAAAAAATACATAGCACATCAAAAATAAAACATACAATATCCAAAAAATAAAAAAATACAAAAACTATATCAAAGAAAATATGACAATAAAAAACTATAAAGATCAGTATAACTATACTTATCAATATAGATCACAGCTACTTTTTCTCTCTATTCAGATGTATTCTACATATTACAGTATTTACCTCTAAATATATTAAAGATAAGGACTTATTTGCAGACGTTTTTTACGGTCCATGATTCACCTACTGTATGTGATAGAATTAAAAAAAGAAGAAAGGGAAAGGAAAAGCAAAATATTTTTGATACAAACACAAATCTGTATAAGCATACAAAGATAACATTAGTGGATAATGGTTTTTTTATATATATTTTTATCACATTAAGGAGTTTTAGCTGATAAATGTTATATTATAAATGCCTATATATGGTAACAAACATACAGTATATATGAAAAATAAGACACCACTGTATTTCCTGATGCACCACAACCATGAGAGCCCCTATTGGACCACATATCAGAGCTATTCGCTCTACATCGACATCTGTCCAACGGCTTACATTAGGTGGAGCGCTCAGTGCAAAAAGGATGTGATGTCATAGTTTTCATTTATTCCCTGTGGACACAGGGTTTTTCAGTTTATATATCCAGAAGGTCTCTGGTTAAGTTTCTTTATAATATCACCTCCTCTACCACTCAGCATAAGCATATTCTTATTTTTAGTTGTGTCTTGGTTTTACCGATATATTTTTTACCACATTTACACTCCAGCATGTATTTGACATGAGTGCTCAAGCAACTCATTTTGCTTTTTATGTCCCAGGACATTAAACCTTCACTATACCAAATTTTGTTTCTCTCTTTGTTTGCGTATTTACATATTTTACATTTAGTACACGGAGGAAAACCTTTAGACCCATTAATCCAAGTTTTGTAGGAGATACTTCAAATTCATAGGGGCTAGTCGTGATTTTAAAGTTTTTGCCCTTTTAAATAAAATAGTTGGTTTTGTAGGTATTATTGTGCTCAAAATTGGATCAATGGTGAGAATACTGAAATGGTTATTGAGGATTTTTTGTATATCATTTGCCCTAGTGTTAAATTGTGTTACAAATGGAATAAACACTTCATTATTGCGATAATGCGAGTTCTTACGCTTTTTTGTATTGAAGCAGGCTTGTCCTATCCAATTCATGTGATTTCTTTTTGGATCTCTCCATTAGAGCTAGAGGGTATTGTTTTTCTAAGAATCTACTAGTATTTATGTCTGCCTGTTCGTCAAATTTATCTCCACTATCACAGTTCTATCGAATTCTTAGAATTTGCGAATATGTTATATTGTTGAGCCATTTTCTACAGCTATTATAGTTTATATAGCTGTTGCTGTCTGCCAATCGGCAGAATTAATTTTCTTTTTTGATTCCCATTTACTGGTATCCAATACAAGATCTAAAAATTCAATTTTGTGTGAATCACTTTTTGATGTAAATTTTAAATTGAAATGATTGATATTGATAGCGGAGACGATTGTCAGTTCCTGCTAGTAGGAACTGATAATGCCAAAAGTCACAAATACCATAGTGTTGTTATTGCCCAAATACTCAATAAGGAATCATTCCATATTCACAAACAAACATAACTAAATAAATTGATTATATTTGTATGATAAAACCTTTATTTTTAAAATGCAATAAATATATATATTTATAGTTCCATGTAGCTGGATTCATTTTCGATGTTAACAGTTGTTTGCAATCACAGACGTAGCACACTAACGAGTTTAGTCTCAACAGGAGACTTCGTCAGGGGTAAATAGATCTCTTTAAATTTTTTATATAAAGGTCTGTGTACCGATGTAACAGAATTCTATGTTGATAACTTCCAACAAAATGTTGTGAAATTAATTCTCCCTTATTGGATATAATTGTTTTTAGATGGTTACCTTCATACTGTTACAAGAAGAATTTAGATACCTCATGTCCCATATAGAAATAGTAATGTGGACATAATTGGAGAGTGGGTAATTTCCCTTCTGGTAAAAAATATCCACCTCCCTTAGAATACACTGTAAATTGGATTGGGTTAGATGCAATTTCTAATCCCATAACGTACATGCGTCCTCCAGTGTATCCAGCTCAAAAGTGCCAAACACCATACACACACAAATTTTTGGATGAGTAAGATAAGGAGTTTGCCACACAGGACACAGTGGCCAGTATTGCACTTTGCGCAGGATAAATCTTCAAAGACCATTTGTACCATGGTCTCATCCACTATTTTCTATGTATGTGATTTATGTGAGTATTACATTATGTGAGTATTACATTCAAGTCTGACGTTCTTATCCCTTCGTTATCATTATTCATACACTGGACTTACCCCTGATGAAGTCGTAAGACGAAACACGTTGGGTTTTGTATATTCAGCAGGCATCATATATGAAACTATATTGTACTCATCTGTGATAATGGAGGAATATTAATGTTGAAATTGCTTGGAGAATTATCTTCTTATACATCATGTACTGATCATTCTTAAAATGTGTGAATTGTGAATAATTTTTTGGATATGTGGTGAAATATAGTTGAGATACTCACCTGGGCACACACATACAAAAAATATCTCGATGGGAGGCTTCCCACATCCCATATCGCCCTCCGACATTCACATTTCCCATTGTCCCTCACTAACAGAAGGGATTATTTCTGAGGTGCTGCAAACCTTTTCCCCCTTCACGCCATCTTATAGCGCATACAGACCTACCCCCAGTTTTCAGGACGAAAACTGGGAGGTGTCTAGTTGAAACGGCTGTTAAGTCAGCCATGTTGTACCTGTTTCTTATGATGCTGTAAACCACAATACATTTTTTTTCTTCATCAGCCCTGTGACCGCTGGTCTGTTCCTTTTCTTGTCTAAAGGTTGGGTAAGTGCCATTTATTATAATTTTCTGGACCTTGCACCACTGCTACTGCTATTAGTGAGTGCCGTTTTGCAATCAAACTATATATAGTTTGTTTGCAGCAATGTTTTGAAATCAAAGCTTAAAGCAAACAAACGTTTTCATTCTTAACAAGTACAGTATAGCTTACACAAACACCTGTGCTATCAGGTGTCACACCTATTCCGGACAGTCTGTGGGTTGTCACTAGGTAAAGTATGTGTCAGTATATTTCAAGGTCTTTCCATTATTCTCAAATTCTCTTAACCACTGAAATAATGTTTAATTTTTTGTCCAAAAAATCCCTAAGAAATTGCTTATTTTATGATTAAAGAACATCGATTTAAAGTTGATCCAACACAATTTTACTTTTAAAATATATTTTTTTAAACATAGTATACCATAATAATAGATTTGTTTAAAAAAATGCATACATTTGTGTACATTAAACAATTGTAAACTATTTGAGTCTCATATAAACTGGTCATCACTAATTGGCGGACCGCTATCAATACTGTGGACCCCCTGGGTGTATTTTTTATTTTCAATATATTTTTATCAATAATTTTCTTTTCTAACTTAAATTTAAAAAAAATGACAAAACCCAAGCCTCAGAGTCATTTCCGACACTGAGGGGGTATTCAATGTCTGTCATGCTCCCGCAGCCATCCCCAGACGGGGGAGATGGCTGCGGGGCCCTATTCAATGCTGTCTTCCCCGACAGCATTGAACAGAAGTTCTCGGCAGAACGAGCCGGATAGCTTCTGAAGTTCTACAGAGAAAAGCCAGAAATATTCGAGCTCCCGGCCGGAGCGTGAGTATTTCCGGCCTCAGCTTGCGGCGACGCCCCCTTCTCGCCGCTCGGTGGCCGGGACATTGAATCCCGACTGCCGAGCTCCAGTCGAGCAAAGCGAGAACGGGACAGGGGCATGGCTGTCGCGCTAGCTCGACAGCCGTGCCCGTGACATTGAATAACCCCCTTAGCCTATCTCTATTGCTTACAAACAAGCCAAACATTATGTGGCTACAGTATTAAGACAGATCGGGGAAATCCGCTAGATAAGATGCTTTTTTTACTGGTATCTCTTCATTATAATTTTTTATGACAAAATTTAATGGAGGAGGAAGTAATCTGATATGAAGGCCTGGACAGCAATTAAACCCTCACTGACGTGTGAAAAACTGGTTTAAACTTTGCCAATGTCAAGAATGCTGATGCCGGCCAATCAATATCAGGAAATGTTTCTAAATATAATCAGGGTTTACGTGCGCTTATGTGCAGGGCTGGATTTGTGCCTAGGCCCGTGCGGCACCAATTAAGGGCGGCAGGCAGGCTGACATTCAGTTAAATAGCAGCATGGCACAGCAGGAGGGCAGCGGCGAGTGACGCCGCCGCAGACATGAATTATCATATGTCGGCGGCAGCGCCGCTCGTCACTGCCCACCCACTCTGCCATGCACATAACATCACTGCTTAGTGGCTGGGTCCGACGGTCCCCCTGCGCTTCCAGAAATGGCTCAGGCTCAATGCTGCCGGCTCCTGCCCATTGGCTACTCTACACACACACACAGTCTATTGGCTGCTGTGTATCCAACAGCTGAGCTGAGTGGCACGCAGATCCCCCCTGCGCTCAGTTGTTAGTCACAGTGTGTGAGCCGGAGAGAGACTGACGGAGACACTGTGCTAATCACTGTACTAATAAGTGCCTCCCTCCCTCCGGGTCCTCCGTACCATGAGCAGTCCAGAGTGCTTAAAAAAATATTAAGGTGGGCTACAGTAAAATTTTAATGGAATATATAAATAACAATGTATATACATATGATTACATAAAAATGGGGGGGGGGGCACAAAAATGTTGTGCCTAGGGGCGGCCTGACCCCTAAATTCGCCCCTGCTTATGTGCATGTGCAAACACCAGGAGTGAGCGGCTTCGTCAGGTTTCACACGCACCGTCTTTCACTCCGGGAAGGGAGGGATAGAGGTTAGCAGGTGGTGTTAGCAGGGGAATGACCAGCGTTTTATGGGAACACCCATAAAAATGCTGGATGTTCCCCTATGAGCACAGGCGTCAAATCACGCTCGCCGCGGATTCAGCGGAAAGCTGACTTTTATTACTGAAGGGGAGCTAAATCATTTGATGGTGTGCAAATATAAAATTATTTCTCTCCCGTTCGGCCGCGTGCGAGGGGCTGCGTTACCGAACGCCTCCCCTCGCATGTCAGAGAGGGATTGGCGTGGCAGGGCGATCGGTCGGCAGGTGGAGTTTGCCTGTTCACTAGTCTGAATCAGGCCCAATGTTCCTATTATGGAGCAATGGGCTCTCTTTGGTACATTCCCTGAGGGACAGAGGATAGCAAGGGGGTGTAAAAGATTATTGTTATTTATTAGCGCAGTGGCACAAAAGGACACAATGCCTCCAACATCACAGCTTTTGAAGGATAAAGTAAACCATGTTTTTAATATGGACTGGATATAGGACCTTATTCTGGTTCGCATGGAGACGACGTTTTGCGCATGTGTAGACGTAGGGTGCGTGCGGCCACGGCGAACAAACATTGCATGCACCCAACATTGCGGGTGTGGGGCAGGAGGGGAGGCGTGGGGCGGCGGGCCGGGAGACTTGCAGGATTTCAGGGTCGTTCCCATGGAAATTGCCTGGTGACATGGGCTTCAGGTGCGGCCAGCTGACATGACCAGGTATCAGCTGCCCCCGCCCACTTCCTTCAGAATGCCCAAGCATATCTAAGGTTACCTCAGAGCAATCTTAGATGTGTGTGTGCCTTCCACATCATTCGATCATTCGAATGATGTGGGTGTTCCCCAGCAGCATGTGAATGGATGTTTATGCTAAACATCCATTTGCAGCCAGTGCATGCAAACAGGGCCGCCAATAGGGTGGTGCTGTGGGTACAGCTGTTCCAGGCTCCAGCCTCTTGAAGAGCCCAGGCAGCTCATTTTGCCCACCACACCCCCCGACTGTCTCCACTGTGCTGCGTTCCGTGCGCTGCTCAAAGCAAGTCCCGGAGCGCAGGCTTATTGAACCCAGGACCCCGGCAGCCAATCAGAGCTCCTGTACCGGCAGCCAATCAGAGCAGTTACCGGTACGCGAGCTCTGATTGGCTCATCAGCCGGTGCTACATTTTAGTTGGCCGTTGGAATTCTAAATTGAAGCAGCCTGTGCTCCGGGACCTTCAGGCTACAGCTCAGCGGAAGAGGAGATGGAGGAGCAGGAACAGGGTTTAGGTAAGTCAAGTGAGGAGGGAGGTCCCGGACTGGAAATGAGTCCCGGGCCCCAAAATTCCTGATGGAAGCCCTGCGTGCGAACACACCCTTCAAGGGTATGGTTGGGCGGGGTACGGTGAACTCACAAGGATACGAATTCCCAACCTTGGGAACCAACCCCCAGAATGTACAGTATTTTCCAATTTTTTAAATCAAACCCTAAATATTACCAAAAGTGCAAGAAAAATAGACCAGGTCCAGGCTGGCGAATCTGACAGAACCATGCACAGGTCAGTTAGATGGGTCACCGGCAAGTTGTCAGACAGTCATTAGGTCGACACCATTAGGTCGACATGTGTCTAGGTCGACATGTAGGAAGGTCGACATGAGTCTAGGTCGACATGAGTTAGGTCGACAGGGTCATTAGGTCGACAGGGTCATTAGCTCGACAGGGGTTAGTTCGACAGTAAAAAGGTCCACATGGGGTTTTTCACAGTTTTTTTGAGCCGACATGTGCCAACAGACAGTATTTCAGGCCCTACCATCCACTAGGGTGTGGTTGGAAAATAAAATAGTGTGCCAAGCGTAGTGAGGCATGCGAGGGGATGCGGTGCACTTTAACCTGTGCCCATGTCGACTGTGTCAACATTTGAGTAAAAAAACTGTGAAAAACCCCATGTCGACCTTTTGACTGTTGACCTAACCCATGTCGACCTTAAGACCCTGTCGACCTAAACTCATGTCGACCTTTCTGCATGTCAACCTAGACACATGTCGACCTAATGGTGTTGACCTAATGACCGTCTAACAACTTGCTGGTGACCAAATGATCTACACCCGTGCATGGTTCTGTCTGAAACAGAGTATAAAATTAAAAATAAAATAAAATAAGAAAGCACCCTGGGTCCCCTCACCACCACCACCACCCAGGACTGGGACTGGTTCTGGTTCCAAAAGTACGGGGGAGCCAGGTATCATTTTTGATTATAGTGTTAATTATTCATAAGGGGAGGCTATTGTAAGTTGTTCAGGGATGCAGTTTAAATCCCGGCGGTCGGGATCCCGGCATTCAGAATCCCGACGCTGGAATCCCGACCGCCGAAATCCCGACACTTTCTCCCTCCGTAGGTGTCCACCACACCCCTGGTGGGAGAATAAATTAGCGTGCCGAGCGTAGCGAGGCACCGGGCCCGCTGTGTGGCGAGCGCAGCGAGCCCGCAAGGGGGGGGGGGGGGCGATCCACATCCCCCCGTGTCGGAATTTCGGTGGTCGGGATTTTGAACGCCGGGATCCCGACCGCCGGGATTTCATACTGAATCCGTTGTTCAATATACTCTGCATTATGTGGCAGTTACTAATGTTTTCCGCACTATGGCGGACAATAGGGCTGTCTGTATTATATAGGGTTAGTGGTGTTCCCTGCATTATACTGGTATCCCGTAGTATGCTGTGATCACTGAAGCTCTCAGTAATATATATTTGGAGAAGCCACTACAAACCACATTTTAATTCTTTCAGAATATTGCCTATAAATGGAAGAAGAGGCGGGTCTCAAAGGAGGGGAGGGCGAGGGAGCTTTTGCTGTTGAAGTTTGCTGAAAAATCCAACACTTTAAATATGTCCCTGAAGGTCCAGGAGACATACTTGCCTACTTTTGAAAACTAGTTTCAGGAAGATTACAGTTGGTAGGAGAATTTAGAATGGCGCTCTATCGAGGGGGTGTGTCATGCTCCACCCAAAGGGCGTCTCTAATTCCATAGAGATATTGTGAATAGAGATTGATTGTGAATGTGGCACCTAGAAGCGTGGGTGTGTACTGCTACATCTGAGAGGAATCTTCTAAAATGACTTATATACAAATGTAGATGAGCCCCAAAGCAGTTAGTAAGAGCTAATATACTTGGTAATGTGCTGGGAAATGGTGCTGATGATTCAATGTAAATGTATCTATCCCTCATTCCTTTTTCCCAAAAAAATGTAACAGTGTAATGTGGGCCAGGTGACATGAGGGAGATTAGTAGACTAATGAGGGAGAGAGGGAGATTGCTGCTATTTCAGGGAGTCTCCTGCAGAATGCAGGAGGGGAGGTAACTATGCCAGGAGATCATTCAAACTTAACATAAGAAACCTCCTGATAATTTATTGCCAATTGCTGGATGTTTTGGAACCCCAGCTTCTCAGGTTTGCGGTTTCTGGGCTACACACTTTACACTTGATAGCCCCAGGCTCAGTTCAGTCTGTGTGCTCACACGTGTCAGGTAGTGCACAGGCAACAATTTCCAGATGCTTCTGTTAAGTGCACCAACAAAGGCTGCTACAAAGTTCTATCGGCTTCTCTATGCACAGTGGTATAAAGTTACCTTTCCACAATATCTAGTTTCTTCATTCTTGATGTCTTACTGTCATCACTGTTATCGTTATCAATGCATCTCCGTGCCATTTCTGTGCCTGGAATCGAGCCATCTGGATAGAGCAATAAGAAATGAAGTACTGGCTGCAGGTATTAGTAAGCACATGCAGGGATAAAGGATGTGACACCAGCACACCAATGCTATGTACAATGGTTGCATTTGCAATCACTTCACATTCAGGTGCTGATTCAGGCTGGCTTGCTAGGCAGCGTACATTCGCCGTCTAGCGAGCCCATAAATGCTGCTTCGCTTTCAGTAATAAATGTCAGTTTATACTGACTTTTATTTCCGTTGCGGAGACGGGGCAAGCACTGACGTCATGTGATGTCAGCCACCCGGCCCCAATCAGGCATTACCACGCCTACTTCTACAGGGAAACACCCAACGTTATTTGGGGGGATGCCTATAAAACACTGAGCATTGCACTGGTACCGCCCCCTGCACTCCACGGCCCTCCCTCACTGCAGCCAGTGGCCCGGAGGGTGTGTATTTGGCCAAAGCCGTTCCCTGCTGGGGATTGCACATACACAGAAATGTGCATTTGCAAACCCTGATCAGGGCAGGGGACGAATTCAGTTTACAATAATACATTCTGAATCGGCCCCTCAGTTTCGATGAGGCAGCCACACTACTGACCGCACATCTGTTGAGTGCAGAGGAGGGATCCATTAAATCCCACTCCTGGTGTTTTGTATGTGTTTCTATAGCCTTTAGACTACAATGGCTAATGAAATTGCCAGATGACGTTATCTACCAGGGACAGGTTCTAGAATGCTATGACCCCCTAGAAGTCTGTGGGGGCTGCTTTGTTGTTGAAAACTGGGTACACTTTGCAGGTATGGTATACCTATCATGGGTATCTCACAAATATTGATTGATAAATAATCCCCATAGCCAGTTTCGTAACTATAGCCCCACAGCCCCCGTTGTGGCGGGGAGGCACTAAGTAAGTGTGGGCGCCTGTCTGTGGGGCTATGGTTACGCGTCTGTGGCCGGGACTCGCCTGTGTGTGCGGTCCCGGCTCTCCGTCTCCTCCTGTTCCTGACCAGCAGTGTTAATGAAAACGGCCTCACACAAAATGTCTGCCCCCATACAGCAGACAATTTTCAGCAGGGGCAAATGCAGGATTTTCAGAAGGGGGTTTCCAGAGGGGCGGAGCAAAGCACGGAGATGAACACTTATATGCCGGGTCAGTTAAAGTATTATAGATAGACCAAATGTATATAAATAATAATAAAATAAATATATATATATTAACTTACAGGGGCAGCCACAGCAGTGTAGACCCCTGGGCATAGCAATGTATTGGGGCCCCTACCAATCCTCCAGCAGTAGGGGTGGGGGAAGCTTTGATGTCCCACGGGTGGTAGGGGGTATTATATTAATCGCTCAGCATGTAGTGCCTGGATCAGTAATATCCACTAATTACCCCTTTACTGCACAGATGGTGGGAGAAGAGGACATTGGGCTGAATGAAGGGGCCCTGATACATAACTTCCAGGGTGGTAGAGAATGTTTAATATGCAGAGGAGGGGTGTATAGTGGAGTGGGCTTATTATTCATAATTTTCTGGTGGGAGGACAGCTTGCTTGACTGCAGATATCTCCAGTTCCCAGAAATAGTTTTCTTAGATTTTAATGCAATTAAAAACTAGATAATCTCACCTACCAAATGGTATTGGGCACTAGGAGATCAGAGTTCAGGAGGCAGAGCAATCTGCCAATGAGGATATAAAACTACATGACAGGGTATTGTCTAATCGCTGTGCCCAATTACCCCCACAAATGACATAACTCTCTTGTTGGATAAAATTGGCCACAGCAGCCATCTTTATTGAAACAATACATTTTTTAAACAATAATCCAAAAACATTCCCACGGAAGGTGGTCCCCGAGGCCCTCAATAAATATATATCCACACCTCTGAGCACTTCCAGGAGCTCTTACCCCCAGCCGATAGCGATTGGCTCGAGGGCACCAATTGTACACACCCAGTGCTCATTAATTAACCTCACCCAGGGGAGTCCAGCCCCCTCATGGGGCCCTCCCCGCCGCATAATTAAGCCTCAATGCCACCAACCTCGAGGACCCCCCTCCGCACAGGCCACTGTGACAAAAAGACATCCTATCAAATATTCTACCTAAACTATAAAAAATAGGGAAGGGTGGGTGGGAGCTGTTGAGAAAATCTCCCAGTGACCCCTATTTCCCGCCTGAACCCTGCTTATAAACCCCTCCAACACCCCGTTAAGCCCCTCCCCTTATGACCCTCTCCTTAGACACCCCTCCTATGACTAACCTGCTAGTCAGCTCCCTACAAACCCTGTCAGGGGAGCCTACCCCCAGGCTTTGCCTCCAGTCCGGCTCCTACATGACAGGGTATTGTCTAATCGCTGTGCCCAATTACCCCCACAAATGACATAACTCTCTTGTTGGATAAAATTGGCCACAGCAGCCATCTTTATTGAAACAATACAATTTTTAAACAATAATCCAAAAACATTCCCACGGAAGGTGGTCCCCGAGGCCCTCAATAAATATATATCCACACCTCTAAGCACTTCCAGGAGCTCTTACCCCCAGCCGATAGCGATTGGCTCGAGGGCACCAATTGTACACACCCAGTGCTCATTAATTAACCTCACCCAGGGGAGTCCAGCCCCCTCATGGGGCCCTCCCCGCCGCATAATTAAGCCTCAATGCCACCAACCTCGAGGACCCCCCTCCGCCACTAAGCACGAGGTTAAACCCTTAACCCCGTGCGCCCCCCCCACATCCGGAACGCTGTTTCTATTCCTTCTTGTAGTCCCAAAGACCAAACATCTATCCCCACAGCATTCAGGTGCACACCGTCACCTCTCCAAAATGCCCCGGCACCAGACTCAAGTTCCCTGTGCCTCACCACAACAGCCCCGTTCCTGGCCATAAAACGCCTAATCGCCCTGTTAACTTTAATACGTGCCTTATTGAGCTTGTAAGCCGACCTCGCATCCCTCCAATAATGGCGTGGCACGATGTCTGACCAAACCGTGATTAATTCCGGAAACATTGCCCATAACCGTAGGAGATCAAACTTGATATCCCGTATCAACTCCCTAAATGGTCTGCCCCCTAGGTCATTCCCGCCCACATGCAAAACTTATATGTCGGGAACCCTATCGAGCCGAACAAAACGGTGAAATTCCTGCAGCACTCCACTCCATACCATACCGCGTTTTCCCAGCCAGCGAACCACTGCCTCCTCTCTATCCAAACCCAGCTGGCGGCCGTTCGGTCTGACATCAGCCCGTAAAGCTCCCCAAAAGACATATGAATGTCCTAAAATCCAAATCAGGCACGGAGGCTGCCCTAAAACAGAAAAAACACAGTCAACCTCAACAATCCCCTAAACGAACATAAGACCGAAAGCGAGACGATTCCCACCGCCCAATACGCTTAATCAACTCATCCCCAAATCCCATTCTAGCATCCTCAGTTGCGGCCCCAATGCGGAAAGAGTGACCCGCGTATTCCTCCCCCTTGAGGCCCAACGTCCGCAGGACTGCTCTAAACACACTTGTGAACTGAAACCGTGATAAAAAGGATCCATTCGCATGCATCAGCAAAGGATCCCTTTCCCTGCCCACTCTGACCTCCTTAAATATCCTCAGCCGTGCCACCGGACACATATCTGAGCCTGGTACAAAGAAGAGAACTACCTTCTTCCCCCTCCCTAACTGATCCGTCTTAGACCTCCTCACCACTAGCTCCACCCTATCCGAGTATAAATCCACATCCTCTCCTAACAAACCTCCCGGCCTGGACACGCTTGGACTCACGAGCTCCCCAATCCGCAGTGCCCCGAAGAAGGCAAGCGAAAAAGCTACCCCGAACAACCTTTCCTCGAAATTGGAACTGCAGACCTCCCCTAACTTCATGCCCATATTCTGTAACAACTGGAAAGACACCGGCCGTCTCTGATCCTGTACGACATGACCTCTCCTCCAACCTTTTAAAGCCTGCGCAATCAAGAAATTCTTCGTGACGTCAGGCCTGCCGCCTGCACGAAACCCAAAAGCCAAGCCCGCCATGCAGCGCGTGATTTTTGCCACTGACCAACCAATCTCCTTACAATGGCCTATATATAGCAAGACAGCCAACTCGTCATCATCCTCCTTCAGACCTACTACCTCACGCCATTCTAACCAGCCCCGCCATTCCTGATTGTATGCCGACCATGTACTCGGGGCCAAGGATTCCCTGATGAGCTGATCGACTACCCGTCCAGCAGAGCCCAGGGCCGACTCGGGAACCCGGTCCCCTCCCTGTCCGCCTCTGGTGCCAACTCCCGAAAACGCTCCCACTGTGAACGAGATAAAGCATCCGCAATGCCGTTAGAGACACCGGGAACGTGCCTAGCCACAACCCACAAATTCAAAGCCAGACATTCTAATACTAACTGCTGCAAAATAGTGACCACTGACGGTGAAGATGCCGACAATTGGTTAATAGCCATGACAACCCCCAAATTATCGCAGTGAAAACAAATCTTCCTATTGCGGAATAGCTCCCCCCAAACAACTACTGCTACCAAGATAGGAAACAACTCCAACAATGCCAAGTTTTTAACCATGCCTCTCTGCACCCAAGACTCCGGCCACCGGCCTACACACCAATGTCCCTGGCAATATGCCCCGAACCCACCACTCCCGGCCGCGTCTGTGAAAAGGTCTAGCTCAGTAGCGACACATGTGTCTGACATCCACAAAGCTCTGCCGTTAAAAGCTTCCAAAAAAGTTGCCCACACCCGCAAGTCCCCCTTCAACTCACTACCTAATCTGACAAAATGATGAGGAAGAACCACCCCTGCTGTCGCTGCTGCCAGCCTCCTGCTGAAAATGCGGCCCATAGGCATAATGCGACACGCAAAATTCAATTTGCCCAGCAAGGATTGTAATTCCTGCAATCTAATCTTCTTCAACAGCAATGCCCTCCCTACCTCGGCCTTCAAACCCAGCAATTTCTCCTCGGGCAAGCGGCACTCCATATTCTCGGTATCAATGACAATACCCAAAAAACTAATCACAGTCGCAGGGCCCTCCGTCTTACCTGGAGCAAGCGGGACCCCAAAGTCTGCCGACACCCTTTCAACAGTCCTCAACAATAAGTCACATACTCCGGTCCCCCCAGGACCAATACATAAGAAGTCATCTAGGTAATGAATAACTGAACTACACCCAGAGACATCCTTAACCACCCACTCCAAAAAAGAACTAAAGGCCTCAAAATAAGCACATGACAAAGAACAACCCATCGGTAAACATCGATCAACAAAAAATTCCCCGTCCCAACAACAACCCAACAAACGCAAACTGGTTGGGTGAACCGGCAGCAAACGGAATGCCGATTCAATATCAGTCTTTGCCAACCTGGCCCCTTTCCCAAACCGCTTCACCCACTGAACAGCCGCGTCAAACGATGTATAAACCACCGAGCAGATGTCAGGGTCAATGCCATCATTGACCGACGCCCCTTTTGGAAAGGATAAATGGTGTATAAGACGAAACTTGTTCGCCTCCTTTTTTGGCACCACCCCCAATGGAGAGACTATCAAATCTGGCCATGGTGCCGACACAAAAGGTCCAGCCATACGACCCAGCTGCACCTCCTTACGCAGTTTATCCTGCACCACCTCTGGATGCTCCCTTGCAGACTTCAAATTCCTCCTCAAGCCCCCTGAAACCTGCACGTCGGAAGGTATCTTAAAACCTTCCCTAAACCCCTCCTCCAACAACACGGCTGTCTGCTGGTCAGGATACCTACGCAGATAGCCCAGCATCCTTTCCAGCCGAACCGTTGTCTCCCCCTTTTGAATTACCGTCCCGTGACTTCCCTCTGAAGCATTTATTTGCCCCATGGGTCCCTCCACACGAGGAACATTCATGTTTAAATTTGCATTTTGCCCCAAAACGACATGACCCGTCATTAAAGGCAAAGCAGAGTCCCTTCTGCATGGCCGTCCCATTTGTGGCCTCCCTCGGCCCCCCCCCCGTCCCCACGAAAGGGCTGCCCACTTTTTGTGGGAGCCGTCACCTTTAACCATAAAGCAATATCCTTATGGTCCCAACGTATGTTAGGGCGAACAGCCTTCCTCTGCCTAAACTGCTCATCGTACCTGAGCCAAGCCAAGCCCCCATACACACGGTATGCCTCTCCTATCGCATCCATGTAACAAAACAAGCCTGAACAATTGTCAGGTGCCTTCTCCCCAATCACACTAGCTAAAATAGCAAATGCTTGCAGCCAGTTCGTGAATGACCGCGGTATAAGCCGATACCGCCGCCGTTCCTCCTCCTCCTTCTTCTCTTCCTTACGGGGCCTATCCAGATTAAAACGCTCTAAAGGGAGCAATGAAAATATATCAACGTATTCCCCTTTCCAAATCTCCTCCCTCACCTCCTGCTTCAGGTGGGCCCCCAATGGCCCCTCAAAGCATACATACACCTCCCCTTTTGCAGTGTCACTGAGCCTCCCACTCTCCTCCTGCGTCCCAACACTGCCCCCTTCTGCCCCTGCACTACTGCTACTTTGCTCACCGCTGGATACCGGCACCCCGCTGCTCACCGGCACCCCACTGCTAACCGACACCCCACTGCTAACCGGCACCCCACTGCTAACCGGCACACTATTACTGACTGGCACACTAATGCTAGCTGGTGTGCCCGCATTCTGCGGCACCCATGCTGCCGCCGGGGACGGCCCCGCCCCCTGCCGCAAACCCACCAACCAATCTGCAAAACCACTCAATAATTCAGTAAAACCTCTACTCGTTTCCCCTTGGAGGGCTAACCCCCCCCCCCCCTGACTCTGCGCTAAAGCATTAACAGACATAGAGACAGACTCACCAGGCTGCCTGGGGGCTGTGAACCCAGCAGCCGCAGGTCCAGTGTCCTGACGAACTCCAGCCAATGAGGAAGGACCAGGTATTTCTCCATCATCTGCTGACGCTGCCATCTCTCTTCTCCTGTCATCCCGACCCTCAGGTACAGCACCAGCCGGCGTGACCTCGTTGGAGGCGGAGCCAGCTGTGCGCCTCTCGCTCCGTGTACCAGGCCTGCGGTCCTCAGCCTGTACTTCTGCCCCCCTGGCACGACTCACCCTGCGCTGGGCAGCAGCATGCCCCGCATGCCCCACCGCACCAGGTCCAGTACCACGCAACGCCGGATCTTCTTGCACGTGGGGGGGATCCCCCCGCGCGGAGGGTTCCGCCTGCTGGTTGGATTCCTCCCAGACCTGGTCCTGCGGGCGGAAGGTGCCCGGCCCGCAGCCTGGCCTGGAGGGTCCCTAACGGGGCTCCGTGAACGGCGCTGAACCCTGGGGGACACAGATGGGCTAAAGCGCTCCGGAGGCCTGGACCTCCGAGGCCGTGCACCCGCTGGAGCAGCCTCCTGCGTTGCTGCTCCCAGTCCCCCCAGCAGACCTGACATCTACTGCTGCAGCCACTCAGCCCCTCTGGTGCCAGCTGCCTCCCTGAGGGCAGCAAGCGCAGCGGATACCTCCGCATCAGCGTTGCCTGGGGAAGCCATGGGAGATGTCACGCTGCTTAGCTGTTGAGAAAATCTCCCAGTGACCCCTATTTCCCGCCTGAACCCTGCTTATAAACCCCTCCAACACCCCGTTAAGCCCCTCCCCTTATGACCCTCTCCTTAGACACCCCTCCTATGACTAACCTGCTAGTCAGCTCCCTACAAACCCTGTCAGGGGAGCCTACCCCCAGGCTTTGCCTCCAGTCCGGCTCCTACATACCAGGTGTGTGGAGCTGAAGCAGTAACCAGCTGCTGGAAGGCTGATATCTCTGGTTCTGGGCACAGTAGAGACAAGCTACTAGTGTTCATCAAAGGGGGAGAGTCCCAGCTTTTGGAATATACCTTCAAAAAAACTATAAGTCAGAGAGAACCTGAATTATCTGACTGGGAAGAGCAATTAACAGGCTTGGATGGGGACCACTGCTTTGAAGTCAGATATCTCCGGTTCCCAAGGGCTGATTTTTGAAATTCTTGTGCCCCTGGAAAGAGGGGACCCTCAGCTTTTAGCCTAGGGTCCTTAAACTCCTGGGGGGTTTTCTGGGTACTCAGAAACCCCCCCTGCGTGCGCTACTGTTCAGGGATGCTAGAGGAGGCGGTGGCATGCAGAGGGGTAAGGGTAAGTGTTTTACCATTACTTGGGTGGGTGGATGGGTGGTCGAGGTGGGGGGGGGGCGGCGCTGCCGAAATTGGAGGGGGGGAGCATTGTTCCTAGTTACATCACTGCCCATAGCATGCTGTGTTTAACAATTCGCTGTATAGTCATTAAGTGAGTTTAAGTCCAAACTTGTCCTTTATCTGTTATGAAAGTGCTTTTTACAATCCCACACCATTGCCCTGGATGGTCGTGACGGCAAAGAAGGCTCCTGTGACTCTTTTGGCACTATACACAGTGACAAGCTATACCGGTCAGGAAGAGGAATCTGAGCTGTACTATTGGTATCTGTAGTAAATGCACTTATTACTTTATCTGCACGTTCTAGTGTGGCTGCTGATTACTCCGGTGATAAGCAATACTAACATTTATTATGTTCCTATCTGGCTAATCTACAAAAGTGACCACGTTACTACAACACAGGCAGCTACAGAGAGTGGGACTGTTTACTCCTCCTGAATCAGCCGCAAACACTGGTTTGTTGTGTCTCAATATAACAAGCAGAACAGCGTCACTGTGCCTACTGCTTGGGCAACATTATACCCACACAGAGCTTGGAGAGAGATTTATTTCTTTATTACCAGTTATTTATATAGCGCACACATATTCCGCAGCGCTTCACAGAGAATATTGTAGATGAACATTCAGTCCCTGCCCCAGTGGAGCTTACAATCTATATTCCCTACCACATGGACACGCACACACAGACATTCTAGGGTTAATTTTGTTGGGAGCCAATTAGCCTACCAGTATATTTTTGGATTATGGGAGGAAACCGGAGTACCCGGAGTAAACCCACAAAAGCACAGGGAGAATATACAAACTCCGCACAGTTAATCTGGCCATACATCAGAAAGATTGATCTTAAGATCGATTGCGCTCATGATTGTGTACAATTTTCCTTGAAATCCCCGGCAGTCCTTTTTGGTTTTTGGACACACAATCTACTAATAATCCATCATACAATCCATCTGCTGTATGATTGTGTACACAAGATATGCACACAATCCATCATACAATCAGTCACACAATCCATCTGCTGCATGATTGTATGATTGTGTACACAAGATGTGTACACAATCTGCATACAATCCATCTCACAATCAATTGAGATTGTATGATTTGGTACAATATCTTTCTGACGTATGGCCACCTTTAGAGCCATGGTGGGAATGGGACCCATGACCTCTGTGCTGTGAGGCAGTAATGCTAACCATTACACCATCCATGAAAGATGTCAGACAGTCCATCAGCGATCAATCAGGGGAATCAAACATGTTATAAATGCCAGTTTTCAATCAGGATTGGGATATCAAGAAGTTGAAACATGTTTAATATTATATGGTTGAAATAATTTCTATGTCCAATTTTGGTAATAGAGCCCACCTACAGCAAAAAGATAAAACTGTTACATTTGATTGCTGTAGAATGTCATTTAACAATTGATAGGCGGAGAGGTGATCACTTTACATATGTTGGCACCTAGGACAAAATTCACCTATTAAGGGTGATCTTGACATAAAGTGAGGCAAGTTGCATGACGCATTGTACCATACCCTAAGGAACAACTGTCCCCTGCCAACACCTCTCCCCTTCCTTATATAATACTACCCAGGGCATGTGAGTGACCAGCACAAGACTCTCTCATCAGGGATTCGATGTGCATTACAGATCCATGAAAGCAGAAGTCTGTGCACACTCACTACCTGATCACCTGCATCTTATCTGTTTTCCAAACACTCTCTCATCCGACCGAGCAGACGATGTCATCCCTGCAATGCTAAGTGTATCAGGGGACACCACATGCCTAGTCCGACAGAAGAAGTGTTATCTGGTTTTCCTCCTGAAAGCAGTCAACCTGGCACTCTCATTTCATATCAATCTGCAAACACACTCCGGCGGCTGCCGCTGACTAGGACTGACAGTCTCCAGCTGCTGTTGATTAAGAGGAATCTCGCGAGAACTACCGACCTCTCGCGAGAATTCCCCTGTACTTGACTCCCGGCAAAGGTGGCGGGTTGGTGGGCGGGCCACTCAGACCGGCTACGGGGGCCGCATACAGCCCCTGTGCCTGAGGTTCCCCACCCCTGCTCTAGACGTTGTCTTTGATGTTACAGGCCTAACTCGTTCTTAGCAACTTGGCAAATAGTCACAATCTGATAAACAAAACGTTTTTGAGTGATACTATTTATGTGTGGGGCCACTTGTAGTGACCAGTCCCAAACATTTACTCTGATTAACAAAATTACAGCAGTGCATGAATAGCACCTGCAGACATTTGCTTCTTTAATTAATTCATATTTAATGTCTATCAAGTCGAACACGAACTAAATATTTCCTAAGTGTGTCGTCTTTCTTCTTTATATGAAAGTCTAATAAAAGTTAAGTTTTAAATATATTCACAAGCACTGAAATTGTTACTTTTTCAAGAGTGCGCCCAAAAACTCATTTGTCTTTTCGTTTGCGTCTTTGCAAACAAATCCCGTTATATTCAGTCCAATTTACTGAATGCTTGGGCACACCACCAATTGATGACTACCAGAATCTGTTGAGAAGCAGTCTGATACAATGGGGCAGATGTATTAAGCCTGGTGAAGAGATAAACTGGAGATAAAGGGGAAGGAGATAATGCACCAGCCAATCAGATACCAACTGTCATATTTCAAACACAGCTGATTGGCTGGTGCGTTAACTCTTCGAAGTTATCTCCACTTTATCTCCAGTTTATCTCTTCTCCAGGCTTAATACATCTGCCCCATTGTTCCTTGAGATTCTTTTCAACTGAATTAGTACATGACCTCGGTCTGTGCGATTCCTCCCACCAATACTACTACAGATGTAACATGTGCAGAGTTAGATATTGGAGAGTTATTATGTTTCTGTGCAGGGTAAATACTGGCTGCTTTATTTTTACACTGCAATATAGATCTCAGTTTGAACACACCCCACCCAAATCTAAAGGGGCACACACGTTTAGATGTGTGCCAAGCATCTTTGCTTAAGCTATTTAGGGTAGGTGATTTCTCTGTGTTTAGATCGCCCCTAGAGAGCCTATACACATGAAGCAATTTTGCTAAGCGATTTCACTTAAGCAGTGAAACATGCAGTGAACAATGCAGTGAACATGATTTGTCCATTTGGAAATAAAATATGCCCTGCGATCATGTCTGAATTAGGCCCTCCGTACTGTTTCCAGTTGCACTTCACTGATTACAATATTCTGTTTGAATATGCTCCTCAATTGTATCTAATTGTTTATGGGCCTGCATCTTAGTGCTGCTGTGAGTTTCTCAAATGCGCAATCTATTCAGTTAATCCAAATGTGCTCCTACATGCTATATTAATGTCTGCAGAGTTCTGTTCTTATCTTCTATTCAGACTGTTGCATTCTACCCTCAGGAATAGTGCATTCTCAAGTCTCCTGCAGATGTCTTGGATCTAGAAACTTGACCTCCAGTCATCTTATCCACCAGGTTCCAGTCCTGTCTCCAGTATTCACCAGTTTCAGTCTCCCACGGCCACCGATTCAAGTCAGGTCTCCAGCGTCCACCACATCCAGTCTGGTCTCAGGCATCGACCAGCTCCAGTCTGGTCTCCAGCATCCATCAGTTCCAGTCTGGTTTCCAGAATCCCCGAATTCCGTTTGGCCCCCAGCATTACCTCTGACCAGGTTTAGTTAAGGCCCAAACATATAATATTAGTTATCTCTTATATATTTAGCCAGATCCGTCACTCAAGCTAACGGTGGGCGGGCTTCCACGGGTGATTGACAGGCCTGTCCACCATTAACCACAATGCAAAACATGGTCTCATCCGTTCTACACAAACCCCCCTTGCCCTCCGTCCTACACACCAGCCCCGCCCCCTCCTCGCCCGCCACTCCCCAGGACCGACATACACTCCCAAACCCCGCCCTATGGCTTCACACCGCGCCCCCCCAGCCTTGCACATTACAGCTCAGCCCAGCCTGTATACCCCATCCTGCGCACATCACGTGCAAGGGACAACCCCCCACATCCGCACGGATCAGCAGCCTCTGCAGCCTAAGAAGGACTACAGCAGGACAGGCCAGTGCACCAGGACAAACAGCAGCCACCAGGTGAGCACCCCCGCCGCCCTAATCCTCCCCCCCTCCCGCGATTCGTGGCAAACCCACCCGATTCGCGGCACCCCCCACGACCCCCCTCCCGTGTTTCGCGCCACCCCCCGTGACCCCCCCCGCCACTCCCGCTGCAAACCCGCCCCTGCGACCCCCCCTCCCGCGATTCGCGGCACCCCCCGCGATTCGCAGGCACCCCCCTCCCCGCGATTCACGGCAACCCCAGCATTAAATGGCACATGCAAAACACTGACATGGCTATGGTCGACAATGAAAAAGGTTGACATGAGTTTTTGAAGATTTATTGTTCGATTTTTGAATAATTTCATATTCGTTCTCATGTGTCGACATGGACACCAATGAAGTGCAAAACTTACGTCAAAATCCGTGACACCCCCCGCGCGTTTCGCGGCACCCCCGCCCCCATGCCCCCTCCAACGATTTCCCCCCCACCACGACCCCTCCCGGGATTCGCGGCACCCCCCCGCGACCCCCCCCCCCACGATTCGCGGCACCCCCCCTCTGCAATTCACGGCAACCCCGCCCCCGCGACCCCTCCTCCCGCAATTCGCGACACCCTGTGAAACAAACCGATTGAATTAATGCGTCTTATTGCAAGAAGGTTTCCGACCTAGTGGTGATATCAGTTGAAGGAAAAAGATAGTGATGCAGATAAATATTGTGACTTTGATTCTAACTTAATAAACTTTTTTGATGATGGGCCTGTCCAGGGCCCCCACACAGACCAAGACAAGGTCCACGGAATCGGGGGGCATCCTTAGTGGTGTCCCTGCGGGTTGTGGGCAAGAAGAGGTCCACGGAATCGGGGGATACCCTTAGTGGTGTCCCTGCGGGTTGTGGACAAGGTGTAAAACAATGATCCCCATGAGTGACCAAGTTTCCCATACACTCACTAACTGAAGAAGTCATTTTTGTTTTTTTAAGTTTTCATATTTTTATGGTGAATGAGTTTTACCAGGGATTGGTTGCTGGCAAGGACAGTGTGTATAGTTATCAAAGAGGTATTACTAGAGTCATGGTGGTGTATTCTACTTCTGCTTTTAAATTTAATCCCACAAGTATAGTAATAATCATAACAGACACACATATACATCATACTACTGATGCTCCCAGGTTTTGGTATGCATCAGAGGATGGTAAAAAAAATACTGATAGCCAATATGTTAAACTAATTAGAAGGTGTAAAATAAATATATGAGTAATAACATAAAAGTAACTGAGAACTCCCACACCAGAACCATTGATAAAATACATCTAGTTGAGGTATCAGTAAAGAAGAGGCATTCTAAATAAGGATGGTAACAATGGTGCAAACATAATATCTATATGCAAACTGACATTTCTTCTTTAAGACGCTCATCATGAGCTGATAAAAAGAACAATAAGGTAAACTGATTGTTGGTTATATTGTCATCTACGGTATTACTCCGGTAATGTTGGGTTAATGGCTACTTATATTTGCAGTCAAATCAAGCAACACTTAATTTTCTATGTAGGATTTACGCAAGTGAATCTTATAAGGTTACTGACTCTCCCTAGGTTTAAAATTGGTAAAGAGTGTAATAACAGGAGATATTTTGGAGTACAACAAAACATGTAGTTATCTTGCGACAGAGTTGGGTGAGCTAGTGGAAAATCTTGATAAAAAGGGTACTCATTGAATTGTTTCTTATGATGTTTTCTCAAACACACTGTCTCATAAGCCATGGACATTACCACAAGGATTATATTATATTTACAAACTTAAGGTTTCTAAATGGTTACAAACAAGTTCTATTGTAATAAATTTTACTTTTACTAATTAATACAGTGGTGATTCAACATGAAGATTTGAAAGTAACACATGGTATATTAAAGAAACACACTTATTTACATGATCCCAAGTTTATAAAATTGTATTTGAATTTGTGAATATAATTAAAATATGGTACAAGCATCACACATACTAAACTGATGGTGACGTTAAAAGGAAAGTTGAATTAAATTATTTGGGTTGAAAAAAATGTAGTTTATTGAACAGGTGTGAGTGATGTGATTCCCTACAGTTGGTTTATTTGGTTGAACCTCAATAACTGGTTCGCATAAGTCAATGTTATATATGCTTTAAGAAGTTTGATGTTTTTGCCAAGATAATATTATTGATTTTTCTGTATACTAGTGAAATGCTTCAAGAAGGTTTTCCGATGTATTAAGAGAGAAACAAATGATGCACAGTACGAGAGATATGAACTTTCTTCGGAGATATGAAAAAAGTTCTGAGGATGGACTGTTAATACAGAAAATCAACGAATCAATAAATCTATGCTTTTATCATATTCTGTTTTCCTGACTGCTGCTATTATTGCTGCAGATGACTTTAGCTTGTTGCACAATGTACTATTCACTGCGTATAAGGCCTTCCCTTTGCGCTAAACAGTTATAATATGTCAGAAACGGCGGCCATTTTGTTAGGCATGACTTGCATAATAACATTATAAAATGGCTGATCATTTAGAACAGTGCTGTAAAAGTGATTTCTTATAGAGAATTGTTTTTGGTTTTAGAAGCTTAAGAATGTGATGTTGACAGTATAATGGAGCAAGGACAGACACCTAGACTCCACAAACATCAACTATATGGGAACAAGGCCACACATGCGTAGACCCCCAAGGCCACTGAAATTGGGTGTTGGGTTAATTATGACATCATGATTGAAAGCAGAGCTTGCCAATAAGACTCAATGCTTATGAGTAATTAATTAATTAATGTGATTAAGGTTTATATATCAGAGTTAGAGAAGGAGGAGGAAGGCAGTTGAGGAAGAACAAGCAGGCACAGGGGGCTGGAGGTAACTATGAAGGAGGTTTAATCATGGCTGATCACTGTCCTTGAAAGGTGTCCATTTTGATTTGATTTAGAATTACTGTCTAAGTATTAGCTAGTCAGTTTTATGTTTCTTGTGTTAGTCTGCATTTGCAAATACCTGTAATGAAGCTATTCTTTAAGTAAAGCATTGTCATACATTTTATAACAAGGTTGTGTGGGTGTGCAATCATTTCAGCGTTGCCGTTATATTTAAAGGTAATAAAGTAAATATATACAAGTTTGGGTTATCAATCATATCTAATCTTATCAAACAAATCTTTGCGTTATCACCGGTTTGAAGAGCGCCCGTAGGGCGCGATGAATCACCTAGTATTGTTATATTGCGTTGCTGTAAGTCTCTTTCTGAACAATACTTTCTCCTTTCACATTCACTACGCATTCCACAGAAATAATTAGCTGCCTTAGGCTCTTCATTTCTAAAAGGAAGATTGTTCTAGTATGGAGTTCAAGAAACAAGTTTTTAAAGATCAAAGATAAAGTTTGTAAACCACCATCCTCATCATGGAAATTATGAAAGAAAAATGTAAGTCCTTTATTTTCTTTCACGTAAAGTAGTAGTACATGAGCCCAGGGTCTGTGTCATGTTTGTAAGTAAAGCAAAAAACGTTGTGTCTGTAACAAGCCATGGTGCAATGCAAATACGTTTATATTTTGCCGTGCAGGGTAAATACTGTCTGCTTTTACATGTAGCTCACAAATGTCAGCTTTATTGTTACACTGCAGTTTAGATTTCAGTTTAAACACACCATCGAAATCTGAAGGTGCATACACACTGGGAGGGGATTCTGGTTGGCTTGGCAAGATGTGGAGATGGAAGCTTACAGAGCATCAGAGATGCCGCCCCGTCAAATAACCACGTATCCATGAAAACGCCATGCATTTTCATGAGGACACCCATAAACCGCTAGGCATCCCCCATGGCCCAGCGCTGCCACCGCTCCCGTCCCACCCGTCCCGCTGCAATCTGCCCAGGGAGTGTGCAGCCATTTGCTGTCTGGGGTTTTCACATGCGCAGAAATGCCCATGCGCAAACCACAAACATAGGGGCAGGGGCTGAATTCGGATCCAGAATGAGCCCCTGGGCATGGTCCCGTGCACATCAGATTGGAGCT
The DNA here is from genome assembly GCF_055691185.1 of Crinia signifera. Lineage (NCBI taxonomy): Eukaryota > Metazoa > Chordata > Amphibia > Anura > Myobatrachidae > Crinia > Crinia signifera. The sequence goes on along the minus strand of NC_139223.1, from coordinate 35,027,799 downwards.
GGAGATCGGACCTGCTGCACCAAGAAGCCTGTAGAGGAGACTTTCAGCAGCACTTTGGGGGTGTGGATTGATGTAGATGTAATCAAGCCCCATTCATGCGTGCAGGGGAAAAATCATTCCATGGTCGCTGACCATCAAATGATTTCTCCAGAGCTTGAAGATCTGAGACACCTCTGTGGTGTCTCTGATCTCCGAGCGCCCTATGCAGGAATGGGCAGACAGCTGAGATCTGCGGATGTCAGCTGCCCACCCCCTGCACCCGCGTCACCACGCCATTACCATGGGAATACTAGCAGAACTCACATGAAACGCTGGGCATTCCCACCCCTGCCCACTGTGCAAGCGTGCGGGGGACTGGTTAAATCAGAATAACCCCCTATGTGTCACAATCCTGCCTGAATCCTGTGTATCTGGCCTGTCATGTCTGCTATTCACTTCTGTGTATTCTAACCAGCTGCAATTAGACTGCAATCATGCCTCCTAGAGAGACTATGCTTGCTAGTAATTAACACCTGTGGTAGGCTGTGTGAGATCTTCTGCTATCAATCATGTGTAGTCTGGTTCCCTGTCATAATTGACCAGCCAATCTCGGCTTCTCAGTGGGTATATGTATGCTGGGAGATCCAAGACACATTGCTAGTGCTTCAACTTTCTCCTGTTGGTAAAGTTGTGTCTCTCTGCTGCAGTGTGCTTTGTTCCAGGTATTCCAGCTCCTGTGATCCTGTGTCCAGTTAAAGGGATACTAACCTCAGCAGTTCATGGCCTAGCTCCAGTCGATGTTCTAACCATTGTTCCTGCATTCGATGTTCCAGCCATCGTTCCTTTATCCAATATTATAACCATCGCTCTCAAGCATCTGATGTTCGGAACAACATCCCCAGTATTCTCAGGCAGCACAAAGTAACGTACTTTGCCCTTATTGTGGTTACCGGCTTTTAGCCGCATCTACGGACTGCATCAGTACACTGCACTGCACCTTAGCATCTCGTTGCAACAAGGTCATTGTGTACCAATTCCTGCTCTTGTGCATATGTTACTATCTGCCAGTTGCCAAGTACAATCTCCTCTGTTATCATCTGCTGAGCTTTAATAAACGTGATTGTACTTTTACCGTTGTCTTCTCCATGCTCATCCTGCCTCTGGTGCACTATAGTGCAATTCTGTGTGTAAATGTCCAAAGGTCTAATCAAGCCTCCCCGATTCATACATCGGTCTGAAAAATCTAGTAGGGAAATATAAGAACAAGGGAACTCTAAATGATAATGAAAGTACGTTCTTTATTATTGAAGAACCCAATATCCCAACCATTTACTGTATATTCTCCCTAAAGTACATAAGAATCCCCTCAAACCTCCCGGAAGACCGATCATTTCGGGAGTAGAGTCCTTAACATCAAATCTTTCTTTGTTTATCGACTCCTTTTTACAGCCATTGGTTTTAAAGAATGATTCCCACCTAAAGGATACAGTTGATGTTTTAAAGTTTTAAGAGACCGTTGAGTGGGAAGAGGGTCTTTTTTTAGTCACAGTCAATGCTGGTTCCTTGTATACTACTATAGAGCAACAACAAGGCCTTGAAAAGTCCACTATTGAAAAAGAAATGCAAGAATTTTTAATCGAAGGGATTGAGTTCATTCTTTTTGAAAACTATTTTATTTTTAAAGATGATTTTTATATACAGAAGAGGGGCTCCGCCATGGGCTCCAGGTTCGCCCCAAGTTATGCCAACATTTTTATGGGTGCGTGGAAGACCGAGTTCATCTGGTCCCACCACCCATATGGGGTTAACCTGTTGTCCTGGTGGCGATATATCTACAATATTTTATTTATTTGGAAAGGTTTAAAAGAAGATCTTAATGCATTTTGTTCTTATCTTACTTAACCTTAATACCAATGGGATAGTTTTAACCTTTGACAAGAGGTCAGTTTTCTTGATCTGACTATTTATATTGAAGACAATAATGTAAAAACAAAAAACTATGTAAAACCAACTGACTCAAGATCTTACATAGACACTAACAGTTGTCATCAAGAAAAATGGTTAAGTTCGATTCCGGCAAGTCAATTTATTAGGTTGCGGAGAAATTGAACAGATGAAAAAGTATTCTGGGGCCAAGTCATAGAGAAGAAAACTGAATTTATTAACTAGGGCTATAAGGAAAAGGATGTGGATCTTTCTTTAATGAAGGTAAAATATTTAGATGGTACCACCCTCATTCATAGTGATCGGAAGAATCAGAAAACCAAGAATAAGAATGAGGAGAATTTTAAGTGGTCTTTTATAACAGACTTTTCCTCCCAACACTTCCAAGTGAAAAAATTTTTGAAAAAGCATTGGGGTCTGTTGAGAAAAGGCCCCGTAATTGGCTCTATGGGACCTGAACATCCACATTGTATATCTAGAAGATCACCCAACCTTAAAAATAAACTAGTAAAGAGTTTATGCCCTTCCTCACCAAACAAAGTAGAATTAATTCAAAGGGATTTTATCGCTGTGTTCATGCATTGGATATAGGAAAAAAAGCCATGAAAGTTGAAACAAATGGGAAAACGTGCAAGATTAATGAATTTTTAATGTGTAATTCCTCAAATGTTATCTACGTTATTGAATGTACCTGCGATAAATTTTATGTCGGCAGGACAAGTAGACATTTGAAAACGAGAATTGGTGAGCATTTGAGAAATTAAAAAGGGCTTGGAAAGTCATGCCCTATCTATACACTTTAAATGAACCCATGATTGTAATATTAAACACATTTAAAATTTTTATGCTATAAATAAAATCAGCCTAGATGAAAGAGGTGGGGATTTAAAGGCTAAATTAGCAAAATTTGAAATGAAAACCATTTTTGACTACGATACTCTGATACCCAAAGGCTTAAACAAAGATTTTGAGTTAAAATGGTTTTTATAAGCATTTCAGGTTTTTTATGTATTTTTATGTAATTTTTAGATTTTTTTTCTGCAATAATATGTATATTTTATTATGTCCCATTTTTATATGTCCTATATTATCAATCTTTCATTCAAAGAGTTAATTGTATATAAATATGGCACTTTATATTTATTGTTGTTTATCTTCCTTTGAGGGTAATTTATTGCACAAAGATCCAGCACTTTAATGAAAGGAAAAATCCATTTCCCACTACTTGCACTCAACCAGGAAGTCAATTACCGGTGGAACGCATATCTCGTCTTTAAAACCGGAAGTAGACACTGGTGGAACGCAAGAAAGTCGCTTCCAGTTCCGGGACCGGAAGTATACGCGGCTGGAGAGATAAATTATCAATCAGCTCCTGTCAATTTTTCAAACCCAGTCTGTAACATGGCAGTTCGGAGCTGTTTCCATGGTATCGTTCACACAGGTCCGAATCCAGCCACCTCCCCGTTGGTGGGGGGGGGGTCTGCGCATGTGCATGCGGCAGTATTGTGTATGTGCAAACCCCAGCACTGAGGTCACGGTTCACTTGCCAGAGATGACCCAGCCTCATGGTTCATGAAGCACTGGTGCAGAGCTGTCCAGAGTTTCCAAAAGACACACTGAGCAGGTACCTTATACCTGCAGAACTGTCTAGGGAGTCCTTAGGATGCTTTGGGCAATGTTCTAGATCCTAGACATCAAGATTCATGGGATTTACGGCATAGAGCATAATCACCATTCCATTATGTACAAAATGCCATTGGCCGTTGCAGCGATGGGGCTGCAGGGCAAAATTTAAATAGGAGAACCCCATCCACTGCCACTTCAAACACTGGCAAACATCGTCATCCAGCACTCAGTGGCCATGGGTGTGGCTCCCCTATTTGAATTGTGGACTATACTGCAGCCCCTCCTCTGGAGCCACCACTGGCAAGGAAGTCCGGGAACAGAGCATTTTGTACCTAACGAAATGGGTCATGTTGGAGGGTATGACAGAGCCTTGTTCTGACTGTGCACCAAAGTATTATACACTGATTCAGAGTGACCTAAGTATGGTCCTTTTTAACCAAAGTAGTTTAGCTAGACTTGTGGTGGTTACTGTATGTGCTCGGCTTTGGAGTAATTAAGTAGATAGTACTGGCCAATCAGCTGCTAACTGCCATGTTATGCATGCGCACAGTGAGACAGAGGGGCTGGAGTCATGGACAGCTGCTTTCACGTGACCCCTTTTTCCGGACATGCGTCTCTGTTGCACAGAACTGACCCTCCTCCACTTGCCCTAAAGCTGGGAGGTACGATACCGAGACCAGGCCCATTTTATGGCTTTTATTTGGTAATACCCAGATTTGCTTGAGTTTCCAGTGCTGCAGGCTACGCCAAATTAATGGTGATAACTCTGGTCATAATAACCGCCAAAATAGTGTTGATAATATTATTATTACTACCAATAAACTGTTTGTTGTCACCGTACAACATTTGTGTCACTAGCAACTAGTACAATGAGTAAGCTGACAGAGGTGTGCCTGCAATATCCAGACGGGAGAGGTACAAGTACACAATGATAACACGCTGCCTAACCACTTCTGACCGGCTGATTGCACATTCACCTATAAAGCTTTTTTGTGTTTATATATATGATTTTGTGTTTATATTTTACATCATTTTTCCATCTGCCGAAGCCATAATGGGTCCAAGAGGGTCCTCACCGCACAGGCTGTACCAATTCCTCAGTACTTCCCCGGATCCTGGTGTTCGCTGTGGCATCATTGCAAAAGGACTGGTGATGGGGCAATTTTCCTGAAATCACCCGGAAAATGGCCGCTGCACCATTTTCCCGGGGACCGGTGCATGCGCAGTACACTGCATAAGGACACTTTGACTCCCTCAGCAGCTGGCTTGGGCTTCATGGCAGACAATGTAAAGTTTTCAAGAGTAACCCAGGTATTTTTCCCAGTTACAAAGTGTCAAAGTCCAAATGTAATAATCCTTAGTAATAAGACTTTTGCTTTCGTTGCCTTTCTGCCATGAAAACTAGTATGAATGAGGAAAGACAAGTGTTTATTGGTTTCCATGGTTTCTGGACATGTCTGCATTACATGTGTCAATATGTAACCTTCGTGAGTCATTTCCAGTGTTCGGGGCTTTCTCTTGCGCTTTTGTGTAAATTGTCCACCTTGTAACGTGCTAGTTACATGGAGTATATACAACTGTCAGTAGAAGGGGCGGCACAAGGGGGCGTGGTTTTTCACCCAAAGGGCGTGTCTAACTATACCTATGGGTGTACCTATTGCCAATAGTACTTCTTATCCATTGAAATGCCAGGTCGAACCTAGAATTTTGTGTACAGGTCCAACCTAGGTGTGACCCCTTTCATACTGGTGGCCTGACCCGACTTACAGTATTACCTGCATGGTGTTATCACCGTTCACAGCCGCAGCGCTTGGAGATGAGATCATCTCCTAGCACCAGCTCTCCTAATGCCATAAACCGTGCAGGGCAACAAGCAAAAAAGGTCAACATGAAAAACAAAGTCGTCATTACTTTTTCACAATTTATTTTTTTCAAATCAGACTTGTTCATACTTTACCATCCCAGTGGGCATAGAGGGAGAATATAATAGTGTGCCAAGCATGTCGACCTTTTTTCCATGTCAACCTATTTCACGTCATCCTTTCGTTTGTGTCGGCCCTTTTACCATGTCAACCTTTTTCATGTGTCATCCATTAGAGGTAGACCTTTTGACTGTCTACCTAAACCAGTGGTTCCCATCCTGGGGTATTTGTACCCCTGGGGGTACACTGCAGACCGGTTAGGGGTACTTGAAAATAATATTGGCAATGGTGGGAAGGAAGAAGTCTCCCGTTGCCACGGAGATGAACCCTGTTGTGCCATTTCCAGTTTCGTCTGCATGTCATTAGCGTTGCCTCATGCTTTTTCCCGACCAGCAATCCACTGGGTGCTGCCCTCAGACATCAGCGATCATCTGCCCCGCGCTGACATGGGTGGAGGAGGCAGCAGCATTAATCCTACAGGCATTAGCGGGAACCCCGGAGACAGTACACAGCCAGCGGGCAGACACAGGGGACCCGATTCCTGACCGCACAATACTCCTCCACTACCGGAGACAGTACACAGCCAGCGGCCAGACACAGAGGGTCCCGATTCCTGACCGCACACTACTCCTCCACTACCGGAGACAGTACACAGCCTGCGGCCAGACACAGAGGGTCCCGATTCCTGACCGCACACTACTCCTCCACTACCGGAGACAGTACACAGCCAGCGGCCAGACACAGAGGGTCCCGATTCCTGACCGCACACTACTCCTCCACTACTGGAGACAGTACACAGCCAGCGGCCAGACCCAGAGGGACCCGATTCCTGACCGCACACTACTCCTCCACTACCGGAGACAGTACACAGCCAGCGGCCAGACACACAGGGACCCGAATCCTGACCGCACACTACTCCTCCGCTACCGGAGACAGTACACAGCCAGCGGCCAGATACAGAGGGACCCTATTCCTGACCGCACACTACTCCTCCGCTACCGGAGAGAGTACACAGCCAGCGACCAGACACAGAGGGACCCGATTCCTGACCGCACACTACTCCTCCACTACCGGAGACAGTACACAGCCAGCGGGCAGACACATAGGGACCCTATTCCTGACCGCACACTACTCCTCCACTACCGGAGACAGTACACAGCCAGCGGCCAGACACAGAGGGACCCTATTCCTGACCGCACACTACTCCTCCACTACCAGAGACAGGACACAGCCAGAGGGACCTGATTCCTGACCGCACACTACTCCTCCACTACAGGAGACAGTACAGAGCCAGCAGCCAGACACAGAGGGACCCGATTCCTGACCGCACACTACTCCTCCACTACCGGAGACAGTACACAGCCAGCGGCCAGACACAGAGGGACCCGATTCCTGACCGCACACTACTCCTCCGCTACCGGAGACAGAACACAGCCAGCAGCCAGACACAGGGGACCCGATTCTTGACCGCACACTACTCCTCCACTACCGGAGACAGAACACAGCCAGCAGCCAGACACAGGGGACCCGATTCCTGACCGCACACTACTCCTCCGCTACCGGAGACAGTACACAGCCAGCGGCCAGACACAGAGGGACCCGATTCCTGACCGCACACTACTCCTCCACTACCGGAGACAGTATACAGCCAGCAGCCAGACACAGAGGGACCCGATTCCTGACCGCACACTACTCCTCCGCTACCGGAGACAGAACACAGCCAGCAGCCAGACACAGGGGACCCGATTCTTGACCGCACACTACTCCTCCACTACCGGAGACAGAACACAGCCAGCAGCCAGACACAGGGGACCCGATTCCTGACCGCACACTACTCCTCCGCTACCGGAGACAGTACACAGCCAGCGGCCAGACACAGAGGGACCCGATTCCTGACCGCACACTACTCCTCCACTACCGGAGACAGTATACAGCCAGCAGCCAGACACAGAGGGACCCGATTCCTGACCGCACACTACTCCTCCGCTACCGGAGACAGTACACAGCCAGCGGCCAGACACAGAGGGACCCGATTCCTGACCGCACACTACTCCTCCACTACAGGAGACAGTACACAGCCAGCAGCCAGACACAGAGGGACCCGATTCCTGACCGCACAATACTCCTCCGCTACTGGAGACAGTTCACAGCCTGCGACCAGACACAGAGGGACCCGATTCCTGACCGCACACTACTCCTCCACTACAGGAGACAGTACACAGCCAGCAGCCAGACACAGAGGGACCCGATTCCTGACCGCACACTACTCCTCCACTACCGGAGACAGAACACAGCCAGCAGCCAGACACAGGGGACCCGATTCTTGACCGCACACTACTCCTCCACTACCGGAGACAGAACACAGCCAGCAGCCAGACACAGGGGACCCGATTCCTGACCGCACACTACTCCTCCGCTACCGGAGACAGTACACAGCCAGCGGCCAGACACAGAGGGACCCGATTCCTGACCGCACACTACTCCTCCACTACCGGAGACAGTATACAGCCAGCAGCCAGACACAGGGGACCCGATTCCTGACCGCACACTACTCCTCCGCTACCGGAGACAGTACACAGCCAGCGGCCAGACACAGAGGGACCCGATTCCTGACCGCACACTACTCCTCCACTACAGGAGACAGTACACAGCCAGCAGCCAGACACAGAGGGACCCGATTCCTGACCGCACAATACTCCTCCGCTACTGGAGACAGTACACAGCCTGCGACCAGACACAGAGGGACCCGATTCCTGACCGCACAATACTCCTCCGCTACCGGAGACAGTACACAGCCAGCGGCCAGACACAGAGGGACCCGATTCCTGACCGCACACTACTCCTCCACTACAGGAGACAGTACACAGCCAGCAGCCAGACACAGAGGGACCCGATTCCTGACCGCACACTACTCCTCCACTACCGGAGACAGAACACAGCCAGCAGCCAGACACAGGGGACCCGATTCTTGACCGCACACTACTCCTCCACTACCGGAGACAGAACACAGCCAGCAGCCAGACACAGGGGACCCGATTCTTGACCGCACACTACTCCTCCACTACAGGAGACAGTACACAGCCAGCAGCCAGACACAGAGGGACCCGATTCCTGACCGCACAATACTCCTCCGCTACCGGAGACAGTACACAGCCAGCGGCCAGACACAGAGGGACCCGATTCCTGACCGCACACTACTCCTCCACTACAGGAGACAGTACACAGCCAGCAGCCAGACACAGAGGGACCCGATTCCTGACCGCACACTACTCCTCCACTACCGGAGTCAGAACACAGCCAGCAGCCAGACACAGGGGACCCGATTCTTGACCGCACACTACTCCTCCACTACCGGAGACAGAACACAGCCAGCAGCCAGACACAGGGGACCCGATTCCTGACCGCACACTACTCCTCCGCTACCGGAGACAGTACACAGCCAGCGACCAGACACAGAGGGACCCGATTCCTGACCGCACACTACTCCTCCACTACCGGAGACAGTATACAGCCAGCAGCCAGACACAGGGGACCCGATTCCTGACCGCACACTACTCCTCCGCTACCGGAGACAGTACACAGCCAGCGGCCAGACACAGAGGGACCCGATTCCTGACCGCACACTACTCCTCCACTACAGGAGACAGTACACAGCCAGCAGCCAGACACAGAGGGACCCGATTCCTGACCGCACAATACTCCTCCGCTACTGGAGACAGTACACAGCCTGCGACCAGACACAGAGGGACCCGATTCCTGACCGCACACTACTCCTCCACTACCGGAGACAGTACACAGCCAGCAGCCAGACACAGAGGGACCCGATTCCTGACCGCACACTACTCCTCCACTACCGGAGACAGTACACAGCCAGCGGCCAGACACAGAGGTACCCGATTCCTGACCGCACACTACTCCTCCGCTACCGGAGACAGAACACAGCCAGCAGCCAGACACAGAGGGACCCGATTCCTGACCGCACACTACTCCTCCACTACCGGAGACAGAACACAGCCAGCAGCCAGACACAGAGGGACCCGATTCCTGACCGCACACTACTCCTCCACTACCGGAGACAGAACACAGCCAGCAGCCAGACACAGAGGGGCCCGATTTCTGACCGCACACTACTCCTCCGCTACCGGAGACAGTATACAGCCAGTAGCCAGACACAGAGGGGCCCGATTTCTGACCGCACACTACTCCTCCCCTTCCGGAGACAGAACACAGCCAGCGGCACAGACACAGGGGACCCGATTCTTGACCGCACACTACTCCTCCACTACCGGAGACAGAACACAGCCAGCAGCCAGACACAGGGGACCCGATTCCTGACCGCACACTACTTCTCCGCTACCGGAGACAGTACACAGCCAGCGGCCAGACACAGAGGGACCCGATTCCTGACCACACACTACTCCTCCGCTACTGGAGACAGTACACAGCCTGCGACCAGACACAGAGGGACCCGATTCCTGACCGCACAATACTCCTCCGCTACCGTATACAGTACACAGCCAGCGGGCAGACACAGAGGGACCCGATTCCTGACCGCACACTACCCCTCCGCTACCGGAGACAGTACACAGCCAGCAGCCAGACACAGGGGACCCGATTCCTGACCGCACACTACTCCTCCGCTACCGGAGACAGTACACAGCCAGCGGCCAGACACAGAGGGACCCGATTCCTGACCGCACACTACTCCTCCACTACCGGAGACAGAACACAGCCAGCAGCCAGACACAGGGGACCCGATTCCTGACCGCACACTACTCCTCCGCTACCGGAGACAGTACACAGCCAGCGGCCAGACACAGAGGGACCCTATTCCTGACCGCACACTACTCCTTCGCTACCAGAGACAGTACACAGCCAGCGGCCAGACACAGAGGGACCCGATTCCTGACCGCACACCACTCCACCACTACCGGAGACAGAACAAAGCCAGCAGCCAGACACAGAGGGACCCATTCCTGACCGCACACTACTCCTCCACTACCGGAGACAGAACACAGCCAGCAGCCAGACACAGAGGGACCCGATTCCTGACCGCACACTACTCCTCCACTACCGGAGACAGAACACAGCCAGCAGCCAGACACAGAGGGGCCCGATTTCTGACCGCACACTACTCCTCCACTACCGGAGACAGTACACAGCCAGCGGCACAGACACAGAGGTACCCGATTCCTGACCGCACACTACTCCACCACTACCGGAGACAGTATACAGCCAGTAGCCAGACACAGAGGGGCCCGATTTCTGACCGCACACTACTCCTCCACTACCGGAGACAGAACACAGCCAGCGGCACAGACACAGGGGACCCGATTCTTAACCGCACACTACTCCTCCACTACCGGAGACAGAACACAGCCAGCAGCCAGACACAGGGGACCCGATTCCTGACCGCACACTACTTCTCCGCTACCGGAGACAGTACACAGCCAGCGGCCAGACACAGAGGGACCCTATTCCTGACCGCACACTACTCCTTCGCTACCGGAGACAGTACACAGCCAGCGGGCAGACACAGAGGGACCCGATTCCTGACCGCACACTACTCCTCCACTACCGGAGACAGTACACAGCCAGCAGCCAGACACAGAGGGACCCGATTCCTGACCGCACACCACTCCACCACTACCGGAGACAGAACAAAGCCAGCAGCCAGACACAGAGGGACCCATTCCTGACCGCACACTACTCCTCCACTACCGGAAACAGTACACAGCCAGCGGCCAGACACAGAGGGACCCGATTCCTGACCGCACACTACTCCTCCGCTACCGGAGACAGTACACAGCCAGCGGCCAGACACAGAGGGACCCTATTCCTGACCGCACACTACTCCTTCGCTACCGGAGACAGTACACAGCCAGCGGGCAGACACAGAGGGACCCGATTCCTGACCGCACACTACTCCTCCACTACCGGAGACAGTACACAGCCAGCAGCCAGACACAGAGGGACCCGATTCCTGACCGCACACCACTCCACCACTACCGGAGACAGAACAAAGCCAGCAGCCAGACACAGAGGGACCCATTCCTGACCGCACACTACTCCTCCACTACCAGAGACTTTACACAGCCAGCGGCCAGACACAGAGGGACCCTATTCCTGACCGCACACTACTCCTCCGCTACCGGAGACAGTACACAGCCAGCGGCCAGACACATAGGGACCCGATTCCTGACCGCACACCACTCCACCGCTACTTCTTAATATAAGGACACACATACCGCTCCCTTGACTCTGTGAGGACCCTTGGTTGTCCACTTTGGGATAATTAAATGAGTCATGTTAACCCCTCGTAGTAATTTGTGGTGTCAAAGCCCCCTCAGCTGATTGAGGTTTCCTGTGAGGTAGGGCTGAGATAGGGGTGTCAGCCCTGAATTCCCTGCTTGTACCGTACACATGGCAGCAATCTGGCTTGGCCCACACTGTCCTTATAGATAACTATTACAGCCCTGCATTAGGGCATTATCAGGACTGAGAGTGCCTGATAGTCACTGGGCTATATTTAGGAATAGGTGGGTAGCCCCCCAACTGTGTTAGGGTGACTACCCACTGATGATCCGGGTGGGGGCTCTCTGAGGATCATCACACACTCCACTTGTAAGTGCTGTGGATATTTCAAATTGAGAGGATGGGGTACTCCTAAATTAAAATCCTAATCCAGGGGGGGGTTGGGATCATTTGGTCTACAGTGTGTTGGTCGACAAGCATTAGGTCGACACCAATAGGTCGACATGGTTCTAGGTCGACATGGGACAAGGTCGACATGTGTCTAGGTTGACATGGGTTTAGGTCGACAGGTCAATAGGTCGACACAAGCATTAGGTCAACATAGGTCGACAGTCAAAAGGTTGACATGGGGGTTTTCACAGGTTTTTCACTAATGACCTGTCGACCTAAACCCATGTCGACCTATAGCCATGTCGACCTAGAACCATGTCGATATATACCCATGTCGACCTAATGGTGTTGACCCTATGCAATTCGACCAACATGCTTTAGACCAAATGACCGTATCCCTCCAGGGGTACGGGAGAGAATAAAGGCTAAGACCTGCTAACCTAGACACCCAAAAATGTAAGTCCCCCACTGTACTGACAGCATGTTGTTTGTTCTATGTACTGAACTCTTGTTGCACCATAGAAATAAGATATTATAATAATAATCCCCAAATCATCAAAAATCATCTAAGAAAATGACAGTCATTGCCATATATCGTGCTTGTCCCTGTATATATAATCCTGACACACGTTACAGTAAAGAAAGTTAGCTAACCGTGTAAATCACAGCCCAATTAGGGAACCCTGTATTATACAAACACTCCTTTTATATAATTTGTGTTCTTAGAACTTCTCCGTAACAATTACAGCTGTCAATGAAATGAAGAATGTTGAACTTATTTATTTGCCTGCGAGGTAAAAGTTATTTTTAAAGGTTAAATATTTTATCAAACCTGTTTCAGGCTGCTACGCCTTGGTTAACTAGGCATGTCTGTCCACCCTATCTCCGTAGTTTCTATTCAGTGAATAAATGGTCTTAAAACACACATACAAGCTATATAAAACAGTTGCCAGCGCAACCTGTGTTTATTGAATAGGGAACCTCCAAGCTTCTGTATACCGTATTAGTAGCAAAAGGTGATAACAGCGGACAATCGCTTTACGTAACAAAAGATAACACATTCCAGTATTGTGCTAGAAAGGCAAAAATGCAACCATTGCTAATTTGGAAAATATACCTACATTGTCATATAGCGTTGGCTCCCGGGTTGTCAAAATAGGGTACCCCATGTTTGTTACACATTTCTTTAGCAGACACACTGTGGACCTTATTTAGGTTTATTCACAAGCCAATATGCGTTCGCACGGGGGCAATGTTTTTTGAATGCGCACGCACCCATTCTTGAGGATAGGGGTGGGCGTGGGGCGGCGAGTTGGCCCAGCGTTCCATGGGCATTCTCTTGCTAATGCGGCCATGACGGTTATGCGGTGGGCAGGCAGCTGACACCACCGGATATGTTAGTTTGCTCAGAGTAATCCTATATATGCATGCAACTTCCACATCTTTCGATGGCTGGCGACCATTGAAAGATGTGGGAGGGTCCCAGTGGCACCAGCACACAAATCATTCCAAACATTATAATGATCTGTTTTTCTTCGCCTTTTGTAAACATTGTGAATAATAGCAAAATTAAATTAAAAGTGCAAACTACCTAAAAAGTCATGATTTGTTGTATTACATCTATACAGATTGCTCTGAACAGTTTATTAACTTACTGAAGGCAAACAACATCAAAGTACGTCTGGAGTTTGTCAGGAAACATCAGAGTGACTCAGCTAAAAGTGGGATAGAGCTTTGTGGTCAGGGGCTGCTTCTGATTTACAATTATTGGTGGCCAATCTCGGATTGCACATTCTAATGCTCGGCAACGTCTGAGCACCCGCTAAGACCCTGCAGGGCTGCTTCGGTCCCCAGTTGTTATTCAATGGCGTGGTCAGCGGTCACCCTGTGCAGCCCGCCGGCCGCACCAATGCAGTTCTGCACTGCCACTCTGCTGCTCCCAGCCACACCACCCCCACTCCCAGCCGCACCGCTCCCGGTCGCGCCCCCGCCCATCCATGTGAGTGAATGTGCAGGGCAGCTGAATTGGGCAGCAGGGACATTTTTTTTATTAGGAACCTTGCATCACCATTGCTATGCGGCATGCACACGAAGCAATGTGTACTTCATTTGTAAGCGATCTAATTGGATTGCTAAAAAAATCAAGAAAAAATTGTGCAGTGTGTACCTAGGAAATTGATTATTACATTTTATTAATACTGTTACTAAAATTGTTTCTCTATCTTTAAATGTTCCAATACTACTAGAGATTGGCTTTAATCTATCCCCCGAATCCAAGCGCTTTCTTTTGCTTTGTTTTTCTTAAAAATAAAGCGGCCAGTATTTACCCTGCACACAAACAAAATAACTTACCCAAATGTAATTCTCTCTGCACATGTTACATCTGCCCCACCTGCAGTGCACATGGGACCTAATTCACTAACGAACGGATGTAAATCATCCATACGTAGCCGTGCGGGGGGTTGTGCGAGTGAGGGGGAGGGGGTGGCCGGCACTGCGTGCAGCGGGTCACCGACCATCGAATGATTTCTCCAGCGCTCACAGTTCAGAGACACCTATATCAGTGATCGCGAAAACCCCCAAAATTATCACATACAAAAATCGGGGTCCTACTTGACCTTTTCTGGGTCCCAACGGAATAAAGCCTCCTCTCCCCTTCCCCAGCATGGCACATACAGAAGCCTCCTCTTCTCCTCCATGTGGCATATACCCTGAGCCAAGGGCCAGCCTGAGCCTATTTTTTTTTTGGAAAGCAAACATAGATTTTTACACCCCAAACCTGTGGCTATTGTGGGTTGGGGGGGGGGGGGGATCAATTGGCAATTTGCCCACTCACATAAAGCAGGATACACATATACTAGAAAAAGGCATAATGTCGGAATAGGGACATCTGTGCTGCACCAATCAGGATTCTGCCCCTGTCCATTGTTTCTAGAACAAAATTAAAAGTAATGGCAGCAGGAACAGGAGGGATAGGGTTAGTGAAATCCCAGCAGAGTCTATAGGCTCCTCTCCTACAGGCAGCTCTGCCTGTTAAGAGTTAATTGGTGAGCTGCAGCCTCTCTGCCAGCCATGCAGTGAGGGAAGGCGGGGAGGTACTTGTGGAGCATCACAGCTTCCACGATGGCCATCGCACGGGAAAAAAATCCCACTATCAACGCGAACCCGAGGCGTGGCGAGCGGCGGCGGTACGCGTCCTACGACCTTTTCATACCCCCACTATCCACGTCGGTGTGGAGTTGAGAATAGAAAGTGTGGCGAGCGCAGCGAGCCACCGAGCCCGAAGCTAAATGGACCACGCACCCCTCTTACCTCTACTTCCTGCCCGGGTCTGCTCCGTCCTCACTGTTACCCTCCCTGGTTCTGACCCCCAATGCTGGTTTCAGTTCCTCGTGCTCCGTCCTCACACCAGCCGCAGCTCTGTTCCCCTGCTGAGCAGCTGCTTCTGGTGTTGGCTCCAGCCGTCTGTTGTTGAGGCGCAGTGCAGGAGCCAGCTTACGCGGCTTCCGTGCACTGCTGCCTATGACTCTGCGGTGACAGGGACTCTTTCATTTTCGCCCCAAGCAGATGTGTGAAGTGGCCGTAAGTCACGCTGTGTCTTCTTCACGGTCGCATCACAACTAAGGGGGAAACGGTTCCCTCCGCCCTTGTCACACATATTAACATGGCATGCACGCCGAAATGGGCGGAGCGCATCCCAGGGGACCCAGCCATTCATAAAAAATGAGTCCCTGGTGCTCCAAAGTGGATAAAATACTTGCTATAGCGAGTATTTCCGAACCCTGTATTTAGTGAATTGTGTTCTCATGGGAACACCCATGAAATGCTGGGCGTCCCCATATGCTAAAGGTGCTGCCTGACACCCCCCACCCTTCTCTGCCCCCCGCTCGCCATGTAGGTTGCGTGCACCCAGCAAACCGAATGACGCAAAACATGACCATTGTTAGCCATCTCCACCAGGTGTCATTGAGTAATTTTTCTCTTGTCACTATGTCTATTGTTCTCTGTTGTCAGTGGAAATGCTAGTTCCTGAGCTGTAGACTGGTGATCAAACAGTAGATACACAGGAGCCACCAGTTGTGGGAGCACTTTTCACGTGGGATCTTGCTGACGATGAGCATCTATCAGATTGGGACACAAATATCCCCTATATAGAGTACCAAAAACTAATATTGCAAACCGATATTATATATAAACAATTGTGTGGGATCACCTGGGCAAGCTGGCGAAGCCGAGTAATGCTTAAGTAATGCTATTTTCTAAGGCAATTAAAACAGGACACATGAGTGTACAAATAAAAGTGTGAAAAAGTCACAATAAGGTTATCACACAAAAAGACACAAAAATCATGTGTATCTATGTATGTATGTCCCTGTTTTGTTTTATGTTGTGTGTTGTTTGATTGACAGTCTAATTATAATGTGCTAAACGACTGATCAATAACCTATTTAATGCTCCCTGTATTTTATATTAAGAAGTCTATTAAAAGTTATGTCTTAACTAAATAATCAAATCATACAATTTATAGAATAAAGAGTGCGCCCAAAAAGGCACATTTGTCTTAATGTTTGCCTCTTGCAAACAAACCCCCATTTATTCAGTTACAATAACTGAATGTGTTGGGCGCACAACCAATTTAAGACTACAAGAATTCACAAAAGTAGTCCAACATATTGGTTCAATAGATGTTTTACTAGAATGTTCTAATTTATGAGTAAAGTCTGTGCGGATCCAAAACCCCCCTTCTTTATTCCAGAAAGTGAACAATTTTTTTTTTCCTTGCTAAAAGCACTACTGGGGACATCTGTACCAGCACTAGAGGACATCACAGCAGTGGCATAACTTCAAATATTGTGCCCCCCCCCCCCCGCCAAAAGGTTTCTGGTGCCCCCCCCCCCCCCCCCTGCCTGCCAGCCACCGGCCACATATCTACTTACATACTGAGAAGTCTGGCTGTCAACGATGCGGGTGGCAGCCGGGATGTCATCGGTGCGGGTGGGAGCTGGGATGCCTGTCAGCTCTGCGGTGGTCCCGGCTCCCGTCCTGGCTTCATTCTGATATGAAGAACGGACCATCACAAAATGTCCGCCCCCATAGAGCAGACAGTTTCAGAGAACTGTCTGCTATATTGGGGGCGGACATTTTATGATGGTCCGTCTCTATAGGCTCAGAATGAAGGCAGGACGGGAGCCTGGACCCCCGCAGCGAATACAGGTAAAGCTGCGGGGCATAGGGGGGCATTACAATAGCACCGCAGCCCGCACTTACACAGCGCCTCCCCGCGACCGCGGGGGCTGCGGTGCTATTGTTACGCCACTGCATCACAGCACTACTAGGGACATGATATGTAACTGGCACTACTGGGGACATGATATGTAACTGGCACTACTGGGGACATGATATGTAACTGGCACTACTGGGGACATGATATGTAACTGGCACTACTGGAGGATATGATATGTAACTGGCACTACTGGGAGCACTATATGTAACCGGCACTACTGAGGACATGATATGTAACTGGCACTACTGGGGACATGATATGTAACTGGCACTACTGAGGACATGATATGTAACTGGCACTACTGGGAGCACTATATGTAACCGGCACTACTGAGGACATGATATGTAACTGGCACTACTGAGGACATGATATGTAACTGGCACTACTGAGGACATGATATGTAACGCACTGAATATGTGCAAGACAATGATTGCTTGGCATTCATGCTCTGCCTGAGATAGTACACAAACTTTGTTTCATGTTTTAAAACCTTGTTTTATGCACAAATAATATTTAATTGTGTGTATTTAATGTATTTGATGTGTTTGTACAACATACTGTAAATGCAAGATACAGTGTTTTATGCACAAATAATATTTAATTGTGTGTATTTAATGTATTTGATGTGTTTGTACAACATACTGTAAATGCAAGATACAGTACCTTAAGGTACATCATTGAAATATAAAAATATTCTAAAATACGGAATAATCTGTTATCCAAAATTCTTGTGGTCCAGAGCATTTTGGATAAGGTATACTCAACCTGTACGCAGTAGTACCCCTTATACACATAATACCCCCAGTAGAAGGGCCCCTTATACACATAATGCCCCCAGTAGAAGTGCCCCTTATACACATAATGACCACAGTAGTGTCCCTTATACACATCTCTGCCTCCAACAGCTTTCCTGTCGTTTTGTGTCACTCCACCCCCCTCTCACCATTTCTTCAGCATGCACACAGTCTTCTCCTGTTAGCTGTCACCGTCACTTTAGTGGCTGTGACAGCATGACATCACTTACGCAGTGCCAGAACAGGAAACTGCTGGGGTGGGCTTTTAAATTACTGAAAATGGCTGTGGAAGAGTTGGTACTAGATCCACCTACCATTACAGTTAGTGGAATTCAGTTTGACCCTGTTCACACCCCTGTTCACCCCCACATTTTTAAGCTCGTCTGATCAGTGTGTGTGTGTGTGTGTGTGGTCTTCAGACAAAAGTACCAGGCATCAATCTGTCCGTTGCAGGAGCATTTGAAGCTGTCTCTTGCATCCACTAAACAGTATACGATTAATGGGCAATCAGTCGTTTGGATTGTTATTTAATGAATGTGACCTTGGCTTTACTTTATTTAGTTTTGCTAACTGTGCCCATTATACACAGTGTGATTCAGGTTTAACCCTTCTTATATCCCAGATTGAATTGGTGGTTCACCTTGACCCGGGGCCAACCAGGCAATAACCAGATTTTGATTACAATAGATGTTGCGATTGGCTTGTTGTATCTGAGTCATGAATCATTTTACATCACTATGATTCATTGGGGCAGATGTATTAAGCCTGGAGAAGAGATAAACTGGAGATAGAGTGGAGAAAAAGTGAAAGGAGATAAAGCACCAGCCAATCAACTCCCAGCTGTCATTTTCTAACACAGTTCATTGGCTGGTGCTTTATCTCCTTTCACTTTTTCTCCACTCTATCTCCAGTTTATCTCTTCTCCAGGCTTACTACATCTGCCCCCTTGTGCGCTATTTATTTGCTTCTTCACCGGCAGTCATCAGATGGTGGCCACTAGAGCTCTTTAATTGATGTACTGTACGTGCACCATCAGTTGCTGGCGCTGGTATTTTAGCTCGTAATGGGCAGGGGGAGGGAGGGGAGTGGAAAAAGCAAACTTTGACCCTTTTGAGTGCTCAAATCGGAATAATTGTCAAGCCCATTCATTTAGCTGGGTTACCTGCTTTACATAGCTAAACCCAACCCTAATAAGTGCAATCAGAGTGGTAAAAAGCATCAATTGACATAGGCAGCACTTTAGGCAGGAGATCAGGGGGTGTTAAACAATTGAATAACACCTACTGTGTTCTTCTGCCATTTACCACTTAGTGTAATTTAGTAATAATGTAATGCATTTCCATTATATAGGTGCTATTCATGTAATGTAGGGACTATTGGGGGACATTTATTTAATTTTACAACTTTGTATTAAATATGGGGATATTTGTATTATTTGGGATTGTTAGGGATGTTATACTCTAAATCGGCCATTGGGAGGGAGGGCTGATGACATCATCAGTGGCAATACCATTATTCACAGCCTTGCACAGGGGCGGGATCCCACTCAGGCGGGGAGGGGGCTAACTGATCGCTGGGCTGCAAAAAGCGGCAATCCGTTCTAAATCGGCCTAGACCAGGCATGTCTAAACTCTGGCCCTCCAGCTATTGTGAAACTACAAGTCCCATCATTCCTTGCCACAGTTTTGCTATTAGGGAATGCTGAAACTATGGCAAGGCATGCTGGGATGTGTAGCTGGAGGGTCACAGTTTGGACATGCCTGGCATAGACCCTTTTCTCTCCAGAACTGCCCCTTATGGGAGACATCCATAGACCCTCTATGCAAAGCGTAGCAAGTGCTATTAGTGATCATGTGACTATCCATCAATGCTATTAGTTATGGTCCCATAGAGACTGAGCTGTGGATTTAGATTAAAACTGTACTTGAGCAATATTCTGAGATTCCAAACATGTCTAAACTCTGTGAACTAATTTGACAATTTCTATTCCCACCCTGTTCTGTGACATATCTTATTTTGTAACCACAGCATAATATTTAGTTAGTGACTCATTGAAGACAAAGTACACAGTGTCCGATTTGTCAGAAATTAGACTGTTAGCTGCCCTGCCTAGAATAGTGCCCAGATCTTGTCACATGGATTAATGCCTATCCTTAACAATAATAAACAATTTATTTATTACCAGATTCTTATATAGCGCACACATATTCCGCAGCGCTGTACAGTATGAACATTCACATCAGTGCCTGCCCCAGTGGAGCTTACCATCTATATTCCCTACCACATGTACACGCACACGCAGACATTGTAGGGTTAATTTTGTTGGGAGCCAATTAGCCTACCAGTATATTTTTGGGATTGTGGGAAGAAACCGGAGTACCCGGAGGAAACCCACGCAAGCACGGGGAGAATATACTAACCCATGACCCCAGCGCTGTGGGGCAGTAATGCTATCCATTACACCACCCGTACAGGTACCTTTGGGGGGGGGGGGGGGGGGCGGATACAAGTGTTTTTCTGGGAGTGGTCTGTAAAACTGACACACTATAAATCAATGTCCTATTAAGGGTATGCAGTCAGTGGGTAGACAATGTCTAGGATGAAAGTCACTAGGTCGACACCTAAAAAGAGTTGACAAACCTTAGGTCACCACTGCCGGTACTTGTGGAGTATCACGGCTCCCACGACCTGCATCGTATGCAGATCGTATGCTAAAAATCGCATCGCATCGCATCGCATGTGGCATACGATGCGATACGATGTTTTACCGATTTTTGATAATTTTTGCTCAAAAATCGTATGCCATCGAATGGCATCGTATGCCATATGTAGTGGCATACGATGGCATACGATGCGATACGATGTTTTACCGATTTTTGACCATTTTTGCTCAAAAATTGTATGCCATCGAATGGCATCGTATGCCATATGTAGTGGCATACAATGCGATACGATGTTTTACCGATTTTTGACCATTTTTGCTCAAAAATCGTATGCCATCGAATGGCATCGTATGCCATATGTAGTGGCATACGATGGCATACGATGCGATACGATGTTTTACCGATTTTTGCTCAAAAATCGTATGCCATCGAATGGCATCGTATGCCATATGTAGTGGCATACGATGCGATACGATGTTTTACCGATTTTTGAGCATTTTAGCTCAAAAATCGTATGCGATCGCATCGGATGCCATATTTTCATAGTGCACCACCCCCACTATCAACGTCACCCGAAGCGTGGCGAGTGCAGCGAGCCCGCGAGGGGCGGCGGTACGCGTCCTACGACCTTTTCATACCCCCACTATCCACGTCGGCGTGGAGTTGAGAATAGAATAGTGTGGCGAGCGCAGGGAGCCACCGAGCCCGAAGCGTGGCGAGCGCAGCGAGCCCCGCGAGGGGACGCGGATACCTTCACAGCTATACGCGTCCCCTCGCGGGCTTCACAGGTATCCGCGTCCCCTCGCGGGGCTCGCTGCGCTCGCCACGCTTCGGGCTCGGTGGCTCGCTGCGCTCGCCACACTATTCTATTCTCAACTCCACGCCGACGTGGATAGTGGGGGTATGAAAAGGTCGTAGGACGCGTACCGCCGCCCCTCGCGGGCTCGCTGCACTCGCCACGCTTCGGGTGACGTTGATAGTGGGGGTGGTGCACTATGAAAATATGGCATCCGATGCGATCGCATACGATTTTTGAGCTAAAATGCTCCAAAATCGGTAAAACATCGTATCGCATCGTATGCCACTACATATGGCATACGATGCCATTCGATGGCATACGATGCCATTCGATGGCATACGATTTTTGAGCAAAAATTGTCAAAAATCGGTAAAACATCGTATCGCATCGTATGCCACTACATATGGCATACGATGCCATTCGATGGCATACGATTTTTGAGCAAAAATGGTCAAAAATCGGTAAAACATCGTATCGCATCGTATGCCACTACATATGGCATACGATGCCATTCGATGGCATACGATTTTTGAGCAAAAATGGTCAAAAATCGGTAAAACATCGTATCGCATCGTATGCCATCGTATGCCACTACATATGGCATACGATGCCATACGATGGGAGCCGTGATACTCCACAAGTACCCCACTGCCAAAAGGTCAACATTAGTTTTTAATGATTTTTTATTAAAGGTAGTTTTTGTGGGCATAGAGTGGGACATACAGATGGAGCCGGCTCCATCCATTGCCGGCGCCCACCAGATCCCTTTCACTGGCGAGTGCCGGCGATAGGGACTGGGAGGCGTGTGCGTCTCACACACACGCGCGTCCCATTCTGGCGACGGCGGCGCATTGGGTGGTACTTATGTAGTATCTGGACGCCCTATTATCGCATTGCATCCGACCAAATCGCATGCGATGCGATGCGATGGACCTGATTTTCCATAAGATTCTATGGGAAAAAAGGTCCTTTTCATTTCCCCACTATCCAACTACGCATGGAGTTGGATATAAACCTGTGGCAAGCGCAGCGAGCCACCGAGCCCGAAGCGTGGCGAGCGCAGCGAGCCCCGCGAGGGGATGCGGAATACTTTTTAACAAATCCGGGTTCCCTCGCGGGGCTCGCTGCGCTCGCCACGCTTCGGGCTCGGTGGCTCGCTGCGCTCGCCACAGGTTTATATCCAACTCCATGCGTAGTTGGATAGTGGGGAAATGAAAAGGACCCCTTTTTCCCATAGAATCCTATGTTAAAATTGACTCAGTCCATTTTAACATTGAATCCTATGGAAAAATCGGGTTCATCGCATCGCGTCGCATGCGATGGACCCGATTTTTTAATCGGGCGTCCAGATACTACATAAGTACCCATTGGGTCCCTGCTCGTCTCCGCTTCAGGGAGATGGGCAGGGTTAGTGGGGGGGTCGGGGTGGCAAGGGGGACCGACGGCGACGGCGCGGGAGGTGGCTGGTACTGGCAGCAGCCTCCGTTGCCACGGAACACGCGTCTCGTGCACGCCGCCCCTGGCGGTAGCCGGCCGCTGGCGGGGGCTGGCGATAGAATCGCCAGCCCCTGCAAAGATGTGGCCGGCTACATCTGTACAGGGAAATTTACTAAGATGGCAGCTCTATTTCACATGGGATGTTGTTACGGGCAACTAATCAGAATCCAAACCACCCAGCTGGTGCACAGGTGCAGTCATTACTAACTGACACATTGTCATACCTGCTGCATTCATTCCTCCTATAGGTTGCCTGAGATACATGAACTGTAAGTAGATCTTGAGGACAGGTTGAGCCACCGCTGGACTACAGTAATGCACATTTTGCATCACCACCTTTAGAAATCTGCAGGTGGGGGTTCGGTGTGGGAGGACGAATCAGAATACATCCTTTCTGTGACTGCTGCTTTATTAAAGCTTCACCCTATATCAAACAGGTGTGGTATCAGTGCCGTCTCAATAGCATTGGTGGCCATAGGCAAAGCAATGCACTGGGGACCCAACTAAAGTAAAAAAATAAAATAAAAAAGTCATAATGTAACTTCCTGCAGTGTCTCAACACCTATCAGTCATCCAGCAATTATCAGCTTACAGCCATTAAGGGACAGGCCAGTAGAGAATGTTTCCCTGCAGCTCTGATTTTGTGTAATTTACAACCAAAGCAGCCGGCATCAATCTATACTGGCCTCACAAGTAAAACCGGAAGCACCAGCAAACTCCTGCTCAAAGGCCACTAGTATTGTGGGGCCCTAGTGCAGATGCCCAGTAAGCCCATTTATTAAGGTGGCCCTGTGTGGTAAAGAAGATTGACAGTAATGAGATAGGCTTTCAATATCGCTTGACTACGAAGGCTGACATGGAAAGTAAACAGTAGAAAACTTTTACCAGATCAAAAAGGTCTACATTGAAAGTTTTTGGGAGTCACTTTCTATGTTTCATCGTATGTGACCACAATTAGTGCAAACATATACAAATACTGGCGAGAGCACTGTGATAATAATGCTATCTTGAGATTATCTGGGCCTCCCTTTTGGTCCACTACCCTCGGGCCGATAATTGTGTAAAAATATAATAATACTTGTACAGTATCAAGACAGAGATTGGTGTTCCTGTGCTCCTGCTGTGACACTGGTCACTGTACCGATAAAGGGTGGTAACAGCACATGAGAACTGTAGACCGGAGCTCACCAATAACTGTTTATGGGAGCAAGTGTCCTCTTTGCAGGAACGGGAGGGGGAAACCCACACATGTGGGGTGGATAGCAGAGAGCAGAATTTGGGGGGTTGGGCGCTCGGCTATTTGTTCGCTCGGGTATTCGGGTGCTCGAGCGCGTACGTATGCTTGGGTATAAGGGGGCGCTAGGGCGTGTTCGGGTGGTCGAGTGTTCGGGCTCCAAGGCGTGTGTGGGGGAGCAACGCAGGCTCACATCTACATGTTAGTGGCATGTATCGAAATCTTCTGGGGAGCACGCGCCGGCAGCGCAGTTCAGCCTGGAAACCCCCAAAGGAGTTAAAAATGATCAGAAATCTTTTAATAAATCTTAACATAAATCTTTGTCAAAGTGTACTGTTTGCGAAAAATCTTTTGTCCAGGGCTGACGGGGTGTAACATATAGTAACATAGTAATTAAGGCTGAAAAAAGATGTTAGTTCATGAAGTGCTCTTCTTTTTTTTTATCTGATTATGGTGGACACTGAGGGGACACAAACCTCTTAATATTTGACAGTCTGGAATCAGGACTTGCTGCACCGAAGGCGTTGCCATCCCGAAAAGGGGCAGAGAAACCGATAAGTGGGTGTGGTCTTAGGTAGAGGAGGCATGGCCTAGCGCCACGACCCCAGTTTTCATCATTTTCAGGGGCGTGCCAGCACTCTGCTAGCAGTTGGGAACATTCAGATTCCCTCCCTGCCCTTCCTTCCTCCTTCCCTGCATTAAAGAGATGCTGTGTGCATGGAATTTCTTCAGCAATCACCAGCGGTGATCTCTGGCTTCCCCATCTGCCCCCCCACCCACAGGACACTGCTACCCATGGGAGGGAAAGCTGGACAGACTCCAAACAGCAGGACCGGGAGAGTTTGGAGGTATGGGGACAGGCAGGAGGCATGATGATGGATGGGGCCACAGGCTGTGTGTCCTCCATGGCTGTGCAGCTCACCTGTCCTCACTGCACAGGTCTGCGGCAGCAGGTTACTCCCCCCCTGCATGGACCAGCCATTGTCACCCCTTGGGCAGCTGCTTACTCCCTGCTCATTTCTCCCAGCACTGGGCAACTGGCGTCGCCCTTATCACCTGCCCCATATGTGCTGCTGCACCAGAGCAGAGGGAAGGGAATAGTAGCAGGCAGCAAAGCAGGACAAGCAGCGGATTAAGGTTTTTTTTTAAAAATGGGATCTTAAACTTTGATGCGGAGGAGTCCTCTTCCTGCTGGCTACTGCACACCGACAGGCTGGAGGAGGGAGAGGGAGGGAGGGAAGGAGGCGGCTACTGACCTCTCTTCCTGTGCAAGAAAGTGAGCCTTATATATAGGCAGACACTGACAGAAGTGCGCCCAATAGCAGTGCTCTAAAGTGGGGTAAGATATTTGCCCCTGAATAGGAAGCTGGTTAATTATAGCTATATGAATCTAATACACTACATAGCTCTGCCTAATAGTATACGTTTTGAACTAACAAGTATACACAGTCATCATTTGCATGCTTACTGTGCAGGTGCAAAAAGCTCTATCAATTAGGTGTCTTCCTCCAGTGCTACCGGTCACAGGTCTAAACCTAGCTATGGCTGGTAAGCAATGTCTATTTTTTATTTTAAATAAATGATAATGTGAATAAATGTGGTGCAATGTAACAAGATTTCTAGAAATATTTTCAGGATTGCTCTTTTATATATACTGTATGTGATATTAATATTAATGCCTATGTTGCTTGGGGAGGAATAAGTCAATTAAAGTCAATGCTAAAAAAATTATTAAGCTTCACTTAAAACCCACTGTCAACCGATGTCAGTATTAATATCAAATGGCTAGTACTTACCAAGGGTCTGATTTGAGGTCTAAGCTAAAATCCCCATTGATCCTTGGCCGTTCCTATTGAAACCACTGTGGAACATGTTGGAAATATTATATAACTAGTCGGTTGCATAAGTTCATCCCAGTTGCCCGGGGGCAAGATATATAATGGTGCCCCCCATTACACACACACGCACACACACACACACACACACACACACACACACACACACACACACACACACACACACACACACACACACACACACACACACACACACACACACACACACACACCACATTATATAAATATATATATATGTGTCCAAAAGGAAAGGCAATCAGAGACTGTATAATCCACAGAAAGTCTGTATTAAGAGGTTAAGTACTGTACTTTCGGGAGCTTACGCCTGTCCTCAGAACCACATACAGCCACCTGCCAGTTCGGAGGACAGGAGTAGCTTCCCGAAAGTACAGTACTTAACCCCTTAATACAGACTTTCTGTGGATTATACAGTCTCTAAATGCCTTTCCTTTTGGACACATGTATTTTAGAGATGTGCGGACTCAGATTCCGAAGATCCGAGTCCCCACGGACGCCATCAATCCGAACCCGGTTCCTAGCAGCGCTCGGAGATTCCCGCCTGACTCGGGTCCGTCCGTCTGGGCAAAACGTCATCACCCAGCGCCGGATTTTGCGAGGCTTTAAATAGCGGCTCCCGCGCCCGCCATCTTCACTCCAGTCTAGTAGTGGGTTGGGAGAGGGTGTGTTGGTGCTACTGCTGGGGCTTAAACTTGAGCTTGAGCTTGACCTTGCTTAAACTCAATATTTTATTCACTGGGGCTGTCTCCCTCAGTGCTGCTGTGTACTCTGTTCTCCTCTCTGCTAAGGGTGGGATCTCCCTAGCAAGGAGGACAGTCTAACTGTGTACTTGTAGTACTACTGGCTCCTCTGTGCGGTCTACCTCTGGTGCTGTGCTAAATTATTTTATTCGCTGGGGCTGTCTCCCTCAGTGCTGCTGTGTACTCTGTTCTCCTCTCTGCTTAGGGTGGGATCTCCCTAGCAAGGAGGACAGTCTAACTGTCTCCTCTGTGCTGGGGCCTACCTCTGGTGCTGTGCTGTAATAATTATTATTATATATTATATTAATAATTTATTATATATTATATATATATATATATATATAGATAGATAGATAGATAGATAGATAGATAGATAGATAGATAGATAGATAGATAGATAGATATAGATATATATCTATAGTCCGCTGGTGCTGCCTGCACTGAATCTGCCAGTATTATTTACTCAGTCCACTGTTGCCACTGGCAGTGCTACTGCCTAAGTGTACCTACCTAGTACAACTACATACTAGGCTGCTATATCTAATTTAATTAAAAAATAATACTTGTGCTGCGTGGGACTGTAAAAAATAATTCCATGCTGCTGGTGCACTGACGTGTGCCACTGAGTGCCAAGCAGTACTTGATAATAAAATTAATTATTATAAATTCTGCTGGTGCATAATAGTCTGCTACTGCTGCTGTAACTACCTTTTGTGGTGGCCACTGGCAGTGCTACTGCCTACCTACCGAGTAGTTTAGTCTACCTACTAGGCTGCTATATTATTAATATTGAATTAATTTAATTATATATAGTCCACCAGTGCTGCCTGCACTGAATACTGTGAATAGAGGTTGCCAGTATTATTTACTCAGTCCACTGTTGCCACTGGCAGTGTTACTGCCTAAGTGTACCTACCTAGTACATACAAGGCTGCTATATATAATATAATTAAAAAAAATTCTACTTGTGCTGCAGTGCTGCGTGGAACTGTAAAAAATAATTCCATGCTGCTGGTGCACTGACGTGTGCCACTGAGTGCCAAGCAGTACCTAATAATAAAATGAATTATTATAAATTTGCACATATACTAGTATTGCTGACGTACCTACCTGTCTTGTGCCTAGTACTGCCTTATCTATATATATATATATGTATATATATATATATATATATATAAATTTCCGAAATGACTGCGGCACTCCTCAGGCGGTTTGAAGATAATAAGAATCCTTTATTTGCGCCCAACGGCGTTTCGGGGTATATCCCCCCGTCTTCAGGGACTTAAGGTTCCTTAAGTCCCTGAAGACGGGGGGATATACCCCGAAACGCCGTTGGGCGCAAATAAAGGATTCTTATTATCTTCAAACCGCCTGAGGAGTGCCGCAGTCATTTCGGAAATCTATTTGGGACCTGCAAAGGCCATTTGAGGGCACCCCCAGCAAGTTACCATCGGAACCAGTGAGTGCCGGGCATACAAACGTCTGTATATATATATATATATATATATATATATATATATGTATATATATATATATATATATATATATATATAGTCCACTGGTGCTGCCTGCACTGAATCTGCCAGTATTATTTACTCAATTATAATGCCCAAGGATTCGTTTAATCCTCTGGGTCGCAGGGTGTCCAGCCGATGTATCCTTCGTGACTCGTGGCTGGGGGGGTGCCGCGAATGGTGAGAGGGGGGGTCGCCGGGGTTGCCGTGAATCGTGGGAGGGGGGTTGCCGCGAATTGCGGGAGGGGGGGTAGCGGGGGGTGCCGCGAATGGTGGGAGGGGGGGGTCGCGAGGGGGTGCCACGAATCGCGTGAGGGGGGGTCGTGGAAGGGTGCCGCGAATCGCGGGTGGGGGGGGCGGGGGGAGTGTTTTGCCGCGAATCGCGGGAGGAGGGTCCCCGGGGGCGGTGGGGGTGCCGCGAATCGCTGGAGGGGTGGGGTCCCGGGTGGTGCCGCGAATCGCGGGGGGGGGGGGCGCGGGGGGATGACGCGAATCATGGGGGAGTGTCAAAGGGGGGGTGTGTGATGCGAATCGCAGGAGGGGGGGGTGTTTTGCCGTGAATCGCAGGAGGGGGGGCGGGGGCTTGTTTTGCCGCGAATCACGGGAGGGGTCGCGGGGGAGGGGGGCCGCGAATCGCGGGAGGGGGGGTCGCGGGGGGTGCTGCGAATCGCGGGAAGGGGGGGCGTGGTGTGTTTTGCCACAAATCGTGGGAGGGGGGGGCGGCGGGGGGCGCTCACCTGGTGGCTTTGGAGTAGGTTCCTGGGCAGCATAGGGAGGCAGAGGGTGTCTGGCACTGTGGGCTCACTGGGCTGGTTCTCTGTCATGTGAGTCAGTCATGTGAGTCAGAGGCTCCACCCAGCGTTATAGACACACTGACACACTTTGAGTGACAGATGTAGCCAAATATATAAGAGATATGCTGTATAGATGATATGAGGCGTTAAGCCCCATACACACTAGGCCAGGGGTGGCCAAACCTGTCCTCAAGATCTACCAGCAGTCCATGTGTCTCTATGTGGATCTACAGTATAGTAGGAATGAATGCAGCAGGTTTGAAAATGTGACAGTTAGTAATGACAAAAGCTGTGCACCAGCTAGGGGGTCTGGAAAATGTGACAGTAATGACTACACCTGTGCACCAGCTAGGTGATCTGAGAAATGTGACAGTTAGTAATGACTACACCTGTGTACCAGCTAGATGACCTGGGAAATGTGATAGTCAGTAATGACTACACCTTCACACCAACTAGGTGACCTGGGAAAGTAATGACTGCATCTGTGCACCAGCTAGGGGGTCTGGGAAATGTGACAGTTAGTAATGACTACACCCGTGATCAAGCTAGGGGATCTGGTAAATGTGACAGTTAGTAATGACTACACCTGTGCACCAGCTAGGTTGTCTGGGAAATGTGACTGTTAGCAATGACTACATCTGTGCACCAGCTAGGGGGTCTGGGAAATGTGACAGTTAGTAATGAATGCCACTGTGCACCAACTAGGTGGTCTGGGAAATGTGACAGTTAGCAATGACTACACCTGTGCACCAGCTAGGGGATCTGGGAAATGTGACAGTTAGTAATGACTACAGCTGTGTACCAACTATGTGGTCTGGGAAATGTGACTGTTAGCGATGACTACATCTGTGCACCAGCTATGCGATTTGGAAAACCTGGACCGTTGGTAGATCTCGAGGACTGGTTTGACCACTATTTTGTTCACAATATCACTCTGAAAGGGCTTTGTATACTCCTTAACATTAACATTGCATGCTCCCGCGAGTCGTTAATGAACCCCTCCCTCGTCTGAACATGTTTGGATAAGGGAGTCCTAATTAATTGCTGACCCCGCAGTCGCAAGTGTGTATCAAGTTGCTGATGGTGGCGCCCCACCGGATCCCCTCCGCCGCTAATATCGGCATCGGCTGTGATTTGTTTAATGTGTATTGGGCTTGGTTCCTGTCGCCAAATTATCACAAGTTCAGATTTTTCCAAGTGGCTATCGGCTGTCATGTGTTTTGGACAGCAACCAATCAGATTCTATCTTTTATCTTCTAGAAGGTGCAAAATAAATAAAAAGTAGAATCTTGGTGGTTGTTATGGGCAACATCCCACCTTCAATAGAAATCTTAGTAAATGTACCCCTAATTTAGTATTTTAACCAAATAAAAAACCCCATCATATAAACTATCAAAAGAATAAAAAACAAGGCTGCATATTTATAGTTTAAACTTGAGGTTTGGGATGCACGTCCATAGAAATGTGGCAATGTGCATTGATCTACAGTAGTTCTGCATGATTTTCTGATTAAATAGAGCTCTTTGAAGGAAATACAATTTTTTTTTTTAATCCTCCTTAAGTGGGGCAGAGGTGTAGGTTTAAAAATGTTTTACTTACGTATGCACATTATCACATTATATAGTAGTTTTTCATTCCTTATTTCAGTATGGTCATATTAAATACCTTACATTTCCTTCTCTGAATATCTCCTCGCCCGAGCTCCAGGTTATTGTCCTGCAGGCGAGAACCTTAACATTTCTTTAAACTGACTAATTTGTCAAACTCCTCCCTAAATGCCATGAGTAATGGGAGACAAGTTATTTGTTTGTTGGGCCATTTTAGTTTGTTGGGCTGGTTATTGCGTTTAACTGGCAAGATATTCTACTAACTTGAAAGTAATGGTAGTACAAGTGTAGAGGGCATTGCAGGTTCACAAAAGAGTTCCAATTAGGGTTGCCACCACTCCCGGATTTCCGGGACTCTCCCGTTTTGGCAACCCTCCCGGAGTCTTTTCCAGTCTCCCGGATTCCGGGGGTATCTGAAAAAGCCTCCAGGCTTTCCTCCAGCCTCCGCAGATTCCCCAGTCAGTGAATGACTGTAAAAGCGGCTGCAGCATGCAAACAGCCGGCGAGCACTAGGACCCGGGAGGCGCCGCCACTGTAGCCGGGTCAGCGTTTATGCTGGAGTTGGCTCAGAGAGTAGGGGCTATGGCTGCGGTGGGCAGCAGCAGCAGCAGCTTGATGGCGGCAGCTCAGTCGGGTGCAGGTATATAACCTCTGCGGGAGCAACAGCAGTGTAGTGCGCACAGGAGGATCCGGACTCCTGGGTATTAGGTGAGTGACGTGGCCGCAGCTCAGCTGTCCTCCCCGCCTCCCCCTGCAAACCACCGCGCCCCCTCCCGCGATTCGCGGCACCCACACCCCCCACGACCCCCCCTCCCGCAATTTGCTGTGCCACCCCCCCGTGACCCCCCTTCTGCGATTCGCGGGAACCCCCCCCAACTCCCCGCGATTCACGGCAACCCCAGGATTGCACAAGCAAAACACTGACATGGCTATGGTCAACAATGAAAAAGGTTGACATGAGTTTTTGAAGATTTATTTTCCATTTTTTTGAATGTTTTCATATTCATTCTCATGTGTGGACATGGACACCAATGAAGTGCCATACTTATGTCAACATTTACATGTGTTGACCTTTCTGTGTTGATGTGTCGACATGGACACCAATGAAGTGCCACACTTATGTCAACATTTACATGTGTTGACCTTTCTGTGTTTATTCTTTCTTATGGCGATTCGCGGCACCCCCCCCCGTGACCCCCCCTCCCGCAATTCGCGCCCCACCCCCGCGACCTCCCACGATTCGCGGCAGCCCCCGCGACCCCTCCTCCCATGATTCGCGGCAACCCACCATACAATTCATACAATTTTAACCATATTTCTCATATATAAACATTCACAAATTAAGGGGGCGCAGCCCCTTACGACGGTGTGAAGAGCACCCGTAGGGCGCGATGAATCACCTAGTTTGTATATAAATGCTTTGAAAAAATCAGCGTCACACCAAGGGGCTTGGTATAGTTGGATTTTATTCCATAAAAGCAAAGTGTTGCATAAATGACGGCATTTTCTTTAATGCATACTATCTGTCCAAATTCAGAGGACACACCCACTTTGCTAAATAGGTCACGCCCACTTTTTCGAGAGCATGCGCGCCTTCGGCGGGCGCACTAGAGTGAGGGGGGGGGGAATCTCCAGGAATCAATGAAGAGTGAGGCGGCAACCCTAGTTCCAATCAATGGGACTAGAACATATATGGAGACTATGGAGCATACCTACCAACATCTGGAGACACTGGGGCCAGACAGGGTGCGCGTCGAAGGCACGCGGTTAATTTTTTGGGGTGTGGCCTATCGTAAAGGGGGCGTGGTCTTTACTCGCGGCACCGTCGCGAGGCCACGCCCCAATTTTCACCACGGTGGGGGGAGGTATGCTATGGAGTAAACTTACTAAGTTCCCATGTTTTTGCCCAGTTGAAACTTGGCTGGTTCGAAATGGACACGGGTCCGTTTTGGACAAACATTTACGGTATTTTTCTAATGGTGAGTTTCTATTTTCTAATGGTGAAGTCATTCCTGTTTGGCTGGCAAGTTTGCCGGCAGCCAACTACTGCCGAACATGAAGTATGTGTGCATGGAACAGTTTTTTATTAAACTCCATGGGATCCCCCCTTTTAAGCATAACCAGCCCCAACTCTTTGAGCCATTGCTGTTTCTAAAAATACATCGGAAAATTTGTGTGAGAATCCCCTGTAGTTAAGGAACCCTCAATGGGCTCTTGGACTGATCCTGGAACCAAAAATATGTGCAGAAAAAAGAAGTAAGGGTTTCCTATATTTCTGAAACCAGCACCGGGCTCCAATGGTCAGTAAGGTTATTCCACAGCCGGGGGACACGCAGTCGTAACTTTACCTCCCAGCTAGTAAACCCTGGCCAGGGTCCCCCCAGCAATAGTGTCATTTAACTATGGGCTACTCCCCTCTCCCTGCCCCTTGTTAAAATCTGCTGCCCTGCTCCCTGTCAGTGAGAAGCCAGATGCAGTCCATGACTGTTGTCCATAGAGGCCGGGGGCTTGCACATATAAAGTTGCTCCATGGTAACTGCACATGCACCAGTTCTAGCACCTGCACGACCCATTACTCAGGAGCTGTGTCCTGAACCTGGCAACTGTCTCCTCCCCAGCACAGGGACAGTGACAGAACCCCCTACTACAGGAAAGTAGGGATGTGCACCGGCCACTTTTCGGGTTTTGGGTTCTGATTACCTTCAGGTTTTGCTATGCTATTATTATTATTAACCTCAATAGCATTAATCTCCACTCATTTCCAGTCTATTCTGAACACCTAACACCTCACAATATTGTTTTTAGGCCAAAAGGTTGCACCGAAGTAGCTGGATAACTATGATAAGTGACACAAGAGGGCGGCACAAACACTAGACTGATACGGCACACTTAATAGCACCCCTGGACTGATATGGGAAACTTAGTATCCCCCCTGGACTGATACAGCACACTTAGGATCACCCCATGAATTATATGGAAGACTTGGTTCACCCCAGGAATTATTTGGCAGACTTGGCTCACCCCTGGATTGATATGGCACACTTAGCATCACCCCTGGATGGATACAGCACACTTGGCTCAACCCTAAACTATTACAAAACACTTGGCTCACCACTGGACTGATACAGAACACTTGGCTCACCCCTTTTTCTTTTCATTAAAAAAAAGGGCAGCTCCCCTGGTCTGAGACGGGACACATGGAGGCACCCCTGGAATTATACGGCACACATGTGGTCACGCCTGGACTGATATGGGACACATGGGGGCACCCATAGAATTATACGGCACACATGGGGGCACCCATGGAATTATTGTAAAAAGCCATTGGGCAGCCACGGAAAGAGACACAGGGCCAAGCCAACATGGCACCCGGGAATGGAGAACCACAATACTAGGCAGGAGATGAGAGGCACGGCCACTAGGACATACCAGCAGAACTCCTCTGGCTGGTACCAACATGAAGGGACCTAAGACCCCGATGGTGGACCCTGACCAGTAAACGCCACTTGTGTCCAGTGGTGGTGACAGCACCCCCCCCCCCCCCTTTTGAAGTGGATTCCGGACACTTCCCTGGCTTTTCTTAGGAGCATTGGGGCATCGATACTGGAGGCGTCGATCCAAGTTCGTTCTTCTGGACTGTATCCTTTCCAATCCACTAAATATTGTAATTTGTAAAGTCTACCTCCCCTTGAGACTGAATAGGAGGTGTCTTGGGAACTCTCTTCTGAAATCGATTCAATATTAAGGGCTTCAATAAGGAAACAAGGAAGGAATTAGGAATTCTTAAGGATCGAGGTAATTGCAGTTTGTAGGCCACAGGAGATAACACGGATTCAATAGAATACGGTCCAATGTAGCGAGGAGCAAATTTCATGGAAGGAGCTCGTAATCTAATGTTCTTTGTGGCCAACCATACTTTATCCCCAACTTTTAAAACAGGAACAGCTCGTCAATGTCGATGTGCAAATTTTTTATATCTCTGAGAAGCTTTTTGCAATGAGGAATGTACATTCTTCCAGATGCTTGAGAAAAAATGAAGAGAAGAATTAACAGCTGGTAGTTCACAACCTGGAAGTTTTTGGAACTCTGGAACACGAGGATTTTGTCCGTAGACCACGAAGGAGTTTTATTTGAAGAAGAGTGATACGAATTGTTGTGAGCAAATTCGGCCCAAGGCAATAATTCACTCCAATTATCCTGGGATGAAGACAAATATAACCAGAGAAATGTCTCTAAGTCTTGATTGACCCTTTCGGTTTGGCCATTCGTCTGCGGATGATAGGCTGTGGAGAAATTTAGCTTGACTCGAAGGGCGTTACACAGGGATCTCCAGAATTTAGCAATGAATTGTACCCCTCTGTCGGAGATGATCTCTTTGGGCAAACCCTGAAGACAAAATATTTCTGAAACAAACTACTGAGCCAACTTAGGAGCCGAAATGGGCCATCTTAGAGAAGCGGTCCACGACCACCCATATGGTGTTATAACCTTGGGAGGCTGGCAAATCAGTAATGAAGTCCATCGAAAGGTGAGACCAGGGGCATTCCGGAATGGAGAGAGGCTGAAGAAGGCCTGCTGGAGACTGACGAGGAGTTTTGTGCTGAGAACAAGAAATACAGGAAGCAATAAACGAAGTGACATCTGTCTTCATGGATGGCCACCAATATTATCTTTGAAGAAGTTCCAAAGTTTTCTTGATGCCAGGATGACCTGAGAAACGGGAAGCATGTGCCCAATTAAGTAATGCGAGTCTATGTTTCGGACTCACAAAAGTCTTTCCACGAGGAATGGACAGAAGTTCGGTATGAGTGAACACAGCTGGATTAAGGACATGGCCTAAGACATGTTCTTCTTGGGACGAGGAGAAGGACCGAGAAAGAGCATCTGCTTTGTGGTTTTGGGAAATTGAATCTAGTAAAGAATAAGGCACACCGGGCTAATCTTGGATTCAAACATTGAGCATTCTGAAGATAGAGTAGGTTTTTGTGGTCTGTGAGAACCGACTAGTTTTATAGCAAGTCGCTCTTGTTCTCCAATAGGATAATTTCTTAATTAATTTTCTGTAGTAGTTTGAGAAACCAATAAAACGTTGCACCAACCTTAGAGTCGAGGGTTGAGTCCAGTCTAGAACAGCTTGTACTTTTGAGGGATCCATTCTCAACCCGGTACCCGAGATGATATATCCCAGGAATGGCCCGGATGTTTTTTCAAACTCACATTTCTCAAGTTTACAGTACAGCTAATTAACCCGGAGGCGTTGAATGACATCTTTAACATGATGTCGATGTTCTTGTAAGTTCTGTGAAAAGATCAAAATATCATCGAGATACACTACTACAGAATAATAGAGGAGGTCACGGAAGATCTCATTCATAAACTCTTGAAAAACTGCAGGAGCATTGCTGAGGCCGAATGGCATCTCCTATATATTTGGCTACATCTGTCACTCAAAGTGGGTGTCTGTGTCTATAACGCTCTGTTCCTGGACTTTCCTCTTAATGTGTGATTGCCTTCATCTGTGCTGAACACTTTTCTGAGAAATTAACCTGTTTAAAACAGGTGATGGCAATCATACATTAAGGGGAAGTCTAGAAACAGAGCATTGTGTCCCTCCTGGAGAGGGTCATGTTGGGAGGTATGTGACAGAGAACCAGCCCAGTGAGCCCACAGACAGTGCCAGACACCCACTGCCTTCCCATGTTGCCCAGCACTGCTACTCCACAGCCACCAGGTGAGCGCCCCCCTCCCGCGATTTGCGGCAAAACCTCCCCCCCCGCGCGCCTCCCGCGATTTGCGGCAAAAACACCCGCTCCCCCGCGACCCCCCCTACCGCGATTCGCAGCAAAAACACCCCCGCGACCCCCCCTCCCGCGATTCGCTGCAAAAAGAACCCCCCCACGACCCCTCCCGCAATTCGCGGCATAACCACCACCCCGCGACCCCCCCCTCCCGCGAATCGCGGCAAACCCTCCCCCGTGACCCCCCCCCCCGATTCGCGGCAAAAACACCCCCCCGCGACCTCCCTCCCGCTATTCGCGGCAAAAAGAACCCCCCCCGCAACCCCCCCTTGCACGATTGGCGGCACCCCCCCTGCGACCCCCCTCCCGCGATTCGCCGCACCCCCCCCCCCCGCAATTCGCAGCAGCCCCAGGATTAAATGGCACATGCAAAACACTGACAATGAAAAAGGTTGACATGAGTTTTTGAAGATTTATTTTTAATTTTTTTAATTTTTTCATATTCATTGTCATGTGTCGACATGGACACCAATGAAATGGCACACTTATGTCAACATTTACATGTGTTGACCTTTCTGTGTTGATTTTTTCTTGTGGCGATTCGCGTCACACCCCCCCGCAACCCCCCCTCCCGCGATTCGCGGCACCCCCCGTGACCCCCCACCTCCCGCAATTCGCGGCAACCCCCCACCGGAACCCCTGTGAACCCCGCCCTCCCGCGATTCGCGGCACCCACCCCCGCGACCCCCCCTCCCGCAATTCACGGCACCCCCCCGTGATTCGCGGCAGCTCCAGAATTAAATTGCACATGGAAAACACTGACATGGCTATGGTCGACAATGAAAAAGGTTGACATGAGTTTTTGAAGTTTTTTTTTTCATTTTTTGAATATTTTCATATTCATTCTCATGTGTCGACATGGACACCAATGAAGTGCCACACTTATGTCAACATTTACATGTGTTGACCTTTCTGTGTTGATTTTTTCTTGTGGCGATTTGCGTCACACGTCCCCCACCCCCCCCCCACAACCCCCACTCCCGCGATTCACGGCACACACACACACACACACCTCCCCCGCGATTCTCGGCACCCCACCCCGTGACCCCCCCTCCCGTGATTCACGGCACACCCCCGCGACCCCCCCTCCCATGATTCGCCGCAACCCCCGCCCCGTAACCCCCCTCCCGCGATTCGCGGCACCCACCCCCGCGACCCCCCCTCCCGCAATTTGCGACACCCCCCCGCGATTCGCGGCAGCTCCAGAATTAAATTGCACATGGAAAACACTGACATGGCTATGGTCGACAATGAAAAAGGTTGACATGAGTTTTTGAAGTTTTTTTTTTCATTTTTTGAATGTTTTCATATTCATTCTCATGTGTCGACATGGACACCAATGAAGTGCCACACTTATGTCAACATTTACATGTGTTGACCTTTCTGTGTTGATTTTTTCTTGTGGCGATTCGCGTCACACCTCCCCCCCCACCCTCCCCCCGCAACCCCCACTCCCGCGATTCACGGCACACACACACACACACCCCCCCCCCGCGATTCTTGGCACCCCACCCCGTCACCCCCCCCTCCCGTGATTCACGGCACACCCCCCGCGACCCCCCCTACCATGATTCGCCGCAACCCCCGCCCCCGTAACCCCCCTCCCGCGATTTGCGGCAACCCACCCCGCGATTCTCTGCAATCCCTCCCCTCCCGCGATTCGCAGCATCCACCCCCCCCCACAACCCCCCCTCCTGCAATTCGCGGCACCCCCCGCGACCCCCCCTCTTGCAATTCGCGGCACCCTCCGCGACCCCCCCTCCCGCGATTCGCGGACACCTAAGTTGCAATACAGGGCATCTTTCATACAATTCTAACCATATTTCTCATATACAAACGTTCACAAATTAAGGGGGCGCAGCCCCTTACGACGGTGTGAAGAGCGCCCGTAGGGCGCGATGAATCACCTAGTGACTAAGTATTCGTAGTGACCATCTCTGGTATTGAATGCGGTTTTCCATTCGTCGCCAGGCCGAATACGAATGAGATTGTATGCTCCTTGAAATACAATTTAGAGAAGATCTTTGTGCCCTTGATCCTATCGAACAACTCTGTTACCAATGGAAGGGGATAACGGTTCTTGATGGTAATGTCATTTAGTTTTTGATAGTCTATGCAGGGCCTAAGACCACCATCTTTTTTCTTGACGAAGAAGAATCCTGCGCCAGCAGGTGAAGAAGAAGGACGGATAAACCCTTTTTGAAGGTTTTCTTGGATATACTGAGCCATAGACTCAGCCTCAGGGAGTGAAAGAGGATAAGTCCGACCCCGCGGAGGGTTTTTACCAGGAATCAAATCTATGGGACAGTCCCAAGGACGATGAGGAGGTAATTTGTCTGTTGCAGAAGACATCAACAAAGTCTTTATATGCAACTGGAAGCAGATCAGGCAGCAGTGGAAAAGTAGAATGCATTGGAACAACTTTCTGTAGGCATGTGGAATGACACTCCTTGATCCAGGAAAGGATTCGCATGGATTTCCAGTCGATTAATGGGGAATATTTTCGGAGCCAAGGTAGGCCAAGAACAACCGGATGATTGGTTCGAGGAATCACTAGGAAAGAAAGTCGTTCTCTATGTAGAGCACCTACTTGAATCTCTAGGGAATCAGTTCTATGGGTAATGGACCCATACGGGATCAGACTGCCATCGATAGAGAAAAGCTGAAGGACTGCAGGAAGTTCACGAAGTTTCACCCCATGGGCCTTGAGAAACTGGGTAGACATACAATTCTCTGCAGACCCGGAATCTACCAATGCCAGAGTAGAAACGGGACCATCGGGCAACATAACTAAAAGACGGATACAAAAGTCTCTTTTGATTGGAGAAGATTGAGGTGGTCCTAGTCTGGCTTCTCCAAGACCAACTAGGACTGCACATTTAAAGGACAACGAGGACAGCTGGCAAGGAAATGACCGGGCTCACCACAGTAAATGCACAGTTTCTGACGTTGCCGTCGTAGCCGTTCTTCAGGGGAGAGACGGGTACGGTTGACTTGCATTGGCTCATCCCGTGGGGGAGAAACCGATATTGTGGTCATTGGAGGCAACCGAGGACTAGGCGGAGGGCGACCACGGACTTGACGGGCTTTTTCCAACTGTCTTTCTCTGAAACGAAGATCAATTTTATTACACAAGGAAATAACTTAATTCAAGGAGGATGGTAAATCTCGGGTAGCTAACTCATCTTTTAATCGATCAGATAGGCCTGCTAAGAATGTGGAAGTCAAGGCCTCTTCATTCCACTGAAGCAGTGTCGGAACTTACGAGTGGTTGGCCCAGGTGCAAAACTAAATTTTTGGGCCCTCCTATTCCACTCCAACCCAAGTTCACAATATGCCACACAGCAGTGGGTGGCAGAAGTGGATCCCTTAGTCTTCAGGGGCCCTGGTGCAATGCACCTGCTGCACCAATGGTAGTTCCGCCTCTGCACTGAAGCTCAGATGCCACGGTCTGGAAATGAATGACATCTTGGGCCACAGTCTTGGAACCTTGACGAAGGCGTAGAATCTCAGCAGCCGCTGAAGTGATACGGCCGGGTTCATCAAATATTCTCCGGAAAGAGGAAATGAAGTCCGAATACTTGGTGAGTAAGGGGTCTTGTCCTTCCCAGAGAGGAGAAACCCAGTCTAAAGCAGAACCGGATAACAAAGATACAATGAAGGCTACTCGAGTCTGATCACTAGGAAAGTTCCATGGTAGCAAAGAAAAACGGACCTCGCACTGATTGATAAATCCTCTGCAATTTCGAGGGGAGCCGTCAAACTTGGCTGGCGGAGACAACCGTAGTGCAGATCCGGAGTGGGACTGAGGAAGAGGTGGACCAGCGCCAGGGCCAGTAGGACCTAAGGACTTGGAAGACAATGAAGACTGTAGCTGGTCCTGGCGTTGGGCCATACTTTGCAGAGCCTGAGATGTTTGTTGTTGACCCTCCTCCAATCTGTGGAGACGGTTGGCAATGCCATGAAAAAGTTCCTGGCTGACAACCGGATCCATAGGGCCAGTGCTTACTGTCAGGACTCATGGGTTTTGTGAGTCCGCTTGCGGACCAGGAGCTAAGGGGCACTCTGAGGGTTGGAAGGTAGCAGGCTAAATATAAGTCTTATGCATAGCCTAAGATGAATAATACCTCTTTATTGAAGTAACACAGTTTAAAACTATTCAGTGTGCCGGGGGAACCAATGTCTTGTTACTTACTAAGTATTAACCCCTCCCTTGCATGCACCTGAAAAGTTTTACTGAACTAAGTACACAGTACCCGTGTATCTTCAGGTTAGACATTCCAGTGATCTCTCAGTGTGTACCTTTACCATGTTTCCCAGCGCCTGTGTATCTCCAGGTTGGATGCTCCAGTGATCTCCCAGTGTGTACTACTGTTCCTTGACTTATTCCATGTTTCTAAGTATTAATACCTGAAGATACACGGGTACTGTGAAGCTGGTACAGGTATACACTGGGAGATCACTGAAGAAGCAGGCCAGGGGATACACTGAGGCGGAAGCGCTGATGTCCGAACACACTAGAGGACCAAGGGATCAGCAGGGCTGGAGACACACGGCTACGGCAGCGCCGGTGCAGGTACACACTGGGAGATCAGTGGAACAGCAGAGCTGGAGACACACGGATGTGGCAGCGCCAGTGCAGGTACACACTTGGAGATCAGCGGAGCAGCAGAGTTGGAGACACACGGATGCGGCAGCGCCGGTGCAGGTACACACTGAGAGATCAGTGGAACAGCAGAGCTGGAGACACACGGATGCGGCAGCGCCGGTGCAGGTACACACTGGGAGAGCAGCGGAGAGGGCAGGCTTGGAAGCACACAGGTATGGGGCTCGAGTGCAGGTACTCACTGGGAGATTGTTTAGAGCACAGTCGTGGAAGCACACAGGTGCGGGGACGCTGGTGCAGGTACTCACTGGGAGATTGTTAGAGCACAGTCTCGGAAGCACACAGGTGCGGAAACACTGGTGCAGGTACTCACTGGGAGATTGTTAGAGCACAGTCTTGGAAGCACACAGGTGCGGAGACACTGGTGCAGGTACTCACTGGGAGAATGTTAGAGCACAGTCTTGGAAGCACACAGGTGCAGAGACACTGGTGCAGATACTCACTGGGAGATTGTTAGAGCACAGTCTTGGAAGCACACAGGTGCGGAGACACTGGTGCAGGTACTCACAGGGAGATCTTGGAGGCAGGGGCTCAGAAGCACACAGGTGTGGAAACGCTGGTGCCCGTACACACTGGGAGATCTTGGAAGCAGGAGCTCAGAAGCACACTGGGAAGCACAGGTCGCAGGTAAGCTCCTGGGAGAGATAGCGAAGCACTGGCCTCTGCTGAGGGTCAGGTGAGGGATTAAATCCCCCGGGCTGGCTCCTGATTGGATGAGTGGAAAGGACAGAGAGGACGCCATTGGGCAGCCACGGAAAGATGGCGGCACACTATGAGACACAGGGCCAAGCCAACATGGCGCCCGGGAATGGAGACCCACGACACTAGGCAGGAGATGAGAGGCACGGCCACTAGGACACACCAGCAGAACTCCTCCGGCTGGTACCAACATGAAGGGACCTAAGACCCCGACGGTGGACCCTGACCGGTAAGCGCCGCTTGTGTCCAGTGGTCGTGACACATACATACATATATATATATATATATACATACAGGGGCGTCAACAGCAGTTTAGACCCCTGGGCATAGCAATGTACTGGGGCCCCTACCGATCCTCCAGCAGTAGGTGTGGGGGAAGCTTTGATGTCCCGCGGGTGGTAGGGGGTATTATATCTACCGCTCAGCATGTAGGATCTGTGATCGGTAATTTCCACTAATTACCCCTTTACTGTACAGATGGTGGGAGATGGGGTGGGAGAAGGGGGCATTGGGTTGAATGAAGGGGCCCTGATACATAACTTCCAGGGTGGTAGAGGATGTTTAATATGCAGAGAAGGGGTGTATAGGGGAGTGGGCTTATTATTCATAATTTTCTGGTGGGAGGACAGCTTGACTGCAGATATCTCCAGTTCCCGGAAATATTTCTTAGATTTTAATGGGATTAAAAACTAGAGAATCCCACCTACCAAATGGTATTGGGGACTAGGGGATCAGAGTTCAGGAGGCAGAGCAATCTGCCAACGAGAATATAAAACTACATACCAGGTGTGTGGAGCTGGAGCAGTAACCAGCTGCTGGAAGGCTGAAATCTCTGGTTTTGGGAACAGTAAAGACAAGCTACTAGTATCCCTCAAAGGGGGAGAGTACCAGCTTTTGGAATATACCCTCAGAAAAACTCTAAGTCAGACAGAACCTGAAATGTCTGACTGGGAAGAGCAATTAACAGGCTTGGATGGGGACCACTGCTTTGAAGTCAGATATCTCCGGTTCCCAAGGGCCGATTTTTAAAATTCTTGTACCGATGGAAAGAGGGGACCCTCAGCTTTCAGCTGACTCCCTTAAACATCCCTTACGTTCACTACTGCTCCGTGATGTCTGACTTTCACATGCCGAATGAAGAATGGCGCCGGAGCCAGGACTTAAATAGAGTTCCGGATCTCGCAAGTATTCAACGCCGGACGGGAGGCTCCGAACACTACTCGGATCCAGGCTTGGATCCCTGCCGTTCGTGCGGGCTCGGATCTGGGCAATCCCAGAGCCCGCACATCTCTAGAAGTAAGTAACAGTCACTGCTGATTACAAACCAAATAAGCAAGATTTGGAGTTAATACTGATCATTGGTTTGCCCTTGTCACTTAAAGGTTGCATGCATCATTCAAAAATACAGGTGCAAAAATAAGTGCACAGATACTATATATATGCAAATAGCATCTTTTTTTTTTTTTAACTATAAATTTTTATTAGAATTTTTCTTTTACATAGAAAAATAATGTAAAATAAAAGAGAGAACATATACATATACAGAAACACATTTGAGCAAGTTGTTCCATTACAGATACTTGTAACATCCGATACAATTTATATAAAAACATTTGAAGGAAGAAATACAGATAATTAACGATAGCATAGAATATATTTAGCAGAGTCCAGGGATGGGGGAGGAGTTGAGGGAATACCAGGGGGACCATATCTTGTGGAAGGTAGAGACAGAATCATTTTGTAGACAGGTGATGTATTCCATTGAGGCTACAAAATTGACACGGGAATGGAGAGCTGTTTTAGACGGCATCACAGCACATTTCCAATGTCTGGCAATCAAAGTTTTAGGGGCATTACAAATGTGGACAATGAGCCTGTCCTGGAATTTATTGACATTTGGGGATGGGGCATTCAGTAATGCAACTG
Organism: Crinia signifera; assembly: GCF_055691185.1. Taxonomy (NCBI): domain Eukaryota; kingdom Metazoa; phylum Chordata; class Amphibia; order Anura; family Myobatrachidae; genus Crinia; species Crinia signifera. Next base: position 34,983,794 of record NC_139223.1, on the reverse strand, counting down.
TGGCTGATGGTGAGAGGGGCGTGCCGATTAGTTGCGCTATCAGTGACCATACTGTCGTCCAGAAGGTCTTGATTATTGGGCAGTCCCACCAAATGTGAGGGAATGTGCCCACTTGGCCACAGTTCCTCCAGCATAAATCAGATGTCAAGGGAAAAATTGCATGCAAACGAGACGGGACCAGGTACCATCGTGTGTAGACCTTGTAGCATGTCTCTTTAATAGCTACACTAATGGAGGCCTTGGCGGTTCTAGTTCGGATGACAGTCCAGTCATCTTCAGCTATTGAGTTTGGAAAGTCCCTTTCCCATGCTATTTTGTGTGGTTCTCGGTTTGTAGGGACAGAGGCCAAAACTTTGTTGTACAAAAAAGAAATGTTGCCCCGTCGGCCCACGGAGTTAGAACACAGGATTTCAAACGGAGACAGTGTGTGCTTTCTGCTAGATGGATATTGAGAGTTAACAAAGCTTAGAATCTGTGTACTCTGGAAGTGTGTCCTAACGGGGACCGAAGTTGAGGATCGTAATTGAGTAAAGGTGGAGGTGGGCGACTCATTGTTGACATGTTTAAATCTAGTGATCTGCAATTCACGCCAGGGCGTGGCTGTCATTTCTTCACATCCCGGAGGAAAAAGGGGGTGGTTCCATATAGGGGACATAGGTGAGGGGTGTGGGGCTAGTTTTGTCTGAGATCGTATTTTGTCCCACAATGTCAGTGTGAATCGGATGGTTGGGGCCTCATAGGCCGAGGCTGGTCTCAGTGATCTTGGGAGCCATACTATCTCATCAACCCGTCCGCCCTGGAGCAGGGCGTTCTCAAGGTCAACCCATTTTCTATATCCGGGTTCAGAGTGCCATAAAATTATCTGGTTTATTTGGGCCGCATGGTAATACATTCGGAAATTTGGAAGGCCAAGACCGCCATCTGAGGCAGGTCTTGCTAGAGTGGTTTTGCGAATACGGGGTTTGCCATTTGCCCAGATGAATTGGTTACATAGGGATTGTAAGGAGTTTAAGGCTGCGTATGGCACAGATATTGGCAGGGTCTGAAAGAGGTAGAGTAGCCTTGGAAGGACGTTCATTTTAATCACATTGATCCTTCCGATCCAAGAGATATAAAGTGGTTGCCAACGAGCAATGTCCGCGGTCAGAGTGCGGATTATGGGGGAATAGTTAGCCTGATATAGAAGGGAATAGGATTTAGTAATGTGTATGTCTAAATATTTGATCGCCTGTGGGCGACATGTAAAGGGAAAGGATGATTTTAGTGTAGATAAAAGTTGGGGATGGACACATAGAGCCATTGCCTCAGATTTTGTGCTATTATTTTTATATCCCGAGAGGGATCCGTAAGCGTTGAGCTCTGACTGCAGGCTAGGGAGGGAGACCAGGGGGTTAGACAGAGTGAGGAGTATATCGTCGCAAATAGCATCTTTTATGTTCAATCCTTAAGGCGCCTAATAAATTTTGTTGTTGGCCTATGCCATTACTTAACTCTTATGCCTAGAAATAACCGATACAAACACCTTATCTATAAATAACGACACTGACACCAACTGCGTAAGTTTAAAAGGTCATAATTATTTATTGAAATGGTATTACCCCTATTTGTATAAGGGATGGCAAAGAAAGCACTTGAGACCAGCACCAGTCCCGGGTGTTGCCATGGTAGCGACCGGAGCACCCCAATCTGACAACAACCCTTCTTGTGGGGTAAAGCCCACGCTGTGACGGACATACCGCCCCTTCTATTGCATGGCGCGGACCTTCCATGAAGTGTCCAACGCCCCCAGCCGGAGCATGGGGACTCTCCCCCCTTCCTGGGAAAGGGGGGGGCAGTACCACACAGAGATCACCTGACACCCCACCTGACTGCTGGTCGAGAGCGCCTTCTCGCCGATTGTTAACTAAAGCTATAGAATGGAATGTATAAATTTGGTGAATGGCATCAAGCCAGGTAGCACAGAGGAAAAGGGTAGGGAGGGTGGGGATACAGACTCAAAGAGGCTTACTTCCTCCCCTGATCCCTAATATACACCTCTCTGGTCTAACGCCCCCCTGCTACCTTATTGGCAGATCTAACTGCCACTCAAACTGCTGTTTCCTTTGGGCTTTAACACTGATGCTTCTGATAACTTAGGAAAAGGGGTTTTGGAGAGTTCTGCACACATAAGGAATTAATGCCCTTATAATTGATGGGCAAAAATCCACTGCGTGTTGGTTGACACACTAGTGGGGGTGCTATCCCAAACGTTTACGACATGAAAAAACGAAAGAAGAGAAGGTTTGTATTGGATGCACTCCTTATAATTGATACAATATCTCTTGGCAAAATTCCTTTTATTGTTAAAAGATGTGGGGGCTCCTTGATATCTTTAATAGTTATATATGGGATACGGAGACAGCCACATAGAGCGAAGATAAGAGGTTAAAAAATACACATTGACACACAAACAATGGTGTTTATGGAAAGAAAAAGATAAGTTATTATAAAGATTTAAAATGTAGGTAGAGTAATAGACTGCCGGTGCTTAGATATATTTCGGGGTATATTCCCCACCAGAGTGTGTTCCTGAGAGTGTTATGATGTCACATTCATAATTTTACAGTAATTTGCTGTGCAGGACAGTGTTTTTAATGCGTCCAGTGTTATACACAACACATTGGTCGTCCTTAGGAAATCTCCTGATGTCTATCAAATATTGGGAGGGTGGAGCAACAGTTTCCTCTGCTGGGCGGGGACAGATGGTAACACTCAATTAATTATGTGTACTGCCACGTCAGGCTCACCCGTTTAGAATGGGTGATATGAGGTGTACCCCGATTATTATCGGGTGTGCTCACTGCTGTTGTGCTTCTGATAACTTTACTTATGGACAATAAATTCATTGGCTCTTAAATTCCCTCAAGCCTATGCGGCCTTCACTCTATCAAATCACCTCCCAAAAAAGAATAAAATGACTTCCCTCGCTTGCTTTATTTACACAATTGCCAACTAAAACATAATTACCTGAAAGGGATTAAAAAGTGGCACTACCCACAGTGAATAGGAAACATTATTATCTAAACCAAGTAGTTGTCAGGAGGCAGAGCTTTAATCCATCGATAATAGCAATAAGCATGGCCGTCATCAGAAGGGGACTGCAGGGACAATACTCCTGGGCCTAGATACAAAGGGGGGCCCAGGACTGGAGTTTATTAAGTATAATTTGACATCAAAGTTTCCCATGAGGCACTGTAGAGGTTGAGTAGTGCGACCATTGTTGCAGATGCTCACGAGGCATACCGGTGGTTCCAGAGTCCTGGATCCCACAATTTCTGATGAAATACCTGGAAATAAGAATAACATTAAACAACATCTGACGCATGAGGAAGAAGAATTTGCCCTGTGAAATGTGTCACAGGGTGTATAGTTTGGATACATGCCATCTGTTTCATGATTCAGGGCTATCAGAAACCCTTAAGGCCTGTGGGAAACGTAAGGGCTTTTTCTTACATTTGTATGTTATTACTAATAAAAAGATGCTTTTAACTACTGCTCTGCGTGTCTCCTTTAGGCTATACCATTTCTAGGACACTGAGACTAAGTACCTGAACACAGTACTGAATGAACAGGGTGGAAACAGGAAGTCACCATGGGGATCCTTGCTCGCACAAAACCCCCTCACAGGATCAGACTGACCTGCCACATAATTGCCTACCCTCCCGCATTTAGCGGGAGTCTCCCGCGTTTTGAATCTTTCTCCCAGTCCCGTTATATGTTATCCTCCTGGTTTTTCAACCTTCTTGCTGAAAAACTGGACAGCGCATGCGCGAGTCCCAAAGTGCCGGGGGCGGGTGCTAGTTACCAGCGTGACGTCATCACATACATGGCTTCATGGTGTTGCTGTCCTGTTTGACAGCCACCGCAGAGACTGGCAGCATGAAGAGGAGAGCATGAGCGGCAGCTATGGGAGCGGTGAGTGGTAGCCACTGCAAGGCTCTATTGGACTGGCAGCACGGAGAGCGGGAGCGGGAGTGGCTGGAGCAGCAGCAGTGAGTACTGCTTTCAATCCCACTTGCTGTAGCTGGCTGCCCTCTCCCGGAGAGGGCAGCTGGAAAGTCGGCAACCCTGACCCACCACTTCCTGAGAACAGATACTCAAGAACCTGTTCCTGGACACAAATTTCTTCTGAGCGGCTCCAGAGTCTCTACCATTGGCGATACTTAAGGAAGAACTGTTTTGTATACAGCTGCAGCCGGGGGTGGATTTGAAACTTAAAATGGCCATGGAAAAATTACTAGAAGTGGCCTCACATAGGGCCAGATGCACTAAGCTTCAAAAGTGATAAAATAGAGAGTAATAAACAACCAGCCAATCAGCTCCTGCCTAACATTTTTCAAACACAGTTTGTGACATGGCAGGCAGGAGCTGATTGGCTGGTTGTTTATCACTCTTCATTTTATCACTTTTGAAGCTAAGTGCATCTGGCCCATGGGCAGCACCAAATAAAATGTAGGCTTAGCCAACACTAAATAGGTGGAAGCCATTGGTTTCAGTAAGCTTGGCAGTCTAGTGGCTCCCAGACCTTTAAGCTGCTGTGACAAACCACAAACCTCCATATTTCCCACAATACCTCACTCTCCTCACTGATGGGGAGATTCTCTAAGCTAAAAATGCGGTAAAACCCCCGTTATCAGGGTTTTTACCGCATTTTGGGATGCTGTAACCATCCCCTGCCGGGTCACAGAGCTGTGCTGCCCGGACCTGTGACCTCCTCCTCCCTGCACTGATCCTCTTCCGGGTGCAGGGAGGAGGAGCGCCCAGCGCAGCAGCAGCAGCGCTGGGTAAGGGAGGGAGGGGAGAGCCGCCGGGTCCCTCCAGGGATCCAGGCGTCTGTTTGTCTTGAAAAAGGGTCATGTGGTGACCCGAAACGTCGACCTTGCCTTGAAAATTTTAATGGATCTAATAAAAATTTGAAATTTTACTCAGTATCAAGTCTGGTGAGTGCGCTCTTTACCTTTTTGGATATCTATGGCCTCCATGGAATGCAGTCTGAGTTATATGGACACCCCAGCAGCTGCTAAAGAATATTGAGAGTGCTGTTTTGTTTCATACAATATATATATATATATATATATATATATATATATATATATATATATATATATACACATACACACTAGGTGATTCATCTCGCCCTACGGGCACCCTTCACTCCGTCGTAAGGGGCTCCGCCCCCTAAACCTGTTACAGCCTTTATTGTGTGAAATATAGTTTGTGCTTGAGTGGCGGGTGGGGAAATACTGCGGGTGCGGGAGTGGCGGGTGTGGTGTTTTCACAGGTGGATGTGCTGAGAGATAAGAGGTATATGTGGCAGGTGTATGGGTAGGTATAGCTGGTATAGTACTGCATGATATATAGGCGGGTGTATGGGTATGAGGGGGGTATATATTTGGCAAGTATAGGGGTATCAGGGCTATATAGGCAGGTATATGGGTATAAACGGGGTATATATGTGGCAGATATATGGGTAGAAGGGGGTATATAGGCAAGTATATGGGGATAAGCGGGGTATATATGTGGAAGGTATATGGGTATGTTATATGGGCAGCAATATGGGTATAAGTGGGGTATATATGTGGCAGGTATATGGGTATAAGGGGTAGATGGGTATGTAAGGGGTATGTATATATGTGGCAGGTATATGAGTATAAGGGGTATATGTGGCAGGTATAAGGGGTATATAGGCAGGTATATGGGTATATAAGGGGTGTGTATATATGTGGCTGGTATATGGGTTTATAAGGGGGTCCTTGCCAATGCAGAGAGCGGCGTGGTAGCGGACTCAGCTTCTCCCTGCGCAGTGCTGGACGACAGGTCACCGGCCTTATTCAACCAGAGGCGGCACCACCCGCAGGATGGGCCGGAGATGTGGCTCAGGAGCGGGTTGTGCCAGGGACTGTAGTGCAAGAAGTGTGGCTGGTAAGTGCCGGACTCTGCAGGCTCCTCACTATGGGTAACGGTGAGATGGCGGGCTCTTAGCATTGACAGGGGAGTGGCCCAGCAGCACCGCCACCAGCACCAACATAGCAGCGACGATCACTAGGAGGCAGATGCCGGGGCTCCCTACGCTGACATTGTGACACCGGGGTGTTGGCTGTGCCGTACGTCAGCACAGTACACCCTGACCTACATCTCGCTCCGTCATTCACCCACAGTGGGCGGGCCTCTACGCCAGGCAGGCGGTTCTTGGGTAACATTTGTAGATATCGCTGTGCCGCTCTACCACTGATTGTGGTGAATGTGTATGGCGGCGGCACCGTCAGCAGAGGTTAGTGGAGCCTCGCACACAGCGGCAGCCACCATGGGCGACTGCTAGTCCACACTACACAATGCGAGTCGCTCCAGAGTGCGGCCAGGCTGAGGTGAAGGGAAGCAACCTGGGTGGGGCAGAGCGATCTTTGCTGCACTGATAGGCTATTATCCAGATCCGTCACTCTGTGACTCCACCCAGCGTTATACCCAGACAGTTCTGGGCTATTATATAAGAGATACTGTATAGATATACCACTGAGTGGCCAAATTATTATGACCACCCCCCGAAACAAAACAATGTTGGACCACCTTTTGCCCTTAATACTGAATGGATATTTCTTGGCTTGGACTCTATGAGATGCTGGTAGGTGGTATGAAGAATTTGAGACCATATCCGATGACTTTCCAATTCCTTAAGATTTGATGGTACTGGATCCAGCTGCCTGATGGCCCATTCAATCTCATCCCACAGATTCTCAATTGGATTGAGATCTGGTAATTGTGCAGGCCAACTAAGCAATGTAAAGTCTCTATCATGCTTTTCGAACCATCTGTGGACAATGCCAGCTTTATGACAGGGAGCATTGTCCTGCTGGAAGTATCCATCCCGGCAGGGTACACCATTAACATAACAGGATGTCCTTGATCTGCGATAACACTCAAATACCCTTGGCCATTCAGACGTTGTTCCACAGGAATCAAAGGACCCATACAATGCCAAGAAAACATCCTCCAAACCATGATATTGCCTCCACCAGCTTGAAGTGTTGTGGCAATGCAGTTGGGGTCCATGCTTTCGTGCTGTTTTCTCCATATTCGCACCATGCTATCTGCATGGTGTCATTGAAAACGTGATTCATCTGACCACATGACCCTTTTCCAGTCATTCGGCTTCAGGTGAACAAGCCCACGTAGTGAAACGCGTTCTGATTGACGCTGCATAGGCGCTAGCAGCCCCCCCAGTCTATGGGGAACTGCCAGCCGTGACACAGTTCCAGTCACCCCCAGCCGCCGCAGGTATCCTCCCCGCTCCCTGCTTCCTTCTCCGGGCGCTTGTGACACGCTGGCGGCGCATCTCTGTCCTGCTCTGCCTAGGCATCAGGTCAGACCTAACACCGCTCACAGCGCTCGTCCCTGCACCTGTCTTCTAGCTTCATTTCTCCAGCAGCACGCCGGCCTCATCACTTACATCTCCCGTCCGCTCCTTGAAGACGGGACTTTGGTGATTGATCCCGGCACCCAGTACTGCCTTCTGCCCCGTGCCTTTTCTTACCTTCTTCATCTGGGTACAAGGTAACATATATATTTTTTTCTACATACATTAATTTCATTTTCAGCAGCAGATATAAGTTTTGTGCATCTCTAAAGAAATTTGCTAATTATCACCGCTGATTGGCATTTAATCTACTGTGCTTCTGTGGCCATTTGTGACTATCGATCCAGATCATGTTACACATTCGTGGTGTGCATTGTCAGACTAATGGTTGTCAATAAACTATTATCGGTGCCCACGCTGTGTGCACATACGTGCATCTATTGTGCCTCTGAGAGGATCTCTGTGCAGTGGCGACATAGGTGATTTGTCCTACAGTCCAACCTGTCATATTAATGATTGTTGTCACAAAACTATTGTCGGTGCCCACGCTGTGTGCACATACGTGCATCTATTGTGCCTCTGAGAGGATCTCTGTGCAGTGGCGACATAGGTGATTTGTCCTACAGTCCAACCTGTCATATTAATGATTGTTGTCACAAAACTATTGTCATTGCCCACGCTGTGAGCACATACATGCATTTGGTGTGCCTCTGTGAGGATCTCTGTGTCCTTTTGCTCAGTTGCATGTGAAGATTTTTTTCAACCAATTGCCACCTTAATAGGCTACAATAGACTGAATTCAATATCTTCACTCTGAGTACACACTCTTATAAATCTGCTACCAGACATTAATACTATAAACACTTATACCTGCTGATCTATCAGCCTGTGTCTGAAATAGTACCTTTACCCTATCTATAGTACTTTAACTCTCACCCTCCCCTTTCTCCCCTTCCCCCCCCCCCCCCCCCCTCCCCTCCCCTCTTCCCTATTTCTCTACTTTCCGTGTAGAGAGAGACTTTCTGGTGGCGAATTTCAGCCCTGCAATGCTTCAGTATCAGGGTTGACCTAACACCACTTACAGAAGTGTCCTCTTCTCACTGGCTAATTTTCTATCAGTGTATCTAACTCTTCTCTCACCCCCCTTCCGCTCATTTTTTTGAAGAAGGCGGGCAGCAGAAAGAGTAGACTCCAACTCACTGTACTCCCCCCCCCCCTTTCTTTCCTTGCTTTCTCCATCTTTTTAAAGGATACCTGCGTTAGTTACCATACCATTATGTTTTTTATAACATACGGCTAACTACCATTTAGGGGCATACTATATGTGACTCTCTGTATTATATTCTCAACAATTAACTAAAAAATATACTTTCAAATACATACAGACTAGTCACATATTCTGGATTTGTCATCAGCTATCCTATCATAGGTTTTTTTTAAAAATCATGTTTGCATAATTTATGCTATATGTCTATTTAAAATAACACCACCAACTGCCACTGTTTTGGATACCATTACATGAATATATATCAGTGGCCATTTCTTGCTCACAAGAAAATATACAAAATATTTAAATTGCTATATAACTCTTCATGGCTAATTTTACTTTATATGAATTAATAGAGTTATCACTATTTTAAACCAAATGGAATTAAAAGTTAAGTTTTAAACTTATTCATTGTACACAATCTCTAACAAATTAAAAGTGTGCCTCCAAAAAGGAATCCTTGTCTGCGAATGGTTGCCCACTCTCTGTGGACTACCACTTCTCTTCTCCTCGAGTACACTAGTACTTGATTCCTGGAGGCACCTCCAACGGTGTAACTGTTGTATGTCATCAAATACATAGTTTTTCTAGTTGGTTCTTTAACTACTTGTGACTTTCTTTTTGTCCTGTGCATGATACTACTCCTACTTGTCTCTACACCATTAACATAACAGGATGCCCTTGATCTGCGATAACACTCAAATACCCTTGGCCATTCAGACGTTGTTCCACAGGAATCAAAGGACCCATACAATGCCAAGAAAACATCCTCCAAACCATGATATTGCCTCCACCAGCTTAAAATGTTGTGGCAATGCAGTTGGGGTCCATGCTTTCGTGCTGTTTTCTCCATATTCGCACCCTGCTATCTGCATGGTGTCATTGAAAACGTGATTCATCTGACAACATGACCCTTTTCCAGTCATCTACTTTCCAATCCTTGTTCTCCATTGCGACCTGGAGACGTCTGCTCTTGTTCAAGGCAGACAGTAGAGGCTTTCGAAAAAGGTTGTCCGCTTCCAAAGCCTATACGGTGTAATGTGCGGCTAACAGTTCATTCAGAGACCTTCACAGTTGATCCCTATTTAAGATTCCCCGCAATTTGACGTACTGTTGCTCTTCTGTTGGACTGGACAACTCTGGCAAGTCTCCTTTCAGATCGAGCACTCAGTAGCCTGTGACCAGTGGCGTAACTATAGCCCCGCAGCCCCCGCTGTGGTGGGGAGGCGCTGTGGGTGCTGGTCTGCGGGGCTATAGTTACTACTAGTATGTGTCTATGTGGCCGGGAGTGGGACATATCGGCAGCGCCCCTCCACCTCCCCCTAGCCCTCCCACCCGCTCGCCCGCCCAAGTAAAGTTAAACACCCCCTTTACCCCTCTGCATGCCACCGCCGCATTCAGGGTCCCGCAGCACAGATCTTGTCCTGGCTCCATCTCCTCCTGCAGTTGGTAGTCCACTCTCTGTAAACATTATTAACTGCTGCTTGTGAACACTTCACAAATGCAGCCATTTTGCTGATACTGGTTCTGACGGTTCGAGCGCCTGAAATCATCCCGCATTCAAACTCAGTTACCACAGTGCAATTGATGCTTCACTTGTCCTGGATGTTACTGTGTAACATCCATTTGCATGCCCTACGTGGGACGTGCGCTTGCGAATGGGTAGTGGCAGCTAACCATTCACAATGCAGCGTTTGGCGGACTCGCATGGCTGTGAATTCGCAGCCTTGCGAACCAACCAGAATAACCCCCTTAATCAGCCCTCGGTGTCGCCATGCCAATTCGCAGCTGCGGCGGCAGTAGCTTCAATTTCAGAATCACATCCTCACACCAGAGTGACCGGATTGTACCGGGCAAGTTTTAAAACATCCACCATTGCGTAACATGTGAATAGACTGAGGGGAAAACCAAGTATGTGTAGTGTTCTGTATGCGGCCTAACTTGTTTTTCAGCTACTGTCAAAATGATCTACTACTATATAGCCCAAATCTGTACTAGTCTCGGAAAATGCACAGAGACCCTGATTCGCTTTATATTTAGCTGCTGCATTTTTTTCATGTACGTCATTAAGATTCCTCTTCAACTCACTACTCCGGTTATTGAGGTCCATTAGCGTAACTGAACTATCCATATAGATACTGTTTCGGTCATAAAGGAATACAGCAAGGATAAAACCCATAGCAGCCAATCAGAATCTACTTCTTATTAATTTGCCACCTTCTACTTGATAATAGATACAATCTGATTGGATGCCTATAGCAACATCCCATTTCCAATAGAATTCTCATCTTAGTAAAGAAACCCCTCAGATCACACGACACACACAGCAGAGGACGAGAGTGTGCACTGTTTTGTTAAGTCCCGCCCAGTTGGTCAATCAGTAGGGAGCAGGGCATATATTAAACAATTTTAATACAATCATGCCATTTTGGCAAATACTGTAGCGGCTATTCAATAAACAAATGACAAAAAAAGAGACTGTACTGTTGTTTGTTTATTAAAAAGCTGAGTGCCGCACCACCATATCTATAAAAAATATATATATATATATATATATATATATATATACCTGCAGTTGGTTCATTCTGGTGTATGCTGTGTTCCTTATCCAAGAGGAGTCCTCATTCTACGCTTCTTAGGACCCTCACACGTTGTCAGACTGAATTTTGATGCAGTTGTGATTTAAGTCTTTAATATTAAGATCCTCTACAGGATCTGAACGTTCAGAAAGGACTTCTACATTTTTTGATTCATATCCAAATTACAGTTGGAACTCGATGCAGCTGAGCACTATTTATTAATTATCCGCATAGGATCTGTCTTTTAGAAGGTTTACATACCAGGGTGTGATTATTCTCACTACCCATCAGCATACGGAAAAAATTTTATTACCCCTGAGGAAGTCGTATCGACGAAACGCGTTGGGTATATTTCCTTGTTGAATCATACTGCACAGATGAAAACTACATGTTTTTAAATAAATGTTGTATTAAATCAAAAATTGTGGATTTCATGCTATAATTACCATTGATCATTGATTATTGGTTCTATTCTGGTGGTGGAATTTACATTAGGGGCGCACTCTGTTTTCTTCTTTTCTCCATTTCCCCCACTAACAGGGGGGACTAATAGAGGTGCTGCCCTGACAGATATTTTCTAGCGCATTGAAAGGGTATTTCTTTTGATATATATATATATATATATATATATATATATATATCTCTATATATATATATCTTATATATTTGGCTACATCTGTCACTCAAAGTGTGTGAGTGTGTGTATAACAGGAGGGACACATTGCTCTGTTTCTGGACTTCTCCCTTAATTAATGATTGCGAGCACCTGTGTTGAAGCACCTTTCTAATCAATTAATAACATGTGTGAAACAGGTGATGGCAATCATACATTATGAGTTAAGTCCAGAAACAGAGCAATGTGTCCCTCCTGGAGAGGGTCATGTTGGGAGGTATGTGACTGACTCACATGACAGAGAACCAGCCCAGTGAGCCCACAGTGCCAGACATCCTCTGCCTCCCCATGTTGCCCAGCAAAGACACTGCACCAGGTGAGCGCCCCCAGCCGCCCCACCCACGATTCGCCCCCCCCCTGTGAACCCCCTCCCGCGATTCGCGGCACCCCCCCCCGCGCGATTCGCGGCAACCCCCCCAAGATTCGCGGCACCCCCGCGACCCCCCCCTCCCGCGATTTGCGGCAAACCCCCCCCCCCTCCTCCCCATGGCTATGGTCGACAATGAAAAAGGTTGACATGAGATTTTGCAATTTATTTTTCATTTTTTGAATGTTTCAATAATCATTCTCATTTGTCGACATGGACACCAATGAAATGCCACACTTATGTCAACATTTACATGTGTTGACCTTTCTGTGTTGATTTTTTCTTGTGGCGATTCGCGGCACCCCCCCCCCCCGCGACCCCTCCCGCGATTCACGGCACCCCCCCTGCGACCACCCCCTCCCCTGATTCGCGGCACCACCCCACCCTGTGACCCCCCCTCCCGCGATTCGCCGCCAACCCCCCCTCCCACGATTCACGGCAACCCCCGCGACCCACCCCTCCCGCGATTCGCGGCAACCCCCCGCACCCTCCCTCCTGCGATTCGCGGCAACCCCCCTGCCCCCGCGACCCCCCCTCCTGCAATTCGCTGTGCCACCCCCTCCCGCGATTTGCGGCACCCACCCCCCAACCCCCGCGACCCCCACTCCCGCAATTCACGGCACCCCATGCGACCCCCCCTCCCGCAATTCGCAACCCCCCTTGCGCGATTCACGCCCCACTCCTGCGCTTTACGGACCCCCGCCCCCTCCCGAGATTCACCGACACCTGCGCCCCCCCTCCCACAATTCTGCCCCTCCCTCGATTCACGGCACCCCCCGCACCCCTCCCACAATTCACGGCACCCCTGCTCCCCTCTTTAGTCCCCCGTATGCCCACACACCCCTATCACTACCCAGCTTCCTGCTCTCCTGAACCATAACTTCCACCACTGGGGAGTCGCTGACGCTGTGTTGCCCACATACCCCTATCATGCCTCATAGCCCAGCCTCCTGCTCTCATGCACACTAACTCCCACCCAGTAGGAGGAGACACTGACTCAGGGCCACCGTCCTGTACTCCTGTGCTGCCACGCTGGACCCTCACCCACTGGCAGAAGCTGCACTGTGTCTCCCACCCTCCTCTTTAGTCCCCCTTATGCCCACACACCCCTATCACTACCCAGCCTCCTGTTTTCCTGTGTTGTGACCTCCGCCAGTGGGGAGCCGCTGACTCAAAAACTCCCTACTATACTATTGCACACACACACCTAAACAACACACAGTCGTCCCCCCCACACCCACAAATGTCACTGTACCATCCACACTATCAATATACATCTTACTCTGTAACTGCTTTTTAATTAAACAAAACAATACACACCCCCTTCCACATCATATGCTCTCTATTTAACACATTTCACCTATAACTCAAGTTGCAATACAGGCATCTTTCATACAATTCTAACCATATTTCTCACAATACAAACGTTCACAAATTAAGGGGGCGCAGCCCCTTACGACGGTGTGAAGAGCGCCCGTAGGGCGCGATAAATCACCTAGTATATATATATATATATATATATATAGAGCTGTGGTTCAGCGGCACTCTACCACAATACAATATAGTATAGGCAATATTGAGATACCGGTGGTGCCTTCCTATTCATGGCTCAGAGGTCGAGATACATAGTGTACTGGAAGGTGGCACTCAGCCAATCAAACACATGGCAAAACGAGGGCAGCATAGGCCAGAGTGCAGTTAAGAGCCCGGGGATTTGGGGGTTAAACGCAGATGTCATGCAACGCAGAGCACTGTATGTTTCATAGGCAGTTTAGCATGTGGTGCATCTGGGCCAATCAGCACCAAGAGGGGAGGTAGCTTAAGCGGGGTATATAGGGTCCAGCTCTGGGGTAGGAACTTCCTCTTGGAATCCGGATCCCCACCCTCCCATCCCTTCTTTTCTTTCCTCTCTCTGGTGCTCATTGCCTTCGGGCTGTCCAAACAATTCAGTAAATTTTTATTTTAGTTTAAAAATCGTCGAGAAGGCGCTCTCGACCAGCAGTCGGGTGAGGTGTCAGGTGGTCACCGTGCGGTATTACCCCCCCTTGCCAGGACGGTGGGCGAGTCCCGAACTGAGCGGGGACGGTGGGCACTTCCTTGAGGTGTCCGCGCCCTACCTTAGAGGGGGCGGGGAGACGGCACGGTGCAGGCTGTACCTTACGTAAGGGGTGTGTTTGTTAGATTGGAGCGATGCAGTCGCTGCCATTGGCATACACCTCTGACTGGTGCTGGTCTCAAGTGCTTTCTTGGCCATCCCTTTGATAGACTAACAAGGGTCATACCACCTAAATAAATAACTTGACCATTTTAAACTTATGCCATGGTTGTCTGAGTCTTATTTTTAGATAAGGTGTCCGCGTGAATTATTTCTAGGAAGTAATGTAAGGGTAACAACACAGGTAACCAACATAATCCCTTGGGCGCCTTAATGTGAAATCAACCACAGGGTTTCACAGGTAAGTATTTCTGTCTTTCTCTTTAGGTGTTCAGTATTCCACGTGGAGACAATTTCTTTTCAATATTAAACAATTTATTATTCACAGCACGGGTATTATGCAAATCAGTATTTTACATTCAATATATTCAGTTGTTACCACATAAATAACAACAAGCGTTAACAATCTTTATTATGCTGGAACAGCGAAAACAGTCCTTCAATGGATTCCTCCGCCACTGTGCTCCAGTTCACTTTAAATGAATACAACACTATCCCTACCTAATATGCTACAAAGGAAACAAATTATTGTACTGTACATTCGCTTACAATGCATACGGAAATGTTACAATGCAAAAAACAATTCATATCTGGTACCATTTCTAAGAGGCCTCTACTAATTCAATTACTATAGTTTCTTATTGCGCAATAATGGGGTAATTTTACCCTTGGTGTCTATGACACTCAGCGAGGTTACTGAAAAAGGGGTTCCTCATTAACTGTTCCTGAAGCTGCTGGTTTGTATACTGCTATCTCAATAATGAATTAATTTCCACTGCTACCTGTAGTCTTGTTTCTAGTCACAATCTCCAAATTACCTTTAAACTTTTCATTACTGGAGGAAATGTTTTCCTGAGTTAGGGAGATGTTTCACCCAGGGTGAAGATGTTTTACTGTATTTTCCTGGAAAATGAAGCAGCTCTAATCTAGCTTCCTGTCTGTCTCTCTTTATACTTCCAGTACCGGTGGAGATCTCAGCTTTAGCTCCTGCACTGTTGTACTTAAATTCCTCCTGAAGGATGATTATGATTAACGGGCTTATCCTGTTTCACTGTGCACATTTTTGTTCACTACTCTCCTTTTTATATGTGTAGACTGTGAATGATATTAATGTCCCTCTCACAATAAAATTGCTGCCAAAGTACTACTGGTGGGAAGTTTTGTCTGTTTATCAAAAATGAAGGAATGGCTTGAGGCACACTTTAGTAACTAGGACCTTGATAGTTAGCCAAGTCTCTGCTCTCCTGTATTTTACTATACAACGGCTCAGCACACTGACTGTCCATATACTTTGCAGCCATTCCCCTCTTATACTAGGGGCTGCCTGACAGGGGCGGTTTGTAGGTGATCCCTGGCTGCTTAATTGGCTGTAAGGGAGGCTGTCCTAGGCTGCCTGTGAGGGTGCTCTGTAAACTGTCTCCGACTGCACCAAGTATAGGACGAGCTATGTATTGTGCGGGGGCGGCCTGGGGAGGAGTTACATTGCATGTGGGGGCTGGAACACCACTCACCACACCTCTCTCCCTGACTGTCAGCCTCTGGGTCCGCCCAGTCTCCACTCAGAAGCTGTGTCACAGCCCAGCATCGCCTGGCTCTGACCCGGCTCCGCCTCTGCTGCCGCCCAGCGATGACGCCTCTGATCTCCCGGGACTCCCCGCCGGGATCTTCAATCAAGTCACCGCCGGAGGTCTCCGTGACGATGCTGGACACGCTGGTAAGTATGGTAACTAACTCCAGCACCGCTGTCCGGAGTCCGAAGAAATCCATTTGGGAAGCTGTGGAAGGAAACCATACTCACCTGTCCCAGCGCGACGTAGTCCAGGTAAGGTCTTTGCAAAAAAAACAAACCGACACCCGAAACCAGACCGGACTGACGGAGACGCACGTGTGTTTGTTTACATCGTGCGGCTCCGCCTCCCGAATGCCGCTATTGGCCGCCTTGCGGCCTAGCGGCTCCTGATTGGCCGCTAGGCCGCAAGGCGGCCAATAGCGGCATTCGGGGGCGGAGCCGCACGATGTAAACACACCGTGCGTCTCTCAGCTGTCCGCTTGGTTCGGGTGTCGGTTTGTTTTTTTTGCAAAGACCTTACCTGGACTACGTCGCGCTGGGACAGGTGAGTATGGTTTCCTTCCACAGCTTCCCAAATGGATTTCTTCGGACTCCGGACCGCCGACGCCGTCGCCGACAGGGATGCCGACATGGATACAGACGCCGACACGGACCAGGACATCAGGACCAGGGCTACCTACGGGCTCAAGATAGGTAAGTATCAGTATGTATGTGTTATGTATGTATTAAACTTTTATTTTTCACGTGTGTCAGTGTGTTTATTTAACTCTTTCTTTTACTGTGGCACTACAAGACCCAGCGGGCCCTTTAATGCCCCGCAGGCTGGGACTTGTGGTTCTCCAAGTCCCAGCTTGCGGGGGAGGCTTGCTGGGACTCATAGTTCACCAGTAAAAGACAATGGTTTTTATTCTATTTTTTACACCATACCATCAGCTCGATGCCCACCGCCCAGGGGCATCGAGGACAGCACCAGGCTTCAGCCTGGTCAGGTAAGTCCTGGAGGGGGGGGACCCCTTTATTGGGGGGGTCCCCACTCCCCCAGGGCCCCTGGCCAGGCTGACTGGTCGGTAGGGAGAATGTTTTGGCCGCGGGACCTTATATTATAAGTGTCCCCCGGCTGTGACATTACCCTGCTGGCTTGTTTGGTCTGGGGCTGGTTCTTAAAATACGGGGGACCCCTAGTCATTTTGTCCCCCGTATTTTGGGAACCAGCCCCGGACCTGGAGCCTGGGGCTGGTTGTAAAAAATCAGGGAACCCCTATTTGTCGGGTTTCCTGATTTTTTATTACCAGCCCCGGCTCTTTCAGCCTGGTGCTGGTTACGGCAGTGGGGGGGACCCCACGCCGTTTTTTTTTTTAAAATTCTCCCCCCCCCCCTATCTTTACACCGCTTAAACGGGTTTTTTAAACGGGTAAGTGGGAATGTGACAAAAACAGCTTTTAAACGGTAATTTACCGTTTAAAAGCTGCAGTGGGAAAGAGTCTTATGGCTCTTACCCGTTTAAAGACCCGTTTAAAAAAAACGGGTCATTACCCGTGTAGGCAGTGGGAAAGCAGCATTAGTTCAAGTACCATCAGACAAACAACCTGGCATCCATCCTCTGGAGAGGATACAACTGTACTGCCTCACCAGGTCAGCTTATATACCTGTCTACAGGAAGTGACATCATCACTCCCAGAGACGTGCGGTGAGCTAAATGGCTCAAGAGTTCCTGGCAAGTACCAGAGCCAGATATGCACACAATATATGAGCCACAGGATACATGCCGGCATTATACACATGTGCAGCAGTATACGCTGAGTTTTGATAAGAGATGTGCAGAAAAGGTAGCCAGGTGAGGCACTGCCTCACCTGCCATAGACATTTTACTCCAGAGTTTTGACTATAAAAATTATTAGAATAATAAAAATAAGATTTTTTTTATAAATTGTTTGTATTTTTTATACTTTATCAATTCAAAATACCGACATATACGCTAGTATGA
Organism: Crinia signifera; assembly: GCF_055691185.1. NCBI lineage: Eukaryota > Metazoa > Chordata > Amphibia > Anura > Myobatrachidae > Crinia > Crinia signifera. The sequence continues at coordinate 34,965,749 of NC_139223.1, read as the reverse complement.
CAGGAAAGGCTGTGCCTCACCTGCCTCACCCCACCGCACGCCACTGATCACTCCCTGTCTGTCTTGTCACTCACATCTCATGCAACCAAAGAAAACACCTTTTATGAACCCCTTAGGGGCACACAATCAACCTGGAGGCAAAACCACTATAAACTGAACTGGTCACTGTATAAAAAAAAACATCTAAAATAACCTAACACGGGTATCACCAGACCAGAAGTTGGTACCCGGAAGTACGCCGGACCGGAAATACACATTGCGTTCCACCGGAGCTCAGCGGAGATCACATGTGCGTTCCACCTATCTAATCAGGAACAAAGTTATATAACTAATGGTTCAGTTCTTACAAAATACATACTGATAATGCACATATATAGATGGTAATTATACACTAATCGGATGAAGACAGTGCCAGAAATCGTATAGTAAAATATGCGTGTCACCACATGCGGACGCCATCTTGGAAATGCGTTCCACATACTACATTAAAACTGCTGTTTCTAAACGGTTGGCATAAAGAGTGGACAGATATTGTAAGCCAACCCAGGTGGCAGCACTTATAGTGACCCAAACAAAAAATATAAATATATACAGTATACACAAAATAAAGCAATCAAAAAAATAAAACAAACAATATATACAAATATCAAGAGGATACCAATAATTAACATCATCGCTGGTGAATCCAGCATGATGTCTATTCAAACTGTACTAAAAAGATTTTTTTGCATTTTATATTTTTTATATTTTTGTACTATTTCAATAGTATTTTAATATTTCAAAATTATATTTAAATTTAGATTTATATTGGAAAGCTAGGGTTAATGACACCCATAGATCAATCCAATAACTGTAATCACGTGAGTATAAATTGCTAAAGGTGCCTGTACAAACACCCAGTCAATTATCGTAGCGACAATCGGATACATCGAAAACTATAATATACACAATAAACAAAATAAAAATATACCACAATACAAAGTATAATAAATATCAGAACCTATATATGTTCTTTAGGACATATATATGGGTTCGATCCCTGGTGGATCCAGCTATTGGGATAAAACAGTAAATTCAGTACAGATTCTGGGGTTAATCCAAAGGCGATTCTCACCTTCAGTGAGTGTGCTCTGGTCACAGGTTCTGTCTGAATGCCCTCAAGCGTTTGAATTGTCTCAATGAAAACCATAAAGATCTGGATGATATGTGTGTGTGTGTGTGTGTGTGTGTGTGTGTGTGTGTGTGTGTGTGTGTGTGTACAGGCTCAGGCTGGCTGTCAGAACCAGGCACTTTGGGCCAGGACGTTTACGTTTACAACCCAAGTCACAAACCCTTGACCTATCAGGTTTCATAAACCCTGTATCCGTCTGGTTTGCGTATTACAAATATGATTCAGCCCCATTATTTGCATGTATACATGTATTTAAACCTGTGCATTCAATGTATCACTTGTGCATATAAGTGGTCTGACGACGGAGCCTCCATTTTCCGAAACTTTACTGCACCACATGGATTAAAAGTAATCCCTTTGATTTCAACACTACTAAGTCTCTGAGTGCCGCTTTTTCTTCTTTTGGTATCCATTGGAGGCACACACCTCCCATTGAAGCCACCAGAGCCAGTAATTACCAGCATCTACATTCTTATCGCCAAATTATCACAATTTCGGATTTATCCGATTGGCTATCAGCTGTAACATGTCTAATAGTCAATGAGATTTTGTGATCCAAGTAAATCCAGGTAAAACCAAACCCGTACATCTCTCATTTCTACCTACTTGTAGAAATGCTTTTGTCTATTTGACCTATAACTCTCTCTTGTCACAAGTTCAACATTAAGATCAGACCCACTCTGGTAATTGTACCTGCTAGCCAGACTTTCACAGCAGGTTTCCTTGCACCGTCAAACAAGTCAATCTGGTGACTAAAACCAGCCCCAGGGTGGCTTGAAGCAAAAATTGTTCATTTAGAAGAAATATTTAATAGGAGAAGCCATTGCATTAAAAGATTAGTGTCAAATTTCAGAATTTCAAATGCAGTCCACAATTTACCACTTTTCGGAACATTGGAGCAAGCGGGGTAGTCATGGGAAGCAGGTGAAGATCCTAACAATAACACTGGACATTAATGTACAGATCTATAGCATAGGCTATCAAACATTTAAATAATAAAAAGAAGCGGTCAGGAAATTGTTAAACATCCCATAAATAAATACAAAAGCATAATAGAACCAGTACTGCTCTTTCTAAGCTCATATTCTCCCAACTTATGATAAGGCTCCTGGTAGCTGCTCTCTGGGATTCAGTATTGAATCCCGGCGGTCGGGATCCCGGCGTTCAGAATCCCGATGCCGGAATCCCGACAGCCGAAATGCCGACAAGGGGGGGACGTGGATCGCCCCCCCTTGCGGGCTCGCTGCGCTCGCCACGCAGCGGGCCCGGTGCCTCGCTATGCTCGGCACACTAATTTATTCTCCCTCGAGGGGTGTCGTGGACACCCCAGGAGGGAGAAAGTGTCGGCATTTCGGCAGTCGGGATTCCGGCGTCGGGATTCTGAACGCCGGGATCCCGACCGCCGGGATCTTAACTGCATCCCGCTCTCTGGTCCAGTGCACTGAATGAGGACTCAGATCCACACACATAGCAGACTTGGTAGACAAAGTGGCTAGTCAGTTCCCGCCCAGTTTTTGGAGTCGGACACGACAAATATATGACAATACTGTTGCTGTTGTTGTCATATTTTGAGCCACTTTGCAAGAGTATGGGGGGTTTCCAGGTGAACGCGTTTGCCTATGAAAGACACTTGTATGAAGGAAAAAATATAACCTTTTTTATAAGTAGCATTGTACTGTAAGTTGTTATTATCCCCATCAGAAAAAGAAACCTATTACTAAATACACATTCATTGCGTTAAACCCACAACTGACCCTCACCTCCAGTAGAATATAAGAATTGTGCAATTACGTTGGTATTATTAGAAATCAGAGTAATTAGGCATTAGACCAAATCTCCTACAGTATGTTCTATTAGTTTTTTGGTAAAGTCAAACTCTTCTTGGGAATTCAAATTGTTCAACTACATTGCCTTCATAGATGTCCTTGCAACTGGTTACTTTACAAATTCCGCTGGCTGTCACCTTTCTCCTATCTAGTTGTGGCCGGGCCGTATCCATCATTAGACCCCGCCCCCATTAGACTCATGGGCCTGTGCAAAGGGGGTAGGATTAAAATTGTGTGATCAGGGCCGGTGCTAGGGTGTTTGGCGCCCTACTGCAAACTATAAATTTGCGCCCTCCCATACTAGTGATCTCACAAGGAAGGGGTATGGCCACACAATAGTACTCGCATTTCAAATTACACCACACAGTAGCATGATCATATTCACATTACACAGCACCAGTGCCAAAGTGCGTAAAAAATGTAGGAGTGTGGCTTCATGGGGAAGGGGCATGACCATATGAAAGTACCAATAACACCGTAATGCCCATTACACATTATGCTACACACACTGTAATGCCCATTACATATTATACTGTACCACACACAGTAATGTCCATTACACATTATGCCACACATCAAAATGCCCCTTACACAATATGCCACACACCATAATGCCCATATGACATTATGACACACATTATGCTGCACGTAATGCCCCGAGTACTCCTGCATATGCCCACAGTGTTATTGCTGCTTATACATAAAACACACAGTTGGCTACAGTAGCAGTGCTGCTTATATATAGATAATGACCACAGTTACGACAGTAGCAGCGCTGCTTATACATAAGCCCACACCAATTGTTGACAGTAGTATTGCTGTTTATACATATTTTCCACAGCAACCAACAGTAGCAGCGCTTCATATATATATATATATATATATATATATATAAATAAAATGCCCACACCAGTTGCCGACAGTAGTAGCGCTGCCTATACATATGCCCACACCAGTTGCCGACAGGAGTAGCACTGCCTATACTTATGCCCACGCCAGTTGCTGACAATAGTAGCGCTGCCTATACATATGCCCATGCCAGTTGCCGACAATAGTAGCGCTACCTATACATATACCCACGACAGTTGCCGACAGGAGTAGTGATGCCTATATATATATATGCCCATGCCAGTTGCCAACAGTGGTAGCGCTGCCTATTGATATGCCCACACCAGTTTCTGACAGTAGTAGTGCTGCCTATACATATGCCCACGCCAGTTGCCGACAATAGTTGCGTAACCTGTAAATAGACTGAGGGGAAAACCATGTATGTGTAGTGTGCTGTATCAATATCGATATAAAAGTAACTACAAGGACAATAAGTGAAGTGTGCAGTTTACATACACTTTCCGTAACCTGCTTACCCTTTAAACCTAGCTACGTACGAACAAAGCGTAGCGGACCTTTTCCATGTATTGTACACGCTGGATCGACACCAGTAATTGAGTATCCCTTCGCAGTACTAAGTACTTAAACTGTGAATACCTTTTAAGGACAATGTCCGTAATAAACCTTTATCGCTAGATGCGAATGAGAGTCGAGACAAGGATATAACTCTAAGGGCCTTATTTTGGTTCATTCTTTCTGACAAAATCCTTCTTAGATGGGCAAAACCATGTGCACTGCAGGGGGGCAGGTGTTACTTGTGCAGAGAGAATTAGATTTGGGTGGGGTTTTACTTCAAAGTGAGATCTATATTGCAGTGTAAAAATAAAGCAGTCAGTATTTACCCTGCACAGAAACAAAATAACTCACCCAAATCTAATTCTCTCTGCACATGTTACATCTGCCCCCCTGCAGTGAACATGGTTTTGTCCATCTAAGAAGGATTTTGTCAGAAAGAATGAACCAAAATAAGGCCCTAAGTGAGGAGATAGATTCTCCAAATAGTGTATTTAGTCCCTAGCGGACAACAGGGGTTACAGAAAGAAAGAACACAGTGTTACACGTGTTACAGTTAATTAACAATACTAAGTACACTTTAAACTAACTGGGGAACAGCTACAGATACAGAATATAATCAGCCACACTACACACACAGGAATATAAATGTTACCATCATATACTGTAGAAATATCGCAGCGCAGTCCGGTCGGTGCTCGCTATGTTCAAATAGAACTTTAGCCCGGTCAGTGATGAAGGGATAGATGCAGTGCCGAAGAGAGTGAGCCAGCTCAGGGATAGCTATCTTTATAGTTTTCAAACAAAGGGGGTCAAAGGCCCTTTCCATTGGTTAAGGGTTCAAATGTCAAGTCCTCAGAGATTGGGGCAAGGTACAGCACTTTACATGGATTGGTGGAGAAGGAATGTGCTCCTGAGTCCTGTGTCAGCTGGTATCTCATAGGGGGTCATAAATCAACAGAAAGAACTGGCCACATCCTGATCTTTTGTCTTTCCCAGAACACATGGCAAAAGTACATATAATAAGGATTTTGTCCGTAATTATCAGACCATTGGGCTTGCGAATATTTAGCTGCGACCGGAATGCTGCGCATGAGAAACGGAACATAACGATACTAAACATGAACAGAAAGAATTACATATTGTTAGTGTGTAAACTATGTGTAGTGCACTAAACCTTTAAATAAACATCCTTTATTCTGTGTTAATGTGGGATAAGAATTTATGTGTCTTAGTATGGCGGCTCTTAAGGTTTGCTTCGCTACACAGAACCTGTGTATAATACTTTATTTGCGCAAATCTGCGAACCAAAATGGTGGCCATACGATTCTAAAATGGCGTGAATGTAACTCGGCTTTAACAGTCCACCCTTTGACAGTAAATATAAAACTGTCACAGTTCAAAACCATTCCTAAAACACAACAGAAATTCATAATCCTAATAAAACAATTTGTGGGATCTTTGAATTTAACATAAAAGGGGAGTAAACCATCTGCTCTTGGCCAATCCTGGATTATGGATAAACGAGGGGCCACATTTATCTAACAATTTATTCAGGGCGACAATGGATAATATACAGATTTGGGATAAAAATAAAAACAGGGGCGGTTACACTATATAAATTTTACAGATATGGCATCCTTTGGTAGGCATTAGTAGTGGTTCTAGGGTCACACACACACACCAGACTCTTGGGTTCTTTGTTGTCTCACGTTCTGGTATGCTTTGAGTATGCTGGTATTATCACTATCAAACCTCCTTACCAACCTCCGGTCCTGGGTAACGTATCAAGCTTAGAGATTCTATCTTGACCTAAACTGGGTCGGGTAACACACTCTCAGAACTCTGTATCTTCTGCCAATACCTGGCAGCAGTGCGAAAGCAGTATCCTTGACTTTGGGGACAAAAATGGATAGTGGGGGGGGGGGAAGCAAAAATAGGACCCATAATAATGAAGGAGAAAAATGAAAAACTTGTTAATGATCCTTCCAACCTGTTACCAGTGGGGTTTGTCACAGTCCTTTTTGTAGCTTGTACAGATTGCTTGACCTTAGCTGCTCTCCAGTCCTCCAGAAATGATGCCTCTAGCGATTTCTTTCTTTCGCTCTTAGTGTAAGGACCTTCTAGGTTTCTGGTCTTTTGGCAGTAGGACGAACGTACCCGAATCTCTCTCTCTGCGACTTTGTTATTGAGGTAGTGCTGGTCAACAAGACTTGGGGTGGTTCTCTTCAATGGTCTATCAAGCAACCTGTATATGACAAATCATGGGAAACAACAAAATCTCCTGGTTCAAGGTTATGACAGTTCATGATAGGTGTCAACAAAGTCCTTTTGCTGCAGTTTTCCAGGTGTGGATACATCATTTGTGAAACGAGGGTCAGTTCGTGGTTGAGTCTAGGATCTTCTAGTGGGGTTATCATAACGTGTGGCTGCCTGCCAAGTAATGTTCCGATGGGGACAAATGAGGTGGAGTTCTGAGAGTGATTCTACTACTATGCAGCACAATGGGCAGTGCCCCTGGCCATAGCAACTCTCTTTCAGCTGTAACTTTACCCAGTTTGTTCTTGATAGTACCCTTCACCATCTCCACCATAGCGGTTATTTTGGGGTCAGCAGAGAGTGTGGGGTGTACCATCAGTCCCTAGGAGTTTACACAAGACAAACTTTTCACATACACTTGCGTACTCAGGGGTGTTTCTGGGATACCATATCTATACATAAAACATCACCACATAGGAAAGGAATAACTAAACGCTTCTAGAGTGGACTGTACAAAGTCGATTTGTATTACCTGCAGAGGATCCTGCTGGAGGAGGGATGTGGAGATGGCTCTGTGGGAACAGCCGTTCCAGTATCTTTCCCCAGACAAGTAAGGCATGACCTTGTCGTCTTACCTGTCTGTGGGCACCCAAGTAAGTTTTGACCAATTTCCACATACCTTCCCTGCCAAGGCAAGTCAGGCCATAGGCTATCTCTGCCCTGACAGTTTGGCATGCTCTCTGAGTCACTGGTTTTCCTTTCTATTCCTGTCCACCTCCCTTCGGCTTCCAGACTGCTTTCTCCTGCAGGGGACACAAATCTTGCATTTTATGTGACTATATTGACATTTACAGGGGAGCAAAACCATTATCCGCAGAGCGCGTGGCTCACCCAGCTGCCTCGCCATCATGGCCATTACCAAGTGACACTGAGTCCTTATCGAAGGTGTGGGCTTTACACTTGATAACAGCCACTCTGTCCGGCAGCTGTGCGGCTGTCAGGAATCTTTTGAACTTACAACACTTGTGCCACTGGAGTGCCAGCTACTGTAACAAAGTCTCTGAGGCGCCATAGGGCCCCAAATCTTCTGCATTATCCCAACAAACGTACTTAGAGTTGGTATAAATATTGACTGTTTTTCCCTCAGCCAGCAGCACTACTAATCAGGCTACTGTTGCTGAGTGAGAGGGTCCAAGGGGTCCAGCCTCTACTATACCTTCTCCATCTATCACAGTATAGCCAGTGTACAATTTTCCCACCTCGGTGTCTCTGTGGCAGCTGCCATCAGTGAAAAGAAAGAGAAAAATAATGAATTACCTCTTCCAATGGGTTTTTACCACCCTTTGGGGATATGCTGCAAGGGTCTGATTCAAACATGTCATGCAATCACGTTCGTCTAGGCTCTCACCAACTTCCACCATTCCAGCAACCTCAGCATCAACCCCCACCCTTTGTGCCTTGGAGGGCACACCTGGTAAGAGTGTTGCTGGGTTCACAATATTAACCATGTTACTGGTAACATTTATAAAATTCATCAATGCAAGTTCCCATTAAGTGAACTTGGCTGATGAATATTTTTCTCATGTTTAGGTAGATTTTTTAGGAGTGTCCAGACTACATGAGGAGCATAACTAGTTAAAACACACCCCAACACCATATCCACAGTCTTGTTTACCGGTAGTGCTATGGCAACTACACTGTGTAGACAAGTAGGAAGTGCTCGAGTAACTGGGTTTAATTGTACACTGCAGCACAGTATTGGTCAGGCTGGCATCACCAGGTTTCTTAAGTCACTATATCTGTCGCACACTCAGCAGATGCCTAGTATTCCAAATCACATGGTCTCCTGTGTCAGTCATACCCAGTGCAGGGGCTGTAATCAGGCCTGTTTTCGACACAACAACCACCAGCAATAGTGGCAGGTTCCTTTTTACTATTATCTACATGTGTCTGTGAGGACATGGGTTTTGTGATTGCACCTATTCATATGTGAATGCACTTTTTACAACCCTTTTCATTCTCTGTTGAATGGGAATGCTTTGTGCACTTCTTGGACTGCTTTTCACAAGATGGTGGCTGTGGTTGCCCTGGGTAACGTAAGAAGCAATGCTTAAGGTTACTGGGACTTTGTTCAAAGTTTACTGAAAAATAGTGTGACTACTCTCTTGTCCACTTGTGCTGGTTTATGGGGTATTGCACATTCATAATAGGTATTTCTCTGCTGGGTGTGCGACAGAGTTTTGAACTACTTATTCTATCATTTGTGGGGTTAAGATTACTCCAGTGTCCCAGATTCTTCCCCTCCCCCCCACTCAGACACAACTGCAATCTGTCCTGCGATACCTTATGTCCTGCCTCAGGGGAATACACCAGAAGTTGTCTATCGCCATCTACTGGTGTTATGGATGAGTTAGGACAGTGGTCTCCAACCTTTTTTGGGTCGGGAGCTACTCGCGACAAAATAAACCGCCCGAAGAGCTACTAAAGTAAAAATTGTTAAAAAATCTGCATAATATAAAAAAAAACACACTGCAATGCCCCAGACATAATATGGCACACACTGCAATGTCCAATATGTCACAAACATACCTCCCAACACTGTAGGTAGAGGAGAAGAGACATCTGCGCGTGCCGGAGGCACGCGCCAAAAATTAGAGGGTTCAGCTACTACCGTGGAACTCCTGCAAGGCTACATCCCCCATTTTTTCTGCTATGGGAGCATGGTCAGCTCTCTAAGAGCTGTAGCCACATGGGGTGCGGCCATGGAAAATGGGGGTGTGATACATATATGCCCTCAATAGTGCAGTGCCAGATACACATGACCCCAATAGTGCAGTCCGTGATACCCATTATAAATATGCCCCGCACCGTGATGCTCCATTATACATATGCCACACACACAATGCCCATTATACATATGCCCAACAACGTGATACTCCGTTATACAAATGCCCCACACCGTGATGCTCCATTATACATATGCCACACCGTGATGCTCCATTAATCATATGCCACACACCGTGATGCTCCATTAATCATATGCCACACACCGTGATGCTCCATTAATCATATGCCACACACTGTGATGCCCATTATACATATGCCACACAGTGATGCTCCATTAATCATATGCCCCACACCGTGATGCTCCATTATACATATGCCACACCGTGATGCTCCATTAATCATATGCCCCACACCGTGATGTCCATTATACATATGCCACACCGTGATGCTCCATTAATCATATGCCCCACACCGTGATGCTCCATTATACATATGCCACACCGTGATGCTCCATTATACATATGCCCCACACCGTGATGCTCCATTAATCATATGCCACACCGTGATGCTCCATTAATCATATGCCCCACACCGTGATGCTCCATTAATCATATGCCCCACACCGTGATGCTCCATTAATCATATGCCCCACACCGTGATGCTCATTACACATATGCCACACAAATGATGCCCATTACACATATGCCCACACCTTGATGCTCATTAATTAATAATCATCAAGGTATCTGGGGCATATGCCACACACATGATGCCCATTATACAAATGCCCCACAGCGTGAAGCTCATTATTAATGAGCATCAAGTGTGTGGCATCATGTGTGTGGCATATGCCCCCCACACCTTGATGATTATTAATTAATGAGTATCAAGGTGTGGGGCATATGTTTAATGGGCATTATTTGTGTGGCATATGTTTAATGACTCATTAAACATATGCCATACACATGATGCCCATTATACCACAAGCAGTAAACAGTTGCGCACACACAGTTTAAAAAAAAAAAAAATTAACTGACCGAGTTAAGCAGAGGCTGTGCGGCATGTTGGGGACGTCAGGAGGTCACACTGCCGTCAAGTTAGGAAGCGCTACGCGGCAGGAGGTCACTGCCGCCGCCAGGTCCAGAAACGCGGCATCTCACTTCCTGACCTCCTGCCGCCAAGCAAGGACCCGCTGCGCGGCAGGAGGTCACTGAGCCCCAGGAGGTCACGTCCCCAGCTGCAGCTGATGCGATCCCATGCAAATGGACATTTCACGTCCTGACCTCCTGCCGCCAAGCAAGGACCCGCTGCGCGGCAGGAGGTCACTGCCGCCGCCAGGTCCAGAAACGCGGCATTTACTCACTTCCTGACCTCCTGCCGCCAAGCAAGGACCCGCTGCGCGGCAGGAGGTCACTGAGCCCCGAGCTACTCTAAAACACCCGGCGAGCTACCCGTCGCTCGCGAGCGACGGGTTGGCGAACGCTGAGTTAGGACATAACAATAAATCATTGACCCATTGTATTGGTATCAAGCCATTTGTGGGCTGTAAGAACAGTGTGCAATCCTGCAAGGCCTGGGGGAGAGGCTTCGTGGTTATAAAGTATCTGGAACAGAAGAGGAGGGAAAAAGAGGATTAAAAAGAAAAATTAATGACAGCAATGTGTGCATTTATTGCAACAGAAATTTCTCTTTTATTTGGATGACAACAGGATTTGGCACTATGGGGGAATTGGCTCTCAACTATTTGGTTTTCACCCTTTTCAAATCCTGTTCTGATCTGTAAGCCCTCCCTCCTTTCTCTTACCCAGTGGGGGTGTGACTATGGGCCGTGTCTAGGGGTATTAACTAAAAGGTTCTCTTTTGGGAACCTTGTTATATCACTGGGTACTTTTCCAGCTCGACCTCAGGTTTCAAATGGTGATGCTGTATTTTGGGGCGCTATGCTGTCTGTTTTTAACTGGGTTTCTATTGAAGCTATCGTTGCCATTAATCCTGTGTCCCGCCCATCTTTAGTTCAAAGGGAACTCGGTATTCATGCTGTAGTTTTTAGCTACCTTAGATGGGTTAAAATCTATAACAGTACAGTGCAGCATTAGTCATGGAGGTATATCTAACAATTTTGCATCTTGTTCGTGCCTACTGGTCCTGTGGTCTCTAAGGCCCTTATTCTGATCGGTGCGGACTTTTACGAATTCATTCGGATGGCGTTTTTTAGCCGTCTGCGCATGCGTGGAGAACACTACGCGCATGTGCCACGCATGGTCTCCATACTTGTTCTCACTAATACCGTACAGAAATGTGCACCGCAATCACTCGGCCAATATGGGTGTGTTATGGGCGTCATGCGGAATGACACAGGGGCGTAGTTTCAAAGTGGGCTAAACTGGGCGGAAACATGGGCGGACACGGGGGAGTACACACATTTTGGTAGGCGTGCATTCGGACAGCACGTCGAATGCACGCGAGCGAAAAGGGAAGAAATGTGCGGTGTACAAAAGGTTACTCTTGCTTTGCGGACACCACTCGGTCATGCGTTAGGCAATCGGAACGCCTAATCAGGACGAACGCACCTCAATCAATGTCACCTGAACACAATACAATCACATACTTTACCCATTACTTGTTAATTACACGCTTCTCACTGCTACAATTGTAAGCATTGCAGCTTAAAGGGAACATTACATGCTGCACTTGTCACACACTTTTACACTGCAAATAATCAACACAACTTAATATTAATAATACTAATACACATGCCACTTCTGCATGTATCAATTAATACAGACATTTGGGGGGGCCAACATAAAATTTATTAAACAAACTTTGGTACAAATTTCAAAACCATATCAAAACAAATGGTACCATACCAGGACAAAAATGACATAATATATAATAAATAGCCACAGCAGAATCATTGGGAACACATCAGGTGGCTTCACAACAAAAGTACAGCACCAACACTTCAAGTACAGCACACAGTAATGGTAGCCGAAACAGGGCAACAGGTGAACCAAACATGACATTTGAACCGCGGGCAAAAGTGGTGACCCTGGGCACGGATTTGGACACAGGATGCTGACACACACAGCTCAATGGAAGATTTGGGAAGACATAACGGAGGAGATTAATGGGGACACAAGTTCATTTGCGAGCACGTTTGCCCCTGGCAGGCTCCTTGCCACGTGCAGCAGCTCTTCGGCCTCGTCCACGGCCAGAGTCCGATGGTGGCTCATGTGGAGCACGTGCTGGTGAGGGGGTGGATCTTCTTCCCCCTCTGGCAGCAGGGAGTGATGAGGTTGGTAATGCACCCGAAGCGGGTGACAATAGGGCCCTATTGCTGTTAACTAGCTCCACCATAAGTTCATTATGGCGGAGGAGGAGGTCGTTTTGCCGCAGGGCTTGATCAGCCAGCACCTGCAGGCTACCAGCAATAGCTTGGTGGCTGCCAGCCATAGCTTGCTGGCTGGCACTCATAGCCTGCAGGCTCTCAGCAATACTCTGCTGGCTGGTGGTCAAACCCTGCAGCACCTCCTCGGCCCTACGCACCCGCTCGAATGCCGACTCTCCCTGCTGCACAATACTATCCAGCACACGGCCCCACATGGACAATTCAGCCGCAGACAATCCCGGCGGCTGCTGCACGGGCCTGCTACTGGGGCAAGGTGGCACAGACTCCACAACCTCCTCAAGAGAATCTTGACCAAGCGGTGGCGATGCTGTTGAACAAGAAAATTCCAATTACCACACATTCCATGCAAAATGTAAAACATCTACTTATGGCCTGGCAAATAATTACCTTCAAGAGTAGAAGCCATCACTTCCGCTGGGGACTCGCTGTCTATAGTACTCACCCCCCGGACCTCCTCCACTGCAATACAGCACTGGGCTATCTCTTCCAGGGGGGTGAGCTCCAGCTTGGATGGCATGGGGCCAGCCCCAGAGGTCTGGCTGTGTTGCCACCGCTCGGTCAATTTCTTCTTGAGGTTGCCTTTGAAGTCGTGCCACCTGCAATCAAAGTGTACATATTAATACATGTAACTCCTCATGTTTGCTGTAGCACCCATTGCAATCTGAAACATAATACAACATGTGCCTACTGACACCAAACTTACATTATATTCATTTTTCATACCAACCCTTAGAAGATACAAAAACAGTCACCCTCCAATAACTATCAATTCAATGTCATGGCCAACATGTCTGTGTCTCCAAGCAACGTGAACACCCATTGGCCAACTCCATCTAATATTGAATGTAAACATTACTGGACTTGTACTACTCTAATGTAACACACATGTACTTGCCTCTTCTTAACATGCTCTGTCTGACGAACTTGTGGAGCCACTGCATTAATCTCCGCCGTTATCTCCTCCCAGATCTTCCATCTCCTTGTGTGTGTCAACTTCACCGCTGGACACTCAATTAAATCACGTGCCCGGGTCACCAGGATGTCAAGCTCCCGCGGTTCATATGCCATGTTTCGTGTTGTTGGTTCCCGTGTTGCCCCACTGCTGCCACGGGCACGGGAACTGCCACGGCCACGTCCACCGGTTGCTGTACCTGAAGTGCTGGGCTGGCTACTCTGTTGGGAAGCCACCTGCTGTGTTCCCAATGATTCTGCTGAAGCTGAGGATGGCCCAGCTGTTGATTGGCCTGATGTTGATGGGCCATCTGGGTCCTCTGGGTTGAGGGGGACATAGGTGGTGTTGGCCTCCATGCGTGCCAAGAGATTCTGCACCACCTGGTCTTCCTCTGACTCTGAGCCTGGCATGTTTGCAACAAGTGTTTGCCTTTCTAGGACTACTTTAAATACTATTTCTGTAATTGGCGTAAATCAGCTGCAACCTGCGTTCCGTACGGCCGCGTCCCGTACGCCAGCGTCAACCGTGCGGCGCATACGGGCCGCCCCTTGGTGTTGAAAAATATTTCCAAAAAACCTGGCAAACTCAGTAAGTGTGATTTATTAGATAAATGCAGATTCCAACACCAATGACCAAATACAACTGAGGTCAGACATGCAATGTATATTTCAATGTACTTCTGTACTGTGCACTTGTTTGCTATGTAGTACAACTGCCACTACTCATTCCATATGTCAATCCAGTCCACCACTTAGCCACAAGTAATCAGTGCTAGCATCCAAATCACATGTGAAAGCACTCCACATTCAGGTTAGATGCTAGCTACTTTTCATGACACCTCTGTAGTAGGGGCCAGTAGAAGGTAAGTGTACACATGGCAGCATGTGGAGTTAGGTGTAAGTGTCTAGAGATGCACACTATTTCACCAGTTGCTTAGACCCATGTTTGGTGAATGTTATAGATTAGATATAATGTGTTTCCATCTTATTTTACACTGTTTAGGATGGGTGTGCGATGCAATGGGTTAGCCGTGTGTTCGGGCGCATACACGCTGTTAGTGTACAAATGAACAATAAAGTTAATACCAAATATCACTCTGATCAACCAATGACAGCACATGATTGTTTGATTTGTGCCATTGCTAAGATGGCGGCTTATGGCAGAGCAGCACCCTTCTCTGCAGCCGAGCTGAAGACACTGGTCTCCGTTATGGAGACCAGGCTGGGTCGTGCGGGCCCATTCATCACAAATAGGCAGAAACGCTCTGCCTATGCGGTGGCCCACCGGCGGATATACGCCCGCACCCATGTGCGGCGGACCATCGCTCAGCTTGAGCGGCGGTGGTCCGACCTCCGGCGCAGGGAGCCAGAGAGGCTTCAAAGCATAAGGGCCAGTATTGCTAGATGTGAGTATTTCAACAGTAAATGTGGATTTGTACATGATTGCTTACCTGACATTATTTAATCCACTAAGGTCAGCAGCCTGATCATGAGTTAAACATGGCATACAATATATGAGTGCTACTTCCTGTTTGACACCCTGTAATGGTCATAAAATATGTTATTGGGGAGGATTAATGCTTGTGATGCTTACAATGGCCCAAATGTCACAGCATACCTGCCATGTTACAGGCTGTGTTTTGTAAAGGCCACTGAGGAGCTGTTTGCATGTACAAGTATCAGTACCTCTAACCTTTGCATTTATAGGTTGATAAGGCTTAATACAAATTACCACTAATTGGCACTTTTTTCATTTTTCCAAAACACAGCACGTGCACGAGCAAGGCAGGCCCGGGAGGAGGCAGAGGCAGGGCAGGCCCCGGAGGAGGCAGAGGCACCCCAGGCCCAGGAGGAGGCGGAGCCAGCGATGGCCGAGGAGGAAGAGAATGAGGAAGGGGTGGAAGAGGAAAGTGAAGGAGTGGAGGAGGCTGAGTGGCCAGTGGAGGCAGAGGTGGCAGCCGAGGAGGAGGTCGTGGCGGCCGAGGAGGCCCAGGAAGAGGGGGAGGATGAGGAGGCCTGTGTGGTGGAGCAGGCGGCCGAAAGTGGTATGTATACATAAAGATTCGTTCTTCCTTTTGTCATCCACTATTTGATATGTAGCACTGTTGATTCAAATGTGTTTGAAAATACTATAAAGGAAAACAACAAATTGGGTAGCAACAGACACACTTTGGGGTTAGATAGGGTGGCCAAACCATCCCTTTCATCCTGGACACATATTAATGACACAGGTTGTGCGGATGGCTTTCAGGTCGAATTGAAGTGCCACTGAACCTGTGTAGTTAATCTGTATCCAGGAAGAAAGTGATGAGTTGCTCATGTAAGGGTTACATGTCCCTGCTGGTTGCATACAATCTGTAGGCTCATATAGGTGAGTAGAGTTTACTGGTGAATGATCTTTGTTAACTAGATTCAGTATGGCATAAATGGAGTATGGCCAGGCGTGGCTAAGACTGGAGTAACAAGTGGTGAGTGCCCCTGGGCCCTCCTCTAGCTAACCACCCCCTGCGGTCTGCATGTATGTTTTTCACCATAATTGTGTGTTGATTTGGTCTTAGTAATGCTTTTGAGCATGGGAGTGGGTTAGTGCTGCAGCTTCCCCTAACTGGCATTCTGAAAATGATTTCTGGAGCAGACCATCAGCAGCCAAGCCATGCTTGATTGCACAAATGTACTGAGCATTCCTGAGAGTTGTGTAACTCCCCTGCCAGGCTCCATCATATAACAGACACTGAACTTTGTTTGCCGAATTGTGATTGGTGCAGCGCGTGGCATGCTTCTCAGAGCTTAGTCATGGGTGGGTTTGGATGGAGATGGAGCAGTATGACTGTGAGGTGTTCTACAGAGTAAAGGGTAGAGGGCCAAAATCAGGCTTTCCATGTAGTATGTATGCATGTATGTATAGGTGTATGTCTCATATATATAGGTAGATATGTGTGTATATATATATATATATATATATATATAGTTATATATATATATATATATATATATATATATACACACACACCTCTCAGAATGCATGTTTAAAATGTAGGTTTGACTATGTTAAATGTATGCATGAATATCATTAGTCAATTTTAATTTTTAATTTCCTCCACAGATGAGCCTGCCCAAGCAGAGGAGGGTCGCCGTGGGGCCCTCCTTAGACTCCGAGGCCTGATGAGGGAAATGTTGGTCCTAATGGACGAAATAATTGATGGGGAAATGTAAAGTTATTTTTGTTACGGTTCTGTATGAATAAATTGTTCTTTAAAGTTGAAAGTTGTCAGTGATTTTTTCTAACATGCTAAAGTATATGTGTAAGTTGTTTAAAATGTTTAAAATAAGCAAAATGTACATAGTGTATCTAGATGTATGTTAGGGTCACATGCTGTAAGGGTTAATGTGTGTCATGAATGTAGTAGGAATGTGGGTCAGTATAGATGAGCATTTAATTGATTGCAATTGCTAACAATCCCTTTTTCAGGAGGTTGCCTAATAGCCTAAGTGGGTCATGTGATCGCTGTGTGTACTCAGTACAAAAGTGTTGTATTGTGCGTACGGACAGCTTTCCGTACGTTCTCACGCGGTAAGACCGTGCTTGTGCGGGAAGACCGTGCAAGAATCTGTACGTTTCCCCCGCACACGCACGGTTTGTATGTCGTCCGTACACACGCCCTGTTCTTAAAGAGTGACTCCGTCCGAATGCGGAGGACACGTGGGCGTTTCTACGGACGATGCCCGCACGCTGCCGCACAGCGTTGCGTGCGGCCCGCACCGTAAGAATTCGGGAATATCCGCACCGATCAGAATAAGGCCCTAAGTTATGAATCTTCTGGAGCCCAGAAGCAGACAAAACTTATCTTTCCAGGCGGTTCTGTAAATAGAAGGTAAATCGCAGCCGCTGCAGTCAATAAGACAGAATATTTGGTATGCAAGGGCCCGATTATGATCTCTATTGGTTTTACCAATGGGTAATGCTGCACTGTTCCTGTTACCCCAGTTGTGACTGCCGTTTGTTTTGCACAACCTAAATCAAGAGGAAAAGAATTGTTGGCAGGGTTAAGCAAAAAAAAACTTTAGCTTTTAAACCATTACACTTACCCGTATCTGAGGCTCCTCCTTCAGATATTGTGTCATGTTACCTGGTTGTGGGGTATGTGTATGTTCTATTCCCTGTTTGTATATATGTGTCACGCTTAGGGCGGCGTTGGCTAATAGATGGGGCTATGGCTATGTGTTGAGACCTACCTGTCTCCTCCCGGTGTGTTTCCCAGTCACTTATATATGTGTTAAGTTTCCCATGGTTCCCTACCCTGCAATTTCTGGCTAGGTGTCCTTCGTTACCACAGTTGAAACACACGGTTTGTTTCCGTCTTACCGTGTCTGGCCTTGTGTGTTGCGTGTTTTTGATTGGGGCCTTACTGAAAGCATCATTACTAGCTACCATCAGTTTCAGCACACCGTTCGTTTGCATTTCTCTCATAAATCGTTTGTCTAGACCAACAGCAGATTTTCTTAATGTGTCTATGGTCATTTCTCTGCAGTTGGGGAAAATGGTTTCTATGCGGGTTCTCAATTTATCTTCAAGACCTTGTATCAGCACAGAGACAATCACTCCCCTAATGTGTATGTTGTCCTTGGGGTCAGGGATACCAGTGTGTTTTGGTAATGCCTGCAAAGCACGGTTGAAATATCCGCTGGCAGATTCATCATCTTTTTGTTTGATAGTGAACGTCAGGACATTTTCAACCGTCGCTGGGAAATATACACCCAATTGTATATTTATTAGGCGTTTATTTTCCTGGTTGCCCTGTTCAGTTAAACTCTTATCGTCCTCCACACCACCATCCCGAATAAATTTCGGGATATCTACGTGTGTAGCGAGGCAAGCTCTCAACATGTGTCGCCAATCCTTATTGGTGGGCTCATCTGAATTTCACAGCTCCCTTACAAATTTCTGACACTTTGCCAGATTTTTCCTGGGATCAGGGAAATTTGAGATGATTGAACAACGTTCCAATCAAGTCCACGTATTGTGCATGTCGCTAACCCTTACAGGCATTACCTCATCTGTGTCTCCCTTTCCACAAGGAGTTTCCACTGTGTGCAGAGGGTAGGTTTGTATCCCCTCCGCACCATTGGACAATACTCCAGAAATAACTATCTCTGTGCTGTGTTGTGTGTGCTTACCTGTGGCTCCGAGTGTGTTCCTGGCATCAGCCATCTCCTCGGCTAGGATGGCAGCAGCAGTTTAGAAACATCGAAACATAGAATTTGACGGCAGATAAGAACCACTTGGCCCATCTAGTCTGCCCCTTTTTTTAAACATGTTACCTCAAACCATATTTGATCCTTATTTTTTTGTAAGGATATCAATATGCTTATCCCAAGCATGTTTAAATTGTACTACTGTATTTGTCTCTACCACCTCTGATGGGAGGCTATTCCACTTATCTACTACTCTTTCTGTGAAAAAATTCTTACTCACATTTCCCCTGAATCTTCCTCCCTCTAGTTTCAGTGCCATGTCCTCGTGTTCTCTTGCTCCTGTCTCAGGACTGTCTCAGCCTTTCTCTCATTTCCGCTAGCTTCGCAAGGGATGGCTGGTGTCAGGAACTCCTCCTCTGGATCTGTACCTTGCTTATAAGGGGTAAAAACAGTATACAGGTTATTCATTTGCATGTTTTTGTTTGCTCCACTTTGGACAGGAATTGTTCCCTCTTGTACACATTGGGAGGTAAAAACATTCGTATTCCTGTGGCTGATTACATTTGCAACCATGTTCCCTTTGAATTTTACTTTCCTTCTGCCACAAGTTTAGACATTCATTTTGTTCAACTCTCTCCTTCAGTGACAAGAGCATCTTATCTCTAACTGCTGATAAGACTTCTGGATCAAAACTACCAACACTGGGAAATTCTACCTTGTTGCCCTGTGTCATTTCCTTCCATTTATTTAAGTAAACAACTGCTCGTTCACCGTGCTTCCTGCACATTATGAATGCCGCCGATCCCTCTGGCTGGCGTAACTCTTCCCTACGTAGCACAATCTCCCTGTGCGAGCTAAAATTTCCTATTGTCATAATTTGGCTTATAGGAATTAATAGTTCACAGCTAGAAAAGACTGGTGGGTGGTTTTGTCTGTGAGCAACACCCAAAGAACTCCTTCTCAGCATCCTGAAGCGTTTCCACACTCAAGCGTGACACTCAGTCTACGAGGATGTGTACTCAATCACCACTCGCTTTCGGCTAGAAACGAATCGCTAGTCGACTTGCAGGGTGCGGCCGAATTTTGCAGAACACAAAAAAACTTGTTTTTCCTGTATCCTCAAAGCTGGTATGGGGATGACTGATGGAGTTACCCACAAGCAGAGCCCTGCAAGTGGTGCATCCCACGCATCTATAACAACCAGCCTGTCTGGTCAAAAAATGCACAGGTGCTGCCTTTTTAGTCAATTCACTTATATCTAGCTTAACCAACATGTCATTTAGGTTCCTAGATCTTTTATAAGCAGGCATTATTTGCATCTTGTTCAAGCCAGGTAAGGATTTATCAGACGTGATTAATGGCCAGTATTGTTTAACCTGTTTTGTGACTTCGCGGCTGTCAACCGCATATTGGTTGACCCAGGTTAGTTTATCTTGTGCTTTGGTGTTTTTCACATTGGGGTTTAAAACCGCTTCCCTAGGGGTCTCCAAAACTTTCTTTTTAATCATATCAAGATCTTTCTTTCTATAACCACGTTGCTCGAATCTATCCTGCATTATATTAAGGTCGGTCACCATTTGTTCTGGATCACTCGTGATCCGCCTTACTCTCAACATTTGAGAGAAGGGTAGACCTTTACGTAAAGGTAACGGATGGCAGCTCTCATGTCGCAACAATGTGTTGCGATCCATCTCCTTGACATGAATGGATGTGGACATATTATTGTCTACTAGGGTCATCTTTACATCCAAAAAATTGACTGTGTGTTTGCTAATTGAAAAAGTGAATTTAACCGGGCTAGCAGAGGCATTATGTTGTTCAAACAGGTGTATCAATGAATTCCCCCCCCAAAAGATCAGGAGGTCGTCGATGTACCTCAAATAAAGCAATACTTCACCCTTCATAGGGCCATTCAAGAATAACTTGTTGTCAATATCACACATATAGGCATTAGCGTACGATGGGGCCACAGGGGACCCCATCGCACAGCCTAGGCGCTGTCTAAACATCTGGCCATCAAAGGTGAAGTAATTTCTGTTGAGTGTAAGAGATAACAGTTGCATAAAGAATTCAATAGGAGGACCAGTATAATACATATTACTGTGTAACAAGTTGCGGGTAGCCTCCATCCCCTACTGATGGGGGATGCATGTATAGAGGCTTTTTACATCAGCACTGCAAAGCAGCATGTCAACTGGCCAGTTAACTACCTCCTGCAATTTCTTAATTAGCATACTAGTATCCTTGAGATATGCAGCAGTTTGCTGAATACAAGGATTCAAGTATGCATCCAGGTATGTGGACACAGGGTGATATAGTGACCCCCTGGCAGAGATTATAGGCCTACCAGGGGGGTCCACCAATCCCTTATGCACCTTGGGTAAGGTGTAGAACAAGGGTGTTATAGGGAATGAGGTCTGTAACGCTTTGCAGACATTTTCTGAAATCACACCTGTACTACTGTAAATGCAACATTTAAGATACCATCTAACTCCGCCTTAAATCCCACGGAGGGGTCATTCTGTAAGCTCTCATAAACTGATACATCAGACAATTGACGTTGACATTCAAAAACATATTTGCTTAAGTCCTGCACCACTACAGAACCCCCCTTATAATTATTGATCATGTGCCTTTGCCAATGCGGGGTGGTAACAGGGGTAGGCTCCTTCTTCAAGCGGAAGCCCGCTGGATATTTGCTCTAGATACCCCGTCACCGAGGGGACTTAATGAGCAGCATGGGCTGCATAGTTTTCTGTAGCCTTCTCAATGAATTAATACTGCATATTTACAGAGTACGCTATGTATCATATTATTATTGTTGTCATGACGATGCAGCATAATGTTTAAATGTTTTGTGTTTTGTCTGTATTTTTAAATGTATTGTCTGTGTTTCAGTTGCTATGGCAACCTTATGCCCTGTGAAAGTCCCGTACGCGGTCCACGTACAGCAACGTCTGATAGCGCCGATGTCATGAAGTAGCGCCCGGGATGAATGACGCGTCATATGACGCAACCCGGAAGTGCACGGACTCCATCGGGCGATCGGCATTTGCAGCGTGGACGCAGCTGAAGGACGGACACAGGTGAGTATGATTATTATGTTGAGGGGTGGGTCCCTAAGGGGGTATTTATTGTGCACATGTACTTCTGTTTGGTTGTACCCTGACGACGAGCCAAGGCTCGAAACACTGTGTTGGTGCATACACCTGAATCTGCAATAAAGCAGTATTTTGATTGAACTTTCGTCTCCGAGTGCCACCTTGCTTCTACTATATTGAGGATCGGTTGGTTTGTGGAAGGCACCGGGGCAAGCTGTCTGCAGTACTGATCGTGGAGTGCCGGATCCACCATATTACCTATATATATATATATATATATATATATATATATATATATATATATATATATATATATATATATATATATATATATATATATATATATATATATATATATATATATTAGAGATGAGCGGGTCCGGATCCCCGAGATCCGACAGATCCGAATATCGGGATCCGGGTCAGGATCCGAGGCGGCTCGGGAGTTCCCGCCTCAATTCCGGACAGAAAACGAGGCAAAACGTCATCATCGCGCTGTCGGATTCTCGCGGGAGCGGGATCTTATAAAAGACGCACGCACGCCCCGCCATCTTCACTCCAATCTTGGAGAGGGAAGAGGGTGGTTGGGAAGCTCCGTGTACACTGTGCTGTGCTCCGTGCCATGTTGTGCTGTGCTCCGTGACCTGCCCTGTGCCTTCACTGCCCTGTGCTCCGTGCACTGTGTTGTAGACTTGTATTGAGTGAGAGTCAGTGACTGTTTATAGGCCTGAGCCCTGTAGTGTGATTTAACTAACTAGGTGCTGCAGTGCTCACATGCAGGGGCTGCAGTGTCCACTGTCCAGGGGCTGTCCTGTGGCCCGTGCCCTGTTGTGATTTATTTAGCCCTAAGCCCTGTGTTGTGATTTATTTAGCCCTGAGCCCTGTGTTGTGTGATTTAACTAACTAACTCAGTGCTGCAGTGCTCACACGCAGGGGCTGCAGTGCTGCTGAGTAGTACACTGTGTACAGGGGCTGCAGTAATACAAGGGGCTGTGTCCAGTGTGACGGCCTATATCCATTGTCCAGTGTCACGAGTCACGACATATATCCTGTGTCCAGTGTGACGACATATATCCTGTGTCCAGTGTGACGACATATATCCTGTGTCCAGTGTGAGGACATATATCCAGTGTCCAGTGTGACAGATATATCCATTGTCCAGTGTGACGACATATATCCAGTGTCCAGTGTGACATCTAACCATTGTGTGACGGCATATATCCAGTGTCCAGCGTGACATATATCCATTGTCCAGTGTGACGACATATATCCTGTGTCCAGTGTGACTACATATATCCAGTGTCCAGTGTGACATCTAACCATTGTGTAACGGCATATATCCTGTGTCCAGCGTGAATCTATCCATTGTCCAGTGTGACGACATATATCCTGTGTCCAGTGTGACTACATATATCCAGTGTCCAGTGTGACATCTAACCATTGTGGGACGGCATATATCCTGTGTCCAGCGTGACATATATCCATTGTCCAGTGTGACGACATATATCCTGTGACCAGTGTGACGACATATATCCAGTGTCCAGTGTGACATATCCTGTGTCCAGTGTGACGACATATATCCTGTGTCCAGTGTGACGACATATATCCAGTGTCCAGTGTGACGACATATATCCAGTGTCCAGTGTGACATGTAACCATTGTGTGACGGCATATATCCTGTGTCCAGCGTGACATATATCCATTGTCCAGTGTGACGACATATATCCTGTGTCCAGTGTGACGACATATATCCTGTGTCCAGTGTGACGACATATATATCCAGTGTCCAGTGTGACATATATCCAGTGTCCAGTGTGACATATATCCTGTGTCCAGTGTGACGACATATATCCTGTGTCCAGTGTGACATGTAACCATTGTGTGACGGCATATATCCTGTGTTCAGCGAAAATATGTCCTGATGGACATCCATGGTCTTATCCATTCCTATCGAACTTCTTTTTTGGATGGGATGTCCAGGATGGATGGCTGGGTGGGAGAGCCCCAGCAAATCTTTTTCTTGCTCTTTTTTCGTCTTTTTTTGGCTCTTTGGAGCAATAAATATTTTTTTGGGATATTAAGGATAAATGGTGGGGAGAGGAAGTCCAAACAGCTGGGGATGGTCATCCAATTAGACCGAGTGTGCGGCTTCGGGAGTGACACACGTGAAGTTGTGAAGTGGTGAGGGAGGTAAGGGAACACACGCCTAGCCAGTCATATCAAACGAATTAACCTTAGCGGTAAATTGGGTGACAGATGTCGCAGACTGATAGACCTCACAACCTAGATAGGGGTCTATAAGGGTTAACTAGATAGGGATCTCCAAACCAGGGGTCTTAGAGAGGTGGAGGAACTCTGTTATTTGCCACCAATTACCCCCCTCCCCTCCACCCATTAGGTGATGGATGAGGAGGCAACTGGTAATGTTTCCAGAGTTCATCAACCTGATCACGACAGATAGGGGTCTTATTCGATTTTAAACTGATCAGAACAGATAAACACTTGCCGCAGGTTAGAAGTCAGTCTCTGCACAGACCGGCGGCTGCGCAGGAAACTCATACAGGGGAAATTGGCCCAACTACAGTAAATGAAAACAATTTTGTGAGCTGTGAAGTGATCAAAATTGACTAGAAATGAGTGGAAACTAATGTTATTGAGCTTAATAACACTTTAGGGGCAAAAAACAGGGGTTGTATTTCATAGAAAGAGGATCCCATTAGTCCTAGAATGGGACCCTTTCTGTGTTAACATGTACACTTGAATATATATACTGTCACAATCCTGCCAGAACTCAGTGTGTTTGTCCTGTCTTACCTGCCTGTCAGTCTTGTTTCTCAGCCTGCTGCAGCAAGATCTGAGTATTTGCTTGTAATGAGCACCTGGGTGATTCTGATTCAGCCATTAACTCTGTGGTTACCACTTGAAAGATACAAGTTCCCTGTTGGCCTCATCCAGAGACTGTTCCAGGTGTGGCCATTCCCAATCACCCGGATGGCCAATCAGTGCTGCTCTGAGGGGTTATCCTCCCAGCCCTGCATAGACACTTTGCTTTTGCATTGTTGTCAATAACTTGGGAGGAAGCTTCAGCTTGTGTTCCTGCTTTAGCTCTGTGGTATTCCAGTTACCCAGCATTTGTATCCTGCTTCCAAGACCCTGCACCAGCGTTCCTACACCTGTGTGCCTCCAACACCCTGCACCAGCGTTCCTACACCTGTGTGCCTCCAAAACCCTGCACCAGCGTTCCTACACCTGTGTGCCTTCAAGACCCTGCACCAGTGTTCACCTGTTCCTGCATTACAAGTACCTGCACCAGTGTTACCCTGTACCTGTATCCAGTACCTGCTTCCTGTCCCTGCACCTGTGTTCCCGAGTCGCCTGCACCTGTGTTCTCGAGTCGCCTGCACCTGTGTTCCCGAGTCGCCTGCACCTGTGTTCCCGAGTCGCCTGCACCTGTGTTCCCGAGTCGCCTGCACCTGTGTTCCCGAGTCGCCTGCACCTGTGCTTCCAGTTACCTGCACCTGTGCTTCCAAGTTATCTGCACCTGTGTTCATCTGTGCCAGTGTTCATCTGTACCTGTGCTTCCGAGTTTCCTGCACCTGTGCTTCCGAGTTTCCTGCACCTGTGTTCATCTGCACCAGTGTTCATCCGTCCCTGCATTTCGAGTTACCTGCACCTGTGCTTCCGAGTTTCCTGCACCTGTGTTCATCTGCACCAGTGTTCATCCGTCCCTGCATTTCGAGTTACCTGCACCTGTGCTTCCGAGTTACCTGCACCCGTGCTTCCGAGTTACCTGCACCCGTGCTTCCGAGTTACCTGCACCTGTGCTTCCGAGTTTCCTGCACCTGTGCTTCCGAGTTTCCTGCACCTGTGACCACTTGCACCCGCACGCTCCAGCATCTGCACCTGTGTCCACCTGTCTCTGCGTGCCTCAGTACCTGCACCCGCAACCACCTTCACCACTGCCTACAGTGCTTCCGGCACCTGCTCTCCAGTGGTCCAACTCCGTGCTTCCGGCACCTGCTCTCCAGTGGTCCAACTCCGTGCTTCCGGCACCTGCACTCCAGTGGCCCTACTCTGTGCTTTCCAGCTCCTGTGCTCCCGTGCCTCTACTACGTGCCTCCAAGTAACTTATCAGTTCCCAGCTTTCCAAAGACTTTTACAGACTTTCAAATGTCCCCTGTACCAGTTCATTCTATGCAATAAACATTACCCATTTGTATCCACTTGCCTCCGTCCTGTTTCCATTGGGTTGTCAGCTAGCCACCAAGGTCACTCCCGGGTCCCAAATCCCCAGTCGTGACAGTATGCAAAAGCCCCTGGACTTGGCTAGTGACTTTAAAGTGGCTATGCAAAATCTGACAGCAATACCAATGGGAACCTACCACCACTCACTTATCCAGCTGCAAGAACTTTTGGCAAATTTTTTTCCCATAATAACTACGTTACTCAGTTACACTCCTGAGGTTGTGAAGCCCATCAGCTGCAGCTCCAAAGTGAAAGGAGTCTCAGTGACAGTGCCTGTGAAATCTGAAAGGCCTCCCAACCTTCAGAGCGAAATTTCTGTCCAGGGCAAGCGGAGGTCCCAGCTTTCAGAATCTGAACGCCAAAGACGCAGGTCTCTCCATTTATGTTTCTACTGTGGTAATCCAGACCACTTCATTGAGAATTGTTCACTCCGGAAGCCCAAGAACAAAGTGATTCTGACCACATCCAGTCTTCAGCCCCAAGTGGGGGTCCGCAGTCTTCAGCCCCAAGTGGGGGTCCGCAGTCTTCAGCCCCAAGTGGGGGTCCGCAGTCTTCAGCCCCAAGTGGGGGTCCGCAGTCTTCAGCCCCAAGTGGGGGTCCGCAGTCTTCAGCCCCAAGTGGGGGTCCGCAGTTTTCAGCCCCAAGTGGGGGTCCGCAGTTTTCAGCCCCAAGAGGGGGTCCGCAGTCCTCAGCCCCAAGAGGGGGTCCGCAGTCCTGTGTCCACTCCGGTTCCAGCCGGTTCAAGTACCTCCATTGATGATCCGGTTCCAGCCGTCAGTCAGGAGGCTCATTCGGTTCCAGCCGATTCCGACACCTCTGGTTCTCATCCGGTCTTAACCGTCAGTCCAGAGTCCATGCCGGTCCCAGCCGGTTCAAGTACCTCCATTGATGATCCGGTTCCAGCCGTCAGTCAGGAGGCTCATTCGGTTCCAGCCGATTCCGACACCTCTGGTTCTCATCCGGTCTTAACCGTCAGTCCAGAGTCCACTCCGGTCCCAGCCGGTTCAAGTACCCCCATTGATGATCCGGTTACAGCCGTCAGTCAGGAGGCTCATTCGGTTCCAGCCGATTCCGACACCTCTGGACCTCATCCGGTCCCATCCGTCAGTCCAGAGTCCACTCCGGTCCCAGCCGGTTCAAGTACCTCCATTGATGATCCGGTTCCAGCCGTCAGTCAGGAGGCTCATTCGGTTCCAGCCGATTCCGACACCTCTGGACCTCATCCGGTCCCATCCGTCAGTCCAGAGTCCACTCCGGTCCCAGCCGGTTCAAGTACCTCCATTGATGATCCGGTTCCAGCCGTCAGTCAGGAGGCTCATTCGGTTCCAGCCGATTCTGACACCTCTGGTTCTCATCCGGTCTTAACCGTCAGTCCAGAGTCCATGCCGGTCCCAGCCGGTTCAAGTATATTCAGTGATCATCCGTTGCCATCCATCAATCCTGAGTCCATGCCGGCCCCAGCCGATTTAAGCATCTTCAGTGATCATCCGGTCCCATCCGTCAATCCAGAGTCCCTGCCGGTCCTAGCTGGTTCAAGTACAATCGGATGTCCTCCGGTTCCAGCTGGTCCAAGTTTGTCTACTTCCAAGTCTGTACTATCCTTCAGCCCAGAGACTCTTCCAAACTTACCTGATCCTGATAATTCCAGCCTGTCTTCTATCGACTCCCACTGTGTTGAAAAAACAGTTAGTACTCTAGAGACTCTATACTTTAACACAGATTTAGCTCAGTCCTCCAAGATGGAACTCCCCGAACAAGATCAAGGTCTTCTTGACCAATATATCAAAAATTTTCGGGCTGCCAGAAAACAGGCTGGTTCACAGTCGTCACCGAAGACTCAGTCCATAGATATGGAACTAAATTATATGGCTCTGTCTCCTTCCAAAGATTCCTTCGAGTTTTCTGCTGAATATCCCACATCTTCAAGGTCTGTACCCATAAGCTTAAGAGTGGGCTGTGTTTCTCTGTTTCATCCTCAAGTGGAATCTGCTACGGTACCTTGCCCCAACAAGTCTTCAGAAACCTCCAGTCAGAGCAAGGCAGTCTTAACTCTAGACATGGATTCTGATTCCGAGTATGATGAGGATTATGACTCTACCCCTTTCCTTGAAAATCCTGTTTCACCTTGCCATGTCTTACCTCTGAGCAAAATTCAGTTAGATGCTAAAGATGGCTATCCGAAAGCCCCTGGATATCGAACAAGATTTAATTTGAGTCTTAGTGGTGCCTTAGCCTCAAGGGCCCGATCTTCTCGTCTCTCAGTTCCAGTCAAAAATACTTCAGTTATCCCTGATGAATTTGATTCTACGTCTTTCTCCAGTGGTCCTCTTCGTCCAAGTCAAGTGTTCCTTCAGGACGCAAGTCATCCTCATTATCGTGTCCAATGGAACGGGAATTCCGTTTACATCGACGATGGATGGTCCACCTGTTCTGATGATGAGGCAGAATTGTGACTTTTCTTCAAAGTTCCTGAAGTGTCCGGTGGCCACCCGTAAAGGGGGGGTACTGTCACAATCCTGCCAAAACTCAGTGTGTTTGTCCTGTCTTACCTGCCTGTCAGTCTTGTTTCTCAGCCTGCTGCAGCAAGATCTGAGTATTTGCTTGTAATGAGCACCTGGGTGATTCTGGATCAGCCATTAACTCTGTGGTTACCACTTGAAAGATAGAAGTTCCCTGTTGGCCTCATCCAGAGACTGTTCCAGGTGTGGCCATTCCCAATCACCCGGATGGCCAATCAGTGCTGCTCTGAGGGGTTATCCTCCCAGCCCTGCATAGACACTTTGCTTTTGCATTGTTGTCAATAACTTGGGAGGAAGCTTTAGCTTGTGTTCCTGCTTTAGCTCTGTGGTATTTCAGTTACCCAGCATTTGTATCCTGCTTCCAAGACCCTGCACCAGCGTTCCTACACCTGTGTGCCTCCAACACCCTGCACCAGCGTTCCTACACCTGTGTGCCTCCAAAACCCTGCACCAGCGTTCCTACACCTGTGTGCCTTCAAGACCCTGCACCAGTGTTCACCTGTTCCTGCATTACAAGTACCTGCACCAGTGTTACCCTGTACCTGTATCCAGTACCTGCTTCCTGTCCCTGCACCTGTGTTCCCGAGTCGCCTGCACCTGTGTTCTCGAGTCGCCTGCACCTGTGTTCTCGAGTCGCCTGCACCTGTGTTCTCGAGTCGCCTGCACCTGTGTTCCCGAGTCGCCTGCACCTGTGTTCCCGAGTCGCCTGCACCTGTGTTCCCGAGTCGCCTGCACCTGTGCTTCCAGTTACCTGCACCTGTGCTTCCAAGTTATCTGCACCTGTGTTCATCTGTGCCAGTGTTCATCCGTACCTGTGCTTCCGAGTTTCCTGCACCTGTGCTTCCGAGTTTCCTGCACCTGTGTTCATCTGCACCAGTGTTCATCCGTCCCTGCATTTCGAGTTACCTGCACCTGTGCTTCCGAGTTTCCTGCACCTGTGTTCATCTGCACCAGTGTTCATCCGTCCCTGCATTTCGAGTTACCTGCACCTGTGATTCCGAGTTACCTGCACCTGTGCTTCCGAGTTACCTGCACCTGTGCTTCCGAGTTACCTGCACCTGTGCTTCCGAGTTACCTGCACCTGTGCTTCCGAGTTTCCTGCACCTGTGCTTCCGAGTTTCCTGCACCTGTGACCACTTGCACCCGCACGCTCCAGCATCTGCACCTGTGTCCACCTGTCTCTGCGTGCCTCAGTACCTGCACCCGCAACCACCTTCACCACTGCCTACAGTGCTTCCGGCACCTGCTCTCCAGTGGTCCAACTCCGTGCTTCCGGCACCTGCTCTCCAGTGGTCCAACTCCGTGCTTCCGGCACCTGCACTCCAGTGGCCCTACTCTGTGCTTTCCAGCTCCTGTGCTCCCGTGCCTCTACTACGTGCCTCCAAGTAACTTATCAGTTCCCAGCTTTCCAAAGACTTTTACAGACTTTCAAATGTCCCCTGTACCAGTTCATTCTATGCAATAAACATTACCCATTTGTATCCACTTGCCTCCGTCCTGTTTCCATTGGGTTGTCAGCTAGCCACCAAGGTCACTCCCGGGTCCCAAATCCCCAGTCGTGACATATACATCGTTCCTTTTATTAAGAAGGTCCAGTTCCTTTTTCAGCATATCTTTGTAGCACAATGTGCTTTTTTATGAAAAATTTTTTTTTTCTTATGTAAGAAAATCTTTTCGTACAATTGTGTGTTTTTAAATTATTTTTATGATATGTATAGGTCATTTGTTGCAACAAAGACTATTTAGTTGTGAAAGGTGATTTGTACCAATGTTTTGCACTAATGTTTGGTATGCAAACAGTATAATACATGCAAGAGCCGATTAAATGAGTAACACCTGTACATTTGAGATGTAAGAGGAGTCCGCCTGACGCTAAGCTAGCCCTCTGACGAAGTCCTCTGTGATGAAACCGGTAGGGGCGAGGCCTAGCGTCAAGCGTGACTGTGGAGCCAGGAGTGAGTGTAACCGCTCCAACTTGTTTTTTCATGCTGTCTGAATTGCGGCTATATGTGAGCCGCCGTCTTTGGTACGTCACCCATCCCTGTGTTTTATGTGAAATTTAAATAAATATATACTTTATACCAGTGATAATTTTGCACTATTGGAGCGCCCAACATATCTTTTCAGATTGAAACTACCTGTTGGATCCAGGAGAACCGTTTGGTTCAAAAACTTTGTGTGGAGCTGCTGGCTTTTAAACAAGCCAAAGTGCTAGGAACTTTTGGAGTGTGGAAGATTAACCCACCATTATCCTTGTGCATTGGAACATCTATTCAAGGACTGGTATTCATAATTGGGACATTGTAATAATACCCTACTGCGCACTGTACTTTGTTTCTATACAAATTTGTTCTTGCATCCAATATTGTAACAGAGCTGCGGGGGAAGCATGTCCAGGTTTTTAGACCTTAGAGAAAAAAGGGCTTAACAATCAAATGTTTTTTTAGATGAGAGTGTGCCATTAGACACTACAGAGCCAATTTTAGAAGGGGAAAGGGATGTATACACTGACCTAGAATACCAATTAATTAAGGAGATGCGCAACTGGTGGGACATAGAAACCATTGAGAATTATGTCAAATGCGCCCGTGTACCACGAGGTTTACGGCTGGTAAAAGAACCCTCATTCGGACAACACAATGAAAATTTTTTAGAAGAATTGTATAGAATCCTTGATGAAAGCTCCCTTAAACTCATGCGTTTAATTATTTGCGAAAACAAAGAAAAATCAAAAAGAGATTGAAAGCAATATTGCAAACTAAGAGGCTAAATTAGAAAGTAAAAATCCTACAGAGGTAGCCGAATTTAAAGTGTACATCAGTGAGAAAATAGTAAAAGTGGAAAAGGAGGTGATACAAATAAAAGTAAAAAAATTTAAAAGGGATAAAGAGGACTATGATACTAAACAAACTAGGACATGGTTTAAAAAACGTAATGAATTAAGACAAAATAGGTCCTCTTATGGGCCCTACACACATAGCGATGTGTGCAGGGCTACCTAGCTATGCTAGGTCGGGCTGTGCTGCACCGCTATCGCAAAGCACACAGAGCTGACAGCCCACACACAGAGCGAGCTGTCAGCTCTGTGTGCTAAGCGAGCAGACAGCGCCAGTGTTCTCCGGTGGGAGAACCCTGCCGATGCCGAGATTGATGGACACTGTCCATCAATCTCGGCCAGCGATAAAGATGCGCGGGGATGCGCACTGCTGCCGATATAGCCCCCACACATACACCGATGTGAGGGCATTTGCTAAGCGACTTTGCCAAACTAAGCAAAATCGCTTAGAAAATGCCTTAATATCGGCATGTGTGTAGGCCGTATAATAATCCAACAAAACAGAAATGGTTTAGAAAATGGGAAGATAGACAAAATGATACAGTTTATCCCAAACAACAGACTCCATTAAAATGGACAAAGGTAAACAGAGAGAAAGCATGGAGAAAGAATCCAGTTCAGGAGCCTAGATCCCCTGCACTACAAAATAGATTTCAACCCTTACAATCTACTTCAGATAATAGTAATTTTTTAGACCAACGCCAAGGTCCTGTTTTCAGACCAACTTTAGAGGCCCAGAATCCACAGAGATGGGGCAAAAGAAACCGGGACGAAGGGGCAAGAGAGGGGGGAAAAATACCCACCTTCAAGAAAAGAACTCTAAATTAGAAAATATTAATCTAAAAGGCATCTTTAATCTTTCAAGCACGGTACTAACTGCACAACAGGTAAAACTGTTACAGAAAGGGCTTTCCTTTGCCCCGATTTGCTGAAGAAAAAAGCGCTCGTGTATATTGGTTATAATAATAAACGTAATAAAAATGGAAATAGGGGATTGTATAGAATAATAATAATAATAATGTGCTTAACCGCTGAAAAGGAAAAGGTTAGTAAAATGTTTACAGCCCTGATAGGGCTTTTTTTGTGGGGAACGAAGGTTGCGGGTCCCGGCTGAGGCTGAAGGTTGAGCACTATAAGTGAAGATCCCCGGCAGGCTACTAACTGTCCCTAGCTTACCTAGATCTTCTGGCTTCAGGCTTCACGCTTTTCTTCCTCGCCATGTGTCTTCCGGACCTCCGCGAGAATGCCGCGATTACCGGAAGTTCGGGTGCGCTGACTTCCGGAATCGGCGGTGTGCGGACTTCAGTGTTCCCCGGCTCCAACGCGTTTCGAGAGACTAGCTCTCTTTGTCAAGGATCCCCACAAAAAAAGCCCTATCAGGGCTGTAAACATTTTACTAACCTTTTCCTTTTCAGCGGTTAAGCACATTATTATTATTATTCTATACAATCCCCTATTTCCATTTTTATTACGTTCATTATTATAACCAATATACACGAGCGCTTTTTTCTTCAGCAAATCGTATTCAACCCTTTTTAAGAAGCTGCTAAAACTGAGCGCAGAGCACACTTTTTTCTTTTCAATCATCTTTCCTTTGCCCCGGCATCAAAACCTAATAAATTTGAACTTTATGTCGACTTAAATCTTTATATAAGAAAGTTGACATTAATGCGACACTTCACAAAAAATGCGAGTGAAAAATTAGAGACCGACACCCCCCCCAATTGATTCATTAAACAAAACAGGCCTTAAAAAACGTAGTACATTCTACCCGGTAGAATCCAGGGGATCGAATGTCGATTTATTTTTTCAACTGGTCAAAAAAGATCTTGAAAAATCCAGAACCATTTAAAAATAAATGAGTTTAATTTATCATCACATGAAAACAAATCATTAAAAGAACTCCTGGCAAATACAAATGTAGTGTACAAACAAGCGGACAAAGGAGGAGGTTTGGTGGTGATGGATAGAGACAATTATATTAAAGAGATGCTTAGATTGTTATCTGACCCATTATCTTACAGAGTTTTACCAAAAGATCCCACGTTAGAATTTCTAGATGAACTGAGAGATTTACTAAATAGAGGTCTATCAGATAAATAGCAGTACGGCGCTGCGAAACACTTGTGGCGCCTTATAAATAAAATTATAATAATAATAATAAATGTATTTGTAAAGAAGAGTTTGAATACATGCTGAATGATAAACCAAGGGTGGCAACAATATATCAATTGCCAAAAACACATAAAAACCGAACAGCACCCCCCGGTGGATTCACTAACATCAAGAATCTGTGGAAGAGCCAGAGTTACGGTGGTACACACACTTGCAAGACTCGGAAAATCATTCAAAGCTGAGTGAGTTGCGAACGGATTTCCGGATCAGCGATCCATTCGCAAGTCATTCACAGCTATCTGATCACAGGTGTCTGTAATTGCACAGCAGCAATCATGTCTGCATCGGGCCCAGTGTACACATGGAGGCACAGCGCACCATCTGTAGTATGCGATTACACCATTTCTTTCAATGGGAGCAGGGAGCATACACACACTCTTGCAACGCTCCCCAAGTTCTCGGGTTCATAAGCCCCTGCTATCCATGGTCATCAACTCCTGCTGGCTTTTACTGTGTCTGCTGTATGGGTAACGGGAACGTACATATAGACACGTCCACTACCATTCGTGATGCAAACACATTGCAGGCAACAACAGAAGTGGACACACATGTAGACTTGCAGTCTATACTTTTGACACTCCAGCGTTTCTTTGCACCGATCTCCAAGTACCACTAGCAAGTCATTTTGTGTGGATTTCTTTAGTCATGGCCATGTGAGTTTATCTATTGTCCTGAGCCAGTAATTATACCACCTGCTACCATAGACCAAAAGCCTCAAACCATGACCTGTTGGTAGTAGTTGATGGTATTATAAGCACCATACACAAAACACCATCGCTTTAGTAAGGCAGAGACCACAATGGGTGTAGATGGACCATTTTCTTGTCTACTCTTCTCTGTATTCAGGTCTTTTAGAGGTTTCTTGGTGGTCTTTTAGAGGTTTCTTGGTATGCCTACTCTTCCTGAACTGCCATACGGCTCCCAAAAATCATGTGGCCCACTTTCCCCCTGAAAAGTTGGGAAGTCTCTTGCATTTCCCATTTCTCCTCTGTCATCCTTTTAGCGGACACAAGTGTGCAAAACCATTGGGGGACCCGATGATGCCATAAAGTGGTCCATGCCACCAATCGCTGGCCACTCCACCCCCCCCATGTTCTTGCAGGTGGGGGATGCAAAGACGGTAATTATGGCCTTATGCCAGAGCACTACTGTCTGCATTTCAACTTTATTTTCTTAGGATAAAGTACAAACTTGATGCTTTAAAATAGGTGGCTTAAAGTCAGAAATAATGCAAAAAATATTATATACGGCCAACCAAAGACGTTGATGCTTTCTTCCAGCCCCTTTGTTGATTACAAAAATCCACATTCTACGTATGGGCCAATGCTGTATAAGTGTTCCCCAGGGTAAAATTTCAAAGCCAGCTACAGTACTGACACTTTAATTTAATTGTTAAAATATTTCACTTAATTGTTAAACTAAGGGTATATGAGTAATGTTTGCTACCGTATATAATACATAATTGAAATTTTTAAACGGGGCTGAAATTCTTTTTTACCTGTTGAGGTACCTCACCCTGTATGTGGACCTGGCCCTCTATATCCTGAAGGCTAAAATTGTTTCTTATTTCTCTAATGTAGAACAATCGGGCAAAGTGTACAGCACTATCGCCATCTAGCTGTAATACATGTTAGTACATGAGCGCATATCTCTATGAAGCAAAAACAACAGAAAAAAAAATCATTTTAAAAGCTGTCATTATCCTGATATTTTATTTTTACCGTGTTGTGGAATATTTGCATAAGAAGTCTAAACACAGAATACAATTACTGTATATTATGTTTCCTATATATATATATATATATATATATATATATATATATATATATATATATATATATATATATATATATGATGTATGTGTTACTACTTTTCTTAATACACTAAAATTCTTGCAAAAGACTCTGAGTGCCGCCTATCTGTTGTGGAAATATATACCCTGGTGCCCTCCAGGTTGGTAGAGGCAGAACAAAAGGCGGCACTCAAACGGGATTTTGCAAACAAAACTGTGGCTTGTTTGCTTAATACACAGTTTTGTTTGCAAAATCCCATTTGAGTGCCGCCTTTTGTTCTGACTCTATATATATATATATATATATATATATATATATATATATATATATATATATATATATATATAGACAATGTCCGGCGGCACTCAGGAACTTAAAAGAAGGACACAGCCACAGGCGCTCTTAAGCCAACGTTTCAATAAGTTTATCTTATTTTCATCAGGGCATACAAGTAAATGAAAAACAACTCACCATTTATGTGCATAGGTGAGTTGAAAACTGGAGAGGCATCCAGTTGAAACGGCTGTTGGGTCAGCCTGCTTGTATCACATCATGCTTTAACTGCTAATACAATCTTCTTTACTTCAAACTGCGAGTGCTGGTCCATTCCTTTCCTTCTAGGAGGCTGGGTAAGTGCTATATATATATATATATATATATATATATATATATATATATATATATATATATATATATATATATATATAGCCAGGTGGTATAGAAGTACAGGTCGAGTATCCCGTATCCGAATATCCGTTATCCGAATTATTCCGAAAACCAGACATTCCAGAAAGTGAAATTTTTTTTATTTTTTTGCTAAAAACTCACTGGGGACATTTGTAACAGCATCACTGGGGACATGATATGTAACTGGCACTATATATGTGCAAGACAATGATTGCTTGGCATTCAAATTCAGTGCTGAGATAGTACACACATTTTGTTTCACATTTTGAAACCTTGTTTTTTGAACAAATAAAATATATTTGTGTGTATTTTATGTGGTAATAAAATATATTTGTGTGTATATTATGTGTTTATACAGCATAAATGCAAGATATTTCTAAATACATCATTGAAATATTAAAATATTCCGAAATACGGAATAATCCGTTATCCAAAATTCTCCTGGTCCCGAGCATTTTGGATAAGGGATACTCAACCTGTATACACAAACAGCGGCACTCAATGGGTTTTTAAAACAGATGTATTCAAGCGGTCCAATGTTTCGGGGACTAGCCCCTTTGTCAAGGTGCAGGAAACAACAATAACAGTGATCATACATCAAACTTATATAAGGTGAAAATTTACCGTGAGGCGTGTTCGTTCAGACGCCGGGGAGCCCGCTGCCGGAAGCCGCTCTGACCGGAAGACGGATGCCTGTGTATAGGTGGTGAGTCATTTGCGTGTCAGCGTCATGGCGCTGGAACGCAAGCTTCAGATATATGATGGCGGCTTGCGGAAGCGTCTGTCCGGCGCCGTCTGAGCAGCACCTGAAAAGAATGTGAAACAGACAATAGTGATTGTGTGACAATTATGAGTACAATAATAAAATTAAAATGTCATTAACAGATAAATGCCATCCAACAGTATCTGATGCTGGAAGTAATATAGAGTCTGTCAATCTGGGATGTAACGATCAGTCTCAGATCCTGTATAGTGCCTGTGTTCAAGTCATAGCCCGAAATGGTCATGTTAGGATGCATATGTTGGATCAGACTATTCTGTTCATAAATGAAAATGTTGACTACGTGTGAGTTTCTAGCGATGGAACACTAAAATAGGAACTGGTCTTTTATTATTGTCGACACTCTATCATGTCGACCATGTTGTTATATTGGGGACAGGCAGGCAGATATTAACACTCAAATTTAGAAAAGATAGGATAGCGAGAAAGGAAGAAGATGAAGAAAATGCACACTACGATCAGCCTTGCCAGGCTGGTTATGTCACCACATGAGGTGTGTAGAGTTCTGGGGCATATTAAATGACACTCAAATTTGGAAAAGATAAAGGATAGCGAGAAAGGGTAAAGATGAAAAGAAAGCACACTATGATCAGCCTAAATTGGCTGCTATGGGACATGTGTCCACTATTACTGTACTTCACTGGTACTCCCAATGTGACAAAAGTGTGAAGGGGGTTCTAACGGGTTGATTTGAAGTGGTGTCAACTCGTAAAGGACACATTCAACATGGTAAGTGCATTACATATACAACAGTACAATGGGAAAGATAAAGGATAGCGAGAAAGATAGGAGATGAAAAGAAAGCACACTACGATAGGCCTGTATAGGCTGGTGTATGTGTTTCAGAGACCAAGGAGGTTATTCTGATCGTAGCGGCCAAACGTGCGTACGTTCCCAATTAACGTACGCTCTCCGTACGCGGCCGTTGGGGTTAAGTCCACCCACAAGTCAGCCGCATACGTACGGCCATAAACAACGTCAAAGGGGAGTGGCGTACAATTGAGCGTACGCCAACGTACACGGACGGCCCAGCCCTTACACTCCGACAACTGGCGTACAACAGAGCGTCCGCCACCGTTTACGGACGTCTCTCGTCCGTCTTCCCGCCGACTTCTTGCGGAAATCTGAGCGTACGCCAGCTTGCACGGACGGGTCCCTATTGTTTTCAATAGAAAACTCAGCTTATGTCACCGCTCGTGAGAGTGAGCGTACGTCCGTGCACGCTGGCATACCCTTCACATATATGGACCTGCAAATCTTGCCTTTTAACTACAAATCAGACAATTAATTAATTATTCTAATTGTTATTCAATTATTGTTTTCTATTAACTCAATTGTCTACCTTAATAAAGACCCTAATAAAACAACATTTTAACCCTCATTACATGTATATTTGTTATGTTCTAATGTGGCATTTTAATCACTATCTATGTGTCCCCATATTGCTGTTACTTTTATATCAAGTTATGTTGGTGTTTCTGTATATGTACTAAATTATGTCCATAATTAGTTTGTCCAAAATGTGTAACATGTATACCTACCCTGATGTTATGTGTGATGTTTTAATCTAACAACATTAAACATTCATGCATTTTCACTATGTGTTATTTTACTCAAAAACACACACATTCACACATCAATCATTACCCCTCACCTCAAATTACAAATATAACTTACATTACACATCTGTATGTACCTACCCTTACAAGCCCTCTAACATATTTATTATTAAAAACACAGTAAACTTCTAACTGAACATAAACTTTTATTAAGAACAAACATAATAAGGGGGGGGGGGGATAAAAATAAATTAAATGCGGGCCTCCAAACGTAAAAAAAGAAGATTTAAATAAAAAAGGGTAAGGAATATCTCCCGCAAGATGTTGTCCACCTCCTCCTGGTGCTGTTCAGTGTCTGTAGTGAAGGGATAAAAAAAAAAAATAAT
The DNA here is from genome assembly GCF_055691185.1 of Crinia signifera. Lineage (NCBI taxonomy): Eukaryota > Metazoa > Chordata > Amphibia > Anura > Myobatrachidae > Crinia > Crinia signifera. The sequence goes on along the minus strand of NC_139223.1, from coordinate 34,926,670 downwards.
ATATAACATACACAAATGTTTGTTGTATTTGTACATAATAAAAAGTTGTGAGTTATGTGTGAAGGCCACATACATTTTTAAACTACATTGAAGATGGGTCTGCTGTAAACACAGTACTAAAAAATAATATGTTAACACACACATACTGTACATAGTAAATAACATTAATTAAATTACTCCTTCTTGGATGAATGTATGCTGTATCCCAATTGGTAGTTTGGTTTTGGGGAACTCTCCTCTAACCTCACAATTAGGCTGTGCTATTTAAGGGTTATGACATTGTTGCGGCTTAAGCACTCCTTACTATTTTAAATTTAGGACATTGCTGTACAAATTATAGGCCTAAAGCTATGTTTGTAAAGCATGCATCTGCATGGCCTCACACACTATTAACAAAACAATCTATAAATGTATGTTGCACATCATGCTGGGAAGTGGAGTTACCCAACACCTGGACCCACATAACTACAACACCACTAATGTCGGATATCTCATTGGATGTACTGTTATGTCAATTATTCAAGGGGTGAGGCATGGCCACACTCCAAAAAACCACCAAGGGGACCCTTGTTCCTGGAGAAGGACAGGCCACACCTCATGGTCGCCCTGCAGTGATATGTTGCAACTAATGTTGATGTTGGATACACATATGTGGTTGTTGTGATTGTTTATGTGTAGAAATGTGTAGGTAAACATTAGACACATTATTTACTTACGGCTAGTTGAGCCATCCTGCTCGCCGCTGGTTGGGTGTGCGGTGGTTGGGGGGGTCAGGAGCAAGGGGGATGGGATAGGACTTGGGATACTGGTAGTGGGTGTGAGTGGGGATTGGAGAGGTTTGGGGGTGGGTGGTGGAGAGGTGTAGGGGGGTTGGAAATGGGGTGGGGAGGGGGTGGGGGTAGGGGAGGGGGTGGGGGTTGGGGAGGGGGTGGGGGTAGGGGTGTGGGTGGGGGTTGGGGAGGGGGTGGGGGTGGGGGTTGGGGAGGGGGTGGGGGTAGGGGTGTGGGTGGGGGTGGGGGTTGGGGAAGGGGTGTGGGTGGGGGTTGGGGAGGGGGTGGGGTGGGGGAGGGGGTTGGGGAGTGGCTGGTGGAAGGGGATGGGGAAATTTGGTGGGCCCCAGCTTGACCCATTGTCTCCTCCTCTTCCTCCTCCTCTTCCTCTTCCTCCTCCTCTTCCTCCTCCTCTTCCTCCTCCTCTTCCTCTTCCTCCTCCTCGTCTGCCTGCTCCCGGGCTGCCTGCTCCCGGGCTGCCTGCTCCCGGGCTGCCTGCTCCCGGGCTTCTATGCGTGCCCTTGCCCGTGCTGAAATGTTCATGTTGATGGTATAGAAATCGAAGATTGGGGTTCATAAAAAAGGGGGAAAGAAAAATTCACATTAGTCATGCTCATAACCTTCCAAATTATCATTGCTGTTATATTTCAGACATTTATCATGCAAACTAATTGATATGCTACACCCAAAAACTGAGCAACTACTTAAACCCCCCCCTATACACCCCATATACACCCCATATACACCCCATATACACCCCCTATACACCCCATATACACCCCATATACACCCCCTATACACCCCCTATACACCCCATATACACCCATATACACCCCCTATACACCCCCTATACACCCCCTATACACCCCATATACACCCCCTATACACCCCCTATACACCCATATACACCCCATATACACCCCCTATACACCCCATATACACCCCCTATACACCCCATATACACCCATATACACCCCATATACACCCCCTATACACCCCATATACACCCATATACACCCCATATACACCCATATACACCCCCTATACACCCCATATACACCCCCTATACACCCCATATACACCCCATATACACCCATATACACCCCATATACACCCCCTATACACCCCATATACACCCCCTATACACCCCATATACACCCATATACACCCCCTATACACCCCATATACACCCATATACACCCCATATACACCCCCTATACACCCCATATACACCCCCTATACACCCCATATACACCCATATACACCCCATATACACCCCCTATACACCCCATATACACCCATATACACCCCATATACACCCCCTATACACCCCATATACACCCCCTATACACCCCATATACACCCATATACACCCCATATACACCCCCTATACACCCCATATACACCCCCTATACACCCATATACACCCCCTATACACCCCCTATACACCCCCTATACACCCCATATACACCCATATACACCCCCTATACACCCCATATACACCCCCTATACACCCCATATACACCCATATACACCCCATATACACCCCCTATACACCCCATATACACCCATATACACCCCATATACACCCCCTATACACCCCATATACACCCCCTATACACCCCATATACACCCATATACACCCCATATACACCCCCTATACACCCCATATACACCCACATACTCAGGAACATATTTATAAAAAGTACAGAAAACATTGCAAAAAAACGCAGACATACTAGTAAATAAAAACTTACATCGGGCAATATGGCGGCGAAGTGTAGAAAGCAACACTGGCTGCCGCCGGCGCAGGTCAGACCAGCGCCGCTCAACTTGGGCCAGGCTTCTGCGGACGCCGGTCCGGGCGAAGATTAGCCGGCGGGCAGCATTATACGCCCGCCGCTTGTCCATATTGGACACATATGGGCCCCTGGGCCCCAGGCGCCGGTCCATGACCTCAACCAAGGCCAACAGCTCCTGGGTAGAAAACGCCCTAGCCCTGGTTGAAGTCATAGTGGCAATGGCGCAGTTATTAATTGCAGGTACATATATCACTTTTGGTGCTTGCTGATTGGTGTAAAAAATTGTTTGTTTAGTATTAACTTTATTAATCCTTCTTACATGAACAAACTGGATGCGAATAGAAACTTACGCGGACCGTTCCGATATACACACACCATAACCAACAGCATGCATTCAATGTATAGAGAGGAACTGTATATACAGTGTGCGTAAAATAATACACGCAACCGTCTACTAATAAATACGCTGCTAAAAGGGGCACAATACACCCATTTCCATGGAGAGACGTACTGTATATACAGTGTGCGTAAAAGAATACACGCAACCGTCTACTAATAAATACGCTGCTAAAAGGGGCACAATGCAACATGTTGGTGTATGACAATTTCATACTCATTACATATGTAAGGAAAGCATTATAACGTGATGTTTTGAAATGTGACTCACAAAGCATACACGAACTCCAACAGATACCAGCTGACAACACTCATCATTGGAATGACAGGTGCACACATTTCACGATGTAGCACACAATGCTCCACAACCTGTGTATGTGCATATACAGGTGATTGATCAGGTGCGTGGAGACCTGCGTAATTTAAGCGGCAATTATCGGCGGGAAATATCGGCGTAAATTAGCAACTACATTGCGGGGAAAAATATACACCCCCTTGTTCATGGCGGGAGATTAACATATAAATATTCAGTCAGATGCAGGCCAGAATTGCTGCAAACATGTCTAACTCAGACGATTCCGCAGCTGAGGACGCTCTACAGAGAGCTACAGCAGAATCCCTGCTTGAAGCTTTGCAGAAGAGGGAACAGGAGCGGAGAAGGAGGGCTCAAGAGAGAAGTAGCCTGCAAGACCAAGCGGGCCCCTCACTAACAGGCCCTGTTCAACCTCCACCAGCTCCACAAGGGCCAAGCAACCAGCCAGAACAAGAGGTTGCATCTCTCCAAACAGGTGTGACCCAGCAGGTGCATGTTGAGAGAACTGGGGCCACCAGAAAACGAGCTGCAACATCTAGGGTGAGGACTGAGCAGGATACCACCACCAAAAAGAGAAACCCTGCATTTGTAGAGGCAGAATTAAGAATTTTAGTGCCCAGAGCATGCGAATGGATCGAATTGCCAACCAGGAAGCCGGGTGCCAGTGCAAGGAGAAACCTTTGGGAAAAGATCACAGAGGAAGTGAACCAGGTGTCACCAGTGGTCAGAGATTGGCTAGCGGTGAAGAAAAGGCAAGTGTGTTTGTCCCCCTGATAATGTCATATGTGTGTACATATGTTACATGTATGTTTTGAGAATAATAGAAAGGTGTGTTTGTAGATAGTGCTACACTTCAATGTCACATGTGAACACAACCATGTCTAATAACCCACATTGATATATGAAACATGCACCATTGGTGTGACGTGAGGTTATGGGCACAGTTCTGCTCATGTGAAGTATGTGAAGTATGTGATGGGACAAGAGAAAGTGTGTTTTGGAAAGAGTTGTTGTAACATGTTCCATATGATGCAACTGAAACAAGAATGAGCAAACTGTGCACATGTAGCTGGTGAGAAACTACACATCCCAGTATGCCATCCCATAGTTAAATGACTCCATAATAACCACACTGTCAAGCTATGGTGGAATGTGTAGTTTCACAACAGGTGGAGGTGCCTAATTTGGCCATGGATGATGTCATTTCTGCATAGTGATCTATGTATGTGCATTTAGTGGCCTAATGAATGAGATGAGACACTGAAATGCCTCCTAATGGAGACATTAATGTGTGTGTGGGACACATATGGCTAAAAAACATAAGATCACCCACACTAGGAAATGTAACGTAGTCATGATGTTCACTAGCACAGTGGTGCACATATCTCATGGTGATATTTGTATTTTTAAACTTGTAGGTGGACAGACTTCAAAACGACACTGAAGAGGAAGATGACTGACCGGTACAACCACAGCATGTCCACCGGGAGAGGTCCTATGCCCGATAATTTGGAGTATACCCCCCTGGAGCAGGACGCCTTGGACGTCATTGATGTGGCCGAGGTCAGGGGGATCTCCAATATGGACAGTGAGCTCCCGGCGGAGGTCTTTGATGCTGCTTTTGATGGTAAGTCACAGTAATGCATTGTATTTTGAAAGATATTTTTTAGTGCGTATGTGATGGTGACATTGTTTTCAATTATTATCCTAGCAGAAGCAGAAACCCAGGATGAACCGGCAGCATCTTCCTCTGCAGAGCCACAGGTGGAGCAAGTGGTCCAGCCTCCACCAAGACGACACCCCCAGCCCCAGCCACAGGAGACATGGGATGAGAGCGTGATGGTGATGCTGGAGAGGATCGAGCAGCAAGGGGTGGATGCTGCGCTCCGTCAGCAGCAGATTGGGGAATTTTTGGAGGATTGGAAGGCCACAAACAGGCAGCAGTGTGAGGCCTTCAACCGCATGAATGACACTCTGGCGGCTGGCATGCAAAGCATTGGCCAACACCTCAGCCGCCAGAATGACATTCTTGCGGAGCTGCTGACCACCGCCAGGTCCCTAAGGGACAATCCCCCATCTGCTGTCCCACCCCAAGCTGCTCCCCAACCTTCCACCTCTGCTGACCCTCCTGTGTCCACTAGGGGAAGACGCCGCAAGCCATCTGAGCCAAAGGCCCCTGTCCCCAAGGCCCCATCCAAAAGGGGGAAAAAAGGGCCCAAATAATGAGACCTGGTTCACTTCCTCTGTGGTTGGACCCCAAATGTTTAAATTGCACTGGACATCCACTTCCTGAGTTGGCCATCGATCCATTTTCGTGCCATGGGCATTAAAGTTCTTATTTTGACCTCTACAAATGCAGGATAAATTTTTGGTGGTGTGTATCTTGCTTAGTATTCACCCTGGTTGTTGCAGTACGTATTCTGGTGTCCCCATTTCTTTCACCATTGCATTTGCAGGGTAACACATGTTTGGAGATATGCAACCTCTTGTTCTGGCTGTTTTTTTATTTTTGTGTCTATTTTATTTGTTTATTTGATTTATGACATGAAAGTGTCAAATAAGCTGTGATGCTGAACAGCAAATAAATTTATTTTACCAATTAAAACAAAATTGTTGTATGTGTAATTTCTTGTGTGAAACAAATACTACATTTATGTGTACTTACTGACCAGGGTATTTTTGAACATTTGTTGAAGTGTGGTAGAAGTTTCCCATGTGTAACCCTCTCCATGGCCATTCCCATGTTCCTATCCAACTTTTCCCTGCTAATTAGTTTGTGTCAGCACATGTGCAGAGCAACTTAATAGGTGAGAAAGCAGTTTGTGTGCAGGTGAGGTAGCTCCTACAGTAGTAGGTAAAAGCAGGTCCAGAACAATGCTTTCCTCATGGAGTGGGTGAGGCAGACAAACAAGGGTCAAAAGGTACATTTGTGTAGTAATGCATATGTGTCCTCCCTAAAAAAAGATGTGTGAATCGGCCAAACATGAGAAAATTGCTTGTGAACAAACATGTATAACTTTTTAAATATATATGATTTTACAGTGTCATAAGCAGATGTAGGAATCCTTTGTTAGAGAGATGTGAGTGCAATAATGTGATTGGTGGCATCTTACATCCAGAGTGTAGTCAAATCCAATTCATAGCAGATCAGATAGTGGTACAGTTCTGTATTTTGGGTACTATACAAAGATTGTGTGCAAAATAGTGGGCATGGGCTTAAAACATTGCTGAAACATCCTTTGTAGGTGTTAGATGTGGTTTATGTTATTGTATCATAAATACAAAACCTATGTTTGTATTAGAGTGAACACGTTGACACATGTCGACTTGTGTAGATTGAGTGTGCTACTGTGTAAAGTCTATGAAAGCACGTAGTGAATGTGTATAACTGTTTAGCAAATACCTACCTTAGCATATATAAGCAGGTCTTAAAAAGATTCTTACCTTAAATTAAACAAACCTTTAAATGTAGAGAAGTATAGAAAGATAAGCTTCCAATGTGTTTGAGTGCTGTGTGTGGCTTGCAGGTAGTGAAATCATGGTTTTGACTTAATAGACTGCAGCATTGCTTATTACATTCAGGTGTATGTGTTTGAGTAGTAATCAGCGTTAATTAGCAAACCCAGGCGCACGCTGGCATGCGGTATCTGTAGGGGTGGTCTGAGCTGGCGGTTGGCGGCCGCCTGTTTTGTGTCCGAAATGAACGGTGCTTTAGGCGATCGTGCGGTAGTAGCACCGCTCATTTTTAGTGCACACCCCCGTGTACGCCCATATTTACGCCCATTTTCCCTCATTATTTCGGCCGCTCCCCTCATCACGCCCCTATGCCGCCCCCAATGCCCGTACACTCGCGTACAGGTTTTTTCGCACGTAGAGACCCGTCCGTAAGCGTTGTGTTGTGTTCGCGCCTGCGCATTAGCGAATGTACGCATGCGCAGATCATGAAAAACCCCGGAACGTACGCGTACGGCCCGGCCGCACCAACCAGAGTAAGGCCCCTAGTCCCTTAGTTTACCACAAGTGTGGGGGTGAATGTTTTTTTGTGTAACATATATTGAAAAGTTCCACTCTGAAATATAAGGGGTGAAATCTAATTGGCCTGTCAGGATCTGTCATAATCCCTATGGAAGGTCTGCACAGCTCAGATAACAATTTGTATAACACGTTAGACATTTCTAATGGAAATATAAAGGATAGTAAGAATAAGTCGGAGATGAAAAAGAAAGCACACAGCGATTAGCCTGTAAGGGCCTGTAGCTGAATGTATGCTGGTAAATCCATTTCACATGACTGGGCAGTTCTGCTGTAGAAGAAAAAGCACAAAAGAAAATAAAAATGTTGAAATTCTTCAATAGTTGGAGAGCCTCAGGAGATCTCTATTGGAAATCTTGCAACTTGTAGAGTACCAATAAATATCATACAGGGACATCCAGGCAACATCCACTGTAAGTCCATGTATATGCATCCGGTACTAGACAGTATCCAGTATCAATTGGGGGGGGGGGGGGGGGCAGGGAATAATGGTCAAAGGAATACATTGAGAGGAAGTTTGTCATTTAGGCCATGTGGTTTGATGGAATTTAGGCGATGAATCCAGACGACTTCTCTTTTAAGAAGGGCCCCATCTCTGTCACCTCTTCTCATAGTTTCTGGGATATGGTCCAAGACCATGTGTTTGAGATCAGTCAACCTGTGTGGCGCCTTGGCGAAGTGTCTGGCCACTGGTTGGTCATTTTCCTTCCCTGCTAAGGCCTTCCCAATTGCTGATCTATGCAAGGCCATTCTGGTCCTAAGAGATCTCACGGTTTTACCGACATATAGCATTTTACAAGGACATTGTATGATGTATACCACATGTGTGGTTTTACAGGTTACTCACACGTAGTCAACATTTTCATTTATGAACAGAATAGTCTGATCCAACATATGCATCCTAACATGACCATTTCGGGCTATGACTTGAACACAGGCACTATACAGGATCTGAGACTGATCGTTACATCCCATATTGACAGACTCTATATTACTTCCAGCATCAGACACTGTTGGATGGCATTTATCTGTTAATGAAATTTTAATTTTAATATTGTACTCATAATTGTCACACAATCACTATTGTCTGTTTCACATTCTTTTCAGGTGCTGCTCAGACGGCGCCGGACAGACGCTTCCGCAAGCCGCCATCATATATCTGAAGCTTGCGTTCCAGCGCCATGACGCTGACACGCAAATGACTCACCACCTATACACAGGCATCCGTCTTCCGGCCAGAGCGGCTTCCGGCAGCGAGCTCCCCGGCGTCTGAACGAACACGCCTCACGGTAAATTTTCACCTTATATAAGTTTGATGTATGATCACTGTTATTGTTGTTTCCTGCACCTTGACAAAGGGGCTAGTCCCCGAAACGTTGGACCGCTTGAATACCTCTGTTTTAAAAACCCATTGAGTGCCGCTGTTTGTGTATACTTCTATACCACCTGGCTATCTATTGTATCCTGAGGGCACCTGGGAGTTTGTCCCATAGAGTTGGAGTGCCAAGCCGCAACACTACCTCTCTATCTATCTATCTATATATATATATAGTAGGTTGGTGCGTTCGGCACTCCGGACGATTAGTCAATTTACCTTGGTGCCTTCCCAATGGTTTGTAGATACGTCCTGCGGATTCCTTAAGCTCTTGCATTTGAGCTTAAGAAAATAAGGCGGCACTCCAAGGATTTAAGTAAAGTATGAAAGGTTTTATATAAGCATGGTGATAATAAAGGACATCTACAACGACGTTTCAAGGCCCACTGGCCTTTTCATCAGGATGCCGTCCAAAGTGCAATGTGTGCTGTGCAAAAACAAGTTTTTGCACAGCACACATTGCACTTTGGACGGCATCCTGATGAAAAGGCCAGTGGGCCTTGAAACGTCGTTGTAGATGTCCTTTATTATCACCATGCTTATATAAAACCTTTTATACTTTACCTAAATCCTTGGAGTGCCGCCTTATTTTCTTAAGCTCAAATGCAAGAGCTTAAGGAATCCGCAGGACGTATATATATATATATATATATATATTAGAAGAATGGGTAAGGCGTCACTTAAGGGCTTAGAAGAAAAGTATTTATTATGAGGCGGTCATTGCCGTTTCGGGTGTTACCCCGTCGTCAGGACCAAAATGTGTTCCGGGTGTCCGTGAAACACTGCCATCTTTAGGCAGCAAGGGAAACTACATCTACGGATGGAACCCCTCTAATTCAGCTCCAGCGCTCACCAGAATGTCCCCGCTGGCGAGCGCTGGCTGAGACTGTGACGCGAGAGCGTCTCACACACATGCACGTCCCAGTCATTCGGCAGTGGGGATCTGAATCCCTGCCATCTCTGCTTCAGGGTGACGGGCAGGGTTGTGGTTGGTGCGGGGAGGAATCGGCGACCGATGGGGGGCTCCGTCTGAACCCAGTGGATGGCAACAGCAGCGGAGACTGGTGATTCCAATGCCAGCCCCAGCCTGAATGAGCGGGCTTACTAGTATATCATATACACACAGCCTGAAGTTTATTTCAGTGGCGTCACTACTGGGGACGCACTCAGGTGTCACCAAAATTAAGATACTTGCTCAGTGAGTTGGGCACTGCACTGTAACATTACTTGCACCGCCTGGCTACTTTCAAAGTGTAGCTGGCAGAGGGTCCAGATTTTTAGGGTCACCCCCCACAGTCCAGGAAGGGTAGCTGGCCCTCACGCATCCTGCCTGCTTCCTAGTGAGTGAGGTCAGGATTATGTTAAAAGCAGTCAAGACCTTTCTGCTCTGCAAAGGGACAGAGTGAAAGACAGGTATGGTGTCATTTAGCCCCTGTCCCTGGATATGCAAATCGCAGGCATTTTGCTGGAGTGACAATCCGGCCCTGCCCCCAAAGTGTTGTGCTTCAACTACTATTTTGGGCAGGTACAGTATGCAGTGTAGAAGTCGGCACTGCAGCCACAGCAACCCCACAAAGATTCTGGACCCCCCAAATGATGAAAACAGGGGTCGGAATATGAAGCCTCCTGTAAAGCCACACACCCTTTTTGCACCACAAGCTGAAGGCAGAAGTATGCAGACCCGCATAAAAACAGAAATCGATTTTTCAAATAAAATTTCTCCAGCTACCGTTTCCTCATTACATTGGCCTTGAGAGACTGCCCAGGTGATGCACTTTCAGAGCCTTTGAATCTAATACAGGGTTGATGACTTTTGTAATCTCTCAGCAGGAGTTCGGGGAGCAGGGCTTAAGCGTGCCGTCATTAAGCCGTGCCCCCATGATAGGGACTGACCCGATTTGCCGATTTCCTCAGAGGGGGTGGGGCTAAAATGACGCGATTATGCCACTTTAGCCCCTGCCACCCCGATGCGAAGATTGGCAGATCTGGTTATTTAAACGGCGAGGTGAGGGGGAGGAAGACGCGATCGGGGGTGGAGCCGGGGTCCCCAAGAAACAGGAGGGTTGCCCACCTTTACTGGGGGCCGGGTGAATGTGTTGTCCACGGGAGGAATTTCTAGGGGTGGAGGAGACCATGGACCCATTCTTATGTAGATGTACCTTTAATGTCAAAATGTATAAAACAATGTCTAATGCATCACACCTACTGCAGAATATTTTGACGGAACTGTGTAGCTCTTTCAGTGTTAGGTTGCTTCTCCCGCGATGTTCAATGGTGAGATACCGCAAGTCTTTCCTTCCTGCTGCAATTAGATTGTATAACTGTCATGGTCTGTAGTAGATCTTCATGTTTTTAGATTTTATATTGTCTGGACTTCTTATCGGGGGAGTAACTAGAACTTGTCAGGCCCCATAGCAACAATTTGAACGGGCCCCCCCTAGCATTGTCACGAGAAAGAGATGGTGTGAGTGAGAAAGGGTGTGAGGGAGAGATTGGGAAAGACAGAGAGTGAGAAAAAATGTCAGGGAGAAAAGAAAGTGGTTTGTACTGGCGCTGGCTGAAAAACACACTTAAGACGGTATAGTATTATAAATTTTACTAATGAAACCATATTAATAAATTTAAAATGAATAAAAAAATACAATTTTAACAAAAACTCTTTAGTTAAAAAGATGACTAATCGTGGGGCTCAGTATCTTCTTACACATTGGGGGTATAATAAGAAAGTTATAACCAGCTGAATAAAGGTAGATTTATATTACCATCCTTGTAGACATTATTTGTATTCCAAAGTTTTGGGTTTGATAATGACCAATTGTTTCCAGTGCTTTGTGTTTTAATGAGCTCAGGATTCCCTTGTAGCTCACCTAGGTATCCAACTCAGGGATTAAGCTGAATCCCACAGCGGCAGCTCGATTCCTGGATCCAAATATATGGTGTGCTGGTTTCAGGGAAAGATAGGTAGGTCTCTAGGATGGGTTACCCCTTCAGCTGGTCAATTGCTGGTGCTCAACGCGTTTCCCCGGTTCAGTAGATATCCGGCTTCCTCAGGGAGAAACAGAGGCTGAAATGGAGTGAGCATGGTTTTGCCTTGTAAGAGATTGCCCCTTTAAAAAAAATGCCCGGCTTCGTCCGGGCACCTCACACGGCCACCGAACTAGGACTTCATTACATTCTGTCCAGAGAGTGAGAGAGGGTGGCAGGGAGAGAAGGAAGAGAGAAAGGAAGTCAAAGAAAGTCAAAGAGAGAGAAAGTGTCAGGTAGAGAGAGAGTAAGATAGAGGCTGTGAGGGAGGAGAAAGAGGCGAGACAGAGGGGAAGGGAGAAAGTGTTGAGAGAAGGGTCCAGGGGGTAAAAAGAGTTGGCAGGGGGAGACAAAGAGCGGAGATGGCAGGGGAGAGAGAAGAGGTGTTGAAGGGGGATACAGGAGAGACAGGTGTGTGGGGTTAGAGGGGGTGTGGGAGAGGGGACACGGGAAAGAGAGAGGTGGAGTGAGAGAGGGGGTGTGGGAAAGGGGACATGGGAGAGGGAGGGGGTGTGGGAGAGGGGACATGGGAAAGCAAGAAGGGATGTGAGAGAGGGGACATGGGAGAGAGAGTCTCCCATGTCCAAGGTCTCCGAATACCTCACGGCCATCTCAGCCTGGATGACCCAACGCTTCCTGAAACTAAACATGGCTAAAACTGAACTTCTAATCTTCCATCCCCGAACATCCCCTCTTCTCCCACTATCTCCATCAGCATTGGTGAAACCGAGATCACCTCCACCGACCAAACGCGCTGCCTCGGTGTCATCATTGACTCCTCCCTCTCTTTCACCCCCCACATTCGTGCTCTCTCACAGTCTTGCCGCTTTCACCTACGCAACATCTCACGCATCAGACCATTCCTCTCCACTGACGCGACCAAAATTCTCATTCATTCTCTTGTCATCTCCCGCCTTGACTACTGCAACATCCTTCTCTCTGGGCTACCTCTCACCCGCCTCGCACCTCTCCAATCCATTCTTAATGCTGCTGCTAGGCTTATCTTCCTCTCCCACTGCTCTACCTCCGCCTCCCCCCTCTGTCTATCTCTTCACTGGCTCCCCATTCCTTTCCGAGTTCTCTTTAAACTCCTCACCACCACCTACAAGGCTCTCTCCTCCTCCACCGCTCCTTACCTCTCTTCACTGATCTCTATCCACACTCCCTACCGTCCTCTTCGCTCCATCGCTGACTGCCGACTGACCTCTCACCTAATCACCTCCCCCCACTCCCGTGTCTAAGACTTCTCTCGCGCTGCCCCCCTGCACTGGAACAACCTCCCGCCACCCATCAGGCTTTCTGATTCCCTTACCTCCTTCAAGCGCTCCCTCAAAACCCACTTTTTTTCGACTAGCCTATCCCTCCTCCTAACCTCTTTTGATCCTCCTATCCTGCCTCCGTTTCCCTCCGTTCCTACTTATCCTATTGTTTTTCATTCGTCCACCCACCTATTTTTAGTATGTCAACTCTTATGAGTAGGGTCCTCCTTCCTCACGTACTCACCCTACCTCTTTACCTCACCTGTGCTCCTGTCCTGTTCTTCCCTTCCTCTACTTCATCTTCAGTCTCCTCGACAATTTTGACACCTACTTCTGAACTGATGCTGATTTTAGTTCTACCAGCTATACCCCTATTCATACTGTATTTTTCAACACACCCTGTACGTTACCTTTTAATTTGTTTTTTCTTTGCTATGTACGGCGCTGTGGACACTTTGCGGCGCCTTATAAATAAACGTACTACTACTACTACTACTAGAGAGGGGGCATGGGAGAGGGGACACAGGAGAGGGGGTGTAGGAGAAGGGACACTGGAAAGCGAGAGGGGTTGTGAGAGAAGGGACATGGGAGAGGGAACACGAGAGAGAGGGTGATCCATTGAACTGCAGTGTCTCCATTCCTATGCGGGCATTCTGATGTGATGTCGGGTCTCCTGATGTGGCGCCGGCGCTCTCTGGTGTGGCGCCTGGTCTCCGAAAGACGGAGTCACTTAGGTATCTGACCTGATGCAGCAGCAGCGCTCTTTGATGTGGCACTGGCCTGGTATCCCATGCGGCATCCCGGCTCGTGTTCCGGGTCTCCTGTGCGCGGTGCAGGCAGTGGCGTGTAACTGCCGCTGAAGGGGACTCTGCCTGCGTTGCCTTATTGAAAAAAAAAATCTAGCAAAAAAGTTAAGGGGGTGCAGGGGATTGCTTGCAGGACCTTGTGTCCCCCCAAGCCCCGGGCCCCGTAGCAATTGCATCCCCTGCACCCTCCCTAGTTACTCCACTGCTTCTTATAATGTATGCTCTTATTATGCTATTTTACTCTTATCTGCACCTTTTCTCCATTGTGAGACGAATAAAGGAATTCTGTTCTATTTTATTCTATTCTAACGCCTATTATTCTAACGTTTGTCCACAATTACTTTGACCATAAACAACTTAAATTAGATCATGGACCACCAATCCAGGGCACCCCTGCAATGCACCCAAGGCACCCCAGGGTGCCACAGCACACAGTTTGGGAACCACTTGGTTAGATGCTGTCAGTCAAAAGGTCGACATATGTTTTTCACATTTTTTTGGTCCCAAATGTCGACACAGTCGACATGGACACTGTATCAGTGCACTCTCCATGCTACGCTCGGCACACTATCATATTCTCCCTCCGCGTCCTAGTGGACGGTAGGGCACGAAATATCGCACATGTCGGCAAAACCCCCCCCTGAAAAACCCATGTCGACATTTTGACTGTCAACCTTCCCAATGTCAACCTAATCCTTGTGTCGACCTTGTAACCCCGTCCACCTTAGGCATGTTGACCTCTTGTCTATGTCAACTTAAGACCTGTCAACATTCAGTGGTCAAAGCAATGTATGTCAAAATTCGACCTAACGACCATATACCAGTACGCAAAGTCGGTGCGACATGGGGGGTGGGAGCTTGATATGGCCGCCGTTGCTGAGTCCAGGGGGGATGGGGTGATGCTGCCGCCAAGTCCAAGGGGCATGCTGCCACCACCGAGTAGGACTTCAGTTGTAGGGGATGGGTGGGGGGGGGGGGCTGCTCTCAAAAGCCGCCCTCCAGTGGCATATGCCTAAAGCTGCCTAGTGGTGGCGCCGGCCCTGCCAGTACGGACGGTTATGATTTGCCTTCTGTTTACAAAAAGGACAAACTAACTGAACCACAGGACGAATATAAATATGATCCATTTTTCGAGTTTATTAGGTGGATATTTTATGCACACTGAGATCACCAAAGTTTAATTGACAAATAACATTTCAAAGCAAAATAGAATTATTCAATTAATAAATATCCCCTCAAACAAAAGCATTTCCACTTCTGATGAAGTATTGTCATAATTAGCCGTGGCCAAAAAAAGGTAAACAGTGCGTACTGTATATTGAACAACAAGGCCTGCAATAGTTAATTAACATGATACAATTGTACATATCTATGTAATAGATTATTAGGCAAATAAATAACTGATTTATGGAGAGGTCCATTTTTATTTCGATCACATGTAAATTATCTCAAAGAAATCTAGAATTTTTATAGATTTATACATTTGTAATAGTAGTTACAGTTGTAATGACCACATTTGGACATAACAGTGTAAAAAGTGTTGAATTTCCAATGGGGTAAAATGTGAGGAAATTTGCTGGTGTTATGTAGGAACAGAAACCTCCAATAGTAGACAATACAAACTGGGCTGTGTTAAATGTTTTAGATGTACAAGCATCACCTGCGAACAGAAAGATACAAACATATTAATACAAGGTGGTTTGTCTTAACACAACCATGATTGATAACTTTTTGGCAGTGGGGGACGGCTAGCAATGGTGGTATGAACACAACAAGACATTGATCTTAAAGTTATTCCCTTCAAAAAGAGATTATACTGGATTTTATAGTCTATATCAGTGGTTCCCAAACTGTGTGCCGTGGCTCCCTGGGGTGCCTCGGGACACTTGCAGGGGTGCCTCGGGTTGGTCATCCAGGACCAATTCAAATTATTTATGATCAATTATTTCTGGACAAAACCAGTGCTGGTGGCTGCCAATCATAAAATGTGTACAATCAGAACCAAATCCTGCCCTTTACCACATAACTGAACCTAAGAATCACATATAAACACAATCTACTTAATTTGATATATATTTTTTGGGGCCTAGGGGTGCCCTGGAAAAATTCTGATACTCTAGGGCAGGGGTGGCCGAACCGGTCCTCGAGATCTACCAACGGTCCACATTTTCCAGATCACCCAGCTGGTGCACAGCTGAAGTCATTACTAACTGTCACATTTTCAAACATGCCTCATTCGTGCCTACTATAGATCCACAGGTTGCCTGAAAAACATGAACTGTTGGTAGATCTTGAGGACAGGTTTGGCCACCCCTGCTCTAGGGTGCCGTGATTAGAAAAAGATTGGGAACCCCTGGTCTATATAATAAAAGACTATCGCGGCTCATTACCTCTATGGGGGAAATTCAAGTGTTGTGTGTGCCGATGGGCACTAGATGGTGCCACTGGCTCTGACATTACTGTTATGTTGTTGAGTCAATGTGACGGGTTGGGAACTAATAATGTATAATTCTGTATTATGGGCGTGATTCTGGTTGACTGGCTAAGCAGCAAATAATTTGCAGCTCAGCGAGCCACCTAACTGAGCAAATGCCCACCCCCTGCTGCCGTCCCAGCCACTTTGCAAATGGATGTTTTGCATAAACATTCATTCGCAGGGGAGCGTCTCGGGCGACCGTTCAATGATTTTTCCTCTGTTCGCAAATATAAGTCAATATGAGAATGTGGCGAACGTCCGATCTGTGAACTGCGTTCGGATAGGGATTTCCAGCGTTTTCCTTGATGTACCCACCGTGTTAATGTCCCTATAAGAAATGCCCCCTGCTTGCCTCCATACCAGTCCCCCCGCCCCACATGAACGCCTTGGCGACTGTGCAAGTTGCCGAAGGTGTCCGCATAGCAACCCTGAACTTGTGAATAAGCGCAGAGTGCAAACATAGGTTCCCAATGCGAATACATCGCGATTGATCAGATCAAAATCAGGCACTAAATATACTTATAGGATTGTATGTTGATGATGAGTCATATCATTTCGTAACAATGACCGATATCGTTAACGGAGTGGGTGCATTTATGGAGTGGGTGAAGTCACTGACAATATTGGCAGATTGTTCAGACGACAGGGGTGGGAGAGTTGTTAAAGATATCGAACATCCACATTAGATGATATGCACATGATATCATAAACAATATCGATCCAAATCGTTAATGATATATCACCCAGGATGCACCCAACATATGAGTCCAGGTTGTAATGGATATTCTTGATATCTGGACCGTTGGGGTACAATGTGGACTGAAATTGGAACCATTGCTCTATTGTCAACATTATCTCTCCTTTAGAAAGTTATGCACCCATTCAAAATATCCCTCTGCATACAAGCTGGTCATCTATCTATGTATAATAGTGTTTATTATATACAGTGATATGTACTAAGGGTAAAAATGTGCCATTTTCTGAGTTCTCTGAGAGGGACCCAATCAGGTTCCTTCCAGCGTCCCCATGGCACCACCATCAGATTGCTCAAGCACAGGAGGACTCCCCGGTATTCAACCCAGAGGTCCCTGTGTTCACAAATGGGATGTTCTTGCAATTCTAAGTGCATTTCTAGGAGATAATACCATAGAGTTCTGAAATCACCGCACAGGTCATCTCTGGGAATACACAGGCCCGAAGGCCTCTACCATTGATCTGTTTGTCCCACATACCTTCATTGTTATATTTCTTCTGCATGTATGTTGTTATAAAGGCTGCAACGTCTGCTCGCCTCGATTCTGACAGACTTTGGAAAATATTATTCAGTGCAGTTATCCTGTAAAAAAAGAGATTCCATTATAATGTGCCTATTACATTGTTCCGCACACACACAGTGATGGCAGCCATCTTGATAGCCTATACAAGACACTGATTGTCAAATAAGCTGTCTGGTGGAAATGTTCATCTCAGCTGCTTTCAGGAATAAAATGATCAAGTATTCAAAGAGGCTTCCTGAGCAACCCTAAGGCCACCCTAAGGTGAAAAAACTCTTGGCTACTATCCAAAACAACGGGATTTAGTGACAAATCTATGATCTGAGCCGTGTATTTCTGGTGACAGTGAATCTAAACACAAATCTAAAGACAAATGTTTGATGTCGCTAGCCTATGAAGGATGCACAGAGGTGGATTTTCAACAATAGAGCCTATGTGCCTGCCTAGGGCACAGCAGGTCCCAAGGGGCCCCATAAAGATATCCTGGCTGTCCAAAACATTCCCAAGGGCTACTACTGCATGATGTCATAACCAAGGCCGTAACTAGGGTGAGCTAGGGGGTCAGACAACTTGGGCGCTGGATAAGGAGGGGCATTAAAATTAATATGTGAAGAGCCTGCCGCCCAACTCAAAGTTCCTATCTTCCCCTTGTTGTGGACTCCTGTGCCGCCACTTAACTTCTTCACCAAATGACCTTGCCCAGGGTACCATGAATCCAAGTTTTTGTCCTGTTATGACATCACATGGACCTGTCCACACTCCCAAAGTCCATTTGATGTTCTTTGATATAAAAAAAATATTTGGACACACAAAATGGTTTCATCCACCGTATGTGGGCAGTCAGGTTACTTTGAATGTGACACAGATATTAAGCTTCTTCCAAAAGACCTAGAACCTGGTTCAGATTTGTTAGTAATGCCAATGTTCACGCCGCTGAGCATTTATAGTACACTTGAGTTACAATGGTACACTGACACTTGGAGGTACACTGACACTTGGAGGTACAGAACTATGGCACACTGACACTTGGAGGTACAGAACAATGGCACACTGACACTTGGAGGTATAGGACAATGGCACACTGACACTTGGAGGTATAGAACAATGGCACACTGACACTTGGAGGTACACTAACACTTGGAGGTACAGAACAATGGCACACTGATACTTGGAGGTACAGAACAATGGCACACTGACACTTGGGGCTACAGTAAAATGGCACACTGACACTTGGGGCTACAGGACAATGGCACACTGACACTTGGGGCTACAGGACAATGGCACACTGACACTTGGGGTTACAGGACAATGATACACTGACACTCGAGCATACAAACAATGACACACTAACGGTGTATCAGAACAATGATGCACTGTGATCCCTGAAGTCCTTTTCGAAAGGGTCACTGACACCTGAGGTCCTAAAACAATAGCACACTGATACCTAATGTCATTGCTCTATAGGGCAATGTTTCCGAATATTTTGCCTTATGGAGAACCTCCTTCCCTCCTGTAGTATGATATGAAACATTGGGGATTAGATTTAAAAGTTAAAGAGCACCATAGGTTATGGACTTGTAATCTGATGCTGGATGCACAAGGTCTCCGAGAAAGTAGTATCTATGGCATTCTGCTGTGGGATTACTTACATGGTCGTAAACACTGTGCATGGGATATCCATTGGTATGTCACTCAAGACCGTGGAATTGATACTGGTAAACAGCACTGAAGTATTTGTGATTAAGTCCTGGGCCATGGATACGGAGATAGAATCCAGTTGGATATACAAATTTTCTGCAGCAAAGCGTAGCAAGATGGCTTTTATTTTTGGGGTTAAGACCTGAAATAACATCAAAAACGAGATTAACTGAAGTAATGGGGACATTCATCAAACTCTCTTGTGTAATCAGACGTTTGTTTGGCAAATATTTCATTTGTGTAAATCTTGTTTTACTTCATAATGTTACAGGTGAATATTCCGACCTGTGATGAGAAGGAGATCAGACTGCTCAAGAAGATGGAACCAGAGGCAAAATTCCCAGTATATTGGGTCAGCACAGCAGAGATTGCGGTGGCATTGTATATAATGGCGGATCTACTGCACGCAGAGGCCGCCTGTACTGGGGTCAGCAGATCAACTACCCCCAACTAGAAAATAAACACAGAAAAAAAAGGCATTAAATAATGTTACAAAACCTAATTATACATATCCAGAATCATTTAGGTCATTTTTTCCCCCCAAAATCCGATGAGAAATTGGCATTTAAAAAAAAAAAAATACATAACTAGGGGGTCTTTTGCACCCCAAACTCATTTCCATTTGTTACCATACTTCCCTACCCTAAGTAGAAACAGCTCATGGAGTGGCAAAATAATCCACAGCATTATCACTCTGTCTCCCTACTTGGTACTGGGTCTGGGTGATAGATAGATAGATAGATAGATAGATAAATAGATAGTCAATAGGTCATCCCCAACAGGTAGACACAGAGGAGTAACTCTGGGATGCAGTGGAGTCACCTGCTGCCGGGCTCCTGCTCCCATGGGGGCACCTCTCCTCCCCTGTGTGTTTGAAACAGTTAATTGAAAGCCATCCATATCACTTCTGTGGCTGACCGCCTCCTAGCAGGACCATAGATACCTCACATTCTCTTTATTCTAAACACACACACACACACACATTAACAGTATATTTATATAAGGTTGGTACGTGTACGTGGGGGGCACCAATATTTATCTTGCCTTCAGGCAACTGGAACGAACTTAAGTCACTGGGTAGACATTCTATATGTCGACAGGGTCATACACCCCCCACAGACACACAAACACACACACACCATCTAGATTCAAGATAATTGAATCTGATTGGTTGCTATGGGCAACATCCCGCCTTCAATAGAAGTTCCATCTTAGTAAATTTACCCCTTAGAGTGCCTGATTCAGCAATGAATGCTGCTGCCTTCGTTCTCGCTAGCAGAATCGCAACTGTGATAATAGGGGTAATTCAGACCTGATTCCTGGGCTGCTGATCTTTGGAAATCAGCGATCATTTAGTTGCTACCCCGCCGGAGTGAAATCCCACCCATGTGTAAGGCTGCAAATGGCATTGCAGCATTGCCAACATACACAAATCCATTGGCATCACACTGACCTTCCGGTGATTTCTGTAGGGTGTGCAGTGGCTCAGTAGCCAGGGACTTATTTGGAGGCTGCGAAGAGATGGGCTGATAAGGGTTCCCCTGCATGTAATAGCACCGCCAGAGTTTTTAGACAGCCATCGATGCACCATCATCTCCACTGGCTATGCATCTGACCACGCAGGCCACTTCCACTGACACGCCCACGCCACTCCCATTACACGCCCATGTGGTTAATATTATTATTATAAGTTTATTTAGAAGGCACCACAAGTGTTTCGCAGCGCCGTACAAAGGAACAGTACAGGGAGACAAAACAGTATTAGGTACTTGTGGATTATCACAGCTCCCATCGCATGCCATATATAGTGGCATGCGATGCGATGCGATTTTTACCGATTTTTGACGTTTTTTGACAAAATCGTATGCAATCGCATCGCATGCGATCGCATCGCATGCGATTTGATCGCATACGATTTTGCACTGAAAAGCATCCAAATGCATTGGAATTAGTATTAAACATGTTCAATGGCCCCCAAATGGCATTTTTGAGGCTGTACCACCCCCACTATCAACGCGAACCCGAAGCGTGGCGAGCGCAGCGAGCCCGCAACGGGCGGCGGTACGCGTCCTACGACCTTTTCATACCCCCACTATCCACGTCGGCGTGGAGATGAGAATAGAAAGTGTGGCGAGCGCAGCGAGCCACCGAGCCCGAAGCGTGGCGAGCGCAGCGAGCCCCGCGAGGGGACGCGGACACCTGTGAAGCCCGTGAGGGGACGCGTATACCTGTGCTGCGCTCGTCACACTTTCTATTCTCAACTCCACGCCGACGTGGATAGTGGGGGTATGAAAAGGTCGTAGGACGCGTACCGCCGCCCATTGCGGGCTCGCTGCGCTCGCCACGCTTCGTGTTCGCGTTGATAGTGGGGGTGGTACAGCCTCAAAAATGCCATTTGGGGGCCATTGAACATGTTTTATACTAATGTCAATGCATTTGGATGCTTTTCAGTGCAAAATCGTATGCGATCGCATGCGATGCGATTTTTTCGCATACGATGGCCATCGTGGCAGCCGTGATAATCCACAAGTACCCAGTATTACATTGAATAAATAACACTCAGACCACCACCCATACACTGCCCACTGATCGACAACTCCATTTCTGCGTTCTCACACGCAATGCCACCTTTGTGTGTACAATCAGGAGAACGCATGCACGCATTTCAAATAAAGTATGCAAATGCACTGCATTAAATAATGACCCGATTGTGCCAACATCGGCATCACATTCAGTTAACGTCCAATTGATATTGACTGTGAATGGGCAGTTTGTACGTTCATGCAGCTGACCATTAATTGGTAGATTGCGCAGGCGCCAATGTACTCTAATGATGCCGGAAAAAATATATGGCCTTTGATAAAGCCATCCGTGGATAACGAAACGCGTTAGGCGGACACCTCTCTACTAAACCTGTGGATTACAATATCGATATACCAACCCTCGTTTGGACCAGCTCTCCAAACCTTAACAAAGCACTGGACTTTCAAAAGGGACACCACCACCTGCAAATTTATTTGAGCCCTCCATTCCGTGAGATGTGTGCCACCTTTCCTCACGAGGGGAGTTTATAACATCAGGCTACAACCAGGTATATGGACACCCGCCATTCCAGCAACTTATGAGAGAGCAACTTCTAGGAACAAGTGAGACTGTGTACCGATCCTTTCCACATTCAGGTTATACGTAGAGGTGATTACTGTCACACTGACTGTTCCTATTTATTTTTATTTTTTCATATTTTCATATTGTGATTTTATTGTCATGTTTTATAATGATGTGATTTATTAAATAATAATATCAATGTAATACCCAATCGGTCATTTATCAATTTTAATTAGTTTAGCGCTCCACCACACACTCTTTTTTCCAGGAGCTGAATGGATGCCTGTGTGCGGCATCCATTCACCTCGCGGATGGGGGCTGGTGCACAGGGGCTGGGGGCAGCCCAACAGCTTACCTTGGTACTTGGCTGCCCCCAGCGCGGCGATCAGCGATCCCAGTGGGGGTGATCGGGGTCCGGCGCTTGGAGATGATGTCATCTCCAAGCACCGCCTCCGTCTACATTGTGGGTAGGCACCGCAGTGTAAACGGTGAAAATCCCAGATCCGACCTGGCTTGGATCCATGTTCCAAATGCCGAGTCGGATCCGGGATTTTTGGTGTAAAAGGGGTATTAGTTGCAACACTTTCCAAATCTCACACCCCTGATTTCTCGACACTTTCCCTGTACTCCTCAATGCCCGCTGACGAAACGCAGCCATTTCTTCTTCAGAGAAGGTTTTTAACACGGGCCCTTATTCTGATTGATGCGGATATTCCCGCATTCTTACGGTGCGGTCCGCACGCCACGGTGTTTTTCCGCATGCGGCCATCGTCCGTAGAAACGCCCACGTGTCCTCCGCATTCGGACGGACTCACTCTTTAAGAACAGGGCGTGTTTACGGACGACATACAAATCATGCGTGTGCGGGAGAAACACTCCGATTCGTCACGGTATTACAGAGTATTACAGAGTATGCTCGGGAATACCGCATCCGAACGGGAGCCAAGCGGTGCTACCGCACGTAAGCGGAGGATTTCCGCCAAACAACCCACTATGAAGTATCTTCTGCAATACATCACATGACCCACTTATTCAATTACCTATCCTCATAAACTTGACTGTGACATGAATATAAATAAATGTGTTTACTTTACCCAAAATGTGTGGTTTCATGAGTACATGTCAAATACACATGTGTATTGTTAGTATTAATATTCTGTCATGTCCATTGTTAGCAGTTTGAAAGTGTCTGACAAGTACAGCATATGTGGGTGTTTAGTACGGGTTCCTTGAAGCAGCAATGGTTTCAATTAAAGCACTGACAAGCGTCCTATTAGTGAGTAATGAGTAAAGGAGTAGATTCTATTGGGTTCAGGTGTTAATGGTTGTAGTCATTAGGCGTACGTTCGCCTACCGCATGAACGAGTGGTGTCCGCAAAGCAATAGTACACTTGTGGACACCGCACATTTCTGCCCTTTTTTCATCGCGTGCATTCGGAGTGGTTTCCGAATGTACGCCCCCCAACATAAGTGTACTCCCCCGTGTCCGCCCATGTTTCCGCCCCGTTTTGCCCACTTTGAAACTACGCCCATGTGTCATTCCGCATGACGCCCATAATACGCCCCTATTTCCCGACTGATAGCGGCGAACAGTTTTGGACGGGATTTGGCCGAACTGGTACGGAGTCAATGCGTGGCACATGCGCGTAGCGTTCTCCACGCATGCGCAGACGTCATAAAGACGCGATCCGTAAGTACGCGGTAAAGTCCGCATCAATCAGAATAAGGGCCACGGAGAGATTAAACAAAAAATTCAACAAGACTCACCACATCTATGTTGGGATATATGTCGAAGATGTTACCCCATTCTGCCAAACTGATTAGTGACCCAAAATTCTTCTGCAGCAAATCTCTAGAGCCCAGTCCGCCACTGTTGCAAGCAGAACCTAGATACAGTAGAAATGTTTTGATTTTACACATCAAACTTGTTAACAGTTGTGTTCTGGATATTAAGTTGAACCCATACAAGTTGTGATGTCATAGCGGGACCTGCCTGGGGAAGGTGACATTGTGGGCCCAACCTGGCCCTAAAATAAAAGTGCCATTACCTTTGCTGTACCAGATAGAGTAGATCAGGGGTCGACAACATTTTGTACTCCCGCTGCTGTGAAACTACACATTCCAGCATGCCCTGCCACTGTTTTAACAAGCTCTTAATGCATACTGTATCTGTAGCAAGGCATGTTGGGAAGGGTATGGCGGACTGACAGTTGGGTTTCCGGTGGTCAGTATCGGACATCAGAATCCAACTGCCTGTGCTACGACAGAAGGGTGAGCACATCAAAGCCCCTTACGAGGGAGAATAGCCCCTGTAAGTCTTCCCTTTGATATTCTCGGATCCCCTTGCATCTTATAGAGTGGATGCGGTTGGCACTGGCAGTGGGGGGGCGGGGTTTGTTAAATGGGGCAATGGGCGGCGTTAAACTGCTCGCTAAGTAGCGAACAACCTCTGCTTAACGAGTGGACCAGAATCATAATGTGTGAATTCAAAAAGAAATTACATTTGTTCTTTTAAAGAGGAGTTAACTCAACACCATGCATATTTTACTGAAGCCCAGATGTACATAGGAGAAAAGATAGCCATATAACATAACAATATTCTAATATTGGATACAAGGACAATGGCCCTTATTCTGGTTCACTCGCAAAGGCATATTCCTTCTCAAATAGACAAAACCATGCTGCACTGCAGGTGGGGCAGATGTAACTTTTGCAGAGCGAGTTAGATTTGGGTGGGGTTTTACTTCAAAGTGAGATCGATATTGTAGTGTAAAAATAAAGCAGTTAGAATTTTCACCCAAATCTATAGGTGGGTACCGACGCATCCATTTGCTTTCACTTTTGATTCGATTTCCCCTCTCCACCACCTTCTGATTTTTCCTTTGATTTCCCATTCGTTTTCACATTCGATCTGCACTATAGCATTCGTTTCGATTTCGATATCACTGAATTTACATTCAAGGTGCAGTGTACACATTCGATTTACTGGATCGAATTCGATATTTCCTTGGCTGCACAGTCTATTTTTCTTTTCGATACAGAGAAAACGGGAGCGCGCATCGAATCAAATGCCAGTCGAAAGTGTCCGAAAAAAAACATTTGATTTCAATTAGGTTTCAATTTGATTTTGCGTCTATAAGCAACATCAAATCGAAAACAGGGAAAAATTGAAGCGTGTGTACACAGCTTAACTCTGTCTGCACATGTTACATCTGCCCCCCCCAGCAATGCACATGGACGGGGCAGATGGTCGAAACTCTGTTACCGAATGAAAGAATTCCTCTGGTCAGTAAGGCATTTAAAGAATCCTTAACTCCAATAGGATATGTGTAAGGAAGCACTTTGGCATTACTTAAACCTGCCGAGTACTTCAGAATAACAAGATGCAAACCCAGCATAGGCACTATTCATAAATGAACCATCATAATAAAAATTGAATAAAGAATGGAAACACTATGGATGGAATCAATATAGCCGTTGGCTGTAATTGCAAAGCATGAATAAGGGGAACATTTACTATTAAATATTTGCGGCTACTTCCCCCAAAACACCAGTTTTCGGGGGTTAGCCCCAAATATTAAGTACCCAATAGGGACCACAGCAGGAATCTCCAATTCCTGCTGCGATCCCTCCTGCCCCGCTCGTAGCCGCATCCCCCAGCCGGAGCCAATGTGATTCTGCCCAATATCAGGCAGCATCACAGTGGGTCCATGGCTTACCGCCAATCTGAGATAGCGGCAGCCCATTGTAGACTATGGGCTACGGACTGCACTGCCAGCAGGGCAGTGCGGTCACCGGTTTCAGTGGTTGGATCAGTGTGGACCACACATGCGCGGACCCCCCCCCGGCGCCCGGCTCAGCAGTTCGCAGGGACCGGCTCCTTTTGGAGCTCCTATCCATGCATCTGCAGGGAGATACATCCTGCCGATAGGACCGCATATTACAATGCGATCCTGGACAGTAAATACCACCCATATCGCATATATGATCCAATAGTAAATGGGCCCCTATGACGGCCACTGTATGACAGCCACCCTAGCAGGCATTAGAAATCGCAGGTGCTAGATTAATTTTGTCTTGTTGACCCTGTTCTCCCATGCTAGACTCTAATCATGTGGCTTTATGTACTGAAACGTGCTCTTTGATTATAGGGGCGAAACGCGTCAGTGGACATTTGCGAAGCTCATATTGCTTTATTTCCCCATGAACAAGTAAATTCTATGGACATGACAGGAGCATACCAGCAGATAACACTTACACAGCAAGTCCAACATGCGGAAGTGCACACGGCATAGCCGCACAATGTGGAAGGAACCCTGCAGCGGCAGCACTTATCACCTATAATCCTCACAGCAGGAGAGGTCATACTCCGGAACCGGCCTGTATATGTTCAATATCTCCAGCAGTGGAGAACGGGCTAACAAATACTTTGGGGGAAATTTACTAAATGAAATTTGTAAAAAAAATAGGTGTATTTGTAACCAGAAATACACTTATTTTTGACATTTACAATCCCGAAAATACGGCAATTCGTATTCGTATTGATAGCACATCAATATGAATACGAATTTCCGTATTTTCGGGATAGTAAATGTCAAAAATAAGTGTATTTCTGGATACAAATACACCTATTTTTTACAAATTTCCTTTAGTAAATTTCGCCCTTCATTACAGCTCTAAACTGTCCATTTTTGTTTCAATACGTCCCATTACGGGGACATTTGTTTCAACCTTTTTCAAAGGAAATATACAAAGTACACGCCAATATTTGACCGCCTTTCCCTATATATTAAGGTTGTGTATATGCGCATAAAAAGTATTACCAAAATTGAATATTATTGGGTACTTGTGAGTTATCTGGGCGTCCGATTTTGGTACTAGATCGCATACGATATCGCATGCGATATCGCATGCGATTTGCGATTTGCATGCGATATCGTATGCGATTTGCGATTTAGCATGCGATTTGAATAAGATTTGCTATTAATTTCATTACCCCACTATCCCCAAAGTGTGTCTATCAACGTGAACCCGAAGCGTGGCGAGCGCAGCGAGCCCGCGAGGGGCGGCGGTACGTGTCCTCCGACCTTTTCATGCCCTACTATCCACTAGGGCGTGGAGTGAGAATAGAATAGTGTGGCGAGCGCAGCGAGCCACCGAGCCCGAAGCGTGGCGAGCGCAGCGAGCCCCGCGAGGGGACGCGGACACCTTCACAGGTATCCGCGTGCCCTTGCGGGCTTCACAGGTGTCCGCGTCCCCTCGCGGGGCTCGCTGCGCTCGCCACGCTTCGGGCTCGGTGGCTCGCTGCGCTCGCCACACTATTCTATTCTCACTCCACGCCCTAGTGGATAGTAGGGCATGAAAAGGTCGGAGGACGCGTACCGCCGCCCCTCGCGGGCTCGCTGCGCTCGCCACGCTTCGGGTTCACGTTGATAGACACACTTTGGGGATAGTGGGGT
Source organism: Crinia signifera (assembly GCF_055691185.1). Taxonomy (NCBI): domain Eukaryota; kingdom Metazoa; phylum Chordata; class Amphibia; order Anura; family Myobatrachidae; genus Crinia; species Crinia signifera. Next base: position 34,898,881 of record NC_139223.1, on the reverse strand, counting down.
AATGAAATGAATAGCAAATCTTATGCAAATCGCATGCTAAATCGCATGCAAATCGTAAATCGCATGCGATATCGCATGCGATATCGTATGCGATATCGCATGCAAATCGCATGCAAATCGTAAGTACCCAAATCGGACGCCCAGATAACTCACAAGTACCTATTATTGAATATAAAAATGGGAGATATATATAATAATTATTTTCTTTTTGTGTTTATTACATTTTTGTATCATTAATCAAGCTTGTCAATCCCATTTAACTCTAATAGCGCAGAGGTTCCAATTTGTATTTGTTTACTGAAATGCAAAATGCGTGGGGTTACTGAGAATTTCCACCATACAGTACCTGTGTTTCGTTTCTGTTTCTGAAGATATGTGCTCATATAGTTCACTACATCAAGAGGGTTCAAGAGATTTGGAATTTTGCCCAAAGCCTCCACTCTGTTGAACACAGAAAACATGTTAAGGGTAGAGGACAGAACACTGCTAACGTATATTGGGGCTGATTCAGTAACAATCAAACGGGGCCGAATTGGACCCTGTTCCGGCGGTGGGGGTGGGCATGCACGCATATTTGCGCATGGGCAGACCCCCTGTGCGAACGCCTTTGGCGAATATCACACTTGCTGAGGCATTCGCAATGGTAGGGGCGGCGGGAGGGGGGGTGGGCGGGCCAGTACGGCGGGCCTGGGCAAGGGAACGTCAAGTGTTTTATGGGCATCCCCATGAAAATGCTGGGCGATCCCCTGGGAACGTAGGTGGGCCGATGTCTGCTTGGGGCGGGTGGCTGACCTCACACAACATCAACGTCCGCCCCCTCCCCTCTTAGGCGGGCTGCGACGGAAATAAAAGTCAGTGCAGCCTCAATTTTATTTCCGAAGGGGAGAGAAATCAATCGATGGTTGGCGAACATCGAATGATTTCCCTCCCCTTCGGCCGCATGCAATGGGATGTGTTCGCGTACATCTCCTCGTATGGTACAGAGGGGATTCGGCGCGGGGGCGTTCATACGGGTGTTGTTTATGGGCTCCCTAGGCAACAAATGAACGCTGCTTAGCGTACCTTGCTGAACCAGGCACTGTGTATGTGTGTGTCTGTGGGCGAGATTCTCTATCACAGAAATGCGGTAAAAACCCTGCTATCGGGGTTTTTACCGCATTTCTGTATTCTCTAACCCCCCTTCGCAGTGTCAGCGCTGCGGAGGGAATCGCCAGAAAAAGCTGGCGGTTCCCTGCAGAAGCCTATGGGCTTCTTACCGCAGCGCTGTGTGAGGGATCCGTCACGGATCCCTCCCAGCATGCCCCGCTGCCGGAGCGTCGGTCTGCGCATGTGCAGACGGACTCCCGGGTCATAGACCCGGAAGTCCAGCAACGGCGCCACATTGCAAGGGACAGCTCATACCGCAAGAGCTGTCCCTTGCGTTAATGACCGCATATTTTAGAGAATATGCGGTCATTACAAATGCGAATGCCGGCGATACTGGGCTGCGGATTTTAGAGAATCCCGCCCTTAGTGTGTACTGTATGTATATTATATATATATGATAAACCTTGCATCTTACATGGCAGCATAGGAGTCACAGCCCACATCTATAAAGTATCCCAAAATCTGTGCATCAACTGCATAACTCATAAGGCTGAGTTGTTGGGAAAACAAGACGGTGATATTAGACGCAGTGAATGACGGGAACATGTTTGCAAGCTTGCACGTGACTTCTCCCAAAAACTGCTTGGCAACGGAACCGCTCAATTGCGTGATCCCATTCTGGAACAGAAGATCACACATTATTACTTATCCTCATTTGCAGTATGACATGCCCATTTTTGTAAACTTTTTGCCAATCAATTCCTAGTAAATGGCACAAAGTGCTGCGTGGATTTACCTGGCTAGCAGCAATGTTAAATGCATCGAGAAATTGCAAAGTATTTTCGCTGTGTAGGTTAGCGAAGATTGAAGTGATGGTTTCGGAGTTTGACAAGACGCTATTGTCTGCTGTGCACGTGCCCAGCTGCGAGGGTGTGAGGACTTTGAGTGCAGAAGTCTGCCAATCACAGAAAAATACATACAGTCATATCAGAACAACAATGGCAGCTGTATATCACTCTATTTCATATCTATCTGTCTCCGGAGAAAACTCACACACATCGTATGTGTGGCAATATATTACAAACACGTACAGTATAGGCGCATTCTGTACACAACACATGGACACACAAACATATACACCCTGTCGCTTATCTACAGCAGCAGCATATGGAGAGAACAGCAGGTACGATATTACTAGGCCCTGCCCCCTCGTAGCAAAATGATTTGCAGGTCTTTTGGCAGGGGGGCGGGCCAAAATGACGCAGTTTTAATAGAGTCATGTCATATTGGTTGAGTAATGTAATGCCCGGTCTGTTTCCTCTGTCACGGCACGGCAAATTGTTCCATCAGTCAGGTGGTGTCTTCTAGTGCAATAGGTCCGCAGTTCTAATACCAAGTGTCGCACTTGCTAAGTTCATGCTTGTGATAAAGATGGTATGTGCAGGGACTAGAGGGCGAGCCGGCATGGAAGCCTCCCACACTTCCGCCCCTCATACACAACAAGCAGATACACTATACTACGTCGGGTAACGCTGTATACTTACAAATATAAAGCCTGGGTTTATAGATATGATTTGCATTGTGGTTGCGATTTCACTGAATGCCCCCAGGTTGAGGGTGAGATACATGCCGCTGTCTCCTGAGCTTGGGAGGCACGCTGAGCCTGTAACACATATGAAAAATAAGCTAACGTGATTGGCCCAGCCGCCTAGCCAATCATAAGGCACAAAGGTAGCGGAACGCATGTTCTCTTACCGGTGGATGTCTTTTGAGCGAGAAGGTAATTGTACGCAAAGCTGAATATTGCTTGGTTGACGCTTTCTGAAAAGTCGTAGTAATTAGGGCTCAGTCCAGCTATTCTGCAGATTCGGAAGAAAAAGGAATTGTTTCGCAATGAACCCAAATGACATTTTCCTGCTATATAAAGAATATACATTATTTCTATGTGTGACTTTCTTACATGGCTTGGAAGGACACGCAGTTCATGTTAGTTGGTATCTGCATAATATCGCCCGCAGTTATGCTTTGTATAAGGGGACTGAGAGAGCTCTGGAAATACTCTGTATATTGGTCGGTAGAAAATGAAATGAACTCGGATGCAACAGTGCTGTAAACAGCTTTAAACAGAAGACCTCGGAAATCAGCTGGCAAGGAGGTTACTTTGTTCTGTAGGGAAGAAAAGAACAAACAGAGAAAACAATATAGATAAGTGACCATCTTATAGATCAACACCCTGCTTACATTGCAGAACCTAGGGCGTGATTCACACGTGTTCACGAGGCTGCGTACAAGCGCATCCTGGCAAACAGGTAAGCGCTGCCCGCGTGAGGCCGAAGGAGAGAGAATTAATTCGATGGTCGCCAACCTTCGGTAATAAATGTTCAACTGAGTTTTATTGCAGTCGGAGAACGCTGAAAAGGGCGGGCGCCCCACCCCGAGCAGGCATCGGTCTATCTGCGTTGCCAGGGGACCCCCATAAAATGCTGGCCATTCCTCTGGTGCTGCCCCCTACCCGCCCCCCTCCTACCCCTACCCGTGTGAAAGCATCGGTGAGTGTGATACTTGCTGATGGCATTAGTGCAGCGGGTCTGTGAGAACTGGCCGATTTCATCCCCTTCCGAACAAACCTGATTGCTAGTATGGTCTTTACCTGATCCGCAGTGGCCTTGAGGTTGGACAGGAAACTGTCTGTCTGTTTAAAATTGTATCCGGACACCATCTGAATAAGAATTTGGCCTTGAGATGGGTTACTGAGTACACCTGCACTGAAGACTACATTTGCTGTTTGCGCTGGAGTCAGGGCAGGAAGAGCTGCAATCTGCAAATAAAAAATAGGACACATCATATATCTGTTTTACATGCCCTAAACAGGACTGGATCATGTAGACCCTATACGATTTGAGGGGCTGTGTGCAATTCCCCCGGCCCTACACTCTTTATGGGGGAGTTATTTTGTTTCTGTGTGAGGTAAATACTGACTGCTATATTCCTACGGCCCCCATATACTATGCGATTTGGGCCCAATTTCACCCGATTCGGATGGATCGGTCCATGAAATCGGCCCAAATCGCATGTGCAGACATCCCGTCCAACCCGATGCGCAACCCCGTGCGCATCGGGTCGGAGTTGGGAGGCCGGACGGGCTGCACATAAGAATTGGTCAATTTTATGTGCAGCCTGGAGGCAGGCAGGGGCAGTGGACGCAGCGAGGGGACCAGAGATCCGGGCAGGGAACGCAGCGAGGGGACCAGAGAGCCGGGTATGTGAAGCTGGGCAGCGGGTGAACATAGAATGCAGAGGGAGCTGGGAGCCGGGTAGTGTAGGAGAAGCCAGGCAGTGGGCGCACATAGAAAAAAAAAAACATACAAATGAATGGGCAGCCAGTGATTGAGCTCTCAGCCAATGACTGGCTGCCCAAAAACTCTCTCTTCATGCGTTACATCTGCCCTACCTACAGCGCAGCATGGTTTAAAAACAAATTTGCCCTACGATCAAGTCTGAATTAGGCCCATAGACTATTTAATAAAATGAATATATAATATGGAACTCCTAAGAAGAATTAGCATCGTTATTGTTGCCTAATATAGCATTAAAAAATATTGTCCTCCTTAGAACTTGATTCCTTAATCAATACGTTAATACTAAATACTGAACCGCCAGCTGTTTGGCCATTTGGTTTTACACTGTGCGCATTGGCAGCCAGAACCAGCAGTGACGTGCAGCGGTTGGAAGCCATCAGCTTACCGGTCATTTCGTATATTTAAGGTGCCCATACACGCAGCGATTTTCCGGGTGCGATGCTATGCGATGAGATGCGTGCTCCCGCGGCATCTCATCATACAGTACAAAAAGGTATGTGCTGCACATACTTTTAGTACTGTCTTTTGATCGCATCGCATGCACAACGCATGCACACCGCATGCAATGCAATGCAATGCGATTTAGCACAAAAAGTACCGGGAAATCGGTGCGTGTATGGGCACCTTCACCCCAGAAAACGAGGAGTTCAAAACTGGCAAAATATACGAAGTAATGGGGTGAATAAATGCGCCTCATTAGCTAAGGTATTAATGGACATAAAATGCCTGTCTACTAACTGTAGAGAAAGTGAACTTACCCCATTAAAATTGAGTATGAGCAGCTGAAAATCTGCATACGTAGCTAACACAGAGAAATTGCCGAACAGTCTTGTTATTGTAGCGCCGCTGTCTTCTCCGCTCATAGGGCAGACACCTGTAGTTTAAGTAGACATGGATAAGTTGGTCATCAACAGGTGAGTGATCGTGCAGAATCAGAGATTGCCTGCATCCATATATCTGCACCACTTTTTGCACTCCGCATCCAGATATAAGGATGGTGTGTATACCTGGGTACCCAGACTCTAGGTCGACAGTAAAAAGGTCGACATGCATTGGGTCAACATGGTCAGAAGTACGACTTGGTCAAAAAGGTTGACTTGCCAATGGTCAACTCAACATTTTTTTTCATCTTTATAACTTTTTTGAATACTTTACCATATACGTGGGCTATGATGGGGAAGGGTAATCTCTGCCGAGTACAGCAGGAACCGGTGCCGAGTGAGGGGACGTTCGCACACTATTTGGGGAACCGTGTGCTAAAAGTTAATAAAAGACACCATAAAAACCTAAAGAAACTCATGTTGACCTTGAACAAGTCTATCTTTTTGACCTAGACATTGTTGACGTTTTTCCAGTGGACCCAATGAACCATTCCGGTGTACGTGTGGGATTTGAGCCCCTATGTGTACGTGATTGGGTAATGGGCAGGCTGGAGTTGTGGGTAAGCCTCACTAAGCAGGTAAATAGTTTTCATTGATCACATTGCAAAGGTGCAATCACTGATTAAAAAAACAATACAGGGAGTTTATAAATATCAGAACGTTAGAGGTCCACAAACTATTGTTCATGTCAACTTTGTATTTAAGTTGTATTCTGATCAGCCGCAGACATCTGTCATGATCAAACTTAGCACTCAGCTCTTGTCATTTTCAAAGCCTGACTCTAAGATGGCAGCTGGGAGCTGATTGGTTGTTTATCACTCTCCAAAATCTGATGTTCACCTCTATGGCTGGACCAAGGCCTCCAGACAAATCCAAGCCAAGGTAAGTAGCTCCAGTCCCACCCCTTGGCACCACCGATCATTTGATCTTACAGACCACATCCTCCCTCCCTTTTTTAATTTTATTTAAATAAATCAATGTGGCATAATTGTATAAATGTTGGCAATTTGACCACGTTTCCTTGGATTGTTTCTTCAGTTTGATTTTAATGATACAGAGTAAATTTCTGGAAAGTGACATACTCTCTTTATGTCAAAAAGGGCATATGGGGCAAGATGTACTGAGCAGAGGGTCTTGGGAAAGCCCCTATGAGCTCTGCCTGTGCAATGTAAAATCCTCCTCCTGCTCCCCTCTTTTCAATCACCTGTTGGGAGGTTTAAGCTACTTTGCACCACCCACAGAGATTTCAAAAAGGAGATAATGCATTGTACTTTGAGGGATAAGAATCCTGACGTATTCCTAAAAGGGATTTAGCTTGCTATGTATTGAAAGAAAAATAGTTTATTGGATGTCTAAAAAACATCCACTCGTTTTCAAATGCATTTGTTAACTAACTATTTTGAAGGCAGCTTAAAATGCAGCCTGTACAGTACACGTAGCATCTGAAACAAACCACCATCCAGTTCTATTTGGCATAATATCATATGGTCAAAAGGTAATGAGATGATTGGGGGAACATGAGGAGAGGGGGGATTGAACTGAAAATATAGCTAGACTTGACTTCAACACAGTGTAACTCCTCTCTATGGCCCTTATTCTGGTTGGTGCGGCCAGAGCCGCACACGGTGCTCTGGCCGCACAAACCAATCCCCGCCCACGAGACGGATCGCCACGGCCGTCCGTACACGGACGGCTGGCGATCCGCATAAAAATGGTGGGGCGTACGCCTCCACCATGGTGGGAGCTGCCCCCTGCATTCGATGGTCGTCGACCATCGAAGGCAGGGCCGCACGCCACAGCAGCTCCCGCAAGCTGAGACCACACGGACAATCGTCCGTGTGTTAGCTTGTATGGGGGCTGAGAGCTGACATCCGGCGACGTCAGCTTTCCGCCCCCATCAGTGGCGTCATACCCTCATTACCATGCATACGCCCCGCGTTTTCATGGGAACGCCCATGAAACGCGGGGCGTATACATAGGGAAATGAGGGTATGAAGCCCCTCACGCCCCTATACGCCCCCTTTGCGGCGGACGAAATACAACTGCGGCGAATGGGGCTGCACATGCGCAGATTGACCTCTGCGCATGTGCAGACTAAAAACATCGGCGGTACGGCCGCACGCGGGCCGTACCGCACGATGCAGAATAAGGGCCTATATTTTCCTAATTGCACACCCCAATGAAACGTGTCCAGACAATTTAAGACTCAATAGTAAATACTGTCTGTAGCCAGAATTGTGGGTTAGTTAATACCTGGCTCTGGTGGACACTGTAGATCAGTGGTTCCCAACCCTGGTCCTCAAGTACCCCCAACAGTGCACATTTTGCAGTTCTCCACACAGAATCACAGGTGACATAATTAGCTCCACCTGTGATCTTTTCAAATGTGTCTGAATAATGAGTGCACCTGCCGTGTGACCTAGAAAACGTGTTTAGACCCAACTGCGTATCCACGAATCTCCACAAAAATGGAGTGGCGGCCGCTTAGCCAGCGGTTTTTGTATTCTGCCAGGGCTGCCGCTAGGAATTTTGGGACCCGGGACTGATTTCCAGTCCGTGACTCTCCAGGCCCCTCCACCCTGAATTTAATGTCCGCCAATTATAATAATAAAATCCTGCAGCGATTGTGGAAATGGGTTTTTCATACTCTATAAAACTATTTAAAAAGTACAGAAAAAAAAAGAATACATTTTTGCTAAATCTATTTTTACTTGGTCAGCCATTGTTTACCAAGATCCGGGTCTTATTTGTTACACAGTTCTTACCTGAGGATGTCAAGCGAGTTTTATAGTTATCAAGCATAACTCCATAAAGCCTTTCAGCCACTTCTGAACTGTAGTCCGCATAATGCTGGCTTACCGCGTGTGTACTGGGTGGTAAAAAGCAAGAGTAAGATTATAACATGGAGAAGACTGACTGGAGTACTTTAAAGGCAAACTGCAGATGTCCTCACAAATGTAGGGCCAGATGTATGAAGCTTCAAAAAGTGATAAAGTGGATAGTGATAAACAACCAGTCAATCAGCTCCTAAATCCCCTGTTACAGGCTGGGCTTGAAAAAATACCAGTTAGGGGCCAATTGTCTGCTGATAAAGTACCGGGCACTTGATCACTTCACTGGGCTTAATAAATTTGCCCCTTAATGACTTGAGTTACTGGGATCTCAACCTATATACGATAAAGTCATTTCTGATGGTATAATGTGATCCAAATCTATATGATATAACATGATGATGTCCTTCCATGATTCTATGATTTATAATTATATAAATAAAGAAGGGTGGGGTGCAAACCAGTATCTAAGAGGATAATTCAGACCTGTTTGTAAGTCCGGGGCTATGCGCTGCCTGTGATGAGTTGTGCCCAGTGTATACATTATTTGATGGTGAGTTAAGATTAGTTTTGGACATATTCACTTGGTAGGGAATGGATGTGTAGCCATATCAATTCTGCATGGTGGAATCGCACGCAGTAGCATGACAGTCATTTCTCAGAAACAGGTAAGGTGAACGGTCTCTCTAAATATCTTGACTTTGAGGAATCTCCAAACAACATGAGAAATTTGGAGCAAGAATGAAAATATGAATGATTATGTTCAGTGGGCAGGGGTTAAAGTGAGGGGAAAGGGGTGGAACTGAGTTCCACCTCTACCACAGCGCTGAACAATAATCCCAACAGAACAGCCTGTCCCAGCGTCTTCTACTTTTGGCACGTTGTATGTGATGTCATGCCATCACCGACACTGAAGTGAAGAAGAGCAGCCTCTGTGCCTGCTGAAGACAGGGTGAGAGGGGTCTGGAGGGACTCAGAGGTGAGGAGCTACTGAGGGACATGGACAGTGAGCTGTTGGAGCGACAGAGACAGATGTGTATAAACAGCACTACTGTGGACGTTATGTGTATAAGGGGCACTACAGTGTGATTTAATATGAATCAAGGGCACCACATGCGGTGTAATGTGTATATGATTGTGCTACTGTGTGTTGTAATTTTAATTGGAGTTACTATTCTGCGACCACACCCCTTCCTTGTGGGATTATTATCCCTTTATTAGAGGTAGGGCACACATTTCCTTGCACTGGTCTAAGCTCTGCCTAATGAAGGAGGGGGGTGAGTCAGTGTTGGGGGAAAAGAGTTCCACCACGGCTCTAGGACCACTTTAAGCCACAATATCCTTATTATGTGGGCCACAATATCCTTATTATGTGATGAATACTTTGCTGAAGGATAGACACTGAATGCTGAAGGATAGGCACTCGACAGCCATACTAATTTCTAGTTTCCCCACCAGGAGATTTACTTACATTGATTTTAAGCCATCGCAAGTAGCAGGACTCATGAGTGTGGCCAACAGTTCCTTGTCTATGCTGAACAGTAAAAAATCCAATTGAGACATAAGCATATCCCAGTCAGTTCCACTATAGCCGGACAACGATGTTAGTATCTTGTTAATGTATGAAGACATCAACCGATAGCCAACGTTCACATCCACAACCGACGTGTTCATCTATAAGACATAAATAACATAGTACTCTAGATCACAATATTTATTTCCCTACTTATATAAGAATTAACATTTGTGCAGAAAGAGAAATCAGAGAAGAATGTTTAGTAATAGGGGCAGTGGCGTAGCAATGCCACCTCAGTCCAAGTGGTGGCTTGGAGGAGCAGGTGCCGTGTTGATGAATGGTCTATGCAGATTCCATGAGGTCTGGATGTCTGGAATCTACTGAAAATATCCTTCCAAAAATGGCCACTGCCTTGGAGGAGACTGATTTTAGAGGTCCAGCATCTGTCAGGGAAGTGCAGCGCATATAGTGTTACCCAAATGTGCTGGATTCTGGGAACTCTAGCATGCCTGCGGGCATATAACTCCTGGCAACCAGCATGAAACCCCTGGTAACGAGCATGTAACCACTGGCTACGAACAGGAAACCCCTGGCAACAGGCAATAAATCACCTGGAAGTGAGCAATAAACCCCTATCAATGAGCATGTAGGTAAAAAATATAATTAATGTATGTGGGATGGTGCAACAAAAACCTTTTTTATAAGGGGCACAAAATTTCTAGTTACACCGCTGAATAAGGTTAATAGGATTTACCAAGTCAATATCTTGGTAAATCCCAATATCTACAAGGGTCACTGTACCTTCATGAGTGTTTGGCCCAACATTTCTATGAATGTCGTAAAGTCAACAATTTCAAGCTTCGTCAATCTGCCCACAATTTGGCAAATTATTTCTTCATTGTTAATGAACGTGGCAGCCACTTGTGCCAATTGGTCCGGGCCGAGAAAGTTGAAAACCTCATCCTGAAAGGAAAGAAAAGCAATTTATACCATGTTATTAAAGATAGAACACAAAGGAGTGGAAATATGAAGGATTAAGAGATCTAAGCAAACCCTCTTGATTAGTACTCACAGCCTGGAAGTTGATGTTCCACCTCTCACAATCAGTTATTTCTGGATAACTTTCAAACTCGCCAAAGTTTCTGTGCAACCAGATTTCTGTTGTGTCAGTTGCTAGCCCGCAGTGGACCCCTGCAACACAGATTGTGGCTTAATTCAAATATGCACTCATGTGATCATTAGAAAAGACACTTTGGGAAGGTTTCCATATGTTTAGGACTTACGCATGTGCAGTATTGGTCTGCTAAGGAGGTCTTTATGTCAGTGATTGAGAGTCTGATGGCATTGTGGGGGGAGGGACCAGGCTGGGGTTTTCTCCTGAGGATGGAATTTTCCTGGAATCTTATACCCCTTGTTCCACTATACAAGCTGGGTCGCACCTGGGATTTTGTACCTGGGTGCTACCCATGTTGTAAACTCTTTCCCACTTGCATCCCGATCCAGCATAAAGCCAGGCGGATGATGTCATTGGGAGGTGGGGCTGAGCCTGGGGTGGTGTCGGGACATGAGAGTATCCCTAAGCAGCGGCTTTCGAATTGCAGTGATCAGGACCCGTCTCGCAGCGACGCGGTCTACCCTTTTACACTGCTCCTGGACCCAGAAGCATTCCCGGTCCAACCCAGGTAATTAACTGGGATGGATTCCCGGGTCAGTCGACCAAGGATTTGCGTTTTCACTAGCAGAAAACCGGGGTCTATGCGTGTCCCCACACTTTTTTTGAAATCCCAAGTTTTTTTTCTAGGGGAATAGGGGTTTAAGTACTGTAGGTCCTGCAACGGCCAGCTTGTGCAACCCCATAGGTTGAGCAGCCAACCAATGGTGTCACAGATGATTTGATAGTACAGTACATCCTTGATCAGATCAGTAATGCATGTAGGATGCACGGCGCCCCCTGCTGCATATCCTTGTTAATGCTATCGCTGCTTCTTCTATATAAGCAGCAGCTACTACTCCAACCACATCTGGATCAGATATTACCTATCATTTCATTGAGTTTCCAACCCTATAAAACATCATTTGCACTGTACAGACACCTTAGAGGGAGATGTAGGATATGCTATATACTGTATGTCACTTACCATTTTGAGCAACCACAGAATCCATCTGGCGCTTCATAAAGTTATATACATTTTTCTTTGTTTCCTCACTCATTAAATGATAGTTGTCACTTAAAGCGATTACGCTGTAAAACAGTAAATAGCAGAGTTCTGTGATTTGCTGTAATGTTCATACTGTGAGGAACTAGAAGCTTATTAACCTATTTGTCTATTGCAACTAAAACATGTTTTATTTCATCTTCTTGGGAACAAATCAAACATAAGGCATCAAGGGGCAGATGTATTAAGCCTGGTGAAGAGATAAAGTGGAGATAAAGAGGAAGGAGATAATGCACCAGCCAATCAGCTGTGTTTGAAAAAAGACAGTTGAGAGCTGATTGGCTGGGGCGTTATCTCCTTCCTCTTTATCTCCACTTTATCTCTTCACCAGGCTTAATACATCTACCCCATAGCCAGCAAAGTGGGCACTTTCTCACTTAGGGCGGGATGTACTAACGGGAAAATTCGGTAAAACACCCGTTTTACTGCATTTTCCTATGTATCAATACCCGTCCGCCCCGTTTTCGCTAGGCAGGGTATCGCCACCCAGAGGGCTTCTTTCGCCGCCTGCCGTCCGCGCCCCCCCCCCCCCTCCCGTCCTCCTTTGATCTCCTCCTCCCCCTGGTGTCACAGTCGGGAGGACATCCGGCTTCAGGGGGACGCTGGCAGCTGCCGGGAGGTGACGGAGACCCCCGCAGACCACATCACAGGTATCGCGGGGGTCTCCGTCACCGCAACCCGATGCTGGCCGCATATGTTAGTACATATGCGGCAGCATCGCGGCGGCTGCCAGGCGAAGGGCGGCGATGTATATTAATACATCCCGCCCTTATAGTTGGAAACTCTTCCCCGGGGCCATAAATCAGGTGGTGCTTAAGGTGCGCAGCCCACAGCACAGAGGTGCAGGCGAACAAACTCTGCGAGGGGGTGGGTTCGGCCTGACATTCGGCGAACAGGTTTGGTGGACTCGCAACAAGACAACCAGAGTAACCCCCAAAGGCTATTTATATACAGTAGCTAAGAGGATTCTTTTGAACGCATAATGCCATCACTGGTAACATTTTCTCCTATTCTCATCAGAACCCGCGCCACTCATTCACCAGGGTTAAAGAGATAGTAAAAAAAAAAGGGGGCAAAACCATTTTGCGCTGCAGGTGGGGCAGATGTAACAGGTGCAGAGAGAGTTACATTTGGGTGAGGTGTGTTCAAACTGAAATCTATATTGCAGTGTAAATATCAAGCAGCCAGTGTTTACTCTGAAAAGTAACAATATTACCCACCCAGATCTAACTCACTCCTCAAGTGTTACATCAGCCCCACCTGCAGTGCAGCATGGTTTTGCCCAGTTGTGTAATTTTTTTTGTTTTGCTAACAAAGATGAATTGGGCCCATTTTTACGAAAATAAGCCCTAAGACTCGGTGTTACCTACTGCTGCCCCCGCTGCCCCACACTCACTATGAGGAATTCTATTTTAAGGTAACTAAAATAAAGCAACAGGTATAAAATGACAAAGTGTAAAGTGTACGGTTACTCACAATTCCGTATAGGAGGTACAAGCCATAGGTGTAGTAATTTGGATTAACTCATCTGACGTAATTGCAAACAGGAGGTTCACCAGTGATGTTCCAAACACATTTTTCCAGTCAACGTCAGTGTAACGAGAAATGTCAGGGATTACCAGAGAAAATATCGTAGCTAGTATACGATCCGGGTTTGCTATCACTTGCACTTGGGTCTAGAATAAATAAATGGCGCTTGTTAAAATTCTGTAATATAAATGATCTCGGAATGTTCTGCATCAATGAATTAGTGCATACCTCCCAACTTTGGTGGTTCAGGGAGCGGAGCCAAGGGCGTAACTACCATAGGTGCAGGGGGTGCATCTGTCATGGGGCCCACAGCTGAGAGGGGCCCACATTGCATGTCAAAGTAACATATCCTATAAAAAATTTCCACCTTTGGGTGGTACGCAGTCATGCTACGCAGGACGCACAGACAGCCTGAGCCGCCTTGACCCACACTGTCCTGGACGTGCTGGCCACCCACCCGCACCATTAGCTTGCATCCTACCCGGCTCCAGGCAGCATCACCATGTGTCATTATAAGCCAAACCAGATTAAGTGGACATTTTTTACTGTGGGACTAAATGTTCAGGTTTTGTTCTATTTTTTAATGCTAAACTACATAAGAAAACAATCTCTGTTTTAAATCCTGTGGCAAGGATCAGCCAATTGAATTCTATTACATTAGATGTGGTATCCTCATTGATGATGGGATTTCGTCAACGGTCTCCTGACGATAGTCAGTATGGAGAACGCCAGCAACCCCTCCGCCAGGATGCTTAACTCATCCCAGCAGAACTAAGTGCTGGATGCCACAGTAAAAAAAAAGAGCTAAGAGGGGCATTCCAAAATCTCTCTGGTAACTATGGTGTGACTGTGGTTACCATGGAAGTCACATACTACTCTGGAAAAACTCACAGAATTATCAATAGGTAATTGCAGTCTAAAGAAACAAACCGAGGAGAAATGGCGAACATTAACATTGTTCTTTATAGCATGCCACAGTTATTTCAGAAAACAAAATGTCATTGGACTGCATATTTAATCCTTAAAAACTTACCCCAAGCACAACATTGATGCGGTCAATGAATTCAAGCGCTATGGCTGAGGTCGTCAGGCTTTGTAACGTGAAGTTTAGGATGCCCTCATTATTCAGACCATTATTAGCAAGACAATAGTCAGCCCTCTGAGCACCAGACAGATCATTTATGGCTTCAGTCTAGTGGAAAAATGATGATCAGTAAATAATCTGTCATGTAGCTAGAATTACACACAAGATGCACCTGGCTTTGTGGACTTTTTAGAGAGCAGAGCACCCCGGCACTGTTTTCTCCCTGTGCCTACAGGTAGAGTACTAAGACCCACAGTCTTCTGGGAGGTGCAACCTGAGACCTGCTGTTAGCAGTAGCAGATATGACAGCAGACACGGGCCAGATGTACTAAGCTTGAAAAGTGATAAAATGGAGAGTGATAAACAGCCAGCCAATCAACTCGTAAATGCCATGTCACAGGCTGTGTTTGAAAAATGACAGGTATGAGTTGATTGGCTGGTGGTTTATCACTCTCTATTTTATCACTTTTCAAGGCTTAGTACATCTCACCCACTAATAGGTGAATTTAACCCCCCTGCCCCTCTAGTGTGACCCACTGGTATAAGCAGGGCCACCGAGAGGGTGGGGGAGTGGGTACAAATTACCTGGGCCCGGGCTTGCTAGAGGGGCCCGGCGGGGGCCCTGGTTCAAACCCCCCCTTCCACCCCGGTCAGCATGCACCTACAGCATGTGCTGTGCTGACAGCAGGCTCAGCATGAGTGTCTCACTGACAGCATGAGAGCTCATGCTGAGCCTGCTGTGCTGTAGGTGAGTGCTGCTGCTGCTGCTGGGGGGGGGGGGGGGGCGACAATAGAACCCCCCTCAACTTTAAAGTGTTTCTTCACCCCCCTTAAACGTTTTGGGGGTGTGACCTAATCGTGGGAGGTGGCCACGCCTCCTCGATTAGGCCATACCCCCAAAATTTTACAGGGGCCCGGCACACCTCTCGGAGACCCTGGGTATAGACGTCCACCCGGCAGGTCTACATCTCCCAGTACCCCTTGCACCTCCCAGCATCCCCAGTCCCCCCAAGCAGCTGCCGGGCACCCAGCAGGCCCTCTTAGAAGATGGAAGTAGACCACCAGCAGTTGGAAGATGGAGAGAGACTACCGAAAGCCACAGAGGCCACCTCCCCACCAGACATTAGAATGAAACACGTTGTTTCACTGTTTGCTTAAATTGACCAGTGTAGTTTAGTGCACGGTATACCCGTGTACGATACATAGGTCACTCCTGTGATTGAAACATTGAAGACTCTCTAAATCTAAAAACAAAAAAACAATAAAAGTAACAGGAGTTTTAAATGGCTAAAACACGCTGCTACAGATAATATACACATAGTGCTTTTCGGTGAAATTGATAAATGCACCTGTAGCAGCTGCTAGTCTCTCTCTCTGAATGAGTACATCATTGATTTAGCATTCATAATGCATACGGAAAATAGAGAAAGGTGAGGAGAATAGGGAAAGCTGGGGTCTTTACCACGTTGAAGTTGGGGAATTCTAGCAGTAATTCTGAAAATTTAGCATATTTTCCAAATGGTCCATAGTAAACTAGAATCCATTCAGAGGTGGTTCCATCAGGTGTCACGCAAGCTGAGCCTGGAGAAAAAAAATGGCCGCTATTATTCTTTGTTTATGAGAAGCCACAAAGAGTCCTCAGTGGTGTAAATGGATAGGCATGAAGACTAATAGTACAGCAAAAGTACAATGCACAATAGCAAAAATACAAGATATTACAAAAAAACGACAGACTGTGGGCCAGATGCGCTAAGCTTCAAAAGTGATAAAATGGAGAGTGATATACAGCCAGCCAATCAGCTCCTACCTGCCATGTCACAGACTGTGTTTGAAAAATGTCAGGCAGGAGCTGATTGGCTGGTGGTTTATCATTCTCCATTTTATCACTTTTGAAGCTTAGTGCATCTGGCCCAGGGAGAGATGACGATAATGTTAACAAGCGTAGGGCCACTCACTGTGGTCTGTAGGGGCTGGCATGTGGGAGTGACATGAGTGGTGGGGCAAAAAAACAGCTGTACATAATCCTGTACCCATTGGTATTCCATTTTCTGACGGCGAGCTATAACAGCTAGCAGTGCCGATTGCTCACTATCAGAGTATTCAACTGCCCCATAGCAGTTGCACTCCCTGTATATAACACATGTAACTGTGACAGGGAATGTGGCCCCTCTCAGTTCTGGGCCCAATAGCAGCTGCACTCCCTGCAGCTATAGTAGTTACACCCCTGTATATAACACATGTAACTGTGACAGGGAATGTGGCCCCTCTCAGTTCTGGGCCCCATAGCAGCTGCACTCCCTGCAGCTATAGTAGCTAAACCCCTGTATATAACACATGTAACTGTGACAGGGAAGGTGTCCCCTCTCAGCTCTGGCCCCATAGCAGCTGCACCCCCTGCACCTATGGCAGCTACACCCCTGTATATAACACATGTCACTGTGACAGGGAAGGTGGTCCCTCTCAGCTCTGGGCCCCATAGTAGCTGCACTCCCTGCACCTATGGTAGCTACACCCCTGTATATAACGCATGTAACGGTGACAGGGAATGTGGCCCCTCTCAGCTCTGGGTACCATAGCAGCTGCTTCCTGCACCTATGGTAGCGACACCCTGTATATGACACATGTCACTGTGACAGGGAAGTTGGCCCCTCTCAGCTCTGGGCCCCATAGCAGCAGCGCTCAGTGCACCTATGGCAGCTACACCCCTGTATATAACACATGTCACTGTGACAGGGAAGGTGGCCCCTCTCAGTACTGGGCCCCATAGCAGCTGCACCCCCTGCACCTATGGTAGCTACACCCCTGTATATAACACATGTCACTGTGACAGGGAAAGTTATGCCTTTGACCGAGTCACCTCCTTGAGTACATTTCAATGGTGCATGGTGCTGCTTCATACCAACAGGCATGGCCATGGCCCCATTACCTTGTCTTTACACCGGCCAACACTTTCTAGACCCAGGCCTAGATAATCTGTACCCACCTTCCCTTCCCCTTTTTCACCACCTCTGAGGGTTGATGGCAAGAGGGTAGTTGGCCCTTCTTAAGAGCTTGCATACTGCAGAGAGGGGGTGAACAACTGGAGGGTGACCCTGGAACAATATCATGAGGAGGGAGTGGGAGAGGAGAGGATAAGTTGGCTGGTGGGCTCCAGTATAAAAATGTGTTAGAATGTTTGAATCTTGGAAGCAGAATGAAGGGGAAGTGATCCGACTGAGGTGAGGCAGAGGAGAAGCTGAGGGCCAGGGTAGTGCGGACTGTGCGGCGCATGTGACGCGGCGGGGGAGCGGCGGGGATGTTGCCGAGCAACGCCCAGAGTATTTGTTACTAGTCAGGCGTCGGGGCGTTGCTCAGCCATTTTTGAATAAATAGCCGACGTCTGCTGGGAACAGACGCCGGTTAAAGCTTCTCCTTCAGCCTTGCCTGTGTGAAGTGTTCCTGGTTCCCTGGACGTCTGCCCGTTGTCCTGAATGTGCCAGCTGCCTGTCCTGTCATCTCAGCATTCTCCAGCCTGTCCACAGATAAGTCAGGGGTCATCCTGCAGTATCCTCTCTTACATTTATATTTTGGTATTGGTCACCTTTGTGCATTGCTGCGCCCCACTGTGTATTGTTACATTCTGGTTACCGGTGTGTACTATTGTTTTTGTGTACCATCTACTGAGTATTGTTACTCCTCTAGGCTTTTTGGGAGCTCCCCGTCCCTTGCAGAGGTATTTAGTCAGCTTGACCCCTTGCTTTCTTCTGGCCTTGACGGACGCGTTGACACGCACAAGACCTGGTGGCATCGGGGTTGGAGCCAGACTAACCGGCTCCTTCGAACACGGCTATTGTAGGTGAAGCCTAGTTCTGCACGTGTCTGTCAATTCCAGTCTGAGGCAACGGAGTTAGGGGGTGACGGTGAAACTCCCAGAGCCCTAACATGGAGATTTAGATGAAAGAGGAGACATTAAGGCAGTGGTTCCCAAATTGTGCATAGGGGAATCCTGGGTTGCCACAGACCACTTGCAGGTGTACAATGGGTTGGTGGTTCAGGAAAAATTCCAATTAATTTTGGTCAATGTAATAGGCACAACCAAAGCTTGTGGCTTCCAATCATTAATATGTGGACAAACAGAAGTGAATTCTGTCGCTGAAAACTTCCTGATATAAATAAGCTTCGGGGACGTATTCACAAAGGCACAGCACATATTGGCGGCAGGGGACCACACGAGAGCCTCGTATTCAGGGCATACTGTAGCGTTTGTAAATTTCTGTAGCATTTTTATATGCCAGAATAACAAGTTACAGTACAGCCATGTTCATATGTCAGCATTACCTTCTGAAGTCTGCCTGTTTGAATTATAGCCTGATAACAATGAAAAAACGGCCATTACTTGATCATTGTCCAGATCACTAAATACGCCACTGAATAACAGCACCCTGCATTGGAAAGAGAAGCAAAAATTAAGAATTAAACCACAGTGGCACAACTGGTCCGACCTATTCTCTCAAAGACCTTTCACATGCTGTAAAAGTTATACCTATATATATGTTTTATTATTTAAATATACAACCGCATATTTGAAGAGCTGTGAACTAGTTATTAGAGTAGGCAGCCATTTTGGTGGATACAACATCATACAGCCATATCATATCATATCAGAAGCTAGTGACATCACTGAGGTGCTGACTGATTTATATTCCTGAGGGCCTGGATCCTAGCGAAATGATTGGCTGCATTCATTCTCGTGAATATTAACTCGGCCCACAAAAATGGGTGCCTCCAGGCACTATACAGTTGGTAACACGTCCTCGTTAATCTCCATTATATAATCAGAAGCTACATTATTAATTCATGTCTACACTTTGGTGCTGTTTCATTGAATAAACAAAAAACACAAGTTCGTTTAATCAATTTTTTTTGCTTTTTCAATTGCACCTATTAATACTAGGTAGGAATTCATTTGTTGTGTGCTCACAGAGGGCCAGATGTACTAAGCTTGAAAAGTGATAAAATGGAGAGTGATAAACCAGTAGCCAATCAGCTCCTACCTGTCGTCATGTCACCGACTGTGTTTGAAATATGCCAAGAAGAAGCTGATTGGTTGGTGTTTCATCACTCTCTATTTTTTCACTTTTCAATGCTTAGTACAACTCGCCCATAATATTTTGATTTTTTTCCCCTCATTGCATTATGGGCCTAAGTCATAGCTGCGCGCTAATGCTTTGACAAGTGCGATGCTCTAGGATACGGAGCTGCCAAGTTCTAGGATACGGAGCTGCCAAGCTGCCAAGCTGCAAGTGCTGGTGTCACTCGGAAATGAATACAGACGCCCACCAGACTGCATTTTTTGGGGCGCATTCTGAACTACGCAGGCTTGTCCGGATCGCTCAGTAGGAGGGACGCAGTGGCTGCACGACATCACATGCAGCCGCCGCAGCCTCAAACATGGCTGACCCGTGCCGGGGTTCATAGCCAGGCTCCGTAGCAAGAGGGCAGCCAGTAATGTGCGCTTCGCTGTATAGTGATGCACCCGCAAAATTGTGCGCACGTTGGCCACTGTATATAAAAATCTATTAGGCCTGATGTACGCTTCCAATAAAGGAAAGATAATTGTTGTGGTATCCGTGTTGGAGAGGTGCGCGCTGCACCTATCTCCTTTGAAGGTAGCAGCAGAGGCCCGTAGGCTTTCTCCCCCCCCCCCGGCTAGTGTGCATCCCCCCAGTGTCCCAGCGTGCTGCCCTGTCCATTGGTGTCAGCCAGCACACCTGTAGTGTGTCCAATAGCGGGCCTTCAGAGAAGTTGTCAGCACGCCCTTAGTGTCCTGCGGAGAGTGTGTCCTGCGTAGGGATGGTCATCGACTATCGATGATTAGAAGGTTTTATGTCGATTAGTTTTGCCATTGATGGTGGAGAACCAGATGGTTTCCCACTATCGATGTCAAGCTTAAACGAATAGTTTTGTTTTGCTTTTTTCCTCAAGGGGCCACGGAACATACTGTAGCTCCGCTCCTGAAACCCTTGACGCCCTGCCTCCGTATTTTGATTGTCCCACAGGCCAATAAGTCAAAGAAAATGGATGACCATCAATATGTAAAAACATTGATGGTCCTCTATTGCATAGTAATACACTTTCGATGGCCAGTTGCACTTATCGATGCCAATGGCAACGATGGCCATCCCTAGTCCCGCCCTGATAGAGGATGGAGAGCCCATGCTGAGAATCTGACTGGACGGCGCTATTAGTAACAGCGCGTCCAGTGTCCCGGCAGCTAGATCCTGTAAATCATCGCCGGAGGGAAAGTGCTAGCCCTGCTATCCTGCCTCACAGCCAAGCTTCAGTGTCTGCAAAGAGACCTCCATTACCCTCCACCATCTACTGCAAGCTGCAGGAAGCAATATGTCCCTGCACCATACACCTGTACCAATACACCTGTGTACACCTGCCTATGAGGATGATTATACAGTATCTGCTTATACTGCATACTGCAAGTTAACCCTTCACTGACTGTTAACATTTTACTGCAATAAACCACAATTCCTGGTTACGTTTCCAAAAACGTGTGTCGTCTAACACCAACAATCCGATCCCTGGGTTGACAATGACTAGGGGGGAGATTCTCTAAACAAGAAATGCATTTTGGGATGCTGTAAGCATCCCTCGCCGGGTTAACGCGGGGCTTCTACCGCATCCCTCTGCCGCCCCGCGCCGACCCCCCGCCGCCCCGCATCGAACCCTCCCCCCTCACCTGTGTCCGGGCAGCACAGCGCAGTGCTGCCCGGACCTGTGACCTCCTCCCTGCACTGATCCTCTTCCGGGTGCAGGCAGGAGGAGAGCCCAGCGCAGCAGCAGCAGCGCCGGGTGTGTGAGGGAGCCGCCGGGACCTGCTGGGACCGGGCGACTCTCACCGCAAAGGACAGCTCTTAACGCAAGAGCTGTCCTTTGCCTTAATTATCGCATATGTTACAACATATGCGATAATTAAGTATGCGATGGGCGGCGAAGGGGGGCGGAGATTCTTAGAGAATCTCCCCCTAGGTCTGCCCGAAGCATGGCGATACACTTATATGGTGTTCGTGTCAACATATGTCTACACAGACAACAAAAAACCATGAGAAAACTTGCGTCGGATTTTTGAGGGTTGACCATGTCCATGCCAACCGTAAGCCTGTGTCGACCTTCTGTTAATGTTGACCTATGGGATGTCAACCATTTTTTAGGTGTAGATCTAAACACTGTCGACCATGAGTGGCAAGTGACCGTCGACCCCCCTATACCAAAATCTGATTGATGTCTATTTAAACGGAAACCAAACAATTCTGATGAATGATAGACAGCTGATTGGTTGCTATGGGTAACACCACCTCTTCATTTTTAGACGCTTTAGTAAATGTACCCCTTAGATTCTGGTCTAGATGGACTTACAGATTGCTTTGGGAGTCACAGTCCATGTTCTTTGGGAATTGCCCAATTTCCTCAGTGGTGATGCTAGTGATCACAATAGAAAAGTATGATCTGAACGATATGTAGTCCTGGACAGTGTGCAGGTTGCCAAGTGCTATAGGAAAGACAGCTGCGAACAACACAGCCTGGACAGAGGCGTCTGGCAGGTGCTTCCTGTTTTTCTAAACAGTGGGAGACAAGAAAAAAGAGAACATTGTTATTTACAGTATATATTTATCTATGAGGTGAAGTACCGCCACTGACCACTAGAGGCCGCTCGACAGACCAAATTACTCCTTTGTGTGCTAAAAGATGTCATAGTAGAAAGCGAAGGCAATTTTTGCAGGGACACTGATCTGTTTCAAACTTGCTGGATATGGAGAGAGGGAGCTGGGAAGACAGAGATTGGAGCTAGAAGCAGATAGGGACATAGGGTGGGGTGGAGAGTGCAAAAAAAGGGGCAGACTAGATGGGCCAAGTGGTTCTTATCTGCCGTCAAATTCAAATTCTATGTAAAACTGTCACAGATCAAAGTGACAGTAAAAACGGGCACAGCTCAAAGTGAAGTACATGGCAGAAGCCGTCATTTGGGCTTTTAACTAGTGTATATATATATATACCTTCACAGAGACATTACTGGGCGACCCTTACTAAGAGCAAGCTATATAAATTACTGCAGGACCCTCACTAAGAGCCAGTGCCAGATTAAGCCTTCGGGGGGCCCGGGGCACTTTAGCCAGGGGGGCACCCTCGCACTTGTCATTACTGGCCGCACACTGCATGGGAGAATATTACACTGTCAAAGCACAGAGTAAAGGCAGTATAAACTTAGTCAATGGGTAACTGCATATATATATATATATATATATATATATATATATATATACATACACACACACACATACACATAAATACATACCATATGAAAAGCCTGTGTTTGTCCCTCTGCACCTTACTCTGTAGGAGACCTCACAGTCCTAATGCTGCCTTTGATTAAAAACCCTCCCATGACTAAGCTGCTGTTCTCCATGGGCATGTAATGAGCTCCACCAATTAGAGCTCAGCACAAACCTCTCAGCCTCTGCCCTCTGGTTTAAAGTGTCATGGGACTTAGTCAACTCCCAGTAATGCACTGCACACTTGTGCAATCAGTGTGCCTTGGCTCCCGATGCTCAGCACCATTAATCATTGTCTCATTGGCAGATAGGTGAAGCTGCAGCACTACCCCACTCCCATGCACAAAACCTTTAGCTAAAAAAAAAAATAATATATATATTTTTTAAAATACATGCCAACCACAGGGGGCCCCTAGCTAGTGGGGGGCCCGGGGGCAGTGACCCCTTGTGCCTCCATTATAATCCGGCCCTGCTAAGAGCACGCTTCACATAGACATTACTGCAGGACCCACACTAAGAGCACGCTACACATAGACATTACTGCAGGACCCTCATTAAGAGCACGTTACACAGTGACATTACTGCAGGACCCTCACTAAGAGCACACTACACAGTGACATTACTGCAGGACCCTCACTAAGAGTATGCTACACAAAGACATTACTGCAGGTCCCTCACTAAGAGCACGCTACACATATACATTACTGCAGGACCCCCACTAAGAGCACGCTACACAGTGACATTACTGCAGGTCTCTCACTAAGAGCACGCTACACAAAGACATTACTGCAGGTCCCTCACTAAGAGCACGTTACACAGAGACATTACTGCAGGTCCCTCACTAAGAGCACACTACACAGAGACATTACTACAGGTCCCTCACTAAGAGCACGTTACACATAGACACTACTGCAGGACCCTCACTAAGAGCACACTACACATAGACATTACTGCAGGACCCTCAATAAGAGCACGTTACACAGAGACATTACTGAAGGTCCCTGACTAAGAGCACGCTACACAAAGACATTACTGCAGGTCCCTCACTAAGAGCACGTTACACAGAGACATTACTGCAGGACCCCCACTAAGAGCACACTACACATAGACATTACTGCAGGACCCTCACTAAGAGCACACTACACATAGACATTACTGCAGGACCCTCAATAAGAGCACGTTACACAGAGACATTTCTGAAGGTCCCTCACTAAGAGCACGCTACACAAAGACATTACTGCAGGTCCCTCACTAAGAGCACGTTACACAGAGACATTACTGCAGGACCCCCACTAAGAGCACACTACACATAGACATTACTGCAGGACCCTCACTAAGAGCACACTACACATAGACATTACTGCAGGACCCTCAATAAGAGCACGTTACACAGAGACATTACTGAAGGTCCCTCACTAAGAGCATGCTACACAAAGACATTACTGCAGGTCCCTCACTAAGAGCACGTTACACAGAGACATTACTGCAGGACCCTCACTAATAGCGAGCTTCACATAGACATTACTGCAGGTCCCTCACTAAGAGCACGTTACACAGAGACATTGCTGTGGTACTGAGGAACTCACCAGTTTGGTCACTCTGGTACACTCAGCCATGAAGGAAACAATTTCCATGTATTTATACTCCACTAGTACTCCCACAATCTGAACTGCTTCTGTCATGTCTTGGACTGCCGTGCCGTTAACGAAAAAGTTTCCCATTTGTTCACCAGTCAAAGATTCCAAGGCGTCAAGCTGGAACATAGTAGAATCATAAAGATATAAATTATGTAGTAAAGGTTATCATTAGGAAACTACTTAATAAACAGCTAATTTATAAATGAAAAATTGATTTGCACAATTAAAAACTTTCTTGATTGCTAGCATGCTCGGGGCTGATATGACATTTTGGATCACGGCTCTCAGGATCCCGACAGAGAGATTCCAGCGGGGAAGCACAGCAAGGCCCTTTGTGGGAGGGAGAATAGGCCCTGTGCGCCAGGATTCCGGCTGGCGGTAATTTCAGCAGTCGGGATCTTGGTGTCGGCATGTTGGTGTCAGCATATTAAGTTATTAACTACATCTCATTCCTATAATGTAATATCACATTACAACGGCACCAAGGAATATAACACTCTGTATATTCACAGTTTGGATATAAGATTGACAAGGGATGGTATTGAAATGGCGCTGCTTGGGATGCTGACGGTCAGACAACCGTGAGCGGCATCACAATGCGCTGACACCCGGGTGTAAGTATACTAACTATCCCTGGTTACAGCATCTGTGGGATATAAGTAGTCAGTTTCCACTGTCAAGCATCTGTAATCATTAGTAAAAGGGGTTTACTGGTGGAATCCTTGGTAACGTCAATGACCACCCAAGCAGAATTGATTTAACTAACAAAGTCGCTGAACGCCGGTTACAGAAGACATACCGCATTAAATTCCTTGTAGTAAATTCCAAATATGTAGAATTTTATAAGGACGGAGAACTTAAAATAAACATTGCTGATGTAACTTTTACTGTCGTTATATAGATTGCTGAGGACATCTGTGGGAACAAGAGTTATAAATTATAATATGTATTTTCAGGTGTTAAAAGGACAGTATCAGACTAGATAATATAAGGACCATAAAGCAGTAGGTTTAGTGTGTTACCGTTGGAGCCATCAAAGTTGTAGCTGAGGTAAGCCAGCATCTGGTCAGCAATGGCAGTGGCTGTGACGTTATCGTACTGGTTATAGGCACTGCTGAGACCACCGAACCTGTGGATTGGGACAAACATCAATTGCTTTATTAGTTTTAGTTTTTATTTCCATGGCGTCCTAACTTTTTATCTTACTAGTCTATGTAGAGGCAGGCAGCTGCAGGTGAATGAAGAAGACGGCAGCACAAATGTGTCCTCCAACCTATATCCTTGCTGCAGCCACATTAACATTTTAGTCACACCATACTGAGTAGCGCCCAGCATCTTTATGGACGTCTTTTGCCAATAAACTGTATTTTAGGGCCTTATTCTAGTTTACTCATTCTGACAAATTCCTTCTTAAGCTTCCCATACACGCCCCGATACGGGCGTGCGTTGTGGGCTTAAATAGCGCGGATCACATTGCATTGCACATGCAATGCAATGTGATGAGAACTAAGTACAAAAAGTATGTGCAAGCACATACTTTTTGTACTGTGCGATGAGGTGCGCGGGAGCGCGCACCTCAAAGCACAAAACGCACAGCCCGGCATCGCAGCGTGTATGGGCTGCTTTAGATGGACAAAACCATGTGCACTGCAGGTGCGGCAGATGTTACTTGTGCAGAGAGAATTAGATTTGGGTGGGGTTTTACAGTATATTGTAGTGTAAAAATAAAGCAGCCAGTATTTTCCCTGCACAGAAACAAAATAACTCACCCAAATCTAATTCTCTCTGCACATGTTACATCTGCCCCCCCCCCCCCCCCCCTGCAGTGAACATGGTTTTGTCCATCTAAGAAGGATTTTGTCAGAAAGAGTAAACTAGAATAAGGCCCTTAGTCTCATCACAGGACGCACAAGCAGTGTTTTACTGCACAAGCAGTGTCCTTCTGGAATCTGCTGAAAACTGCCCTCCAAAAATGGCCGCCTCCCTGAAGGAGACAGATGCTAAAGATCCTACTAGACCTCTAGCTTCTGTCAGGGGAGCGCAGCATGTACACCCAGAAGTGCCAGATTCCAGGAATATTCGTGTGCCTGCAAGCAAGAAGCCTGTGGCAACGAGCATGTATTGTAATCCCTGGCAGTGAGCAAGAAACCCCCGGCAACAAACAGTTACATGAATTCATTACAACTAATCTATGGGGAGGGGGGTGGGAGGGGTGGCACAAAATTTCTAGTTACGCTACTGGATGGGCATAAATATAAAAAGTGTGAGTAGATATACTTCCTAATATTTATATGTTCCCCTGAGACAATTATGCACCAAAACCTAAGGAGTCATGAGCGGAAATGTTTAGACCAGGCATGTCCAACGTTGGCCCTCCAGATGTTTTGAAACTACACATCCCAGCATGCTTTTCAAAAGTTTTAGCATTCTCTAATAGCAAAACTGTGGCAAAGCATGCTGGGATGTGTAGTTTCACAACATCTGGAGGGCCAACGTTGGACATGCCTGGTTTAGACAATGGAATTTAAACATAAAAGGCAATAATCACATACATTGCACCTTGCGCACAGTGGACAAAACTTTCAGCCTGAATATTGAGGAGTTGTATCAAAGCTTGGAGAGACACAAAGGGGAGAGAGATAAAGTACTTACCATCAGTTCCAGTAATTTTTTTAATGCATCATTCCACAGGGCATATCTCCGAACTCCAAGGCTTAGCACATCTACCCAGGTGTTTGAAAAATTACAAATAGGTATAACAAATAACCAGGAGCTGATTGGTTGGTGCTTTATGAATCTCTACCTTATCTCTCTCCAATCTTTGATAACTACACTCCTGAGCTGCAGCATGTAATATGTGGTGCCTTTTATTGAGATTTTACCCTACAGATCCGCGCTAACTATAAATGCAGCGTTCTATCGAGAGAAGTAGTTTTATCTATAACCCTGGAATGATACTTACAATGTACTGTAGAGGTTAGAGCTCATGGTCAGTGGGATTTTCTGAACCAGTTTCACGCTTATAAAAACAAAGAAGATCTGGAATCTGTCCTGAAACTGCCCCATCATCTCTGTCGTAATAGAGTTCAAATTCTTTATCAGGTTGGAAAATAAGAAATCCATGCATTCTTTCCCAACGTCCGCTGCCAGGGACTGGGTATTCAGCTAGAAAAGAAAGATCTACCGTGAGCCAGCAGCAATCGTCTTGGTGGTTTATTCACATGGTGGGCAGTGCTGGACAGTCACCATACAAATGCGTGAGTACAAAAGTGGTATAATTAGACCAGTACAAGAACGTACACATGTATAAAACATACTTGCCTTGTCTCCCGCAAGTGTCGAGAGAGGATAAGGAAATTAACAGGGGGCAAGGCTAAAAGACATGAATTTGCCTGATTTAGCCTCATGCCCTATCGGGGACCATGAAATCGTGGCATTTGGGGGGTAGGGGGCTAATGATGGCCTCCGCTTTAAAACTCTCTTTTCTGGGGGAGAAGCACAAAACATAACATATACTGGGGCAGCCTGGTGAAGGGATAAAGTGGAGATAAACCAGAAGGTGATAAATGTATCAGCCAATTAACTCCTAACAGTTATTTTTTAAATACAGCGGATTGGCTGGTGTGTTATCACCTTCTACTTTATTTCCACTTGATCTCTTCACCAGGCTTAATACATCTGTCCCACAGTGAGGCAGGCAAAGGGGGCCAGTCATGATATGTAAGTAAGTAGGCTAGTGGGAAGGTATACACTCTGTATGTACTACTTCTTTTGGTACTTATATGTTAGTTGGGCGCCCACTAGGCCATTTGCTTAGTTTTCTGCGTCGCCTCGCGGGGCTCGCTACGTTCGCCACGCTTCGGGCTCGGTGGCTCGCTGCACTCGCCACACTATATAAAACTTTCCCATACTTTCATGGGAAGTAGGGATGCCAATCCCGGGGCATTTTTTCAATCCCGGATTCCGGGATTGAAAAATGCTCAATCCCGGGATTCTCGGGATCCCCGGATTGGCATCCCTAAAAGAAAAACACACCCTGTCCACCCCTATATGGGCGGGCAGGTGCGTGGCAGCCGGGAGCGGGGCAGAGCAGCGCTGCGGGGGTGTAGATTTACTTACAGGCTGGCGGGAGCGGGGCAGACAGCGGCGCTGCGGTGATGCTTGCCTGCCTCCGGGCAGGTAGCGGCGGCACCAGAAGCAGGAGGGGAAGCTAGGAGTCGGCCAAGAGCGGTCCTCTGTAGCAGGACGCTGGCCTGTGCAGCGTGACAGTCAGAGGTCACGCTTCGCAGGCCGCACGCCGGGGTCGGGAACAGCCGGGCAGTTTCTGAGCGGGTGCTCAGAAGCTGCCTGGCATTAGACTGCGCATGCGCAGTCTAATCCCAAAATCCCGGGATTGGATACTCCAATCCCGGAATTGAAATCCCGGACATTTTGGGGCTAAATCCCGGGATCCCGCCTATCCCGATCCCGGGATTGGCCACCCTGAGGCAGGCAGCATTCAGCAAACTGTATCGCACCAGGACGGTAGTGTTTCTGTGATCGCTGGGAATAATGGTTAGCATTTTTCAGACCAGACCTCATGCATTGTGTTAGCATTACAAACAATAGAGTAACATACAAAATCAATACCTGATGGCCCAAAAAATAATTGTTACCTTTCGGTACTCGATGTTGAAATTTTGCAGAAACAAGTAAATGACAGTTGCGGACACTGTACCATCCGCCCCCGCCAGAGACTGTAGAACCAACATAGTTGTATTCAAGTCTTTCAAAGCCCCCATGTTGACAAGGAAGTCCACTTTCTGGGTTACACTGGTAAAGGCGATGACTGAGGTCTGGGAAACAAATATTCAGGTTTATTATCTCGCCGTTGTTGGTTTTCCAGATCATCGTTTCAAAATTAATTTATTCATTTCAACCCAACATTAAACAATGATCAAGTGACATTACAATTGCGATCTCACATCTCCAATATAAATAATTACATTTAAACAAGTAATAGAAATTGAAACTAACAATTACAGATGGAAAGAAACTATTCCGCAACCTGCTGGTACAACATCTATGACACATATAGGGTGAGATTTAATAGGATGAGAGATTCAGAAAGTAAGAGATCTGGTAAGAAATCTCCAGTTTTTTTTAAAGCGGCAATCATTTACACTACAAAATAAAACTGTTTTTTGCAGTGTAAATGATTGCCGCTTAAAAAAAAACCTAGAGATTTCTTACCAAATCTCTCACTTTCTGAATCTCTTCTCCTATTAAATCTCACCCATAGCGTTTCTTTCAGGGCAACAAGTAAAAAAGAGACTTGGGCACCAGGATCAGCCATGATCTTATTTTAGTAGCTTTCACTTAGTTTCTCCTAAGAAATATGTACTCCATTTTTGGCAGAAATTGCACAATTATTTTCTCAGCAGCTATAAGATTCATGTTGAAGTGTAGAGAGGTAAAATACCAGCCAATCAGCTCCTAGCTAAAATGTTACCGGCTGTGTTTGAAAAATGACAAGAGTTGATGGTTGGTAATCTCTATCTTTCTAAAGCATAGTACTGTACATCTTTCCCATAGTGAGAACATGTAAAATTCCAGTAAATTTGGAGGATTATAATGACATGGTAATAACATTTTTAAATAATTTGTCTCAGTATACCAGTTGTCTCCTTAAAAAATAAAAGTCTTCCCAAATACAGCAAAAATAGGAAAAGACCACTATAGATAATCAGTAAGATTAATAGTTTAGAATTTAAATCCATGAATCCTCTCTACCCTTAATTGCCTAGTCTCCTGAATTTGTTGGCAGGCTTCAGAAAGAACTCAAAAGTCACCCGATTTCAGTTGCATGCCACGAACCGGGCAGCTACTTAGCGAGTGAAGTGGGCATCAGGTCAGCCAATTACGTGGTTCTGGCTAAATCATGTCATCATAGTCAAGCCAACCGCTTTATAATGTAACATGATTGTAGCAGCCACACCCCATGTACCGCCTTATTTGCATTACTTCCTAAAATGGGTGTTTTTGGGCATATCACGCAATAGTTTTAAATAATTATGCATTTAGACTGCAAGTGAGCATATCCCGCTCATATTTTGCTTTTGAAATTAAGTTGTAGCATTAACCAGATGGACAGGGCGGTATTGACCCTTTGCAGCTATTTAGATTCCACCTGTAGTTATTCTTGTATACTTCAGAATATGGATAGATGAATGATTGGTTGGTGCGGTGGGCATGGATGAGATGGGTATTGATGAGGTGGGTATGGATAAGGGAAGTATGGAAGAGGTAGATATGGATGAGGGATGTATGGATGACATGCGGATGGATGAGGTAGGTTTGGATGAGGTAAGTATAGATGAGGTGGGTAAGGATGAGGTAGGAATGGATGAGGAAGGAATGGATTAGATGGGCATGATTAAGGTAGGTGTGCAAGAGGTAGGTATGGATGAGGTTGTTATGGATGCAGTAGGTTTGGATGAGGTACTGTAGTTATAAATGAGGAGGGTATGGATGAAGTAGGTATGAATGAGGTAGGTATGGATGAGGTAGGTATGGAAGAGGTAGGTATGGATGAGGATGGTATGGATGAAGTAGGTATGAATAAGGTAAGTATGGATGAGGTAAAAAAAGAACAACATATGTAATATTGCTTCAGACACTTACCACATCAAAAGCGGGGTATAATTTTATCACGACATCCAAGGAAATTAACTGGAAGAAC
Organism: Crinia signifera; assembly: GCF_055691185.1. Taxonomy (NCBI): domain Eukaryota; kingdom Metazoa; phylum Chordata; class Amphibia; order Anura; family Myobatrachidae; genus Crinia; species Crinia signifera. The sequence continues at coordinate 34,867,699 of NC_139223.1, read as the reverse complement.
CTTTTCATTGTACTGTTCACATACATTAGTGAATTTTCAGAAATGCTTGTGCATCCTGGAAAATAGTAAAGCAAGTATGCATAAGCAGGCATATAGTGACAGTGACATATAGGGCGAGATGTAAATTCGCACATGTAATAGGGTGCAAATTTTTGGTCAAAGTCAGAAATCACTTGCGATTTCTGGCAATTTTTTACAAATGGGAATGTGCGATTTTTAGTAAAGGTGAGATTTTTAGCAATGGGACAGACATCATTGGGATTCCCGTGACGCACATCACTGGTTTTCCAGTCCGAGAGAGGAGTGGGTTATGCGGCTCCTTTTGTCCAGTGCTGTTGGCATGCTTTTTTTTTTTTTTTTTTTGAACCCTGGACAAGTGGAGCGATCCAGTGTGGGAGCCAGGCATGGTGAGTATGTGTGATTGATTGAGTGTATGTTTGCGTGTGTGCATGTATGTGAATAAAGTTTTGCTATTCAGGTGTGTGTGTGTGTGTGTGTGCGTGTATTTAATTCTATTTTGTTTATGCAGTGTTTATGCAGTGGAACTACAAGTCCAAGCAGGCCCATTAATGCCCCCACATGCTGGGACTTGTAATTTCACTGAATAACCCAATGCAATTTTTACAGTCTATTTTTCACCACAAAATTATCAGCCTGGCGTCGACTGCCCAGGGTAAAGGCTGGGGGCCCTTTATTGGGGTGGTCCCCACTCCCCCAGGTACCCCATCCAGGGCTGACCATGTGACGACCAGGGGACCTTTTGTAAAAAGTGTTCCTAACTGCAGCATGACACCTCTGGCTGTTGGAACCCGGTGCTGGTTCTAAAATACAAGGGATCCCCACACTTGTTGTCCCCCGTATTCTTGGAACCAGGACTGGTCCAAGAGCCCGGTGCTGGTTTCTTAAATACGGGGGATCCCATCGCATTTTTCCCCCCGTATTTGGAAAACCGGGGCTGGTTATGCTCGGGGGGGGGGAGCACATCATTTTAAAAATAGTATTTTTTTCACTTTTAGACACTTTTATGGACAGATTTATGCACAGATCTCACTGATCTGTGCATGGTTCTGTCAAACTCGTCCTCCTGGACCTGGTCTATTTTTTTGTGATTTTTGGTAATGTTTAGGGTGCTATGTGAAAAATGGCTCCCTAATACTTTTGCCATTTTCATGTTTTCTATGAGGAAAACATCTGGATGCGATTTTTGAAGTGCGATTTTTATTTGGCCACAGAAAAACGTGCGATTTTTGCCCCAAATCGCACGGTACTACATGTGTGGTTTTCGTAAAAACGTGCAAATTCAGCCATTTTTGCCCCAAAAATCGCACATCTCTAAAAATCACACCCTATTACATGTCAACCATAGCGACGTAAGCAGTGACATACAGTGACATACTGTATATTAAAATATAGTGACAGTGACATAAGCAGTAACATACTGTATAAGGCCAGATGTATCAAGCTTCAAAAAGTGATAAAATGGAGAGTGATACACAGCCAGCCAATCAGCTCCTGTCATGTTACAGGCTAGGTTTAAAAAATGACAGGAACTTGTGTAATATCACGGCGCCCGGCTACGCTACGTTTTCAGCATAGGCTAAGCTACGTTGTCCCCAACGGCTGCCTAGCGTAGTCAGCGTAGTGTCCCAGTCAGTCAGCATAGTCACCGTACTGTCCCCGCGATCTGCAGCTCTGTCCCCAGCAAGCCTAGTGAGCGCCTCCCACACAGCGCTAGTGACTGACAGACCCCCTGCACTGGCGGACGCCAGCGGAGAGACGCTCCATCTGCCGAGAGTATCAGACTGGCAAATGCCTCCTTTTCAAACCACGACTATCCATGCCAGCCCGAAGCAGAACGAGCACAGCGAGGTGGACGCATTATGAGTCCTCCCGACCTGTTCATACCCCCACTACCCCACTATACACATCGGCCAGGAGTTGATTTTTTAAAGTGTGGCAAGCACAGTGAGCCACCAATGGCCGAAGCGTGGCAGGCACAGCGAGCCCCACGAGGGGACGCGCAAAACAAGGCCAAAGCGTGGGGAGCTCAACGAGCCCAGCGAGGGGATGCGGAATACACATCAAGTAATTCACGTCCCCTCATGGGGGTCGCTGCGCTCGCCACGCTTCACAAAATCAACTCCACGCCTTTGTGGATAGTGGTGGTATGAACAGGTCAGGAGGACATGTAACGCGTCCCCTTGCGGGACTCGCTGCGCACGCCAGGATTCGGACTGACGTGGATAGTGGGGGTGTTTCAGGAACACATTCACACCTGTCATGTCAGGCAGGTTAAAATGGTCAATGGTTCCCACACAATGTTATAAGCACTAACTGCGTAATGCTGACTGACTACGCTAACTGCGTAATGCTGACTGACTACGTAAGCTTCAACTAGCTGCGAATGTACCGACTACACTGGCCCGCGGGAACACTACGCTGATTCTGACAGGGGCGCTGACTACGATAACTACGCTGGCCGCGGGAACACTACGCTGATTCTGACAGGGACACTACATTGACTATGTACAGTAACTGCCGCCGTGAAACTACACAAGTACCAAATGACAGGTAGGAGACTATACACAAGCAGAGCCCTTTCCTGAGTACCCCGCGGCAGACAGACCAATCACGTCGTAGCATACAGTGGTGGAAATTTACTAAGATAATAAGATGGTTTCAGATGTGATGTTGCTATGGGCAACCAGTTAGATTCTATCTATTATCTTCTAGAATGTGCTAAATAAATAAGTAGATTCCGATTGGTTGCCCATAGCAAAATCCCATTTGCAATAGAACTCCCTATTTCCCCCTGTATGTCTCATTATTTTTGTTGATGGCTATGTCCCTGTCAATATGGCAGCTATGTAGATGCGTTGCTAACACAAAATGCACATTCTGCAGGGAAATGACAGTTGTGGTACCCTTGAGACTTGTGCTGTTGAGACGGCCAATAATCCAGGTGGCAATGTATCCCTGGGTTTCCACAGACATGCCACTGAAGCCTTGGTCCAAATAGTAGACACTAGAAAATACAGAAGAATGCAGACATGTCAGTGGTCTATGCGCCGAGTGGAAGCAGCTTTAGCATTCTTATAAGGCATGATTCAAGAACCGAGGAGAGTAAAATAGTGTTGAAAGACATAGGGGTACATTTTTCAAAAGCTTCTAAAGGTGAAAAGTGGGGATCTTGCCCATAGCAACCAATGAGATTCTAGATATGATTTCTATATTGCATCCTAGCACATGATAGACTGAGCCTGATTGGTTGCTATGGGCAACATGATTACTTTTTACTTCTAGAAGCTTTAGTACTGTAAATACTCCCCCCAGATACTGGTCCCACCACTCCCAGAAAACAGGGCTGACCCCCCCCCCCCGCCCCCATTTTCTAAACGATGACCATCGCAAGTCATGTGTTGAAAAGTATCTCTCTCAAATGGTCACTCGTTATTATGCCTCTCTTCTGCTTTCTGGCTCTCCTTTCAGCCTTGAAAAGAGATAAAATGGAGAGTGATAAGCCAACAACCTATCAGCTCGTACCTGTCATTTTTCAAACACAGCCTGTGACATGGCAGGTAAGAGCTGATTGGTTAGCAGTTTATCACTCTCCATTTTGTCACTTTTAAAGATTAGTAGTACATCTGGGTCTTAAGTCTTTCTTTCTCTGTCTCTCCCTCATTCTAGCTCCCTCTCTTTCTGGCTATCTTTCTCCACCCCTTTTTCATTCCTCCTCTTTTTCCTTCTCTCTATCTCTCTCCTCACTCTACCTCTTTCTCTTCCCTTTTCTGTCGATCTCTCTGGTTTTGATGAGCCTATTTACGATTGATCACATATTCAATGACAACGTGGCACAATGTTAGCTCTCAGGATTGTAATCGCATCGGGGGCTGCACAGCTCCCATTTCCGCTGAGAGTCCTGGTGGAACCATCTGACAACTGCAAATGAGATGTATGTCATAGGCTACAACGTGCTACTGCCATCTTCAGTGCCAGCCAGTGACTTAGTACATCTCGCCCGCTCTCTGTGGGTTTGAAAATGTGCCCAAAAAGCTCCAAAATTGCCATTATTTTTGGACCTTGGGCCTGATTCAGACTCAGTGGTAATTTTACAAAGTTTTGCAGAATTACTACTGGTGGCGATAGCCTGTATGTGGGGGTGGGGGGGGGGTGTGTCACTCCCCGTGTTCCTCCCTGCAAGGTGCGCCTACAATTTTGTAGGCAAATTGCTAAAGCGCAAGCGCTTTGCTACACAGCGGAGCATGCGCATTTTATCAATTGCCACCTAGCTGCCAAACGCCTGGGTATGACCAGTGAGGGGGAAGTGGGGGGGATCGAAGTTCCATCACCTCTAATGGTATGGGGAACTAGTTGTCCCTCTATCACAGTCCTGCGCAGTAATTCCAACAGAAAAGACTCTCCCAGCAGCATTCTTTTTTGGCACACCATATGTGATTTCAAGTTGTCACAAGGTACTATTGCTGTGGGCATTATGTGCAAAAAGGAAGTACTACTATGGCCATTGTGTATAAGCAACGCTACTGTATTTCATACATGTATATGGAGTACTACTGTGTAGCGTAACATGAAAAAAGGGCACTACTAGAGGTCATAATGTGAGTAAGGAGCACTACATATGGTGTAATGTGAATGAGATTGTGCTACCGTATGAAATTATTTAAATTGGGGGTACAATTGTATGACCGGTGTCCCTTTATAAAGTATGGGAGGTAGGGTATACATTTATAGTTTGCAGGGGGGGTGCCAAAAACCCTGGCACTGGCCCAGATTTTCCTAATAGGTGTGGGGGGGGGTCATCGATGGCAGGGGAAATGAGTTCCATCACCTCTCCATGATCACTTTAAGCCCTGGGTATGATGTCACAAAGCCTACGTGGTAAGGGGCGGGATGTATCGCATAGTGGGTGAGATGCTTAGTACACTGGGCCCAGTATGTTTTTGTCATATGAAACCTTGGCAGCAACTTTGTACTTTCATAATATAATATAACAGCCTTTCCCAGAGACTAATTATGTGCTTGTTTGGTCCTTAAATGACTGGGATCAATGTTCTTGTCCATTGCAATAAAGCACTTACACAGTGGTCATGCTGAGACAGTCCGGTATTTTGATGTAATCCAGAGTTGAAGGTGTAAAGAACTTTATCAACAGAGGTATTCGGAATTCAAATAAAGTTTCCAGATATGATTGGTCGGCAGTTTGAAGGTTCTTATTTACAATTTTCAGATAAGAACTCAGAATGTAATCTCCCACTTGTTCATCTTCTATGACAATATTGTTCTGGCGAAGACCAAAAAAAGACCATCAATAACTCAAATGATACGTTACACATGTTCCTAAAACGTATTATGTATATTTCAGCCCAGAGGCAATAAATGAATCACCATCCAAGTATTGGAAAACTTATTTCACCCACCGACTGATGCTCAATGCCAGAAGATTTACTTTACGAAAATCTCCGTGAGAGATGTATAAAATAGCCGCTAAAAATGCCAGCGCCGCTACCTTTGTTATATAAATTCAAATACAAAATGTGTGAAAAGTTATTGAGGAAAATGTACTAGGATGAGAGATTCAGACTGTGAGAGATTTGGTAAGAAATCTCCAGTTTTTTAAAGAGGCAATCATTTACCCTGCAAAATCAAACTGCTTTTGCAGTGTAAATGATTGCTGCTTTAATAAAAAAAAAAAATGGAGATTTCTTACCAAGTCTCGCACTTTCTGAATCTTTCACCCTATTACGTTTCACCCTATATTTCCTATATAAGGTAAACATTCCAGGTCACTATGATGAATAAATAGGCCAAGTGAATTTTGCGAAATTCACTTGGCACTTAAAGGGTTACACCCAAATGACAATGCTTTATTTGATAGAATGTTAGTGTGAAACCTACCTTGTTTGCTGTGGCGGTGAACTGTGCAAAACAGGTATCTACACTAGCAGCTGTCCGGTTGTTCAGTTCCCCAAATACCATGATAGTAAAGTCCAAACTCAGATATACATCAGAAAGCACAATCATGTCTCCGAGCTGTTCATCGCTCAGTAATGCCAGGACCCCACTTTCCCTCTAAACCAGGGGAAGAATGAATTAGCAGGGGGACAATATATGGCAATAACATTTCAACATTAAATTGACCTTTGACAAATATAATAAATTCAGAGAATAACAACTTATATACATACAATTATATACATACATATATATATATATATATATATATATATATATATATATATACCTTTTTGGCAGGGGGGGTGCAAGTTTAATAGTTACACCACTGGGGCTAGTGCATGCCCAGTATTTCCTGGGCATGCCCACAAAAACGGTGGGTGCTCCCAGAAAAACGCTGGACATCCCCATGCGAACACAGATGTGACGAAGCCTGCACCGGGCGGGCATCTGACTTAACATGACGTCACCGTCCACCCACTGTTCGGCCATCTCCGGGCCAGATAAAAGTCTGATCGGAATGATTGTTATCTGCAAGTGGGACGTATTTCTAGATGCAGTGCTCAGCCAGGTGCCGGGAGGTCTTTACATGTGCGATGTGCGCTACCCCCCGCCAACCCTTCTGGCTGCACTACCGGCAGTACGGTCCGTAGCCCATAGGCTCAGAATGGCAATAGCCCCAGGACCCAATGCGATGCTAACCGATGTTGATACAGCGATATTAAATTAGCATTATCGGGTCTAAAACTCGCTAATTAATACATATGCCACATAATATCATGTATTCAAGATCCATTTATTACCATAATTTGTCATATAAATGAACACTTACTATATTGAATGCAGAATAGGCGGTTATATAATATTCAAAAGAAGCCATGACAGAGTAGTCCCCGAAGTAACCCTGTATAAAGCTCACGGTGGATGTTTCCGAGTGTACACATTTCTTGTCTAGGAGCAACAAAACAATACAACGCTTATTAATACTGTTAATGTTTTCCGTCAGCCATCATTGTTTGTAAATAGAAAGTACACCGCTTCCTCTATCACAGGACGGAACGGACGCCATAACGTTTGTGGTTTTATGGATAGGGAGCTATTGTTGTATATTGTATCGTAGTCATTACTGTTGGGAACTGCTCAGCTTACCGTTTGCTATGAAGCTGAGAAAGAAAGCGAAGACGTCCTTACGGTTTGTCTCTCCAGTGCTCGCATAAAAGGCGCTCAGAGAGTGCACCCTATAAAACAGAAAGTTTACTCACATAAGCCTTGGGCCATTCATGGTAAAGACAAATCTTAGAATGTTAAAGAGGTTGTTTTGTATTGCAACATTGTGCGTTTGACAGGAGCCTCTGTTTTGCTATGCTGTGCTGTTGGGGAACCCTGCTTCTTCTACCAATATAATTTTCAGTCTGCAAGCTCCTGCTGCCTCTATTCCCCTCCTCACATCGTGTCACGTGCAGCCCTGTCCTTACTAATAAATCACTAATCTCCTGATATACTCTGTGCTGTTGGGGTACCCTGCTCCTTCCACCAATATAACATTCTGTCTGTGACCTCCTGCTGCCTCTATTCCCTCCTCACATCATGTCACGTGCAGCCCTGTCCTTACTAATAAATCACTAATCTCCTGATATACTCTGTGCTGTTGGGGTACCCTGCTCCTTCCCCCAATATAACATTCTGTCTGTGACCTCCTGCTGCCTCTATTCCCCTCCTCACATCATGTCACGTGCAGCCCTGTCCTTACTAATAAATCACTCATCTCCTGATATACTCTGTGCTGTTGGGGTACCCTGCTCCTTCCACCAATATAACATTCTGCCTGTGACCTCCTGCTGCCTCTATTCCCCTCCTCACATCATGTCACGTGCAGCCCTGTCCTTACTAATAAATCACTCATCTCCTGATATACTCTGTGCTGTTGGGGTACCCTGCTCCTTCCCCCAATATAACATTCTGTCTGTGACCTCCTGCTGCCTCTATTCCCTCCTCACATCATGTCACGTGCAGCCCTGTCCTTACTAATAAATCACTTATCTCCTGATATACTCTGTGCTGTTGGGGTACCCTGCTCCTTCCCCCAATATAACTTTCTGTCTGTGACCTCCTGCTGCCTATATTCCCCTCCTCACATTATGTCACGTGCAGCCCTGTCCTTACTAATAAATCACTAATCTCCTGATATACTCTGTGCTGTTGGGGTACCCTGCTCCTTCCACCAATATAACATTCTGCCTGTGACCTCCTGCTGCCTCTATTCCCCTCCTCACATCATGTCACGTGCAGCCCTGTCCTTACTAATAAATCACTTATCTCCTGATATACTCTGTGCTGTTGGGGTACCCTGCTCCTTCCACCAATATAACTTTCTGTCTGTGACCTCCTGCTGCCTCTATTCCCCTCCTCACATCGTGTCACGTGCAGCCCTGTCCTTACTAATAAATCACTCATCTCCTGATATACTCTGTGCTGTTGGGGTACCCTGCTCCTTCCACCAATATAACATTCTGCCTGTGACCTCCTGCTGCCTCTATTCCCCTCCTCACATCGTGTCACGTGCAGCCCTGTCCTTACTAATAAATCACTCATCTCCTGATATACTCTGTGCTGTTGGGGTACCCTGCTCCTTCCACCAATATAACATTCTGCCTGTGACCTCCTGCTGCCTCTATTCCCTCCTCACATCATGTCACGTGCAGCCCTGTCCTTACTAATAAATCACTCATCTCCTGATATACTCTGTGCTGTTGGGGAACCCTGCTCCTTCCACCAATATAACATTCTGCCTGTGACCTCCTGCTGCCTCTATTCCCTCCTCACATCATGTCACGTGCAGCCCTGTCCTTACTAATAAATCACTCATCTCCTGATATACTCTGTGCTGTTGGGGAACCCTGCTCCTTCCACCAATATAACATTCTGTCTGTGACCTCCTGCTGCCTCTATTCCCTCCTCACATCATGTCACGTGCAGCCCTGTCCTTACTAATAAATCACTTATCTCCTGATATACTCTGTGCTGTTGGGGTACCCTGCTCCTTCCACCAATATAACATTCTGTCTGTGACCTCCTGCTGCCTCTATTCCCTCCTCACATCATGTCACGTGCAGCCCTGTCCTTACTAATAAATCACTCATCTCCTGATATACTCTGTGCTGTTGGGGTACCCTGCTCCTTCCACCAATATAACATTCTGTCTGTGACCTCCTGCTGCCTCTATTCCCTCCTCACATCATGTCACGTGCAGCCCTGTCCTTACTAATAAATCACTAATCTCCTGATATACTCTGTGCTGTTGGGGTACCCTGCTTCTTCTGCCAATATAATTTTCAGTCTGCGACCTCCTGCTGCCGCTATTCCCCTCCTCACATCATGTCACGTGCAGCCCTGTCCTTACTAGTAAATCACTAATCTCCTGATATACTCTGTGCTGCTTGAGGACTTAGCATATGTACTAAGCTTTTGAGTCTCCCACCACTTTATCACTCTCTAATGCATAGTACACCAGCTCCTCAGTCTTAGAATTCCTGCTGTTTACAGTCTTTTCCTCACATCACATCACTGCCACTGCCCCGTCAGATACAGCCTTGTCCTGATGGAAACATCACTAATCTCCTGGTATCCTCTGTGCTGCTGTAACATCTCTGCACAGAGAGCTCCACTGCGGCACTTGCAGCTGCAGGGTGCTCGGCTGTTCCAGCTGCACCCCTGACACCAACAAAGCCCCACCTCCAGGCTGTTCTTGGCCCACAGCTCATTAAACATTAGACAATCGAAGGGTGACACCTTCAATGGTTCCCCACCAGATGGTTTCACACCCTCAAGATTACCCATCAATGTACCAATGTGTGTTGTCATAGACTGTAATCATCGATGGCCATTCCCAGTCATTTGACTAATCATTAGAAGAGCTTGAATATAAAACTTTATCAACCATCAGTCATTACCACCAGTCCAACATGGCTGAATGGGTACAGTCAGCACTTACAAAGCTTTATAAGAGTCACATGCCATGGTCCGAGGGATTTCATCGAGAATACTGCTGTTAATAGCAGTTATTACATATTTCAGCCTTTCCGAAAACCATAGGGTAACACTTTCTGCCGATATGTCTTCCAACTGAAATAGCAGTGCTTCAACTGCGTAATGCACAAATGCGTATTTTGCCTCGTCAGTTATAACAACACCCTAAAGAAAAGACAAAAGAACATGTCAGTTAATCATTTACAATGTTATCACAAGCTTGGGCTCAATAGGACCAGGAACTGTATCTGGTCACAGACTGGTTGGTGTCTTTTGGCAGAGACCCATCCCTTGGCCACATACACTGTTTACAGTTTGAACAATATGGGGTCTATTCACTAAACTTTGGAGAGCGATAACGTACCAGCCAAATAGCCCCTAACTGCCAGTTTTCCCTTGGGTGATCACACGCATCAGAATACTACATACTTACAACCCCCCCCCCAATTATTGGAAATAAACTGTGGCAGCTAACGCACTCGCTGCATATTTTTCAAGTTATTTTTACTAAAATATTAGGGAAAGGAGTGTTTTCACACCCTTCTCAGTAACACAGGGGTGTACTATTATGGAACTGGAGGTAAATTTGCAAACCTCTCCTCCAAGCCCATAAAATTTGTACATTTTTTTAGTAGCCATGTTGTATTTCCCATACTTGTAATGGGAAATGTGATCTTCCTGTATTTACTGGAAGAAAACACGGCGTATGTGATGTCATCCCGTCACGCCATTGAAGTTAAGAAGAGCCACTAAGAGAGGAGCAGGCTCCGTGCTTGCTGAAGACAGGGTAAGAGGGGGCTGGAGGGACACAGGGCAAGGAGCATGACGGATATGGACAGTGAGCTGCTGGAGTGACAGACAGATGTGTATACTGTGAGCAGCATATCTGTGGACATTATGTGAATAAGGGGCACTACTGTGTGATTTATTATGAATAAAGGCACTACATATGGTGTAATGTGTAAATGATTGTGCTACTGTGTGTTGTCATTTTAATTGGAGTTTCCATTTTGTGACCACACCACTTCCTTGTGGGACCATTATCCCTTTAAGGGAGGTAGGCCACAAATTGCCCGGCATTGGTCTAGGCCAGGGGTAGCCAACTCCAGTCCGCGAGAGCTACCAATAGTTAATGTTTTCCAGGTCTCCTCACAGAATCACAAGTAAATAAATGAGCTCCACCTGTGGATCATTTATAATGTGTCAGTGAGTGATGAATACACCTGTGCCTCAGCTAGGTGATCTAGAAAACGTGCACTGTTGGTAGCTCTCGAGGACTGGAGTTGGCTACCCCTGTTCTAGGCCCTGCCTAATGGGGGGGGGTAGTGTTAGAGGAAAGGAGTTCCACCCAGCGTAGCACAAGATCAGATGACTGACTGGCCACCCAGACCTCCAGTAACCGATACTGGCTGCAGGCATACTTGCCTACCTGACCCTCTCCATGCGGGAGAAAATGCTCTGTTTCTGGACTTCCCTGGTAATGTAGGATTGCCATAACCTGTGGGGAGCTAGGTAAAGGTGTTTCACCACAGGTGCTGGCAATCATACATTACCAGGGAAGTCCAGGAACAGAGCATTTTCTCCCGCATGGAGAGGGTCAGGTAGGCAAGTAAGGCTGCAGGTAAACGTGAGCTGAAGCGCGTTCACTATCTCAGGGTGTTTTTCTGCCCTTGTATGTGTTATTGATACATTCTTGGGGGAGCAGCATGTATAGAAAAAGAAGTTAAAACTCAAAGTTGTAAAAGTACTTTTAAAACTCATTTATTTATTTGGCAGTGGATATCCTGGTGTATAAATGCTTTCAGCAAAGAAAATTCTATAATGTACATGTTTTTGCTCTGGTTGTTTACAGAGGCAAAAGAGGTGAGAAAAGAAATGTATAGCATACTGTAGTATAGTTATAGCCTAAGCATATACTTCATTAACCCAATATAGGACAGGGGGATGGAAGCACCGAGAAATATGACAACTGGCAGCGAATAACCTCTGAATTGTTTTATGTAAGCAGAATGTGCCCCACATCCCAAGAAAGACAAAGTAATGTAAATCAGATGTCATATCAAAATATTCTCTTTGGGTTTGTTCCAATTTAACTTTTATATAAAATATACGTATCGATTTATGTATTAAACCATAAACTCAACAGCTTGAAATAAGATATTGTTAAGTATCAGTTTTGCAAATGTCATATGAGCTATTAACTAATCATTAGTATTTTCCCTAAATTTGCAGAAATCATTAGATTTCTAATTAAAGTATCCAGCGTCCAACCCTAGTGGATGGTAGGGCATGAAATACCGCCTGTCGGCACACGTCTTGTCGACATGGACACCGAAACGTACCACCACGCCCCCTCATTGCACTCGCCATGCTATTTTATTCTCGCACCGCACCCTAGTGCAGTGGTTCCCAACCCTGATCCTCAAGTACCCCCAACAGTGCACATTTTTCAGGTCACCCGGCAGGTGCACTCATTATTCAGACACACTTTAAAAGATCCACAGGTGGAGCTAATTATGCCACCTGTGATTCTGTGTGGAGACATGGAAAACATTCACTGTTGGGGGTACTTGAGGACCAGGGTGCTGTGCTCTAGACCACAGGTTCTCAAACTTGTTCCTCAGGACCCCACACAGTGCATGTTTTGCAGGTCTCCTCACAGAATCACAAGTGAAATTATTACCTCCACCTGTGGATCTTTTCCAATGCATCAGTGAGTAATAGATGCACCTGTGCAATTGCCCAGTGACTTGGAATATGTGAACTGTGTGGGGTCCTGAGGACCGAGTTTGATAACCACTGCTCTATACGAGATGCATCATGGCTTGGAGAGTAATAGAGTCGAGAGAGGTAAAGTACCAGCCAATCAGCTCCTAACTGTCATGTTACATACCATGCTTAAAGAAATGACAGTTATGAGTTACATAGCTGGTGCATTATCACCTTCAATCTTATTTCTTCTCCAGGATTAATACTGTACATCTGCCCCAGTGTTTAGATGCAGTTTAGTTTCTTGGGCAACTCTACTCCGATTGTAAATTGAAGGAACGTTCAGAGAATATTTCGTTAGTAAGTTCCAGAAAGATTTAGAACACCAGGGGTGAGATTTAATTGGATGAGATATTCAGAAAGTGAGAGATTTGGGAAGAAATCTCCAGGTTTTTTAAAGCGGCGATCATTTACACTGCAAAAGCAGTTTTATTTTGCAGTGTAAATGATTGCCGCTTTAAAAAACCCTGGAGATTTCTTCCCAAATCTCTCACTTTCCGAATCTCTCATCCTATTAAATCTCACCCCAGGTCTTAATTGATAATTAAGACAACAAAACTCCTGGCCAATGTCGTTAAGCAGTAAAAGCAAATGATATTATCAGTATTATTATGCCTTATAAATCATTCCCGCACTGATAAGTTAATGAGCCCCATGTAGTCTTTCTGCAATTGGTAGCAGTTTTGGGGGGATTTAAATGGAAATCAATAACCTACAAATCCGAGTCCCTGCAACACTCCTGCTGGAAGGAAATTAATTTGCAAGGCCACCTGCCAAAAGGTATTAATAAATAATAACCTTTCCTCTGTAGCATTGATTCCCGGCAGCTGATTGCTGGTAACCCCATATCTTACCTGGTAAAGAGACCTCTTCCGTCTCAATTTGCCAACCATATTTTTTTCCATTACCTATGGGAAGGTAGTATGGGTGTAAAGCGCTATTTATATTCAGTAGCTTACAGGGGAAAAATGTGTTATAAAATAGTGGGAATAATTGTATTGTATCAAGCTTCCGTGAGTAATAAAGTTGGACAAAGCATCCAACCTGCTTATGATAGTTATCTAGCGCAGTCTTTGAAATGGCAAAAGCTGATTGGTTGCTTTGGGAAACGTCTCTCACTTTGTAACAGTGACCGCACGTTGTTGACCGTGGAGCAAGATGGCAGCACCAGGACACATGGCTTGAGAGAGGTGTAGAGTACACTGTCATAATAAAGAGAGCACAGTGTGCCCAGAGTGTGCACATGATTGTTGCTTTCAAATACTTCCAGAAGTTTGCTTGTACTTGTTGGAGCCAGAACAACTATCCCCCATTGTTAAACGCAAACTCTCCCACAATCCTTTGCACAGTAAACCACTTGTCTTGTGCTTCCTGCCAGCCACCAACAAAAACTGATAAACATTGTTGTGGGACTGGGCAGCGAATGAGTTACCCAGAAGCGTTAAAACAGCATGTAATACAGTTCCTGGTTTTGTTATGTAATTAAGTGACCTCATAGAATCTCGTTATTACCGTAGAATAGACTGCATTGAAACTATCGAAGAATGCACCAGTTGCGTCCAGGTATCCTTGTGGCATAGGGTAATTGGACTTCAATGCGGCAAAGACTTCATTAACATATTCAACATCGATCACGGTTATAAAAAGCCCTGATGCTTGTCCTATCTGGAACGGAGTTAGTTCTTTCAAGTGGGCAGTCTAAAAGGAAATGATGATAAATAAAAAAAAATAAGGTATTTTGAGAACTTTATATACTTGTCTCTATATAGGTTTATATCAGTCTCTATATATAACTTATGCTGCGTTCTCATTGCCGCCCCTGCAAAATCCCGGGTTTTTGTGCACAGAGCATCTCAGCTCTACAGACCCCATTCATACTGCACCTTAGACCCGGGAAATTCCCGTGTCTGCCCCGTTCACACGGCTTCCCCTGGTATGCCTGCCATCAAGTGTGTGGCATCTAAGAGCAGCTTTGATTGGATGTTTAAAAAGTATCTTTGATTGGCTGTTTAAAAAGCAGCTTTGAGAAATGCAATGAACTTGCTTTTTTGCATTTTGTGAGAAAAACCCGGGTCTAGCCTGTTCACACTGCCATACACCCGTGTATTACTCAGGAAAAACCCTACAAAAAACCTGTGTGTAATTCCCGGGGCATAACACCCGGGAATTTCACAAAGACTCTTTCACACTGAGACAGGACATGGGAAATTACTGCTTGCCCTGGAAAAAATCAGGGTTTTTGTGGCAGTGAGAACGGGGTATTAGAGGATCAAAGAAACACATTAAAGAAAACCTCAGGAACAGCAGGGAGGAGAAGAATAATGTAATTAGTGAGAAAATCTGCGTACACACCATGCGATATCGTTAGTGAAGGATATCGCTAACGATATCCCATGAACTCCTGGGGAATAATCTAGCATTAAAACACTGAACGGTATCATTACCGATATCACTGCAGTCAGTGATGTCACAGACAGAGGCCCCTGTCAAACATGCAGTCACTGATGCTATAGTCAGATCTGACATCACATTCAGATGACAGGGGGATTGTTAATGATATAATGGGTACACACTAAACGATATGCGTTAACGATATTATCTGTCTATACAGCACTAAGGAGGGGATATATTAAATCTTCTAAAGCAGACATGTCCAAACTGTGGCCCTTCAGCTTTTGTGACACTACCCATCCCAGCATGCCTTGCCATAGTTTTATCATTCCCTAATAGCAAAACTGTAGCAAGGTATCATGGGACTTGTAGTTTCACAACAGCTGGAGGGCCACAGTTTGGCCTGTTCTGAAGATATCAACCAGATTCCATAATATACCCATTACATACTCTAAAATTACATCTAGGGCAAGATTACTGCCGCCCGAGTTCAGCAGCAGTTCAAGATGTCCGCCGAACTCGGACGTTTTTTTAAAGGGGAATTAACTTAGAAGGCAAAACCATACCTTGTAAGTTAATTCCCCTTTAAAAAAATGTCCGGGTTCGGCGGACATCTCGCACTGCCGCTGATCTCGGGCGGCATTAAATCACACCTCTAGAATCAAATTTGTCGCTTGAGGAAAAACCTCCACTTGTCATCTTTAGAAGAAGTGATACATCTCCACTTAGAAATGTAGATCCGGGTTGCTAAAATCTCTGAGAATTGTCATTTTTATTTAATTTTTAGTTCATAACTTTTTAGTGTGATTTAATAAAGATGATAGTATAGAGCAATTCCTCTTACCAGATTGTAGCCAGGATTCAATTTCTTAATTATGGTAACGTTAACATAAGTCTTAAATCCTTTATAGTTATCATCGAGCCAGTTGTCACTATTGCAGGCTAGAATGGTATAGCAAAGACAAAAGTAAAATAAAAAAAATGTTAATTGGAATGAATTCTTAACCAAAAAAAGCATTTAACCAACATTCATTCTCAAACTTTATATTGATCTGTGCAGCGGGATGTAATGCAGTCAAAAATTCATCTGAGGTGCGGGATACCGGCCAAAAACGTGGCCATTTTTTTTTAAAGCGGCAATCATTTAAGGGCTAAACCATGCCTTCAAAAACATTGCTGCTTTAAAAAAATGTCCGTGTTCAGCCTCCTGTCAACTTGGA
Organism: Crinia signifera; assembly: GCF_055691185.1. Taxonomy (NCBI): domain Eukaryota; kingdom Metazoa; phylum Chordata; class Amphibia; order Anura; family Myobatrachidae; genus Crinia; species Crinia signifera. Next base: position 34,851,323 of record NC_139223.1, on the reverse strand, counting down.
CTATATTACATCCCGACACTGGTTTCAGCTCTATGTACAAGTCGAGTCGGCCATATATACAGGGATTTATTTACTAAGGAGTTCTATTGAAGATAGGATGTTGCTATGGACAACCAATCAGACACTATCTATTACATTCTAGATGGTGCTACAAAAATAAGTACATTCTGATTCATTTAATCATTTTTGCATGCAGGGTAATTACTGCCTATTTTTGAATGTAGCACACAAATACTGGGCAGCTTTATTTTTACACTGAAATTTAAATGTGAGCTAAGAGACGCCCCTCAGGGAGCACAGGGTATGCCCCCAAAGTGGTGGAAACCGAGGTTATGATGCTACAAGGCCATGCCCACTTAGCATGAGGCCCCGCCACTTGTACGAGAGTAGGTAGTCCCACTTGCCGCACCTAGAAATTTGAGAGGCATGTACATGGTTTTGACAAAGTGTAAAGGTACTTGGTTTTTTAACTCAAATTCAGCCTCAAAGGGCTGTATTCAATTAACTGCAGTCATATTATGTTGCTTTCAGACTGCAAAACTGGCTTTGACCCTGTATTTGAAAATGTTTCCAAAAACGGGTCTGCCAGGTAAAACCCCTCTCACACCGCATCTCTTAAACGGTAAGTGCGTTTTTTTTTACACTGGCAGACCCTTTTTGGAAACTTTCCAAATACAGGGTCAAAGCCAGTCTTCAGCGCCCCCCCCCCCCCCCCCCCCCCCCGTGGGTTAACACCCTCAAACACCCCCCCCCCCCCCCCAGGGCTAACAAAGCCCCCCACCCCCCCAGGGCTAACAAGAAAAGTGACTTTCGGAAAATGGCTGCCCCCATACGAAAATAGGAAAATAGGTTTTCCTATGGGGCAGCCATTTTCTGAAAGACACTTTTTTTCATGAGTGCTTCCGACCATACTGCACTGCCGGGATCCGCAATTACGGAGTTACCGGCTGCTCGGGGGGGGGGGGGTTCTTAACACATTGCAGGGGGTGGGTGGGGGGAGTCGACCCACGCGCGGGTGGGGCGGCGGGGGGCGGCTCCAGTGCTGTGAATATTTAATGAGCGCTCATTAAATATTCACTGCGCTGAATTTAGGACCCAGCTCATTGGCTGGGTCCTAAATACCGTTTCAGACCCGATTTTGATGCCAAAATTCCGGGTCTGAAACGGGTAGGACCCTCCATTTTAACCGTTTTACAAAATCGGCTTATGTTAAATGGTAAAGTGGTCCTGCTCCTTTCAGACCGCACAGATTACCATTTTAAAACGGTAAAAAATCGTTTTTTTAAGTGCGGTCTGAAAGGGGCATTAAAGTACCGGATGGTACCGGCGCAAGGATATCCAAATACAGCCCCTTTTCCCGTAGTAACTTTGCCATTAAAATGCATTAACCCATAGATTGCAGGAAATGCACCAGGAGCTATGTTTTAATGAGTTTGCTCCAACTCGATAAATTTACTTACTGTAAATTTCTGTTCAAGCCACCCACAGATCGAGCAGAAATCTGTGTTAAAGTGCAGCCAGCGGGCTTATCTCATGTTGTTATTAAATAGCCCCCGCAGACCAATTAGATTGCGGTTAATTACAGTGGCTAATTGGATCTGGCCCAAAGTGTATCTGGTGCAAGTATTGGTATTAATGTCTTTCATATAGTCTGTATAGACCTCTATAAAGTATCTTTACAGAACCACAAATACACTTACTCATGGCTTGAAGGAAGTCATTGATAAAGGTGAGAATATTGTTAATTGTATCCATGCTCATGTAATTTATCTGACTTGCAAGGCCCTGAACACTGAAATAAAATTGCAAAAAAAAAAAGTTAATTCAGAAGATTGTAATAAAAAGGACATCAATTTATTTTCCATTGTCTATCATTATTTCATTTGTGTCCCGTTACAATGTATAAAGTGAATGCCTTCCTCATCTCTATTGAAATGCTCTGCAAAACTTCACTAGAGCTGCACCTTTTCTCTGGAACTCTTTGCCTCATTGTCTCACTTTCCTCCAAAGCTTCAAACTTTCAGCAGATGCTTCAATTTTCTACAGAACCTGAATATGACTCTTCCTAACGTAAAGATTGTATTACATTTAAGCCTTTGTCTCACACAGTCTATAACTAATATGTCACTGGTTTTTGACATCTTTAATTTTGGATTCGTAAATATCTGTGATCCCCTGTGTGAGCTCTACATACAATTTGGACACTTTAATAGGAGTTGTTCAGTATAACACAGTTGGGTAAGTTTCAAGTATTAAAGCTTCTAAAAATGATGAGAGGTGATGTTGCCCATAGCAACCAATCAGATCCTGTCTACTATTTTCTAGGGTGCAACAGAGAAATCATAGACAGAATTTGATTGGTTGCTATGAGAAACATCACTTCTTTTAATTTTTTAAAGCAATGCAGTGTTGGCTACTTACATTGTTTGGAAGTTGTTGCAATCTTTAACCACATCGACGGTCAGGTAAGACAGTTCATTACTGGTAATAGATGCCACAAATAAAGTAAAGTATTTATTGAAAAACAAATTCCATTCCTCATAAGTGAAAATAGAAAACTGAGTTTCCACTATTCTCCAAAACCCGCCAAAAAGCAGATTGCGTACATCAATGTCCGCAATAATTGTTATTTTGCTCTGTAAGAAAAAAAAAAACAGGGTAAACGCATGAAATTTGCTCCCTTAAGCGTTTGACAACACAATCACATTGAGCAACACATCACAACAAGTGCATAATGATGAATTGTTCTGAATCACTATGTCGCTCAACCCATCCGTCTTCACAACTTGAATGTAAAAAAAATTAGCTGGGTGCCTCCGCCTGGTTGGCCAACTCCTGTCCATTTCAAAATGGAGGACACCGCGATGACCAGAGGATGAAAGTTGATGATAATAAAATATGTTAGGACCTTAGTCAAGTACAATATAAAGAAGTTATCATTATATCACTGTGGAAAACAAAAAAATGAAGCTTTGTTGAGGTAAATCCAGCAAGTTCTTTAATTATCTATATTACCTTGCATAACATCACTCACCGTCATACTCAGTCTCTCTAGAAAGTCCAGTAACGAGATATATCCTTGATTCGTAAAGTAACCGATTAGAGCTGAACAATGGGATTCATAGAGTTTGGGATTTGCATCGGTGAGCAAATTGGTCATTACGACCATATCGGTTATCTGGACAATGTTCAGAAGTGCAATGGCTTCATACTGGAAAACAAACGTGTGTACATACAGTATATATATATATATAGAATGTTAAGATTGCAGGACACAAGGAAAGTGAATACATCGCTTAGCCTGTAATCTGACATCATTGGAACATTTTTTAATCACTTAATCACAAAGTTCATAGAGAATTCTCCGAAATGAACACAAGAGCGTCTTACCCCATCGAATGCTGCGTTGAGTTGGATCAGCTCACTATAAGAAACAACCTCTATGGACGACCCAAAATTTATCATCAACCACTGTGTGCTGGAAAGTCCATGGGAGCACGCTGAGCCTGAAAAAGAATATGACATCATCAATGTTGTCATCATCCGCACTCAAGAGCACAATAATTCCATAGTTGATACAGAGAAACAGTTCACTGCTACAGTGAGAGTAGAATTGCAATGCACAGTAGCAGTGACCAGTAGGCCTCTGATCAGATACTTGCAAATTAAAATAAAGAAGCAGATTTATTAAGCCCGATGAAGTGATAAAGTGTAAGGTGATAACGCAACAGCCACTCAGTTCATACAGAAACTAACATTTTTCAAACCCAGCCTATAACTTGGCAGTTAGGAGCTGATTGGCTGGTGCATTATCACAGGCCACTTTGTCACTTCACCAGACTTAATAAATCTGCCCCAAAGTGCTTTTAAAAATGTAAAATTGATGATAATTTCATGCAGAAACATTAAATATGTCAAATATTATTATTATTAATAATAATAATAATAATATTGAGGTGCAAATGTAAAATGTCATCAGTTTAGCCTGGACATTATGCAATTATTTTACAGTTAAAGTTCCATATTCTGCATTCTTACTTTATAAAGAGCCCAAATTTAGTGGTACTACGTTCAGGGCTGCAGGGAGGGGTGTGAGCTCGATGCTGTCGCCCAATGATTCTGGACCCTGGGGGGGGGGGGGTCGACACTGTCACATCCCCTGCATCTGGCTAGCAGTGCACCTGGCATGGCACACATCTGCCAGTAGTGCTGCTTGTACTACTGGCAGCTGAACAGTTCCTACTGCCTGTGGCTTTGCCCCGTGTGTAATGTCACATGTTTGAGGGTGGAGCCAGTGCTGAATATCATTAATGACCGATGTGCTCCCGTCCATGAGATAAGGCAGGTGCAGGGCCTGGTCAGCCAATAGGCTGATCGGGCTGGAGCACTGGGTCCTAGGGGGTGCAGCGCCGACGCAACAGTTGCTGCGGTGGTACCAACTACTGGAAGCCAACACAGGGGTAAGCATGATGACAGCATGGAATCTGCAAAAACAGTTTTCTCAAAATAGCCAACACCTTCTAGGAGACAAGCAGTAGAGGACCTACTAGACCTCACTACCCAGCACTACCAGGAAGTGCAGATTCCAGGATCGCTTGTACACTCTGAGCATGTAACCACCCCTTGCAATGAAAATTTAACTCACCATGGCAACGAACACGTAAACCCTGGTGACAAACAAGTAACCCCTGGCAACGAGCATGTAGGTAATTTTTTTTAATAAATAATGTATGGGAGGGCAGCAACTTTATTAGCCTAGGATGGCTGGAACCCCTAAGCAGGCCCTGGGCAGGTGAATAGTGTTTGGTCATTCTTATTATATATAACATGAATGCATTTACAATGGCCTTCACCCATATGAACATATTTCCATTAGATGCCTATATTTTCTCTATTTCATATACTGGATTTTATTTCTTACCTGAATTAAGTGCCGTAGTCAGAAAATTCACCCTGAAGGTCATCAGTGCCTCCTTGGTATCATTTGAGAACTTTGTATAGGCACTGTCCAATTTGCTGCCTCTGCAGGCAAAGAGAATATCACGTAACAGTTATATGATGAGCAATGATAAACGTGTGTGACAGGATAATGGAGATCATTGATTGGCAAAAAGTTGTTTGTACAAATTTTTGATCTGTAAACGTTCTGTCTTCCATGGAAACAGATGGCAGCTTAGCAACAGTTGGAGGGCTTTGGCAGCGAGCATCCTGATTTGCTGCTGACAGTAAGGGGAGTGGTATTTTCTCACCACTAACCTGTCGAAACTAAAGGACCCCACAAACTGCTATAAATTGTCACAATTTCTTGATCCCCTGACGCCTGGGTTGGGGAACCAGAAAAAATCCAAAAGTAAAAAAAAAAATCATGATTCCCTAAAACTTTGTGATTTTTAACATGACAACATTCACTGATCATCAATAGATCCAAATGACGGATCTACATTTCTGGTTTACTTGAGGGAATGGCATCTAGAGATCTATAGGGGCTTTATGCACAGGTTACATGCACACAAGCAGCTGGTCAGGGCTATTTTCAGAAGCTTATCAATAGCCATCCCGATAATTAGAGCACCATAGGTACATTGGCCTTAAAAAGTTACAATTGAATGAACTTTACAAGTACCTAGAGCAAGTCATCAAGACATTTACGTAGACTTTACACCGCCTCCCTCAAATATATTTCTTAGCGATTTCTTAGCGAGAAGTATTCAACAGAGCAAATAATGCATTCTTATCTTACTTACATGTTTTGGAAATCTGAGCAGTCCTTGGGTTGAAGCATGTTTATGATGGTCACGTTAACGGTAACTAATAAAAAATTTGGTAGGAATGTCCCTAAGACTGGAAGGCAATTAGTTTCCGTAGCACTGTTATAACTCGTTATTGTGATGGACAGTAAATTAAACAGAATGTCGTTGTCAGCGGTGATGGAATCCATGGAGAATGCACCCAGGAATTCAGCGGTATAAGAAAACCCTTTGGATTGCAGTACGGTGAATACAGCGGAGGCCGTCTCCATGCTACTAAATGCATTGGTATTCTCAACGTATTGTGCCACTTGGGGGGCTGTGAGATCGGCTAAGGACATGCTCTGGAAAGCAAACACACAGGTCATGGATTAATTTCTTTCTGGCATATCCTATTAATATTGTACAACTTGGTCCCCTGGACCCCATACGGTCTACATTATCTAGCCCTAGCAGTGGAGGGGGAGCAAGTGCTGCAGAAGGTTTAGGATCACGGCAGATTCCATGCAATCTGGCTAAAACGGCCCTGAAAGATGCTAGAGGTCCCACAAGGGGGTGCAGTCCGCACAGCACTACCCGGAAGTGCTGGATTCTGGGAGCGCTGGGAACACTGGGAACCTGCAACGAGCATAGAATGAGCATAGAAACCCCCTGGCAATGAGCATGTAACCCCCTGGCAATGAGCATAGAAACTCCTGCCAACAAGCATATAACCCCCTGGCAATGAGCAAAAAAAAAACCCTGAGAATGAGTATGTTGGTGAAAAAAATGACAATTATATCGGCTACTTACACGTGGCTAACCCCTGCCCGAAGAGGAAATAGTCATCAGTCCGAAAACGTTCGCAATGGATCCAGCAGGTGCCAGGACTGATGTGTAGACAAGCAACTGCGCATGCACTTACACCCAGCTTCTGTGAAATGCACTGATTGCAGTCCATAGAAGCCAGATTGGGCTGCATGGTAAAGCAGGGAGTGGCTCCCTACAGGAAGCCAGCTCTTTACTTATAGCAGCACAGACTGGCAGTCCACGTTCCAATGGGACTGCCTGTCATGTGGATGACTGGCAATGTAAAGAATAGGAAGTGCCTGCCAGTCACAATGTCAGATGGCGGATTTTACCTGGGGGTGGCTGTAGCCCATAGGTATAATCCGCCGCTGAAATTAATGTATGGGGAAGGCGTGGCATAAACAGTTTTTTTGGCAGGGGGCACATCATTTCTAGTTACACCACTGGGTCACCTGGCATGGGGAGTTGTGTATCGCCAACTTTCACATTTTTTAAATTCCAGAGATGACCTGGAAAGCATGCACTGTGAGTGGTCCTGAGGACCAAGATTGAGAACCTGTGATATAGAATTGATGATCAGAAGCTTACCAACTCCTCCTTTGTAAAGATCATGACAAGGTCAATATAGGTCACATCATTCTTGAAACTCTTGAGATAAGTTGACATTACAATGCCTACTGGTCCGGTGCCACAGGCTAAAGAGACAAAAGCAATATAATTAGTGTGATAATGTGACGGACCTAAGAATTGTTTAAACAACAATTTATACCAGAGATTGGAAGTTGGAACATTATTACTAACAATTAACTTTGGCCATATACATTCACAAACACCGGACCCAACTTTTACACATTTAGGAAATTTGGACTCAGTATTAAATAAGGTTATTTGATATTTACATCTCACTGATCTGGTGCTAACTAGGGCCAATACGTAGGTAAACGCATGTCTACTGTGATCGCATCCACATTGCACTTGTGCCACAGTCACATCTGAGTCTCAATGCTAATGGCAGAACAAAGCTCTTCCCTGGTGAACATCTGACGGTGCAAGGGCTAAAACAGCTTCTGTCAGCATCTATTGACAATAAAACACCACATGGGGCATCTTTAGAGGCCACCATTGATTGCACCTGCAAAACTTGCCCCAACTCTATGGCAGGTACAGGCACTTTCTCCATCCAAGCAAGGCCTCCTGCTTGAGTGGTACAATGTCTTTGCATACAATTAATTTCAACAAGATGTGTGTGACACTCTAATAGGACACAGCATCTCTTGGAGCCTTTTTACCCCCACTCACCCAGGGGTGTTTAAAAAGCGGAGAAAGCATGTGTGCAAACTCTGTCTATGCCCCTTCTCTCTCTCTCTCTTGCCAGTACCATAGTCCCTGTCTCACTAGCGATGTGCTACCGTCTAATATTCCCTCACAGGGCTCCAAGAAAATGGCCGTCACTTATCCTGTGCTTTTACCGGGCTTCCATAACGGACTCAGAGTGCTGAAGTGGTGAATAATTAAAAAAATGGGTGCAACACTAAAGATACATCTGCAAAGCTGAGTTTGTGACCAATTCTGCATCGGACCCAAAGATAATGGCCCTTATTCTGGTTGGTGCGGTAATATCCGCATGCGTTCGTGCCGCCGATGTTTTGTGTCTGCGCATGTTTAGAGGCGTCTCTGCGCATGTGCGAGCGGGGCGTACGGCCAAATTCCGCATGAAATGTGAACACTACGAACAGGGGGTGGAGAGGGGCGTGAAGGGCTATTTGGGCTCATTACCATATGCATACGCCCTGCGTTTCATGGGCGTTCCCATGCAAACGCTGGGCGTACGTATGGTAATGCAGTCGTGACGCACGTGTAGGGGGCGGACATATGACATCGCCGGATGTCAGCTGCCCGCCCAGATCCCTGCTTTTGCACGGAGACCATCGAATGATGGGGGAGGTTCCCTGAGATGGAGGAGGTGTATTCATGAGAAATACACTTGCGGTCCGTGCGGACAGCTTCTTACCGCGTACGGACGGAGTTGGCACGGTCCTGGCCGCATATTCGGATCCGGCAGCACCAACCAGAATAAGGGCCAATATATTTTAAGTTATATCTGGTGCAAATATTAGCCACACCCACTTTTAAAATCGCTTTCACTTCCGCTATACGGACACCTTAATATGTTTTTAGAACCATTTTGCTCTAATATCTCTTTTATGATTTCCCTAGGCCTGGCCCAATATGTTATGTTACCTTTATTACTTTACATGTATTCTGCGTCCCCTTGCGGGGCTTGCTGGTCTTTACAATGAAAAATCGAATCGCATTGCATGCCTTAAGTAGTGGCTTGCAATGATAAAATCGGGCGCCCAGATAATACACAAGTACCGGCGTATATACTGTACAGATATTAGGCAAGGCCAAAAGTTTTTAATTGCTTTAGCTGTGAATGTAAGGATCGGCATTCCCCACACAAAAAAGTAAAATAAATGTTCCTCTCTGACAAGGTTAAACTGGACTGGAAGCACAGTGGGTGATTGGAAACATTTTCTATTACTCACAATGCTTCTTCACGAACCGAATAATCCCTTGCCCAATTGCTCGTTTTGTGTCATTGTCATACGAGGTATACCTCACATCCAGTGCATTACCACTAGGAGAAAGAAGGATGGTTAGATGTAAGTCAGATTTATAACATATTTCCATAGCCCACAAACACTGTAGAGGTGTATCGAGAGTAACAGTGACTGCACTGCACCAAAATACTAGTTGGACCGGGGGCTCCATAGTTCTTCCTCCTATCCCTCCACACTCTGACACCATATAAGCACCAAATCATTCTATTGACTAATTATGGGGTCGGTATTTTAAATCCACAGGATAACACAATGCAATTTGACGGAACTCCAGCTTAAGTTCTAGACTGGTGCCCAATAAGAAAGTTATACACCAACTCGAGGGACGTCTCTAAAATGCGTTGCAAAAGTGTCAACTGAATAAAAAAAAGAGAAAAGAAAGAGACTTATATGGTGAAATGTTGGATTTAATAGTAAGGCTCCACTGAGATAAACTAATGTATTCATTGTTTTTAAGTAATAGCTTTTTATGATGGTTCCCATAAAAGAAATAACATTGAAAGAATATTTCCCTTTATGTGAAAAATGTTTCGTATTAAAATTTAGAGAACCAGAAAGGGTGAAAAAAGAAATATGGGTGAGATTTAATAGGATGAGAGTTTCAGAGAGTGAGAGATTTGGTAAGAAATCTCCAGTTTTTTTAAAGTGGCAATCATTTACACCGCAAAACCAGTTTAATTTTGCAGTATAAATGATTGCCGCTTTAAAAAAACTGGAGATTTCTCACCAAATCTCTCACTTTCTGAAACTCTCATCCTATTAAATCTCACCCTGAGTGTTTAAAAACTGTTTGTAATGGGCTAGTTATGCCATAAATAAAAAATTATAATAGTGTGCCTCTTATTTTATTCCATTTGATGGGAGAAGGTTCCGGTCTGTTATTGTTGGGGGAAACAGTTGTAAGGGAGAATCGCAACAATTCAGCACCCATTTGTATTTTATGAACAGTTGTGTCATGCTCATAGACCTCACTGCCAGAGCAAGACAATTTATTCTATAAAGGCCCTCATACACTCTACGTTTTGGGCCCGATTCCACCCATTTCCAGACGATTGGGCCGAGAAATCGGGGGAAATCGGGCAATATAGCATGTGTCTGACGTCCTATACGATCCGATGTGTGGTCCCGTGCATCAGACCCGGAGATCATACGTGCTGTATGATCATACGCACCCTTCTGGTGTCAGGAAGTGAGAATCGCATGTGATACAACGCATGCAGAAGGGCCACATACGATGTATTGCGTGTGTGCGTTTTCACAATGTTTATACAATGGATACATTTTATCCTTAAGACCAGTGCAATGCATGATCATGTTCAACTTACACAGCCATTATCCCGACACATGTTACAGGGAGATTGTTCATACAATCCAAAGTGCTGGGGCTAAATTCGGGCATTGCAAAGTACAAACTCTCCTGGAACGTAGATGCCAAGCGACCGCTTCCTAAATCGTTCATTTGTATGAGTTTTTCCAATGTGGCAGTTATTATGCCACCTTTAAATCCAGCTGGTATAGAAGCTTCAGGAACCTGAAAGACAGCAGATGCGCATAAGTGATATTGTAAATTCCATTGTACATACAGTATGGACGTCACATCAGAAATGTATTCTTTATTTGACCCCCTACATGAAAAGGAATGGCAAGTGGTCCATTGGGTACGGTAGCCCATTATAACTCATATACAGGGCTGGGGCAAGGCTTCTCGGGGCCTTAGACACAACTTCAACCTACTGCACCCTCCCCAACTGCACGCTGCCACCAGTGCCTACTTTCTAGCCCCTCAAGAAGTGTGGATGTGGCCACTTAGAAGTCCCACAGCTGCCACCTGCATTAAGTACAACAATGATGTCTACCTCATAGGCAGTTCAATAGCAATGACCACACCTACAAAGAACAGATCACGCCCACTCAGCGCTAGTCACGCCCACTCAGCCCCGGCCACGCCCACTCAGCACTGGCCACTGCTGCTCATAATAGGCCCTTGAACATTTTCACCCCCAGACCCATGTGGCCCTTTACTCGTCCCTGCTGTTTCTGTATTGTCAGTGGGACCAGGAACAAATCTGTATAGACAGTTAGTAGTACTGCCCACATCTAAATGCTACAGTGTGTAACATATTAATATTATTTGCAGGTGACAATCGCACTTTATAGCTACTTTTATAATCTCTGTATCCTTCCCAGGATAAAAGTAAATAAGAGGTGGACAGAACCGGATTTAGCCCCCATATTCCGTGAGGCAAGCTCATACGGAATTTTCATATTTAAAGTGGTATACCAGTGGCTATGGCAACCTTTATGGCTAGGACCAACCCATAATCCTCACAATGTAAATCACAGTGTTTGCTGGATGATCTGCCCCTGGAGGTGGAATATTTTAGCGTAGCATGTGGTTGGATCAATGGGCAGCCAATAGCAAATGCTGCTGCTGTAGATGGGGGCTATAGCCAAGCGGCTTGTCCAATGAGCTGTTCCAACAGCCTCCACCTGCAGCTATTTCCATCCAGACCCTGGCCAACTCTACTCATTTCAGTTTGCACTGTAGGTACTGCAAATGGTGGATCAACCTGAACCAAGGCCATACCAGAGATACTGTAGAACTTCAGGGCTCTGGATGATACTTACCGCAATACTAATGTTGTTCAGAGAATACATAAGTGTCTCCAGACTGACTTTTGACACGAGTTGGGAAAGCGCGATTTGTGAGAGAACAGCGTTAGTGTCCACGAAGAAGCAGAGGAAGATTGACTGAAGGATGTCAGAGGAGATTGTCTCCACCTAAGGGGAAAAAAAGAGTGAATGTGGGTGCAACATTACCCCAATGTTCATCTCACATGGTTTGCAATGTATGTAGGCCCCATAGCAAAAATATATAATGGCCCATATTTATCACCCAGTGGTGGAAAATGTATATAACACATGTTACTTTGACAGGGAAGGTGGCTCCTCTCAGCTGTGGACCCTGTAGCAGCTGTACCCGGTCCAGACTGGGCTGGGGGGAATCCATCCCCGGAACCTGAGCTGCAGTGACCGTTTTGGCCAAGCCTAGTTACAGTTTATGCAGCCGCCAGGTCCATCTTGAAGATGGCAGCGCACAGGCGGGTCACTAGCTGGCCATGTTGCTAAGTCTATGGTAGGGAATATGTCCCACAGAGCTTCTGTTACCTATGGAAATCCAGTAGGAATAAGACTGGGAGGACCAGCACCTGGCATTATCTGAGGAGCCTGGCTATGCTATTTTGAATTGATAAAATTTAGCTTTTAACGCTTCTATTCTGTTAGTCAAGGTTAGTTATTACTTGCAGTAACCCTAGTGAGGCATAGGGTGAAACGAGGGCCGCCACCACTAGGCAGCTTTAGGCATTTTCCTGCGGCGCCGTCCACTGGAGGGTGGTACTGAGCCACCGCGGAGAGCAGGAAGAAAGCTGCAGCAGCTGACAAGTACGGTACCCAGAATTCATCCCAGCAGGGAGCAGGTGAATCAGTGAGCAGTATGCCCCCACCCCCCTTCCCTTCCTGGATACACCCGTGGATCAGCGTTAAACCCGCTGCCCCCCCTCCTGCTGGTCATCACCGGCAATCTTAGGCGGGTGTAGCACCCGCACCCACCCCCTGTGGACCGGGTCGGAGCGGGTGAGCGGAGGGGAGAGGGGGAGGAGGGGGGGAGAGCAGGGGGTCACCTGGGGCACTGGCAGGGCTGCACAGGCCCTGGGTGAATCAAAAACATTGAGTCTTGGTTCTATGTACTAAGTCTTGGTAGACAGAGACAAGTACCAGCCCCTAACTGCCATTTTCCAAACTCAGGGGTGGATTTATAAAGGGTGGTAAACATCCAACTCCTAACTGTCATGTTATAGGCAGTACTTGAAAAATGGCAGTTAGTAGCTGAGTGGTTGGATGTTTAGTACTCTTAATCAACCTCTTTTTAAAGCTTAAATCACCTGCCCCCATAGTCTTTAACATTGACGATAGGAGCTGATTGGTTAGTACTTTATCTCTCTTCGCTTTATCTACCTCCAAGGCTTAGTACATAGTTTAATTAACTATGAGTCAAGTTTATGGGCCAGTAGTGTCTACTCGTCTCCTGGCAGTGGTGGGCATATGACCCTTCTTCGGACCATGCCTATGGCCGTACTTGATTGGCACACTTGAGGGGGGTGCTCACTTGGATAATGTTCAACTGATTCTAAGTGATTGGTACTAGTGTGGCCAATCCCGGGATCGGGATCGTCGGGATCCCGGGATTTGGCCTAAAAAAGTCTGGGATTTCAATCCCGGGATTGGAGAATCCAATCCCGGGATTTCGGGATTAGACTGCGCATGCGCAGTCTAATGCCGGGCAGCGTCTGAGCACTCGCTCAGACGCTGCCCGGCTGTTCCCGTAACCTGACCCGGCGTGCGGCCTGCGTAGCGTGACAGTAGAGGTCACGCTGCGCAGGCCACACGTCACCAGTGACCGCCGGCTGCCTACCCGCCTCTTCTCTGCCGCCCGCCAGCACGCCGGCCTGACTCCACCCACCTGCCCGCCTCCGCCTGCCCGCCTCTTCTCCGCCGCCCGCCTGCCTGCCTCCGCCGGTCTGCCTCCGCCCGTCTGCTGTCTTCTATGGAGGTGCACTTGCCGGGAGGCACCGTGCACCTCCAAACCCACTCCCGGCCGCCCCCCACACCCTAATGTAAGTAGATGTGCGGGTCGGACGGGGTGGGTCCTATGCTAAAAATTTTTTTTTTTGGTGGGGATGCCAATCCCGGGATCCCGGGAATCCCGGGATTGAGCATTTTTCAATCCCGGATCCCGGGATTGAAAAAATGCCCCGGGATTGGCATCCCTAATTGGTACCGTAAAACAGAGGAAACCATACCAAACTAAACTTACCGATGCACACGCAAACTGTTGCATTGAGTATTTGCAAACATCAAAATATGAGCCAGCTGCCAAAAGCCCATTTAGCTCCATACTGGGGGGGGAAAAGCGGTAAAAAGATTAGTTGCAAGTATACGTGTTTAATAAAAATTATAATAAAGTGTAGCATCACATATATGCAGTTCCATACAGTGGAGGACGCCATTTTGTGGGCTGAAACAATATACATAAGAGTACTGTACTGCATGTAAAATCAGCACTCAAAATGGCCGATCTCTCTGTGTCTCAGTGATGTTACTCCTATTTATGATTATCATTAGCGGTGGCTGTGGCACCAACACTATAGTACATGGAGGGGCTCAGCATTCGGCATAACTCCCCTTCTAAGCCCGGCCCAAGACTCCAATTGGTTGGTTCCAAGTGGGGTCTGGGTGCAAGAGTGAAGCTAAATGCAGTTTCCCGAGTGCAGCGATGGGGATATGCGTGGACACAATGAGGTCAAGAGCTGCAGAGTTGTGGGATAGCTGAATTATTAGGAGATGGGTGGAATTCTACAGACAAAGGGAGACATTTTACATGTAAAAGCATTGAAGGCAGTCTCTGATCTGACTTGTTTAAAGTCGTATCTGTTTTGTCAGAAACGTCCGAGAAATGTTGAATTCATGGCAGTTTTCTAATAATCTGCGGTCCTTTCCAACGATCCTCTGACCTTATAGTCGGAACATTGAATTTTGACCGTCGAGTTACTGTCGGATCAGACGAAAATGGCCCCAGATTCCGGCTGTTGGAACGCTCCGACAGTCAGAATTCTTGATTAAATACCCCCCATAATATGTTTACCCCGTAAAGTCCAATACAGTTCAGATGAATATACTAATCACTTTTTTTTAATATGCTTGAGAGGTTTGTCACTGCCATTGCATACTGCCGAGAGGATACGGGAAATATTTAATTGAAATAGGATACTCACACGCCGGGCACTGATGGACATAGAGCCGCACCTTTGGAACAGTAAAATAAGTTAATTATAGGGGAATATAATTAGAGCTTAACTGTGTGCTATACAGCACCAATGCTAAATGTACTTACCCGCTGCAGCATAGGAAGGGCACTGCAAGAAAACAACGGTAAAGAAATAGATGTGAATATAGTAACTCAGGGGCAGATGGCTACAGGATGAAATAATAACTTCTCCCAGCAACTATTTGTAATATGTTATCATTTACAACTAGCAATAAATACATAAAAACTAAATACATGGAAAACAAATATCAGAAATCATAAAAATATTATTTGTATAACTGCACCCCATTAATGTAGATACTAATATTCAGTATGTTATCTGAATTGCAATATATATATATATATACCCAAAACAGCGGCGACACTCAAGCCAAAATAAGACACCGAGACCAGCCTTTAAGTCAACGTTTCAATGGCCATTTCCCATTTTCATCAGGACATGGGAAATTCCCATTGAAACATTGACTTAAAGGCTAGTCTCCGTGTCTTCTTTTGGCTTGAGTGCCGCTGCTTTTTTGGGTACTGTGTGACAGGGCAATTGCCGTGTCAGCATCACGGAAGGCAGCAAGCGAGGTATTCAGGTTTATTGTGAGTGCCGGTATCTGTAATATATATACAGTGGCGTAGCTACCGCTCCGCAGCCCCAGCGGTGGCGGGGGGGGGGGGGGGGGGGAGCCGGCACCTCCGGGGCACATGGTCACGGTTCTCCTATCTCACTGAGGCTGCCTGTGTGACAGCCCGGAGCTGCGGGCTGTCACACAGGCAGCCTCAGTGAGACTGGAGGTATTTTCCATGATTCCTTCTATGGCAGATCCTGGCTTCACATCAGCGCTGCCACCCGGTATTAATTCCCCACACAGGGAGGGGGGTCCGTCTCTCCCCAGCCCGTGCGCCAGCCAGACACCCTGCTGTCTCCATTGGCTGCCTTGCTCTAAATTCCTCCAGCACGCTCAGAGCGTGTGCGCCCAGGGGAGAGCAGTCGCCAGCCGATCACCGCTCATCTGCAGGCAGGAAGCTCCGTCCGCACCGTCAAAGGATCAGACAATCAAGCGGCAAGCTCCCTGCCCTGCACCCTCATGTATAAACACACTGCCTGGAGTCTCCCCATTACATTGCCGTGCAGAGTCACCATCTGTGATGGCCTGTCACACTGCCAACATGTACTTCAACTTGAGAGCCGCACAGTGCAGGTACGGAGGGTGGGGGTGGGAGGGGGGGTCAGAATTATTTTTACAGGGGGGAGCTTCATTTCTAGTTACGCCACTGTATATATATATATATATCCATCTATTCCCCGGCACTCAGTATCTGATCCATTCTCCTTGCTCTCCCCCTTCAGTGGGAATATATATATATATATATATATATACTGTATTACAACAAGGACTCCAATGCGCAAAAAGTCGACTTACGGTAGACTATCTAGACTTCAGCTATCACGCAGATTCACATGAAAAAGAAATGGAGGAGGCGCAAACCATAAGCATATATCACACAACACTTTACTAAAAAATAAAAGCTTACGTAAATGTACGTTTTAAAATATGAACAAGGCAGTTCTGTCACCAGCATTAGTACATCAGTGACCTGGCAATTACAAGTCGGCTGTTTAGCCGCTCCACAGTAAGACAACAGCGGGATATCTCCTCAGCTTGCGGACCAGACCAGCCAGATCTCCAGCATCACTGCAGACACGCCGTCGTCAACGCGTTTTAAAACTTAAGTGTACGTGAGCTTTGATTTTCTAGTAAAGTGTTGTGTGATATATGCTTATAGTTCGCACCTCTTCCATTTCTTTTCTATATATATCCAATATACGGTCGCACTCCAATCCAACAATTTATGCAAATTACTGGGGTGTCACCCTTGATAACCCCAAAGAGGGAGAATCCAATTATATAAACATATTGAAGAGGCACTCACCAGGGCTTTATGTCAAGCAGTATTTATTCTGGCATCCAAAGTATTAACAACGTTTCGGTCCCTTTAAGGACCTTCTTCGGGTAAATTCATAGCACAACAAGCATAGAACCAGAGGCTGCTGATCCCACTGGTTCTATGCTTGTTGTGCTATGAATTTACCTGAAGAAGGTCCTTAAAGGGACCGAAACGTTGTTAATACTTTGGATGCCTGAATAAATACTGCTTGACATAAAGCTCTGGTGAGTGCCTCTTCAACATGTTTGTTATATATATATATATATATATATATATATATATATATATATATATATATATACATACAGTATGTGTATATATATATATATATATATATATATATATATAGCAAAGTACTCCTCACCTCTGTGAGGAAATACCCCCAGTTACCACTAGAGGCCACTCCATGAACCAAATTACTCCTTTGTGTGCTAAAAGGGGTCATGATTGAATGATGATCCGAAGTCGCCTGCACGTGCAAATAAGCGACTATACACATGCGCACGCCTTCACCATCAGACCCTGTTGGAATGAACCAGACTAACCTCCTAAGATGGGATACAGCACTATATCAGCATGATTGTAAATTAAATAATAAATATTATTATTATTATTATTTTTATGCTAATCATAATGTTAGTACTACTAATGTTAATAATGTAATTATAATAATAATGACAGTAATAAAATAGGAAGAAATATGGTTCCCCACTGTTATGTCAAATGGGAAATTGATCCCTACCCCTGGAGTAACTGCCGCTGCTGCTGTTGATGTCTGCAAAGCAAAAATAAATTCAACAACACATTAGAAGTGATCAGTTTTAAACAGTATAAAGTGGGAAAAATAAATTTTCAGTATACATAAAGAAAATATGAATATATAGAGCAGTGGATATCAACGGACAGACAAGGTGCTACAAGGTTACTGCACTCTCAAAATTAGTCAGATTCATTTAAAACAATAATTAAAATATCAGCTTGTTATCTTTCAGGTTTTACTATAAGTGGGAGAAATACTGGGCCAAATGTAATGCCGCCCGATTCCAGCGGCCGTGCGTGATGCCGCCTGAACTCGGGTGTTTTTTTTAAAGGGGCAATCGCTTACAAGGCAAAAAAAAATGTTACCTTTATAATAAGTGATTGCCCCTTTAAAAAAAAAAATCAGAGTTCAACCAGTATCCCGCACGGCCGTTGAACTCGGGCGGCCTTACATTTGGCTCCTAGTTTTTCACTTTTCGTAAACATTATTTAATTAACAATAACAGTATTTACAGTTTTGTAGTCTACAGCAAAATACCAATACGGGTGCATTACAGTGTATTAACCCTTTGAGTGACAGCATCTCTGTTATATAAATTGTCACATTTGTTATATAAAGTCAAATGGGGGAAAAAAAAGATTATATTTCCTATATAATCTGTTCAATGATGGCTTGGCAATTTTCACACCTATTTTGACAAATTCACTTGGCACTCAAAGGGTTAAGCCCATGTAAGTATAAAGGTGCCCATAAACGCTCCGATCCCGGCGTGCGTTCTGGGCTAAGATAGCAACCATTGCATCGCATTGCATGCCTTGTGCATGCAATGAAAAGCAAGTACAAAAAGTATGTGCAGCACATACTTTTTGTACTGTGCGATGAGGTGCCGCGAGAGTGCGCACCTCAAAGCACACATCGCACCGCCGGGATCGGAGCGTTACCCATTTGAGTGACAACATTTCTGTTATACAAATTGTCACATTTGTTATATAAAGTCAAATAAAAAAAATGCTGTGTAAAAAAAAATTATATTTCCTATATAAGGTTACCATTACAGGTCATTATGATGAAAACAAATGTTGGCATGGCAATTTTCACACCTCTTTTGACAAATTCACTTGGCACTCAAAGGGTTAAGCCCAAGTAAGTATAGTGGAGCCTATACACGCTCTGATCCCGGCGGTGCGATGTGTGCTTCGAGGTGCGCGCTCCCTCTGCACCTCATCGCACAGTACAAAATGTATATGCTGCACATACTTTTTGTACTTGCTTTTCATCACATCGCATCGCATTGCATGCACAAGGCATGCACAAGGCATGCAATGCGATGTGATGGATACTATTTTAGCCCAGAAAGCACGCCGGGATCGGAGCGTGTATGGGCACCTTTAGATTTTATGTTTCCATACAATGTTTGGACAATACTCTATATTAGCCAAGATTCGAAAAGAAATCATAAGTAATTCTTATAATAAGTATCTTTATAACTGTAAATATAATAAGATAGGGAAAAAAATAATAAATGTAAGATCTAAAGGATTGCTGTATTCACGTACAACAGCATCGGCAGCTGTTATATCACAAAGTGAATCATTTTGTACCTGTGTTGTTGATCCTGTGTTTGCCATTGTTGGTGTTCCTGTTGTTGTTGTTGTTGATGGTGCCGCTGTTGACTGTAAAGCATAAATGTGCTCAATACATTTTTATAAAAGATGGGTTTGCAACAAAAATAAAACAAACACCTTGTCGACAATCACAATGGGGGTTATTCTAGTCCATTCTTTCTGACAAAATCCTTCTTAGATGGACAAAACCATGTGCACTGCGGGTGGGGCAGATGTAACTTGTGCAGAGAGAATTAGATTTGGGTGGGGTTTTTCTTCAAAGTGAGATCTATATTGAAGTGTAAAATCATGCAGTCAGTATTTTCCCTGCACAGAAACAAAATAACTCACCCAAATCTAATTCTCTCTGCACTTGTTACATCTGCCCCCCTGCAGTGCACATGGTTTTGTCCATCTAAGAAGGATTTTGTCAGAAAGAATGAACTAGAATAAACCCCAATGTCACAACAGACACCTGCTGATAAGTGTAATAGTACCTCAAGAAATCTATGCACTGCGTCAGTACAATAGTGTCATCATGTTGTACCGGCACACATAAAACCAGTGTTGCCATCGGAAATTGCGGGGGCCGAGACTAACAAAATAGTCAGGGCCCCACTCCAAGCGCCGGGCAGCAAACAGCTGGCAGACAGGCACTGTAAATGAAGTAGGCTGGTGGGTGGTGTGTGGCGGGCTGCGGCAATTATAACGAGACAGTAACAGAGAGACAACTGTAAGGGGAATCTTATCTTACAACTAGAAATAATTATTGATAATCCACTTGTTATATGTAACTGTAGTCTTGATCAGAAAATAATTCATTAGTGAGTAGTAAGTGATGGGTTTTAAGCTGTTGTGGTATATGGAGAGTATGGGGGCTGTTCGGGCCCCAAATGGAGCAATCGTTGAATTTCTCCATTGGGCGCCATCTAGTGACACCCGGCATGAAGAACAGTTGATTTTAACTCAATGGGTTTTTTGGTACTTGTGTATTATCACGGTGCCCATCGCATCGCATGCCACTATTTAAGGTATGCAATGGCATGCGGTGGACCCGATTTCAGCCTTTTCCCGGGGCTGTGTATACAATTTTAATACCGTGTCGCATTGTATGCCATTATAATGGCATGCGATGCGATGGACGCGATTTCTCATTTATTTCCATGTTAAATGGGCCCCCCACACCCGATTTTTAATTGTATACCCACCCTGATGGGTTATGAGTATGTGAAATGCCCCCCCATTGTTAACGCCACCCCACTATCAACGCCAACCCGAAGCGTGGCGAGTGCAGCGAACCCGCGAGGGGCGGCAGTATGCGTCCTGCGACCTTTTCATACCCTCACTATCCACGTCGGCGTGGAGTTGATTTTCTAAAGTGTGGCGAGCGCAGCGAGCCACCGAGCCCGAAGCGCGGCGCGCGCAGCGAGCCCCACGAGGGGACGCGTATACCTGTGAAGTTATGCGCGGCCGCTCGCCACGCTTCGGGCTCGGTGGCTCGCTGCGCTCGCCACACTTTATAAAGTCAACTCCACACCGACGTGGATAGTGGGGGTATGAAAAGGTCCTAGGACGCGTACCGCCGCTCCTCACGGGCTCGCTGCACTCGCCACGCTTCAATTGCGGGCATTTCGCATACTCATGAGCCATGAGGGTGGGTATACAATTAAAAATCGGGTCTGGGGGGGCATTTAACATGGTCAGAAGCCATACAATTAAAAATCGAGTAAAATCGCGTTGCATCGCATTGCAAGCGATCATATCGCATGCAATGCAAAGCGATTTTTCATTGTACAATGCCCTACGATGGAAATCGTGGTCGCCGTGATAATACACAAGTACTTTTTTTTTTTACTTTCAATGGGGTATATTTACAATGATGGGGGTTCTATTGAAGATGGAATGTTGCTATGGGCAAACGATCAGATTCTATTATCTTCTAGAAGGTGCTAAATAAAAAAAGAAGTAGATTCTGACTGGTTGCCCATAGCAACATCCAATCTTCAATAGAACTGACATCTTAGTAAATAAACCCCAATGTGACACAGAACAGAGTAGTCTCATACATCAGAGTAATAATACAATCATTTTATTTATTTTAGGTGGTAATTCACTGCCGCTTGCAAAGCAGTGGCTAACCTCTGGCCCACCCCTGGCCCTCCCTCCCCGCAGCGAGTGTGTCACCGAAGCTGTCCGCAGTCGGCAGAATGCGCAAGCGCAAACCCGCACATGCGCAAATCCCAACCATCAGAGCAGGGGCTACATTCGGATCGCCACGAGCAATGCTGAATCGGCGCCAAAGTCATTCGGTGGTCATAAATCTGAACTACAGTATACTGATGTTGCATTTATATTGCAAGCCGGCAGAGAAATAAAGATCGACGGACAGACAAAGCGGTACAAGGTCACTGCTCTCTCATCATTAGTAAGCTTCAATTAAAACCAATGATTAAAATAGTTTTGAACTATACT
Source organism: Crinia signifera (assembly GCF_055691185.1). Taxonomy (NCBI): domain Eukaryota; kingdom Metazoa; phylum Chordata; class Amphibia; order Anura; family Myobatrachidae; genus Crinia; species Crinia signifera. The sequence continues at coordinate 34,829,502 of NC_139223.1, read as the reverse complement.
GTATACTACCCACGATTCTAAACAGAATAATAAATAATTCTGATGGTGAGTATAATAATGCTAATGATAATAATAACAGGAAGAAAACACGCGAGTGCTTGAGGATTGCTATATCCATGTGCAACGGCAGCTGCTATTGTGAATTATTTCGTACCTGCGGCATTGCTACTGATGTTGCTGTTGGTGGTGGTGCTACTGATGTTGCTGTTGGTGGTGGTGCTACTACTGATGTTGCTGTTGGTGGTGGTGCTGCTGCTGTTGCTGTTGGTGGTGCTGCTGTTGTTTGTGCCAGAATTTTGGTAGGATAGGGGGGTAAGATATAATTTCAGTTTGGCACCCCCTAAATTGCTATATGTCACCCCCCCCCCCCTATTTTATGCCTCATAACAAAACAAACAACCGGCCATAGGGCATTGTGCACATGTAGCTACCTATAAGTCCGCAGGCACCTGTACAATACCCTAGAGACTGAGACCAGGGTGTGGGGTCTGGGGATAATCAGAATGGGGACAGCGTGCAGATTTTTTTCTAAATTTCTCAATAGGAAACTTTTTGTGTACAGCGCTCCTGCAGCGAATTTACACTGCATACCGAGCCAAGCTGAATCTCCCTCGTACTGTAGTTCACAATGCACGCTGTTGTAACACATCGCATGTGTTTTGAACTAGATACGATCAGGGGCAGATTTAGGGGTAAGGGCGCCTCTAGGCACAACAATAACAGCCACCCCCCTCCACCTAATTGTATTAGTCTTATTGATTACTTATAAACCCTTACTTGTATATTTTACTATGTATACATACAGTATTTACTAAGTAGGACAGTTTAAAGGGGCAGTATCTGCATGTCCTATCCAGTGACACTCTATTCAAGATGGAATATGGTACTGTCCCTCCCTCCCGGGCAGCAGCAGCAGCACACACCTACAGCATGTGCTGTGCTGACAGCAGGCTCAGCATGAGAATCTCACTGACAGCGTGAGAGCTCACACTGAGCAATAATACTCCCCCCTCGACTTTAAAGTGTTTTTTCACCCCCCCCCCCTAAATATGTTGGGGGCGTGTCCTTATCATGGGATGTGGCCACGCCTCCTGAAATTTTACCGGGGGGCTGGCATACCTCAGTGGATATTTTGCAGTTACATTTCAGGCTGACAGTACTATCGCAAGCATCCAGTGGCGGAACTACCGAGGGTGTGGGGGGTGCAGCTGCTATGGGGCCCGGCGGCTGGGGGGAGCCCGGGATCCAAGCACTCCCCTGCACCGTGACCGTTAATATAATATTATCCCCTTAAAAGAGCTGCCACTTGCGCCGGGCTTGGCTGTGCTGGGGGAGAAGCCAGGCAGGTGCGGAGGCGGATGAATGATGACGACGCCACCGCCGTGCCCTTTGAATTGCAAGATGATACTGTCAACATCTCGCAAGTCCGTGCGTACGGCAGCTGCTGCTCGTGTGAGCCCCATCCGCGCGGTCCTGCATGGGAGGGAGAGACTTCCGGAAGCCTAGGCAGGCCGCGCATCCACAGGACCACTAGGGATCCAGAGTCAGACAGTGAGGACGGCCAATGGAGGGAAGACTCCTGCTACTGCAGCAGCAGCAGCATCATATAATATCGCTGGTGAGCTCAGCTGAGCAATATATAATTCTGTATTTATCTGCATACATTTTCATTATTTCACCTATAAAAAACTGACTGATTTGCAGCTATTTACCTAAGAGCCGCTGATTTGTGAGACTGACTGCAGGCACTGCGGTGGGTTGCATAATGTGTAATGGCGGGCACTGCGGTGTGTTGCATAATGTGTAATGGCGGGCACTGCGGTGTGTTGCATAATGTGTAATGGCGGACACTGCGGTGTTTCGCATAATGTGTAATGGCGGGCACTCTGGTGCTTCACATAATGTGTAATGGCGGGACTGCGGTGTGTCGCATAATGTGTAATGGGCATTGGGGTGGGTCGCATTATGTGTAATGGCGGGCACTGTGGTGTGTTGCATAGTGTGTAATTGGGCATTACGTTGTGTCGCATAATGTGTAATGGCGGGCACTGTGGTGTGTTGCATAATGTGTAATGGCGGGCACTGTGGTGTGTTGCATAATGTGTAATGGTGGTGGGTGGCCCATTATAAATTTTGCTATGGGGCCCACAAAGTTCTAGTTACGCCTCTGCAAGCATCCAAGTGCCACCCCCAAACATGTACATGCCTCACGTGCCTATTAGGAATGTTGGCACTGGACGCGATGCAATCTAGTACAAAATGCACAAAGCACATTGCAACATGTTTGGGTACCATAGAGCAATGGTTCTCAACCTCGGCCCTCAAGTACCACCAACTGTTCACATTTTGAAGGTCTCCACACAGAATTACAGGTGAAATAAAAAGCTCCACCTGTGATCTTTTAAAATGTGTCAGTGAATAATGAGTGCACCTGTGCACCTGTCGGGTGGCCTGGAAAACGTGCACTGTTGGGGGTACTTGATGACTGAGGTTGAGAACCACTGCCATAAAGGATTGCTACTATACATCCATATACTGTACAATGCCAGGTACGACTTGTATTTAAAAAATGTAACAAGTTTGTACCTGTGGCATTGCTGTTGTTGTTAGTGTTGTTGTTGGTGCTGCTGTTGTTGTTGCTGTAGTTGTTGGTGCTGCTGTTGTTGATGCTACTGTTGTTGTTGTTGTTGCTGCTGTAGTTGTTGTTGCTGCTGTAGTTGTTGGTGCTGCTGTAGTTGTTGGTGCTGCTGTTGTTGTTGGTGCTGCTGTTGTTGTTGGTGCTGCTGTTGTTGTTGGTGCTGCTGTTGTTGTTGGTGCTGCTGTTGTTGTAGGTGCTGCTGTTGTTGTAGGTGCTGCTGTAGTTGTTGGTGCTGCTGTTGTTGTTGTTGGTGCTGCTGTTGTTGTTGGTGCTGCTGTTGTTGTTGGTGCTGCTGTTGTTGTTGGTGCTGCTGTTGTTGTTGGTGCTGCTGTTGTTGTAGGTGCTGCTGTAGTTGTTGGTGCTGCTGTTGTTGTTGGTGCTGCTGTTGTTGTTGGTGCTGCAGTTGTTGTTGGTGCTGCTGTAGTTGTTGGTGCTGCTGTTGTTGTTGGTGCTGCTGTTGTTGTTGGTGCTGCTGTAGTTGTTGGTGCTGCTGTTGTTGTTAATGCTACTGCTGCTGTTGTTGTTGCTGCTGGTGTTGTTGCTGCTGGTGTGGTTGTTGCTGCTGTAGTTGCTGCTATTGTTGTTGTAGCTGCTGGTGTTGTTGCTGCTGTTGTTGTTGGTGCTGCTGTTGTTGTTGCTGCTGTTGTTGCTGCTGTTGTTGTTGTTGCTGCCTGTAAAGCATAAAATGTTCGATTGGATTTTGTAAATGATGGGTAACAATATAATTAGGAATGAGCAGGTTCGGATCTCTGAGATCCAAACTCCCCCAAACCTCAAGAACCGAGTCAAGATCCGAGCGTAGGTCGGCTGTTCCCACCAAACTCAGATCCCAGAATGAGGCAAAACGTCATCATCCCGCATTCACAGTCTTGTGAGATCCGGACCCTATAAAAGTCCAAACGTCTTGGAGCCATTTCATTCCAGCATTGGAAAGGAAGCAGGACGGACATGTTTGGCATCTGTCTGAGCTGAGGGTGGTGTGGGGTGTAGTCCTGTGTGGTGTCCTGTGCTGCCAGCCAGCACAAGTCAAATTACACTTGCTGCTGGAGCTGCAGTATAAAAAATCCTGCGGTGTTGTATGCTGCCGGTGCTGTGGGGTGTATTATGGTGCCAGTGCTGTGGGGTGTCTTTTGCTGCCATTGCTGTGTACTGCCGCCCTGTCTGTCACATAAGTGGGTGCTGCTGTGTCCTTTAAAAAAAACGGGCTGCCATGTGCTATAAAGGGGTGCCATTGTCCTTTGCTGTCTTTTGGTGTAAACGGGCATTGCACTGTGTGCTCCAAATAAATGCAGGGGTGCTCTGCCCTGTGTTCACTCCATTTAATTAAAGGATTTCCACCCGGATGCTGTAGGGGTGCTCTCCCCTGTGCTCACTCAGTTTAATTAAGGGGTTCCACCTATCTGCTGTAGGGTTGCACTGCCCTGTGTTTGCTCCATTTCATTAAAGGTGTTCCCCCCATGTGCTGTAGGAGTACGCTACTCTGTGTGCTTGCTCCGTCTAAAAATAATTAAAGGGGTTCCACCTGTGTGCTGCAGCAGTGCTCTGCCCTGTGTTTGCTCCACTTCATTAAGGGGTTCTACCGTGAGCTGCTAAGGGGTACTGCTGTACTGGGGTGCTGTAGAAAATTTTAAATTGCAATTAATTAACAATTTACTAACAGCTCTTTGCCCTTCTGCAGATTTGGGTCCATCGGAATCAAAGATACAGGGTTATAATACCTGAGATTAAGTACAGTGGCCAAAACACAGTGATGTGATTTCAACAGAGTGATCACCCATTTCGGGCCGCCGACAGCATCTCCTGCATGCCCCTGTAGTTTTTTAAATAAAACTCTCCACAACTTTCAAATAAATTGTGTCAGCAAAACATGGGGCTTGGAATTTGCAGTTACTGTATTTGGTTCCCAACATAGATTATCCCTACAATGAGTGTGTTTGGGTACAATACATGTGGTAAGGGAACATGGATTATAAACTCCACTGGGGCAGTGACTGATGGTAATTATGAACATACAATTGTCTTTGTAAAGCACTGCGGAATATGTGTGCACTATATAAATAACTGGTAATGAATAAAAATGAATAAACACAACATATCCCCAGGAGAGTCCAAGTGGGATAAGCCACTGTGCAATGATGTCCCTCCAGGGGCAAACGCAGGATTTTCAGAAGGGGGTTTCCAGAGGGGTGGAGCAAAGCACGGAGATGGACACTTAGGTGACCCAGAATATGCCGGATCAGTTAAAGTATTATAGATAGACCAAATGTATATAAATAATAATTATATATATATATATATATATATATATATATATATATATATATATATATATATATATATATATATATATAGAACAAACAAAGGAGAAAGATGTGCTCCATGGTGCAGGTAAACGAGTTTAATAGGGAGACATACAGGTGTACTCGAAACTTTAAAGCAAATGCTCTTACCATAGACAAACACGCTGTGGGCTGGATACCACATGAGATAGTATTAATACCACAGGCACACTGCTCCACTGGGGACTTCGAGATCACCGAATCCAGGAGAACCGGGGATGCTGGGTTGCGCCGCAGGATCACAGGAGAACGGAGCCGGGTGGCACACACGAAGTGGAGAGGTGCCTGAGGGAAGGCAGACGCGGGTGTCACAAGCCATGCCCTTGGGTTGTGACACCCACGTCTGCCTTCCCTCAGGCACCTCTCCACTTCGTGTGTGCCACCCGGCTCCGTTCTCCTGGGATCCTGCGGCGCAACCCAGCATCCCCGGTTCTCCTGGATTCGGTGATCTCGAAGTCCCCAGTGGAGCAGTGTGCCTGTGGTATTAATACTATCTCATGTGGTATCCAGCCCACAGCGTGTTTGTCTATGGTACGAGCATTTGCTTTTAAGTTTCGAGTACACCTGTATGTCTCCCTATTAAACTCGTTTACCTGCACCATGGAGCACACCTTTCTCCTTTGTTTGTTCCAGATTGCTACATCCTGACCTGGATGATTTTACTTTGAAAGGGAGCTGCAGTCTGTCATTGTTGGACTTTGGTGATTTAACCCTCTCTTAACCATGAGATTGGGCCTATTTTGATTGACTTTTAGCGCTATTTACACCTGTTCTCTATTATCAATATCTATATATATATCTATATATATATATATATATATATATATATATATATATATATATATATAGATCTATATATATAGATATATAGATATATCTATATAGATATATCTATATAGATATATCTATATAGATATATCTATATAGATATATCTATATATATATATATATAAAAAATCACCACAGCCACAAACTTTTAGCAAAATCCAGCAGGTGCCCGCATAACACCAATGCGTGACATACAAGAAACCAATAATGCAGCACTCCAGCTTTAGTGTAAAAAAGCCAGTTGCTGTTCATCTAAAATATTTTTTTTACACTAAAGCTGGAGTGCTGCATTATTAGATTCATATATATATATATATATATATATATATATATATATATATATATATATATAATTTCAAAAGATGATGTCACTCACCAGTCTTGTGAAACAGTCAAGTGACATCATCTTTTGAACTATGCATTTACCATATGGTTTGTAATATAACCTATGGTCACCGATAGTCACCCCAGCGATTAATAACATTACCCAGATGAGAGTGCCAGCCATATGGATCATATATATATGATCCATATGGGCACTCCACAAAGTAAAACACCGTCCCGGTGCCAGGCACATAAAGGTGGATAATAAAAGCACTTACCCCCCACGACGTGAGGAATTGGAGCCGGCACACGGTGTTGCAGAATAGGTGATTTAATGTATCAGAAACATGTAGACAGTAACAGCTGTATTCCCGACAGCCGTTTCAACTGCTCACAGATAGGCTGATGAAAACTGCTTGTGAGCAGTTGAAACGGCTCCAATTCCTCACGTCGTGGGGGGTAAGTGCTTATATCTGGCCAAATATGGCCCATAAATTCATTAAGAATCTTGCGGATTAACACTTTAACCAAATTTTGGTCTGTTTGTGATGCATTAATATAAGTGTGTTGTCTTTTTGTACAGTCAACACGATCCCGCCGAGCACCGCCCCATCACCATAGAGACGACACAGCTTGCGTCTCAACAGCTTTTGTTTGCGCTCCAACAGAGCGACTGCACCACACATACGTCACTTCTGGTATGATGACTTCCGGACGCTGCGGAGAGCCGGCGGCATCGTGCAGCCTTCTCACATTATGTTTGATTTCACTCCTTATATAAGGTAAGCACCTTTCAGTTGTTTTTTGTTCACCTACACCTTGACAAAGGGGCATACCCGACCCGAAACGTTGGATTTTGTTTTTTCAATACACCTTAAAAATTTCCTCTAAGTGCCGCTGTCTGTTATTATTATTATTATTATTATTATTAACAGTTTCTTATATAGCGCACACAGATTCCGCAGCGCTTTACAGAGCATAGTTATAATCAAAAACACATAACAAATTACAGTACAAGACAGTTTAGGACAAGCACATGGTTAATATGGATAGTTGCATCAGGGGACAGGACACTGAAGCAATCATCAGGGTGGCAGAGGTTTATATATTCTAAGAAAGGCACATGAGGAGAGAGGGCCCTGCTCGTGAGAGCTTACATTCTAAAGGGGAGGGTTAGACAGACAGGGGTGACTGCGACTACCTACCGTCACTGGAAGGCACCGGGGTAAGCTGTACCCATCCAGGAGAGGGAGAGTGCTGGGCCGCTTCCAACGTATACATATATATATATATATATATATATATATACATACATACATACAGGCGCGTCAATAGCAGTGTAGACCCCTGGGCATAGCAATGTATTGGGGCCCCTACTGATCCTCCAGCGGTAGGATGGAGGGGTGCTATGAGCGAAAGCTTTGATGTCCCACGGGTGGTAGGGGGTATTATATCAACCGCTCAGCATGTAGGGCCTGGATCAGTAATTTCCACTAATTACCCCTTTACTGCACAGATGGTGGGAGAAGGGGGCATTGGGCTGAATGAAGGGGCCCTGATACATAACTTTCAGGGTGGTAGAGGATGTTTAATATACAGAGAAGGGGTGTGTAGTGGAGTGGGCTTATTATTCATAATTTTCTGGTGGGAGGACAGCTTGCTTGATTGCAATATATCTCCAGTTCCCGGAAATAGATTTATTAGATTTTAATGGAATTAAAAACTAGAGAATCCCATCTACCAAATGGTATTAGGAACTAGGGGATCAGACTTCAGGAGGCAGAGCAATCTGCCAACGAGAATATAAAACTACATACCAGGTGTATGGAGCTGGAGCAGTAACCAGCTGCTGGAATGCTGACATCTCTGATTCTGGGAAAAGTAACAAGCTACTAGTGTCCATCAAAGGGGGAGAGTCCCAGCTTTTGGAATATACCCTTAGAAAAACTCTAACTCAGACAGAACCTGAAATATCTGACTGGGAACAGCAATTAAAATGCTTGGATGGGGACCTGGGGAAGTCAGATATCTCCAGTTCCCAAGGGCCAATGTTTTAAATTCTTGTATCCATGGAAATAGAGGACCCTCAGCTTTCAGCCTAGGGCCCTTAAACTCCTGGGGGGTTTCTGGGTACTCAGACACCCCCCCCCCCCCCCCCGTGTGCACCACCGCCCTCAGTTTCTCTAAAGGTTTCTCAGCTCTCTCCTCTTACTGACACCGGTCATACCCAGCCTAGCCTGCCTAGGAATGAGTTGGTGTTTGTGAGATGATGCTGCTGCTGCTGTTGTGGGTTATAACAGTCATGTAGTTCTTACTTTGTCCTGTTCCAGGGTGGTTAAGTGGACAGTGGGTACAATGGCATTTCTGAGTGATGACACTAATGACACTTTTTTAAATGTCCCTTGTACAGTCTGGGAATTGCTTGTTTAGTGAAGTTGAATTTAGAGCAGGGACACAAATACGTCAATCAACTGTGTAAATCCCATTGCACTAAAGGCAGATATTGGACACATGTCTAACACCAGTATAACTGTTATGGCCTCAGTAATCTACTTTGCGACTGGGTGACTGCTGTCATACTTTAACTTCCTTGTTCCTTGTAAATAGTATAATTTAAAGATAGGTTGAACTCCATGGACTGATCTTTTCCAACCTCACACACTACGTCACTGTGGAGTCATGCCTAGGACATTGCCTACAGGACGACTTCCGATCTTGATTGAGGAGATAATTGACAATGAGGGTGTTGGTGGTGTGGATTGCAGGAGCTTGGATACAACAGAGAAAAGGGATCTAGGTGATTACTCTCCAAAGCCAAAGTTTCTGAATTTGACAATAACTGTTGAGTTTTGATGAACGCGATGCAAGTGACGTATAAGGGAGGATGTTACTTTCTAGGTAGTTGATGTCCTTACCACTGCTTACTATCTGCTTGGCAATTTGTATTATCTGAATGCACAGTTAGTTCCTGTGCTTTAACAAGCTTTATTATTTTGATATTTAGAGAGGGAGGAGGCTTCCATCTTCATGGCAAGCTGAACCCCCAGTCATGAACATAGGTCAAGGCCTTAGGGTTTCCTTTACACTTCTTGTTGTAAATAGCATGTTGCCAATTTTACGTTTCTTAGCAGATAGTTTAAATTGTTTTGGGTCATTAAGTTTAGGTTCTTGGATTTTACACGCCCTCTATGACATTGGGCATCAGACTGAGCAGACAACGTTGATATACTTGCACATCATGACTGGTGCCAGTAGCTTCACCACTAGTAGTAGGATTTTTTTACTGCTCTTTTATTGTTTGTCCTCCATTTCCATCAGTACAAAGCACCCCTAGACATAGCAGCACCCCTGGATGTATACAACAGGCTTAGCAGCACCCTTGGGATTGTGCAACATTCTTAGCAGCACCCCAAGGGCTTGTACAACAGACTTAGCAGCACCCCTGGGCTTGTACAACAGACTAAGCAGCACCCCTGGGCTTATACAACAGACTTAGCAGCACCCCTGGGCTTGTACAACAGACTTAGCAGCACCCCATGGCTTGTACAACAGACATAGCAGCACCCCTGGACTTATACAACAGGCTTAGCAGCACCCCATGGCTTGTACAACAGACATAGCAGCACCCCTGGACTTATACAACAGGCTTAACAGCACCCCTGGGCTTATACAACAGAAAGAGCAACTCTTTTTTTTGTGGGGGCTAAGCATTAAGTCAACAATTGCTAGGTCAACAGTCAAAAGGTCGACATGGGGTTGTCACTTTTTTTGTCCCAAATGTCAACCATATATCTTAGTGTACCCCGCATGACTCGCTGCATTCGCTATGCTTCGCTTGGCACAATATTCTATTCTCTCTCCACGCCCTAGTGGATGGTAGTACATGAAGTGTTGACACATGCCGGCTCAAAAAAATAGTGAAAACCCCATGTCGTCCTTTTGACTGCCTAATGACTGTATTCTGAACCGACAGCAGAGCAGATGCCATGTGAGGAGGTGGGAACTGCTGCAGTTGCAATGTGCAGTAGCTCCCCCTCTGCCATCTGTGTGCCATCTTAGTAGGTCTGGAGGAAGAAGTTCCTGAATACCCCCCACCCACGCACACAGGGCCGCCAATAGGGAGGTACTGTGGGTACAGATGTCCAGGGCTCCGGCCTCTGGAAGGGCCCAGGCAACTCATTATGCCCACCGCAACCCCCCCCCCCCGACTGCCTCCACTGCGCTGCGCTCAGTGTGCTGAACAAAGAAGGTCCCAGAGCACAGGCATATTCAACCCAGGAAGCCAGTGGCCAATAAAAATGCTGCACCAGCTTTAGAGCTAATCAGAGCCTGTGTACCGGCAGCCAATCAGAGCGGATGCCAGTATGCAAGCTCTGATTGGCTCACCAGTCGGTGCTGCATTTTAATTGGATGCTGGCATCCTGAGTTGAAAAACCCTGCACTCTGGGACCTCCAGGCTGCAGCTCAGCGGAAGAGGAGATGAGGGAGCAGGAGCCTGGTTACGGTAAGTCAAGTGAGGAGAGGGGGGGGGCCCAGTCTGGAAATGAGTCCCGGCCCCCAAAATTTCTGATGGCAGCCCTGCACACACGCACACATTTGTGTGCTCCCTTGTATATCTGAGTACACAGGAACAGGCAAATGAGGTACTGTAAGCATGATACGTGCTGAACTATTGGAAATGGGGAAAACTATAATGTGCTTCATACTTACTGTCTGTCCATTCACACTGTGATCTAGAGCGGATGACAAAAGCAATAAAAGTCAGTGAGTATTCACCATGAATCAATTCATCTTTATCTAAAATAATTAAAATAATGAAGAAATTGAGTATTGTTTGCCTAGTTTTTGATTTTACAGTTTTACAGGATCTCTCTGAAATGAGACTTCAACATATCCCATGTGCATGATTTTCTTTTTACAGTGAGCCAAAATGGTGTTGTATTATACTGTAAGGTATGGGTATTCCTGAGAAGCTATACAGGTGAGACAGTAGGGGGTATATTTACTAAAATGCAGGTTTACAAAAGTGGAGGGGTTGCCCAGAGCAACCAGCCACACTCTACTTTTCATTTATCTAATACTTTCTAGAAGATAATAGCTAGAATCTGCTGGTTTCTATGAGAAACATCTCCACATTTGTATACCTGCACTTTAGTAAATATACCACTAGGTGGTGCTGTATCTTAGGTTCTCACACTTAAGTCTCTCTTGGCTGTGACAGTGTAGTCTCTTCTAGATTCTTATTTAGAATCCTGCAGGTTATAAAGGTTGCATGTACTAATCACATCAACTTATCCCCCAATATTTCCAGGTGTGTTTAAGGCTTTTACCAGGAAGCATATTCTACAACATGTTGTTGAATTACTGTTCAGGAGGAGACATGGGTCCAATTCAGACTTGCAAACACAGGTCCGAATTCAGTCCCGTCCCCAGGGTGGCGGACTGCCCATGTGCATAGGCGCTAAAGCACATTTGCAGACCCCCACAGCGAGCGTCTTTGGCAAAATGTTAATTTCCTGATGTGCTCGCAGTATGATTGACAGGCAGGGGGGGTCTCTCCAGGGTAAAAACCCGGTGGTTTATGGGCGTACCCACGAAAATGGTGGGAATGCCCATAGAAACGCTGGGGGGTTCCCAGGGAACGCAGGTGTTGCCCTGCCTGGGACGGGGCTGATGACGTTACATGAGAATACATCAACTCGCATTCATCAGTTCACATCTAATTCAGGGTTGCCGAAAATCGGGTTACCCTCCCTCCCCCCAGATATGTGGGCAAGCCTCCCGGATTCTGGGTGCCCCCCCCCCCCCCCCCCTGATTGCGGCTTCCCCCTGACCGCGATGTTTAAATGACCTTTTCTGCCGATCTCCGGGGCGGGGGCATGGCTAAAGTGTCACCATTGCGTCATTTAGCCCCGCCCTCTCCACGAAGATCGGCAAATTGAGCCACTTTCCTTCATGGGGGCAGGGCTTAATGATGTCACGTTTAAGCCGCCCCACCCCCCCCCCCCCCCCCCCAACACCTGCTGAGGAGCTTTCGAAAGTCGGCAACCCTGATCTACTTGGATTTACCCCTAGATAGATTAGCATATGTCACTAATTCCCTCACACTGGGGCGACATCATTTGATAAAACCACTGTTTTGCCCATACTCTACATAAATGGATACATAAAAACTGTGAAAACAACTTACCAGAAAACAGGATCCCTGCTATTAATATTAGGACGGGTAACGCCCCCTTGGTCCCCATGATTCCAGACACCCAACTCTCCACTCAAGTCTTGGTTCCTTTTTTCTGTAGATTAAACATAATTACACCTTATTGTTGTATGTACCACAAAGAGATGACTAGTCAATGGACTAACTTTGCATTTCTACAAGAAAGTTGGAAACAGAAGGCAGCAAAATGTATTTCTAATGCTGGGTACACACTGGGCGATTCCCGGCATTGTTAACTATTATATAGTATCATGGTGCCACAGGGAAAACATTTGGGGTGACATTCTATGGAGTGAGATTTTTTTTTTTTTGCGATTTTTTTTTTTCCGCAAAAACGGCCGAAATCGCATGTTTTTCCATTTTCGCATATTTAATGAGCTGCGAAAATGTGAAAAAAGTGCAATTTTGGCCAACAAATTGGACATTCTGGAAATGCGATGGCTGTTTCTCGCAGCACATCGCATCCAGATGTTTTCACATTGAAAAGTATACAAATCGCATATTTAATGGTATGCGATTTGTATAAATGTGTCTAAAATTCGCCCAAAAATCAGACCAGGTTCTGATGGGCGAATTAGCCAGAACCCTGCACAGATCATTGAGATCTGTGCAGGGTTCTGGTGGAAAAAAAGGGTTAAACAGTTTGAAAAAAAAAAACTGCGCGGGGTCCCCCGCCAGAGCATAACCAGCCCCGGGCTCATTGAGCCGGTGCTGGTGACATAAAATCACGGTCCCCAACAAATAGGGGTCCCCTTGATTTAATGAAACCAGCACCAGGCTCAAGGTCCGGCGCTGGTTCCCAAAATACAGGGGACAAGAACCAGCACCAGACCCAACCAGCCAGCAGGGTAATGCCACAGCCGGGGGTTACTTATTATATAAGGTCCCGCGGCCAAAGCATTATCCCCCTGGCTGGTCAGAAAGTCGGCTCCTGATTGGCCGCTAGGCGGCCAATAGAATCAGTCTGAGGAGAGGCGCGGAAGATGAAAATCTCTGCGTCTCTCCAGTCTGTGAGCGGGTACCAGCTGGGAGCAGCGCGTCTGGAGCTGAAGATGCCGGGGTCGTCGCCGGGGACCAGGTGAGTAGGATTTCCTTCCTCAGGTACCCCTTTGGATTACTACGGATCCAGGACCCCGGAATCTTCAGCCCAGGAGCCCCGGACCCCGAACCATCCCCGGAACCAGGACCAAGGCCCCGGAACCGGACTCTTCAGCCCTGGAGCCAGGACCCCGGATCCAGGGACCGACCCACGGGCTCAAGGTATGTAAGTATCAGTATGTGTGGGCTGTGGATGTATTAAACGTTTATTTTTCTGGGTGTCAGTCTGTGTTTTATTTAACTATTTCTTGTACTGTGGAACTACAAGTGCCAGCGGGCCCTTTAATGCCCCGCATGCTGGGACTTGTGGTTCTCCTCCAAGTCCCAGCATGCGGGGTAGGCTTGCTGGGACTCATAGTTCTACAGTATAAGACAATAGTTTTTATTCTTTTTTTACACTTTTCATCAGCCCGATGCCCACCGCCCAGGGGCATCGGGGACAGCCACGGACTTTCAGCATGGGCTGGTAAGTCCTGGAGGGGGGGGACCCCTTCTTTGGGGGGGGGGGGTCCCCACTTCCCCAGGACCCCTGCCCATGCTGACCAGCCAGGGGGATAATGCTTTGGCCACGGGACCTTATATAATAAGTGTCCCCCGACTGTGGCATTACCCTGCTGGCTGGTTGGGTCTGGTGCTGGTTCTTGAAATGCGGGGGACCCCTAGTCATTTTGTCCCCCGTATTTTGGGAACCAGCGCCGGACCTTGAGCCTGGTGCTGGTTTCATTAAATCAAGGGGACCCCTATTTGTCAGGGACCGTGATTTTATGTCACCAGCACCGGCTCAATGAGCCTGGGGCTGGTTATGCTCTGGCGGGGGACCCCGCGCAGTTTTTTTTTTTTTTTAAATTGCGATTTCCTGCAAATGTGCGATTTTCAGACCTGAAAATCGCACATTTTCAGGACTAAAGAAATCGCATCAAATCGCACCTATTCGCACTATTTGGGACGTTTTTCGCATCTCATTAAATATGCGAAAAACGGCCCAATCTTGCGATTTTCAAAAGTGCGATTAGGTGCGGTAAAAATTATGCGGTTTTTACCGCTACACATAGAATGTCACCCATAGTTCATACACACTGACCGATACCCTCCCTCGCACCCTAGATAGTCGTGGCTGTGCTGTATGTACAGCCGACGGGGAACGGGATTAATAACTATGCTCGGGAGTGCATCGTTAATGACATTTAGTATACACTCTAGACGATCCTACTATATATCGTTAACGATAATGTCCAGATAATTTATGATACTAAGGGGGTTATTCTAGTTCACTCTTTCTGAAAAATTCCTTCTTAGATGGACAAAACCATGTGCACTGCAGGTGGGGTAGATGTTACTATTGGGCCCAATTTTTAAAGAAAAACCTCGAAGAAATAATAAGGCATGTGCCCTGAATTAACAGAGTGTGTTTCCATTTTCTCCAATGCTATGGGAACAATACAGTTAGCCTTCAAGTGCTGTAGGCACAGTTAGAAAAGCAGCACAATGCAACCTCCAATGCTGACAATTTTTCCTTGTACTCGAGTCCCTAGATCAGTACTGTAGTGATGTTGGTGCTCTGTATTTCACATAGTAACCTCACATTATGGAGCATGTGCAGATTTTGGCCTCATGCTGCCCCTTGGAAAACATTATTGTCCTCTTCCAATAGCTCCTGGGTTAAGTGTATGCTTTTGGCACATGAGGTGTGTGTTGTGTATTGTTGTGGACTTATTATGAGCAAGCTGCATATATGAGTATACTTGTATTACATAAAGCACCTTTAGTGAACAATAGATTGGACTGTGTGTAGGCTCTAATGTGCAGCCCCTACTGAGTGGTGCCCCTAAGCACCTGCCTCGTGTTCCTACTAGGGAATGCACCATTGTCCTGGAGAATGGTAGAAAGGTTTATGTTATCTTGACATATTTAGAACATTTTGGAGCTGGTGCATTATCGCCATGTTTCCATTGGGTTTTCTACAGACGTACTGGTTGGCCGGTTAGATTCTAAAGCATTATTATGCCTTTGTATAAAACAGCTGAACTGAGTTTGGAACTTATGTTCTTGTGGATGCAAATAATATATTATTATCAGCCTTGGTTACCTTAAACCAAGTGCAAATCAAAATAAACACATTCAAGTTCCATTTCTGGGTTATGAATTTTAATGGGCACATCTAGGACACAAATGAGTCCAACTCTAAATGGATCCTGATCAGTTGAATTATTTTGTATTGAGCTGTTAATTGCTGTACTGTATGTAGATGAGTTTATGATTCATTCTAAAAATATCTGGGCATGTTACTATTGATGTCATTTTACCTGTGATTTGCATTGTGCAATCAGTATCTGGAATATGTTTTGACCCTAACGCTGCATCTGAGAGTATGTAGAGATGAGCCGTTTAGAACTTTGACGTTTGGTGTTTAAAAAAAAACGTATCTTGAAAGTCCCTCCCTCTTTATTTAAGCGTCATTTCGTACTGCTAATGGCTGGAAAATATTGTCAATGGCTTTAATAATACTGTTGGTGAAACAAAAAGTACAAACATGGTTTTAGCTGTTTTTGTAAATTTTAAAGAAATCCAAAGCCAAACCGAAACATTTCAGGGTGATGTTGCCAAAACGACCAGAACAGCTCAAATTTGAAGCAGACCCTAAGTCCAAAGACCCCATGTTGAGGTTTTCATTTTGTTGAAAACCTCCTGTTTTGTTTTGGCAGAAAAACCATCATGTGTTTTTGTTTTTGTTTTATCTGGATTTGTTTTTATTTAGATTTTTTTTTTATAAAAACAGCTGAAACCATGTAAGTTGGATGCTAGTAATTAATATTGCAGAACCAACTAAAGCCCATACACTTTACATTGTGAAGAGGCGCCTGAAATCGTGAGAGAGGAACTTACATGCAATCCAAAGCACGCAAGATCTATTCTCCCAGATCCAAGATCACAGAGTTCAGGTGAGTTTGGTTTTCAGAAACAATAGATTGCTCATCTCTAATTTGAAAGGGGGTGCAATGAAATCTAAGAGACAAAGGGGGTCTATGTACTAAGTCTTGGAGAGAGATAAAGTGGACAAAGATAAAGTACCAACCAATCAGCTATTAACTGCCAAGTTACAAGCTGTGATCCAAAAGTAACAGTTAGGAGCTGGTTGGGTGGCACTTTATCTATCTCCAAGGCTTAATAAATAGACCCTAAAATATTCAGCCACTAACCCTGGTACCCATACACAACAGGTCCTGTATAGGTTACACCCCCTTCTGATGGAAGCGATATACTATGATGATACCAAGTGTCCCTTTATTTAATATCCCACCTTTGGCCCACAAAATAGTGGCTTTGCCGTATTAGTGGCAATATCATCATGGATGGATGGATAGATAGATAGATAGATAGATAGATCGTCTGACAGCAAGGATTCCCCCCGGAACGTAGAATAGGGTGAGTGGCTGGTGCCTGGTTAAACAGCGAGGGTCCCTTGTTTTCGGCGATCCCTGCCATTTAACCCCCTCGCTGGCCAAATTGAATACGGCCCAATGTATGGGGAAGGATCTGTGACCACATATGTTGTGCGCCAAGTGTTCAAGTGGCAGAAGTAAGATGTGACTTCTGATATCTGGAATATCAGACCCTTGGGCTACTTTACACATTTTCATACTGAACCCTGTATTTATGACATCACATCTCCCTGATTTTAATTGATGACATCAGCATTTGCTGTGTACACAGATGCTATCATAGGATTTAATGCACAATTTACCAAGACGTGTATGATAATGACAGCCAGCAAAACATTTTATGACATTGACTGCATAGATATTGTTAACCACTTTAGCTTAAGCAAATGAATAAATATATCAATAAAACAGTCAACCGTATATATATATATATATATATATATATATATATATATATATATATATATATATAACAAAACACTTTCACATATAGGGCATTTCTGTTTCCAAATTCAGCCCTGTGTGGTACCGCATCAATATAATATATTACACTAATACTATGACACCAGTGTCCAACTTCCTTCATTCCTCTTACACCATAAATCAGTAATCAGAATCAGGCACAGTAATTATAGGAATTAATGAACACATAGCAATTAAATTTTAGAACATAATTATTAATGACCTTGATTTAGTGCAACAATGCCGCATGAGATTATAAATACCATAAATGAACAGTTGCAAGCAGACCATTATATTCGGGAGAATGGATTCAAGTGGATGCTTTATAAATGATAAAAGATGTCTTTGTTTTACCCTACAGCAGGGATGTCCCAACGATGGCCCTCCAGCTGTTGTGAAACTTAAAGTCCCATCATGCCTTGCTACAGTTTTGCTATTAGAGAATGCTAAAAGTATGGCAAGGCATGCTGGGATGTGTAGTTTCACAACAGCTGGAGCGCCATAGTTTGGACATGCCTGGTCTACGTCCTACACAAGGGTAATGTGATTTAATGAATGTCCCAGCAAAAGCCAATATATTGTGTAAAATTACAATCCATTTAAATCTATGTATATGTGTGTGTGTGTGTGTGTGTGTATATATATATATATATATATATATATATATATATCCTATTATTTAATAAATATATATACTGCTATAATATAATCCGCCATCTTTTTGCTGTACGGTCCATCTCACCGCGCATAAGGGCAAAGATCGTCCCCACCACATAAATAAAGGCAGATCAGTATTCCAGGTGACTTACTGTAGGTGTCAGTCCTCTGCCCCGTTCTTGGAACCAAGTGAGGAGCAGCGCTGTTGGGCAGTACTTATAGTCTGACTTCAGGCTCAGGATCAGAGGTGAGCAATGCTCCTAGCTATTTGGACAGCAGTCAAGAGACCCAGCCCATATAGAGAGAATTCTGTGTGTCACTACATTCCATGCATGATGTATCCATAAGACACCTAGGAGGACACTCGCTGGAGCCAGGCGGATGTATCCCTAGCCAGGACATCAGGGGTCCAGGTAAAGGAGGCAATGGAGGAGGGTATGCAGCCCCCGAGTCAACAATGTCTAGGCAGGCAGCCACTAGGTTGGTCGACAGTGACTAGGTTGGCACCTAAGAATGGTCAACATACCCTTGGTCGACATTGACAGAAGGACAACACAGGCTTTTTTTTTCTTTAAAGGTGTTTTTTATACTTTACTATCCAAGTGGTCATAGGGTGAGGATATAATAGTGCCCAGAGCATGGTGAGCGCAGTGGGGATATGGTCACTAGGTCTGCAACAACTAGGTCAACAAGCATTAGATCGACACCACTAGGTCGACATGACTAAAGGTCGTCATGGAGTTAGGTCGTTAGGTTAGGTCGCCAGTCAAAAGGATGACACGGGATCTTTCTTTTTGAGCCGACATGTGCCGACAGGCGGTATTTCATGCCCTACTATCCACTAGGATGTGGTGGGAGAATAAAATAGTGTGCCAAGCATAAGTGTGTCGACACTTTTTAGTGCCCATGTCAACTGTGTCGACATTTGGGTAAAAAAGGGTGAAAAACCCCATGTCGACCTTTTGACTGTCGACCTTCGCCATGTTGACCTAATGACCCCATCGACCTAATGGCCCTGTCGACCTTCAGTCATGTTGACCTTCCTTTAATGTTGCGCTTCACGCATGTTGACCTAGTGGTGTCTACCTAATGCTTGTCGACCTAGTTGCTGTCTATCCAATGATCCATACCTGCGCAGCGAGGGGACGCGTTACTGTTATACAGTGTCCCTATCCATAGGTCGACATAGACACCAATAAACCTGAAAACCTAATGTCGACCTAAAGCTTGTGTTGAACTTCCGTCAATGTTGACCTAGGCCGGGTATGTCGACCATTCTTAGTCAATGTCCCCCATTATTGGTCAACCTAGTGACTATTGACCTAGACATTGTCTACCATCTATACCGTAACCATGGGGGAGATGCAGCAAAGCTCTTTATAAGCCAGACGCCCAAAGATTCAAAAAGAAAGTAGAGAGTGATAAACAACCAACTCCTAACTGCCATGTTACATGCTAGGTTTGAAGAAAAATAAAGTTAGGGGCTGGTTGGCTATCACGCTCCACTTTTTGAAGCTTAGTCCATCTGGCCCAAAGAGGGGGTAAGTGGAGAAGTTGTCCAACTCAACCAATCAGCTTCTGCCTAGAATGTTTTATAGAATGTGGTTGGTAAATGCTAGTTAGAAGCCGGTTAGTTGCTATGAGCAAGTGCTCCATTACTCCACTTGTCCATACTGTATATGCTCTTGAGAAGGCTAAATACATCTCCCCCAATATTGTTCTTTCCCAGACAACACAAGTAGGGTAAGTACGGGCCTGCGTCACTGTGCTGGCCAACTGTGCGATAGGCAAGACAAAATGCAGGGGGATGAAAAACTAAAGCCATTCATCGCAATGTGAATACATTCTGCAGTATTGCTATACAATATCCAGAATACGTGATCAGAAGGTCACTGACAATTCAGTGGCAGGTCATTTATTCATTTATGTGTGACAGAGTTTATTTACCGCGTCAGGTGAACCAAAATGGTGAAATTGTGTATTTACAGGCATGGAGAGAAAGTTGAGAAACCCAATCATTGGCAAAGGTGTACAGTGCAACAGTAATCCAATCAACAATACACATATATTAATCAGATCCACTTTAATAAAGTTAGGTGACACCTAAAATAGAACAGCATCTGTTTTATATAATGGAGATATTAGCAACATACATATGCAGAAATTTCAAGAACTTTCTTAACACTCCTGTAATTAGCATTCATTAACAACATGCAGGAGCACTTAAACATGTGTAGCTCTCTTCTTGTGTCCTGTTCCTAATCTTATCATCTACATAAAGGCAGGGCTGGCGCGCCGTCAAGAGCACCTAGCTAAGGGGGCGTGGGAAAATGAAGGGCTTGTGTACAGATGGACATCAACACAATCTGCTGCCTTTTTTTCCACTGTATAATGTGCCATTTCCCGCTGAGTATCCATATCAAATAGCCATATTCACGTAGGTCGAGATACATTTAGGACTTACGACTTCATGAGGCAGTGGTTAGGATACAGACTGTAGATGCAATCACAGTACAATCAGTGTGTATTAATTCAAAGTGTGTCCCATGCAGACTAGTCAGTGAAGTAGGGGGCTTAGTTCTCTTTGCTCGGAAAAAATACGACTTTCTGACAGAAAAAAACCCTAATTATTGAACAAATCAGGCGCAAATATTTGTCTAGATTAGGTAATAATTATACCCCTTTCACATTGCACTTTTAAAACGGTATATTGCCGTTTTTTTCCCATTTTAAAACGTTTAAGGCTGCAATGTGAAAGTGCCAAAGTTGATTTACCGGTTAAAGATAACCGGTATTTCAACACGGTTAAAAAGCAGAGTCCTACACGTTTTAAAGCCGTTTTTAGGCAGTGTGAATGGCTCTATTTCAATGGCTTGAAACGTGTCCCTTGGGGGTTAAACGGGTTGAATTTTGAATGGTATTTAAATGATTTTTAAAACGGTTTTCACCTGCAATGTGAAAGGTCTCAAGGCTCAGACCCGTTTTAAAGTCCCATTTAAAAATACTGTGTCATTACCCATTTCTGCAATGTGAAAGCAGTATTAGTGGGATGCCTAAAAAAAAATCCAATTTTAATTGTTTCTTAAAGTGTTTCACTGGTATATCGGTGCAGCTCCCATAGCGATACTGGAAATCGTTTTAACAAGAATTAAGCCAATTAGAGGGAGCATTTTTACCAGATAATTCATAAAATGTATTTATAATATCTCAATTATAATAGAATCTTCGGCATAAAACACATATATCATATATATATATATATATATATATATATATATTAATATTCTAAAATATTGTCCATTTAATAGACCAATTTTTGTGAATTGTCCAGAGTTATACTCACAAGCGATTAATCACCTCTCTAGTTGTATTGAGTCAGAATGTATCCATACTGTACGTTGTTAGTAAATTACTTTGTATCCAATGGAGTTGGTCTTTTACTTTTGACCGATATTCTCAGTCCAGTATGAATGAAGAGGACTTTATTTTAAATTATATAGTCCATGACACTGGATTTTTGCAAATGTTGTAATCCAGTGCCAAAAGTATCGGTCAAAAGTCCAAGACCATCTCTATTGGATACAAAGTATTATACTGTAGTAGAGATTTTATAAATACATTTTATGAATTATCTGGAATATATGCGCTCTTTCCAATTGGTTTAATTCTGACTGAAAAAAAGTGTGATAATAGTGTATGACCTGTAAATGCAAATCTGTCTACTCACCCTTTATTCATGGTAAACATGTGTTGGACAAAAATCACATTGCTGTGCCTCCCCTATTTGAACTGTGCTCAATATGGGGGGGGGGGGTGTTCTAACATCAGCACCCCAGCTCCGCCCCCCTTCGCCGCCCATCACATTCATAATTATCGCATATGCTCTAACATATGCGATAATTATGGCAAAGGACAGCTCTTGGGTTAAGAGCTGTCCTTTGCGGTGAGAGTCAGCGGGTCCCATGGGGACCGGGCTCTCTTCCTCCCTGCTCCCGGAAGAGGATCATAGTCCAGGGAGGAGGAGGTCACAGAGCTGTGCTGCCCGGACACAGGTGGGGGGGGGGGGGGAGCGGTGCAGGGCAGCGGGGGTTCTGTGCGGGGTGGCGGAGGATCGCATCAGAAGCCAGTAGGCTTCTATGGGGCATCGCTAGATTTTTCTGGCGATGCCCACCGCCGTGGTTACCCGGCGGGGTATGCTTAGAGCATCCGAAAATGCGGTAAAAACCCAATAACAGGGTTTTTACCGCATTTTTAGTTTAGAGAATCTCCCCCTATAACTGCTTCTTAACTGCTCCTCAGTTGACTTAAAAGCTTACCACTCCTTCACACCTGCCCATCTTTCCCTCACTGTTCATGGCTTTGCTACCTAAAGTGATCAACACCTACACTCAATCTCCCCGTACCAGGTGCACAGATCCCTTCTCTTCCTCTCCCTTATTTACCCTCAGTTTATTATATTCTCTTACTTCCAACAAGGTCTTTACACAACATCTGATTTCTCAAACCTGTTCTACTCCAACCACTGCTTTAGGGCTTGAATATCAGCTCATCTCTTCAATCTGCCTTTACACCTGGCCCTTACCCGTAAATGTTCCGAAATGCATTTCATGAACCATTTTCTAGCCTTTGGATGTAGGAAAATAGGAACCTGGGACGTTGGATGTGACTTCAGCATAAACCAAGAAGTGGGAATGACTGGCTCACAGATTGTACAGAACCAGGGAACACCAGGAACTCAGCAAAGGCCTCAGCAACCCATCAGTGGAACCAAAAGTACAAATCACATCCATCGATGGTGCCACTAATGGTTCACAGTAGCAGGACCTAGATGGAAGGTGAAAAAAGCAAAGGTGTTTGTGTGTTGCGCAATTAGCAGCAGCTGGCACAGGGTTAGTCACTGCCCTTATATGTTTAAACTGGAAAAAAGTGGAACGGGCCAGCGCTGGCTGAAGAAATACTAGACGGTTCAAATAAAAAATTATATTTAATATAAAACAGTTTATGAAGAAATATATATATATATCACAATATCTTTAAGACATATGACTAAAATGTTTGAGCTCTATTTGCTGTATAATTGATTTAGAAGTGAGGTCACACCATTCAAACTGTGTATATGATGATTGAAATATAATTACCACTCCATAGTGATATGCTTGTCTATTCATCTACATATATGGGCAGTACGGATGGTGTAATGGTTAGCATTACTGCCTCACAGCACTGAGGTCATGGGATCGATTCCCACCATGGCCCTAACTGTGCAGATTTTGTATATTCTCCCCGTAATCGCGTGGGTTTCCTCTGGGTACTCCGGTTTCCTCCCACATTCCAAATATATACTGGTAGGTTATTTGGCTCCTAGCATAGGTGTGCGCACATTGAGTGTTATGGGTGCACAGGTACCCCCTAATGCTGTGCCCACCCTTATGAACACCTCCCTACCAGCAATACCTTTCACCAAAGACTTTTTAGAACTGTATTCCATTGAAAGAAGCATCCATCAATCAATTATGTGTGTTTTGCATTGTTACTTGTACCAGACCATTGTCATATCACTGCATATCATCCATATATGTTTTTTTTACTTTATTTGCATGTATTATTATATTGAGAGACGTTTTATATTGTAGCGAGTACAATAGATGATGGTAGACACGCCTGATTGGCGCTGTTAGACACACCCAATGTGCGGTGTTATACATGTTTAAGATGTGGTGCTAGGCACACCCCTTTGACGGTGCAGCCCCTAATAAAATGTGCTGCGCATGCCTATGGCTCCTAGCAAAATATATATACGATGTATCTCACATCAGGTTTAGTTCCACCAAAAACAGGGTTATTTCCACCAAAGAGTGCTATATTTCCTTGGTCACAACTGCCCTATAAAGGGTTAGGGAGCCATCCAGCCTCAGACAGAGTGCTTTACAGCCAGGTAAGAGAACCTGGTTCACTGCAATGCCAGGAATGGGTCTCTGAGGTGTGCTTGGGAAAGAGATGAGTGATATCTCGAGGATACAGCTCCGGTCAAGGTTTTCAAACCTACACAGCCACAGGTGGGCACTGGGCTAGTTGTAGTAAAAGAGATTTAAGCTTTCCTAAGTTTGCTGTTCATTGCGCTGATGCCTGGTAGGGGCCAGTTAGTAGGCCTAAGTATTGTAGCACCAGGGACTTCTAGTGCCCGGAAGCACTGAGACACCACGCACACAGAGCGCTGTATGGAAAAATATATTTCTTTGATTGTTTATATAAAGCCTTGTTTGCTAAAATGGATCTGTGGCTTATATGTCATTAACTACATGCACAAATACTGAAAACTGCCTACTGTGTCTTACGCTATATCCAGGGCCGGTGCAAGGCACCGGAGCGCCCCAGGCGAGTCGGGGTGGGGGCGCCCCGGTGCCGGGGGGAGGGGGGTGGGTGGTACCTGTGAAGAATCTTGCGTCCCCGGCATCCCTGCTAAGTGCTGGTGCGTGCAGGGGTGTCCGTGCTGCCGGGGGAACCTGCGGCGCTGTTATTGTGTATATAAGCTTGTCGCGGCCGGTGGGGTCCCTACAGTGAATAGGAAATAACTAGCGCTTCCCGCGCCGCCGCGCGCATAGCGCTAGATATTTTCTATTCACTGTAGGGACCCCGCCGGCCGCGACAAGCTTATACACAATAACAGCGCCGCAGGTTCCCCCGGCGGCACGGACACCCCTGCACGCACCAGCACTTAGCAGAGATGCCGGGGACGCAAGATTCTTCACAGGTACCACAGTGCTGGGGGTGAGGGGCGAACTGCCGCCCTCCAGGTGCCGGCGCCCTAGGCAAATGCCTAGAGCTGCCTAGTGGTGGCGCCGGCCCTGGCTATATCTTATTATCTATCTGTCTATCTAAGCAGTGAATGCACTAGTGATTGTGGAAACTATCCAGATATCATCAACTTTAGCCAAGTTTCTGAGAGTAAATCATCATTCTTCTCTACTTGTTTCAATAAAACTTTATTTAAAACAGATAAAAATCTTAGCTGTAACATGCAGTAAAATTACTAAAGAGAAGTCCATAGCAACCAGATTATTAGAAAACTAGCTACTGTGTCTTACGCTATATCCAGGGCCGGTGCAAGGCACCGGAGCGCCCCAGGCGATTCGGGGTGGGGGCGCCCCGGTGCCGGGGGGAGGGGGGTGGGTGGTACCTGTGAAGAATCTTGCGTCCCCGGCATCCCTGCTAAGTGCTGGTGCGTGCAGGGGTGTCCGTGCCGCCGGGGGAACCTGCGGCGCTGTTATTGTGTATATAAGCTTGTCGCGGCCGGTGGGGTCCCTACAGTGAATAGGAAATAACTAGCGCTTCCCGCGCCGCCGCGCGCATCTTAGCTGTAACATGC
This sequence comes from Crinia signifera, assembly GCF_055691185.1. Taxonomy (NCBI): domain Eukaryota; kingdom Metazoa; phylum Chordata; class Amphibia; order Anura; family Myobatrachidae; genus Crinia; species Crinia signifera. The sequence goes on along the minus strand of NC_139223.1, from coordinate 34,804,133 downwards.
AGTAAAATTACTAAAGAGAAGTCCATAGCAACCAGATTATTAGATTTAATCTTTGACATTTGAAATGGTTGCTATTGGCAATATGTCATAGCTTCCCATTTGGAAGTCTTAGTGAGACACTTTAACCCAAAATTTTATCATCATCGTAGTTATAACAACATTTTCTGGAAAATGTAACAGTAAAAAAAAAAAAACCATAAGCTGCAACAGAGCTTATGTTTTTTTTTTTTTTTACTGTTACATTTTCCAGAAAATGTTGTTATAACTACGATGATGATATAATTGGGATCACAAAATACTTACCGGTGTGCATTTCAAATAAGCAATCATTTAATTAATCATGAATAAAAATGTTATACAGTAGGTCTCACTTGTAGATTTCGTTAAGTCAGGCCGCGGATTTAATAAATTAACTTGACAACGTTTCTGTGTCAGTCAGAAGACAGACTTCATGTCCTGGCCTGTTTGTATTGCGGTACTTTGTGATCGATGATGGATCCGTGTTCTCAAAAATAAGATTGCCAATCTGATCAAATCACACCCAAATTCCAATATTAGGAATATAAATTAAGTGTATGCACTTTCAGACCTATCCCTCTGATGACTCACCCTGATCAGGTATATTGAGGTCTAATATATTAGACAAATCTTATAAGTGGCTTTCAGCAGCGACGTGTTGAAGATTGGAATTCAGAGCTTGGCAGGGACACATGACAGCTTATCACCTTTAGTTCTATTCCAGCAATATTCCAGATATTCCTCTTCCTGGTAGATAAAGAGGGCAAGGAAGATGGAAAACCACTGAGTATATATATTTATAGGGGGTTCCATGCTTATTGCCAGGGGTTCCATGCTTATTGCCAGGGGGATTACATGCTCATTGCCCAAGGGGAGGTAAATGGTCGTTGCCCAGGGGGGGGTAAATGCTCATTGCCCAGGGGGAGTTAAATCTTTTTATTGTGGGGGGAGATCGTTGCCACAGAGGTGCAGGTTAACGCCACTCGCCGAGTTAAGGAACATCCGCCCACCTCTGCTTCCGAAATATATGTGGCGGCATGCAAATGAATGTGTGCACTCACAAATCCATTCACATGCGAGCATACGGCCGAAAAAATCATTCAATGGTCGCCGACCATTGAATGATATTTTTAGGAGTTCGCAAATAAAAGTCTGTTTAGAATGTCTTTTGTTTGACTCGTAAATGGTCGAGAACGGGGCGTTTTCAGGGATCACTTTGGTCCGCAAGAGGACACCTAGAGTTTTTCTGGGTGCACCCACCATTTTTGTGGGCATGCTCAGAAAACTCTGGGCATCCCCATGTGCCGTCCCCCTGTCCGCCCACTGCCCACCCCCCTATGTGCGAACACCCAAAGGCGTTCGCACAGCGGCCCTGCACATGCCTATATTCGCTTATACACATGCACAGAGCTGCAACATCAGTCCGTGCAGCGGGCCGAATGAAGCTGAATCACCCCCATAGTTAAAAAGCTCATCATATTTATGCAGGAGTAAATAGAATAATGAGTAAGGTGCTTGACTAGAATGCAACAGGTTAATATAGATCGTTTGGGTATGAATGCACCTATTCCCACCCAATAAAACTTACATTTGAGTATTGGTTCTGACAAGTCCATTAATGCCCCACATGCTGGAATTCTCCATGTTGGGGGCTTGTTGGGACAACAAAAACCAATTCTCTTTATTATTCATTCTTTTTTTTTTATCCCCCCCCCCCCAAAGGCATGACTGTCCTGCCAAATACAGGATGATTGAGATGTGCTTGTCTCCCTCTCTCACCTCTATCTCCTTCCTCCTCTCTCTATCTAATCTCTGTTCCCCGCCTGTCTGACTCATCTTCAATTGGGATGTGGGGCAGTGTCGTAACTATCAAAATTGTGCCCCCCGGCGCCCATGTCCCCCGTGCCTTACCCTCCGCTGTGCTTTTGTGTCAGGGACCCGCAGATTTTGTCTGCGGTCCCGGCTCCCCTCCTGGCTTCTGCTGTATGAAAACGGATCATCACAAAATGTCCGCCCTATACAGCAGACAGTTTCAGAGACCAGTCTGCTGTATGGGGGCGGACATTGTATGATGGTCCATTTTCATTTCAGCAGAAGCCACTGCCAGGAGGGGAGCTGCGCAGACAGGTAAATCTGCAGACCCCCGGCGCCCGCACTTACACAGCGCCTCCCCGCTGCAGGGCTATTGTTACACCACTGGTGGAGCACTGACATGAGGTTGATGGGAAAGGCCTACTTCTACTGCCCAAATGTGGAGGCAGGCACACAGTATGAGGAAACTATATTATAGATTTTTCTGTTAAGGTAAGAATAACCCAGGGTTGCCTACCCTCCTGGAATGGCCGTGAGGCCCCCGAAAATCCCCCGGAAAGGTGGGCAACCCTCCCGGATAACGGTTGGCCCCCCCGCGGATGAAGTTTACATCAGGCCCCCCAAGAGCTACTGACAGTCTCCTGGAGAGGAGACTTTAAACGTAGGCAACTCTGGAATAACCTTAATTGATCTCCGAAGCCTATGCATCAGCCTTTATGGCAATGTGTCATTACTGCATGTTTTAGATTATATCAATTAAACCAATTGTTTTGAATTGTATTGTTCTGTAATCACATTGCAAGTATTTCCTGTCTCTGAGGATGTTGTGAAAGATTTGTACAATGGTAATCCACATTTATTTATTTTATTACGTGTTATTGTCAGGGCTGGCACTAGGTGCTCTGTGCCCCCTTCAATACTCTAAACCTGTGCCCTTCCTCCCATATTTAATAAAGGGACCATAGTTCCTGGGCAGAGAGATAGATGGGGGGGGGGGCAGATACTGGGGAGAGAGGGGAAGACAGATTCTCAGCACAAAACATGAAGAGTCAGAAGGAAACATGTAGAAGACCGAAATTAGAATGACATTCAATAGGTCAACAGGCAATAAGCCGACATATGAAAAGGGTCAACAGGCTTTAGGTTGACATTAACACAAGCAAAAGCTTTACATGAAAATATTCGAAACAAGAAAAGTTCGACATTCATTTTTTATGATTTTTTTTTTTTAAGATCAATGTATTCTTACTCCAAGTGGGCATAGAGTTAGACTATAATAGTTTTGTAAAGACAAGTGTTTGTGGAGTGATCAAGCGCAATTGATTAAGCAGGGTGCAGCTATTCAAACATAAGAAGGTACACCACCTTCTATAATATAGATTCCAAGAAAAAATTTTGTTTGAATTTTAACGCAACCCCCTTAAAGAAGATGTTGATACACAATAAACATTTATATTGGATTTATTGTGACAAAATGATTGACAAGTAAAAACAGAAATAAACAGAAATAAAGTATAAAGACAACAGATATTTACAGAGTTTCCACTGGTGAAATTCAGTGTTTCTTTGGTCACATCCAGCACAATAAAATATGAAGACTTTCTCTCACCATAGAACGGAGTTGCGGTGGCTATGCTTCCATAAGAAGGTGTGCGGCCACACCGCAGATGGCTTGCTACAGGAGAGTCCTCAAATAAAGTGCAAGTGCGTCCTTAAAGTGTCTGGTCGTCTGAAAGTGAAAGTGCACTGTGATCGGCAGTCTGTATCCAATAAGCCTACTATAATAGTTTGCCAATCACAGCGAGGCGCCGTGCCCAAAGCATGCGAGTGGACACGGTACACTTACGTCCATGTCGGCAGATTTCGACATAGACACCAAAAGCTTTGCTGTGTTGACCTTTTCCTGTCAACCTCTTTGCTTGTTGTTGACCTATTGACTGTCAACCTACTGATCCATACCCAAGAAATAGGTAGAATTAGGGATAGATAGAAGCAGCATAGAGTGGGTGGCAGAGAGAGGCAGGAGCTATAGAGAGAGGCAGGAGCTATAGAGAGAGGCAGGAGCTATATAGAGAGGAGTAGGAGCTACAGAGAGAGAGGCAGGAGGTATAGATAGAGGAGTAGGAGCTTTAAAGAGAGACAGGAGCTATAGAGAGATGAGTATGAGCTCTAGAAAGAGGCAGGATCTATAGAGTGAAGTAGAAGCTATAGAGCAAGGCAGGAGCTATAGTGAGGAGAAGGAGCCATAGATAGAGGAGTAGGAGCTATAAAGAGAGAGGAGTAGGAGCTATAGAGAGAGGCAGGAGCTATAGATATAGGAGTAGGAGCTATAAAGAGAGAGGAGTAGGAGCTATAGAGAGAGACAGGAGCTATAGATAGAGGAGTAGGACCTATAAAGAGAGAGGAGTAGGAGCTATAGAGAGAGACAGGAGCTATAGATAGAGGAGTAGGAGCTATTAAGAGAGAGGAGTAGGAGCTATAGAGAGAGGCAGGAGTTATAGAAAGAGACAGGAGCTATAGATAGAGGAGTAGGAGCTATAAAGAGAGACAGGAGTATAGAGAGAGAAGTAGGAGCTATAGAGAGAAGCAGGAGCTATATAGAGAGGAGTAGGAGCTACAGAGAGAGAGGCAGGAGGTATAGATAGAGGAGTAGGAGCTATAGAGAGACAGGAGCTATAGAGAGATGAGTATGAGCTCTAGAAAGAGGCAGGATCTATAGAGTGGAGTAGAAGCTATAGAGCGAGGCAGGAGCTATAGTGAGGAGAAGGAGCTATAAATAGTGGAGTAGGAGCTATAGAGAGAGGCAGGAGCTATAGAAAGGGACAGGAGCTATAGATCGAGGAGTAGGAGCTATAAAGAGAGAGAAGGAGCTATAGAAAGAGGCAGGAGCTATAGATAGAGACAGGAGTATAGAGAGATGCGTATGAGCTCTAGAGAGAGGTAGGAGCTATAAAGAGCGGAGTAGGAGCTGTAGGGGCCCATTTATCAAGGATCGCATTTACAATGTGATCTGAGTATAATGTTACCTCCCATGATCTCAGTGTAAAATGCAATCCTATCAGCCGGATGTATGATGCCGGAGGCGCAGGGACAGGGCTCTGAAAAGAGCCGGAAGCCGAGGGGTCTGTGCATGCGTGGTTAGCGCTGACCCCCTGCAGACCCCACTGACCGCACTGGCCTGGAGGTAGCCCATATGCTACAATGGGCTACTGCCATGTCAGAATGGTGATAGCCCAGGGGAGCGAAGCCGGGCTGCCCGATGTAGAAACCTATGGGGGATGAGACCGGCAGCGATGCAGGGGGGATCGCTGTGGGGGATACTTATTCTTAATACGAATGAATACGACTGCATATGGCTGTTTCAGCCGTATGCAAATTCGTGTTCCCGAGGGTAATTTACAAAGCAGTCAAATACGACTGCTTTGTAAACCGCGATGTCGTATTCATTCATATTAGCGGCCGTATATACGGCAGTGCTCGAAGTGGAAATTTTAAAGTGGGGGTATGGAAAAATAAAAAAAATTGTTATGCGCGCGCCGAAGGCCGGCGCGCTCTGGGAAAAAGGTGTGTGGCCACTGAAAAGGGGCGTGTCTTTAAGTGTAGCGTACCACACCACATACCCCTTATACACCACACTAGTAGGTAGGACCCCTGGTAATAGCCAAAATTCGAGGACAGCAAGGACAAAGGGACAGGGAGAGTGACAGCGGGAACACAGAGAGAGTGACAGCGGGGACACAGAGAGAGCAACATATGTATATTGGGCATCACGGTGTGTGGCAAATGTATAATCGGCATCACGGTGTGTGGCATGTGTATAATGAGCCCATTATACATAGGTCACACACCGTGATTTCCATTATACATATGCCACACACCGTGATGCCCATTACATCACACACACTGTAATGCCCATTACACATTATGCGACACACCGTGATGCCCACACACACACATGGGGTGACAGAGCTGCACACACAGGGTGACGGGGCACACACAGGGTGATGGGGGCACACACAGGGTGACAGAGGAAGGGACAGTAAAAGAGAGGCATAATGGCACATATACACAGGGTGACAGAGGAAGAGACAGTAAAAAAGAGGGATAGTGGCACATGGTCAATGTTGACAATGTATTTCCCAGAGGCTTCAACCAACAGAGCAGCAGATGATTCTTAAGGGAGAATTGGCAACATGAATAAAGCATGTTGTGATATTGTTTGCTGCTAATATAAAGGGACTCATCCCGCCAAAGTCCTGTCTGTCAGAGCTCTGTCTGGAGTGAACGGATACTCACCACGTGCTGTGAAGCTGCAGTCTGGCAGGGGTACCGATCCTCATTCCCTTTGGGTGGGGGCTTCATGTGGGGTCCCAGTGTGGTGGTGTCTTTGGGGTGCTATGGCACTACAGCTAGCTCTGGTGCCTGGGCACTGCCATATTGGATTCTATCAGCTGACCACTGAACAACCAATGGGAATGGGTCAGACGAGCAAGTCCCGCGCAGTGTCTCTCTCTCTCTCTCTATGAGTCCCAAGTCCCGGCGTCTCCTCTCACCCACCAGGCAGCGCAGTTCCCGGACTATGTATAGCGGAGTGAGCCGGGTCCCCGGCACGGAGGTCATCCGGGTCACCCTGCTGACCTCCACGCCGGGGACCTGGCTCACTCCGCTGTCACTGCGGGTGAGCTGCGCGGCTGTGCTGAAGAAGGAGGGAGCTGGTATTCAGAGAAATTGTTTCTGCTGGCTGAAGGCTTAGGGTGGGGGGGCATATCCATCCCTGCACCCAGCCTGCCCTCTCCTGACCGCCTGATTCTGGTCAATGATAACCAGCACCAGGCTGAAAGAGCCGGGGCTGGTATTAAAAAATCAGGAAACCAACCAGATAGGGACAAAATGACTAGGGGTCCCCCGTATTTTAAGAACCAGCCCCAGGCCCAACCAGCCACCAGGGTAATGTCACAGCCGGGGGACACTTATTATATAAGGTCCCGCAGCCAAAGCATTCATCCCTACCGACCAGTCAGCCTGGCCAGGGGTCCTGGGGGAGTGGAGACCCCCCCAATAAAGGGGTCCCCTCCTCCAGGACATATTTTGGGAACCAGCCCCGGCCCTGGAGCCGGGGCTGGTTCAGCGAAGCCCCTATCTGGTTGGTTTCCTGATTTTTTAATACCAGCCCCGGCTCTTTCAGCCTGGTGCTGGTTACAGCCGTGGGGGGGACCCCACGCCATTTTTTAATTTATTTTTCTATTTTTTTACACACTGCAGTAAGGAAGCCAATCCTGGACCATTTTTTCAATCCCGGATTTCGGGATTGAAAAATGCCCAATCCCGGGATCCCGGGATTGGCTTCCCTAATTTAAAAAACGCACCCGGCCACCCCGCATATTTACTTACATGTGGGGTGGGGGGCGGTGCGGCCGGGTGTGTGGGTGGGCAGCCGGCCAGCCGGCCGGGTGTCTGTGGAGCTGGGCAGCCGGGTGGGTTGGCGGGCGTCAGGGGAGCCGGCGGGTGGATGGGCGGGGAGCCGGCGGGTGGATGGGTGGGGAGCCGGCCGGGTGGATGGGCGGGGAACCAGCCTGGAGGGTGGGTGGATGGGCAGATAGCGGCTAGCGGGGCGGGCAGCGAGCCGGGGGGCGATCTTCTGGGGAGCCAGCCGGGTTGGTGGGCGGGGGCGAACGCATGCTGCACAGAGCCACACTGGCTCTGTGCAGCTGCTTGGCCTGCGCAGCATGATCTGTACTCATCACGCTGCGCAGGGATGCACTGCCGGGGAAGGGAGAAGCCGGGCAGCGTCTGAGCACACGCTCAGACGCTGGCCGGCATTAGACTGAGCATGCGCAGTCTAATCCCGAAATCCCGGGATTGGAAACTCCAATCCCGGGATTGAAATCCCGGCGTTTTAGGGGCCAAATCCCGGGATCCCGCCGATCCCGATCCCGGGATTGGCCACCCTACACTGCAGCCTGCACAGATCTGACTGATCCGTGCAGGCTGAAGCCAAATACGCCAGGAAAATGAGGTGTATTTTTCTGGCGTATTTGGCCGGCAATTAGCGGGCATATCCTGCTAATTACGGACGGTTAGTAAATTAGGAATCACCATTCTTTTGAATGGTGATTCCTAGTCGTATTCTATAGATGGTGTATTCATTCGTATTTGCAAATACAAATATGAATGTCCCATCAATACGAATCGTATTTTTGGCATAGTAAATGCCAAAAATACGAATACGCCCCAAAAAATCCTATTTTACTATGAAAATACGATTTTTTTTTACGATTTAAGGTTAGTAAATTTCCCCCTTAATATTTGCAGCAAACGCCCAAAAACACCCTTTCGGGGATTTAAGAGAGAAGAGTGGGAACTATAGAGAGAGATAGGAGCTATAGAAAGAGGAGTAGGAGCTATAGAGAGACAGGAGCTATAGAGAGAGGAGTAGGAACTATAGAGAGAGGCATGAGGTATAGAAAGAGGAGTAGGCGCTATAGAGAGAGACAGGAGCTATAGAGAGAGGCAGGAGCTATAAAAAGAGGAGTAGGAGTTATAGAGAGAGACAGGAGCTATAGAGAGAGGAGTAGGAGCTATAGAGAGAGGCAGGAGCTATATAGAGAGGAGTAGGAGCTATAGAGAGATGGGAGCTATAGAGAGAGGAGTTGGAGCTATAGAGAGAGGCGGGAGCTATAGAGAGAGGAGTGGGAACTATAGAGAGAGGCAGGAGCTATAGAAAGAGGAGTAGGAGCTATAGAGAGAGAGAGATAGGAGCTATAGAGAGAGTAGTAGGAGCTATAGAGAGATGGGAGCTATAGAGAGAGGCAGGAGCTATAGAGAGAGGAGTAGGAACTGTAGAGAGAGACAGGAGCTATAGAAGGAGGAGTAGGAGCTATAGAGAGACAGGAGCAATAGAGAGAGGCAGGAGCTATAGAAAGAGGAGTAGGAGCTATAGAGAGAGACAGGAGCTATAGAGAGAGGAGTATGAGCTATAGAGAGATGGGAGCTATAGAGAGAGGGGTAGGAGCTATAGAAAGAGGAGTAGGAGCTATAGAGAGAGACAGGAGCTATAGAGAGAGGAGTAGGAGCTATAGAGAGAGGCAGGAGCTATAGAAAGAGGAGTAGGAGCTATAGAGAGAGACAGGAGCTATAGAGAGAGGAGTAGGAGCTATAGAGAGAGACAGGAGCTATATAGAGAGGAGTAGGAGCTATAGAGAGAGGCAGGAGCTATAGAGAGATGGGAGCTATAGAGAGAGGAGTAGGAGCTATAGAGAGAGTAGTAGGAGCTATAGAGAGAGGCAGGAGCTATAGAGAGAGGAGTAGGAGCTATAGAGAGAGGCAGGAGCTATATAGAGAGGAGTAGGAGCTATAAAGAGAGGCAGGAGCTATAGAGAGATGGGCGCTATAGAGAGAGGAGTAGGAGCTATAGAGAGAGGAGTAGGAGCTATAGAGAGATGAGTAGGAGCTATAGAGAGAGGCAGGAGCTATATAGAGAGGAGTAGGAGCTATAGAGAGAGGCAGGAGCTATAGAGAGATGGGAGCTATAGAGAGAGGCAGGAGCTATAGAGAGATGGGAGCTATAGAGAGAGGAGTAGGAGCTATAGAGAGAGGAGTAGGAGCTATAGAGAGAGACTGGAGCTATAGTCAGAGGAGTAGGAGCTATTGAGAGAGACTGGAGCTACAGAGAGAGGAGTAGGATCTATAGAGAGAGACTGGAGCTATAGAGAGAGGAGTAGGAGCTGTAGAGAGAGACAGGAGCTATAGAGAGAGGAGTAGGAGCTATAGAGAGAGGGGTAGGAGCTATAGAGAAAGGAGTAGGAACTGTAGAGAGAGACAGGAGCTATAGAGAGAGGAGTAGGAGCTATAGAGAGAGAGGCAGGAGCTATAGAGAGAGGAGTAGGAACTGTAGAGAGAGACAGGAGCTATAGAGAGAGGGGTAGGAGCTATATAGAGGGGTGTGGTATAGCAAACCAACAGTCGGGATTCCGACAGTCATTAGCCCAACGTCGGATTCCCAACTGCCTGGACTCAGACAGCGGGGGAAGCGCAACGAAGCCCCTTGTGGGCTCACTGCACTCGCCACGCTGAGGGCACAGTGGCTTGCTACGCTCGCCACCAATTCTATTCTCTCTCTGTTGGAGTCGTGAGTCATGGACCTCCACGAGGGAGAATGGCCGTGGCCGTCCGAATCCCAAGTGTCAGGGTTTTACCAGTCAGGATTCTGACGTTGGTGTAATGACTGTCGGAATCCCGAGTGTCTGTCAGACATCCGGCACCCATATAGAGAGGCAGGAGTCTGTTTAATTGTGTTTTCTGTATATTATTGTGTCTATTTATTGTATGTATAGTAAAGTGTCTGTGACTGTGTACTGAGCAGAGTTCAGCTTCTTGCCTACAGCTATATAAGCAATAGTTAGTAGGGATTAGTATATCTGTATATCATGCAGATAATTGGTAACTTGTCGTGTTTGAAAGTTAAGCAGAAGTGTAGTGTATTCCACAACACTGATAGATATTGGACCTTATTCAGCTTCTGTGCGGAAATCAAAATTCGATAAGCACAAGCACTTTAACTGCAGTCCCATTCATAAAACATGTGACCGCAGTCTAAGGGGAGTGGTGGCTGTACAGCAGGGTTGCCGACCCTCCCGGAATTACCGGGAGTCTCCCGAAAATCGGGTCCCCCTCCCAGCCCCCCGGAATGGTGGGCGACCCCACTGATCCCCCCGATCACGGCATTTAAATGCCACAATCCGCGGGTCTCAGAGGAGGGGGCGGAGCTAAAACGACACACTTGTGTCATTTTAGCCCCGCCCCTCCATGGAGATCAGTGATTTAGACTATTACCCGTAATGGAGGTGGGGCTTAATGACATCACAGCCAAGCCCCGCCCCCCGAACGGGTAATGAAAGTCTCCTTGTCGGGCTTCTCCCGGAGAGGAGCATTTTAAAGTCGGCAACCCTACTGTACAGGGAAAGTGGTGCGGGGGTCCAAGCAAATTGCATGGCAAGCTGCGGTGGCTGCATGATTTCACTACATCCCTAAACACATAGACGCACCGTCTGGCTTTGCAGCTCAGCTGCAAGACCAGGGGATCCTTTTATAGCAAAGCATTCACATTATAGTGATGCGATTGCAGGGCTTTGTCATCGCATAATAGGGAGGGACCCCGAATGTGGCTGCAATGGTTGCAGTCCATAAGAAAAGCCAGCTCTCTGTTTATCACAGCATGGACTGGCAGTCCTGGATAAAGGGAACACCTACCAATGGGACTGGCTTACTGCGGGTGACTGGCAGATAGGACTTCCAATAAGTAGTTTCATGGACTGCATGTGACTTCACTAAGGCTTAGTAAGGTGCTGGATTTTACTGGGGAGTGGGCTACATAGATAAAATCCTTTCCATTGCGGGGAGGGAGGGATGGATGGGGACAGTGACGGTGCTGAACCATAGGAATGACCAGCGTTTTATGGTCATCCCCATGAAAACACTAGGCGTTCCCATGGGTACGCGAACGGGCCAATGGCTGCCAGATGTTGATGGCTGACATCACAGGACGTCAGCCATCTTCGTCATTGTGCTCGCACATAAAAGTCATTTTTCACTGGCTTCTATTTGCGAAGACGGGATAAATTATTCTATGGATGGCGACCATCGAAAGATTTTTCCTGCTAGCGGATACATGCGAGGGGATGTGTTCTCGTACACATCCCCTCGCATGGTATCGAGGGGATTTGGGGGGGGTGTATTTGGCAGGTGCTTGGTAAGCTGCGATGTTCACAGATTACTGAACCACCCTGACTCAGGCCATTTATCTATTAAAAAAGGTAAATTCTAGGTCGGGGTGTGATAATCTCCGGGTATTGGCCAACTGATGTTTCTGAAGGACACGTCATAACTAGCAAATGTTCTTATTGGGTCAGCGAGGACCCCTATTAGAGGTGTCACAATATAGTTACACAGGGCCTTATTCTGGTTGAGGCGGCCAAACGTACGTACGTTCCATATCAGCGTACGTTTCCCGTACGCGGTCGGTGAGCGAAAGTTCACCCACAAAACATCCGCATACGGACGGCCACAAAGACCGACAAAGGGGAGTGGCGTACACATGAGCGTACGCTACCGTACACGGACGGATCTCCTCTTAGACACCGACAACTGGCGTAGAACAGAGCGTACGCCACCGTTTATGGACGTCTTTCGTCCATTTTCCCACCGACATCTTTCGGCAATCTGAGCGTACGTCACCGTGCACGGACGGGTCTCCACTGTTTTCAATGGAAAACTCAGCGTATGTCACCGATCGTGAGAGTGAGCGTACGTCCGTGCACGCTGGCATACCCTTCACATATATGGCCCTGCTAATCTAGCCTTTCAACTATGATTAAGCCAATTAAATGATTTATTCTAATTGTTATTCAATTATTGTTTTATGTTACCTCAATTGTCTACCTTAATGAACACCCTAATCAAAATACATTTTACCCCTCCTTACATGTATATTTATTATGTTCTAATGTTGCATTTTAATCACTATCTATATGTCCCCAGATTGCTTTTACTTTTACATAAAGTCATGGTGGTGTTTGTGTGTATGAACTAAATTATGTCCATAATTAGTTTGATCCGAATTTATAACATGTATACCTACCCTGATGTTATGTGTGATGTTTTAATCTAACTACATTAACCCCTTCATGACAGAGCCAGTTTGTGCCTTCATGACAGAGCCCTTTTTTTCAAATCTGACATGTCTCACTTAAGTGGGGATAACTTTTTTTTGCTTTTACTTATCCCAGTGATTTTGAGATTGTTTTCTCGTGACACATTGTACTTCAAGTTAGTGGTAAATTTTGGTCGATACAGTCTGTGTTTTTTTGTGAAAAATACCAAAATATCGTGAAAAAATGGAAAATTTAGCAATATGCAAAATGTCACATTTTCTGCTTGTGAGACAAATAATCATACCACTCAAAATAGTTAATAACTAACAAAGACCATATGTCTACTTTATGTTGCAATCATTATTTCAACCTCCTTTTCATTTTTTTGGACACTAGGAGGCTTCAAATATGACTAGCAAATTCTCAAATTTTCAAGAAAATTTCAAACACTGATTTTTTTAGGGACCAGTTCAGTTCTGATGTGACTTTGAGGGACTTGTATGTGAGACACCCCCATAAATGATGCCATTTCAAAAACTGCACCCCTCACAGTATTCAAAACAGCATTTTGGAAGTTTGTTAACCCTTTAGGTGTTTCACAGGAATTAAAACAAAGTGTAGGTGAAATTTCAAAATTTCTTTTTTTTTGCAGAGTTTCAATTTTAATACAATTTTCTAACGAATACAGTAGATTTTACTAGAGAAATGTGACTAAAAATTGATTCCCCCAATTCTTTTGTTTTCAAAAATATTCTATATGTGGCCCTAGTGTGCACGTTGACCAAACCACAGGCTTCATAATAGAAGGAGCACCTACTTGATTTTGGAGCCTCCTTTTTATGAGATTTTTTTTTAGGCACCATGTAGGTTTCTAGGCACCATAAGTGCTAAAAGTTAGGAACCTCCCCCACAAGTCACCCCATTTTGCAATCTACACCCCTCAGGGAATTCATCTAGGGGTATAGTGTACATTTCAAACCCCCAGGGGTTTCACCAATTTTGGTACAACTGGGATGTGAAAATGGAAAATTACATTTTTTTACACAAACATGCAGTTCTGGCTCAAGATTTTTCATTTTCACAAGGAATGAAGGAGACAAAGCACCCCAAAATCTGTGCCCCAATTTCTCCCGAGTACGGCAATGCCTCACATGTGACCAAAAAATACCAGTTGGGTGCATGGCAGGACTCAGAAGGGAAGGAGTGATTTTTGGATTTGGCAGCACAGATTTTGGTGGAATGAATGGTGGGTGCTATGTTGCACCAATACAGTGGAACCCCCCCACAAGTCACCCCATTTTGCAAAGTACACCCCTCAGGGAATTCATCTAGGGGTATAGTGTACATTTCAAACCCCCAGGGGTTTCACCAATTTTGATACAACTGGGCAGTGAAAATGAAAAATTACATTTTTTTACACAAAAATGCAGTTCTGGCTCAAAATTTTTCATTTTCACAAGGAATGAAGGAGACAAAGCACCCCAAAATCTGTGCCCCAATTTCTCCCGAGTACGACAATGCCTCACATGTGACCAAAAAATACCAGTTGGGCGCATGGCAGGACTCAGAAGGGAAGGAGTGATTTTTGGATTTGGCAGCACAGATTTTGGTGGAATGAATGGTGGGTGCCATGTTGCATTAGCAAGACTCCCAAAGCACCAATACAGTGGAACCCCCCCACAAGTCACCCCATTTTGCAAAGTACACCCCTCAGGGAATTCATCTAGGGGTATAGTGTACATTTCAAACCCCAAGGGGTTTCACCAATTTTGATACAACTGGGCAGTGAAAATGAAAAATTACATTTTTTTACACAAAAATGCAGTTCTGGCTCAAAATTTTTCATTTTCACAAGGAATGAAGGAGACAAAGCACCCCAAAATCTGTGCCCCAATTTCTCCCGAGTACGGCAATGCCTCACATGTGACCAAAAAATACCAGTTGGGTGCATGGCAGGACTCAGAAGGGAAGGAGTGATTTTTGGATTTGGCAGCACAGATTTTGGTGGAATGAATGGTGGGTGCCATGTTGCATTAGCAAGACTCCCAAAGCACCAATACAGTGGAACCCCCCCACAAGTCACCCCATTTTGCAAAGTACACCCCTCAGGGAATTCATCTAGGGGTATAGTGTACATTTCAAACCCCCAGGGGTTTCACCAATTTTGATACAACTGGGCAGTGAAAATGAAAAATTACATTTTTTTACACAAAAATGCAGTTCTGGCTCAAAATTTTTCATTTTCACAAGGAATGAAGGAGACAAAGCACCCCAAAATCTGTGCCCCAATTTCTCCCGAGTACGGCAATGCCTCACATGTGACCAAAAAATACCAGTTGGGTGCATGGCAGGACTCAGAAGGGAAGGAGTTATTTTTGGATTTGGCAGCACAGATTTTGGTGGAATGAATGGTGGTTGCCATGTTGCATTAGCAAGACTCCCAAAGCACCAATACAGTGGAACCCCCCCACAAGTCACCCCATTTTGCAAAGTACACCCCTCAGGGAATTCATCTAGGGGTATAGTGTACATTTCAAACCCCCAGGGGTTTCACCAATTTTGATACAACTGGGCAGTGAAAATTAAAAATTACATTTTTTTACACAAAAATGCAGTTCTGGCTCAAAATTTTTCATTTTCACAAGGAATGAAGGAGACAAAGCACCCCAAAATCTGTGCCCCAATTTCTCCCGAGTACGGCAATGCCTCACATGTGACCAAAAAATACCAGTTGGGCGCATGGCAGGACTCAGAAGGGAAGGAGTGATTTTTGGATTTGGCAGCACAGATTTTGGTGGAATGAATGGTGGGTGCCATGTTGCATTAGCAAGACTCCCAAAGCACCAATACAGTGGAACCCCCGCCACAAGTCACCCCATTTTGCAAAGTACACCCCTCAGGGAATTCATCTAGGGGTATAGTGTACATTTCAAACCCCCAGGGGTTTCACCAATTTTGATACAACTGGGCAGTGAAAATGAAAAATTACATTTTTTTACACAAAAATGCAGTTCTGGCTCAAAATTTTTCATTTTCACAAGGAATGAAGGAGACAAAGCACCCCAAAATCTGTGCCCCAATTTCTCCCGAGTACGGCAATGCCTCACATGTGACCAAAAAATACCAGTTGGGCGCATGGCAGGACTCAGAAGGGAAGGAGTGATTTTTGGATTTGGCAGCACAGATTTTGGTGGAATGAATGGTGGGTGCCATGTTGCATTAGCAAGACTCCCAAAGCACCAATACAGTGGAACCCCCCCACAAGTCACCCCATTTTGCAAAGTACACCCCTCAGGGAATTCATCTAGGGGTATAGTGTACATTTCAAACCCCCAGGGGTTTCACCAATTTTGATACAACTGGGCAGTGAAAATGAAAAATTACATTTTTTTACACAAAAATGCAGTTCTGGCTCAAAATTTTTCATTTTCACAAGGAATGAAGGAGACAAAGCACCCCAAAATCTGTGCCCCAATTTCTCCCGAGTACGGCAATGCCTCACATGTGACCAAAAAATACCAGTTGGGCGCATGGCAGGACTCAGAAGGGAAGGAGTGATTTTTGGATTTGGCAGCACAGATTTTGGTGGAATGAATGGTGGGTGCCATGTTGCATTAGCAAGACTCCCAAAGCACCAATACAGTGGAACCCCCCCCACAAGTCACCCCATTTTGCAAAGTACACCCCTCAGGGAATTCATCTAGGGGTATAGTGTACATTTCAAACCCCCAGGGGTTTCACCAATTTTGATACAACTGGGCAGTGAAAATGAAAAATTACATTTTTTTACACAAAAATGCAGTTCTGGCTCAAAATTTTTCATTTTCACAAGGAATGAAGGAGACAAAGCACCCCAAAATCTGTGCCCCCATTTCTCCAGAGTACGGCAATGCCTCACATGTGACCAAAAAATACCAGTTGGGTGCATTGCAGGACTCAGAAGGGAAGGAGTGATTTTTGGATTTTGGAGCACAGATTTTGGTGGAATGAATGGTGGGTGCTATGTTGCATTACCAATACAGTGGAACCCCCCACAAGTGACCCCATTTTGCAAACTACACCCCTCAGGGAATTCATCTAGGGGTATAGTGTACATTTCAAACCCCCAGGGGTTTCACCAATTTTGATACAACTGGGCAGTGAAAATGAAAAATTACATTTTTTTACACAAAAAATGCAGTTCTGGCTCAAAATTGTCATTTTCACAAGGAATGAAGGAGACAAAGCACCCCAAAATCTGTGCCCCCATTTCTCCAGAGTACGGCAATGCCTCACATGTGACCAAAAAATACCAGTTGGGTGCATGGCAGGACTCAGAAGGGAAGGAGTGATTTTTGGATTTTGCAGCTCAGATTCTGGTGGAATGAATGGTGGGTGCTATGTGGCATTAGCAAGACCCCCGAAGCACGGTGAAATGATGAACCTAATAATCCATAGATGTGTGGTATATTTTGAAACACTCCTTTATACATAGGCCGGGTTTGTCGGGGCAAGTTTCACAGTGGAAAATAGTTTCCTTTCTTATTCCCTTTTTATAGCAAACTTTGCACCTTTTTTGTGTCCTGCCCTTTCTTGCAGTGGAGGGGATTTCGTTGGGAAAATGCTGCCCTGGTACAATACGGGGGCCAGTACTAGAAGTACTGGGGCCCTCTGCCTGCTGGTTCCCAAATATTAGGCCCTTTATGACTTCCTCTTGAAAGTGCATAAATGTCCCCCTCTGGCCGGTAGAACGGAATAGCACGTAAGCGTTATACAGTGCCATCTGGATGATATACACGGCCAGCTTCTTGTACCAGATATTTGTTTTCCGCAGGGCACTGTACGGCTTCAGTACCTGATCTGAAAGATCCACTCCGCCCATGTACTTATTGTAATCTAGGATACAATTTGGTTTTGAGGTAAGGGTACTGGTACCTCGTACAGGGATGGAGGTGGTACTGTCTCCATGAATTGTTGTCAGTATAAGGACATCCCTCTTGTCCTTATATTTGACCAACAACATATTTTCGGTGCATATTCCCCTGCTTTCACCCCTTCTTAGTACTTGGGCAATGTGCGTTTTGGGGAGGCCTCTTTGGTTCTTGCGCACAGTACCGCAAGCTGCTGTACCTCTTGAACCAAGGGCCTTAAACAGGGGGATGCTAGTGTAAAAGTTATCCACATAGAGGTGATAACCCTTATCCAGGAAGGGGTGCATTAAATCCCAGACAATTTTTCCACTAACACCTACGAGGGAGGGGGGGCATTCTGGCGGTTCAATTCTTGAATCCTTCCCTTCATATACCCTAAACTTGTGGGTGTACCCTGTGGTGCTTTCACACAGCTTATACATTTTTATGCCATACCTTGCCCTCTTACTGGGAAGGTACTGGCGGAATTTAACCCTTCCTTTAAAATGTATAAGGGACTCGTCGATACTAATACATTTATCAGGGATGTATAGCTCAGCAAATTTGGCACTGAAATGATCAATGACCGGCCTGACTTTGAATAGCCTGTCAAAGGTGGGATCATCTCTGGGTGGGCACTGTGCATTATCGGTGTAATGTATAAATTTATGGATTGCCTCAAAACGAGCCCGAGTCATGGCCATACGGTAAAATGGGGTGCTGTACAGAACATCTGTACTCCAATATTGCCTAATTTGTGGCTTTTTTACTATGCCCATATGAAACACCAGACCCCAAAATGTCATCATCTCTACTGCATCTACAGGGGTCCACCTAGCAAATGATGACGTGGGGTTTTGAGCAATAAACTGCTGGGCATATAAATTAGTTTGGTCCACCATTAAATTTATAAAATCATCAGAGAAAAATAATTTGAAAAAGTCAATTTCTCTGAGACCTGTGGAATCAAATTGGATTCCTGGCATGGCCAAAAACTCAGGAACCTGGGGCTCAAAATTGTCTGGTGGTGGGGTCCATACGAGATCAATTATTGGGGGGGGGGTCTCAGCTGCTCTACGGGGGCGTCTTTGAGGGGGTCCCTCATCACCAGAGGAGGAAGAGGAGCTTAAGACGAATCCTTCAAATTCCCCGCTTGCCTCACTGGCTGTGTCAGAATCAGAGGCAAGCATGGCATATGCCTCCTCCACTGAATACATTCTTCTGGATGACTGGGATGACATTTGGGATGACATTTGGGATGACATTTTTATTTTTGTGTTACTGGTAGTGAAATGTTTCAACACGTGTATAGTGTAGGGGGGGGTACAAACTTTATTTCAACCCGGGGGGTATGTAGTGTGTAGTGTGTATGTAGTGCAGAAAAAAAAATACTTTATACAAAAAAAAAAAATTGAAGGGGTTAAAAAAAAAAAAAAATTGAAGGGGTTAAAAAAAAAAAATTGAAGGGGTTAAAAAAACAAAAAAAAAGGTCCTGCGCCAAAAATTGAGCACAGATGTTGGTCAGTAACGTCCGTCACTGAACAGCGCTCAAAGGCAACAGGAATTTGATAAAAAAAAAAAAAAATAGATCAACCCTGTGCCGAAAAAGCTGATCAGTGATGTACGTCACTGATCAGCGCACAGTGGCCACAGGACACCCACAAAATCACAGTGTGTGTAAAAAAAAATTAAAAAAAGACCACACAGCACCCACAAAAAAAAAAAAAAGGTGATCAGTGATGCGACACTGATTACCAGTGAGGGGCAGCAGGTGCACAACCTTTGGTGCAACTGACAGTGCAACTGGCAGCAACTGACAGGTATATATAAAAAAAAAAACCTCTGCGCCCCCAAAAAGTTGCTGATCACCTCAGATATAGTGATCAGCACAAAAGGCGGGGGTAGCAGACACAAAATATACACTCTCTATCACTCTCTGTCACTATCTCTCTCTATCTCTCTCTATCTCTCACTATCTATCACTATCTATCACTATCTATCACTATCTATCACTCTAGGACACTGCAGCAGCAGCACTGACAGTTATATGTATAAAAAAAAACCTGCACCCCCAAAAAGGGGGGGTAGCAGACACAAAATATACACTCTCTATCACTCTCTGTCACTATCTCTCTCACTATCTATCACTATCTATCACTCTATGACACTGCAGCAGCAGCACTGACCCTGCACCCCCAAAAAGGGGGGGTAGCAGACACAAATCTCTCTATCTCTCACTATCTATCACTATCTATCACTATCTATCACTATCTATCACTCTATGACACTGCTGCAGCAGCACTGACAGTTATATATAAAAAACCCCTGCACCCCCAAAAAGGGGGGGTAGCAGACACAAAATATAGCTCTCTCTGTCACTATCTCTCTATCTCTCTCTCTATCTCTCTCTATCTCTCTCTCTATCTCTCTATCTCTCTATCACACTGCAGCAGCAGCAGGAAGTCTCAGGAAGTCAGATCCAGGAAGCGTCCAGCACGCTACAAGCAGTGATCAAGTGATCAGGTAAGGTATTTGCAAGGATCAGGTCAGTATCACGGCAGATAGGCACGGTGACCGCTCTGCACGAAATTCCAGACCGGAATGGCGTCTGCAGCGCAGTCACCGTTAGTTTAAATGTCGCGCCTTGGCTGTGATTGGTCCGTGGGTCCCACGGACCAATCACAGCCTTGGGGGCAGGTAGGGTGAGGGTGGGGTGAGGTGTCATCGTCACCGATGACCCCCTCATGCCCCCTGATGCCCGGCGGTGATTGACACCTGTGTTACCGAGCGTCTGATTCGCCAGTAACACAGGAAACCGCTGTGAATGGCTGTTCACACTGAACAGCCAATCACAGCGATCGCCGACGGGGGGGCGGCATCGCAGCCCCCCCTGGGCATGCAGGGACATGTCT
This sequence comes from Crinia signifera, assembly GCF_055691185.1. Classification (NCBI taxonomy): domain Eukaryota; kingdom Metazoa; phylum Chordata; class Amphibia; order Anura; family Myobatrachidae; genus Crinia; species Crinia signifera. The sequence continues at coordinate 34,783,853 of NC_139223.1, read as the reverse complement.
GCTGTCAGGGACAGCAGACATCGTCCCTCTGTCACTGCGTCTCTAGACGCAGTGACAGTTTAAAGTCATGACGTATATATACGTCATGTGTCGGGAAGTACTTCCCGGCCATGACGTATATATACGTCAAATGTCGTGAAGGGGTTAAACATTCATGCCTTTTCACTATGTGTTATTTAACTCAAAAACACACACATTCTTACATCATTCGTTACCCCTCACCTCAAATTACAAATATAAGTGACATTACACATCTGAATGTACCTGCCCTTACAAACCCTCAAACATATTTCTGATTAAAAACACAGGCAACTTCTAACTTAACATAAACTTTTATTTTTTATCAAAATAATATTAACATAAAACAAAATTTAAATAAAGGCCTCCAGTTGGCCAAAGAGAATAGCCAAATACAGCATCGTCAGGTAGATTTCCCGCAATATCTGGGCCACCTCATCCTGGTGCTGTTCAGTGTCTGTAGTGAAGGGAAAAAAAAACATTATAATTAATATATAATATACCCAAATCTTTTTTGTATTTCACATAATAAGAAGTTGTGTGTTAAGTGTGAAGGCCACATAAATTTTTCTACTACATTGAAGATGGGTTTGCTGTAAACATGGTACTAAATACTAATATGTTTACACACACATACTGTACATATTACATAACATTAAATAAATTCCTCCTTCTTGGATGAATGTATGCTGTATCCCAATTGGGAGGTTTGTGCTGGGGGACTTACCTCTAACTTCACAATTAACCTGTGCTATTTAAGGGTAATGACATTGTTGTGGCTTAACCACTCCTTACTTAGTAAAATGTTGGCCATTGCTGTACAAATTATAGGCCTACACCTAAGTTAGAAAAGCATGCATCCGCATGGCCTCACACACTATTAACAAACCAATCTATAGATTAATGTTGCACATCATGCTGGGAAGTGTAGTTACACAACACCTGGTCCCACATAACTTCAACACCACTACTGTAGGATATGTCATTGGATGTACTGTTATGTCAATTACTCAAGGGGTGAGGCATGCCCACACTTCAAAAATACCCCAAGGGGACCCTTGTTCCTGGAGGAGGACAGGTAGTGGAGTGGGTGGGGGTAGTGGAGTGGGTGGGGGTAGTGGAGTGGCTGGTGGAAGGTGAGGTGGATATGGGATGGGCACCAGCAGGCCCCAATGTCTCCTCCTCCTCTTTCTGCTGCATTTCGGCCTCCTGCCGGGCTGCCTCCTCCCGGGCTGCCATGCGTGCCCTGGAGCCTGCTGAAATGTTCATGTTGATGGTATAGAAATTGAAGGTTGGGTTTCATGAAAATGGGGGAAAGAAAAATACACATTAGTCATGCTCATAACATTACAAATGAACATGTAAGATATATTTAATACATTTATCATGCTAATCAATAGATATGCTTCACAAAAAATCTGACCGTATACATATACCCCCCATATACCACCCATATACACCCCATATATGCCCCAAATACACCCATATACACCCCATATACACCCACATACTCATGCACATCTTTATAAAAACTACAGAAATCATTGCTAACAAACGCAGACATATTTGTAAATATATACTTACACTGCCCAATATGGCGCCGAATTGTGTTGGCAGCACTGGCTGCCGCCGCAGGTCAGACCAGCGCCGCTCCACCTGGCCCAGGCTCCTGCGGACGCCGGTCCGGGCAAAGATTAAGCGGCGGGCAGCGTTATACGCCTGCCACTTCTCCGCATTCGACACATATGGGCGCCTGGGCCCCAGGCGCTGGTCCATTACTTGGACTAAGGCCACCAGTTACTCATTTGAAAAGGGTGCAGCCCTTGTCATAGACATATCGGCAATGGCACAGTTATTAATTGCAGGTACATATATAACTTTTGGTGGTTGCTGATTGGTCTAAAACCTAGTTTTTTTATTTTTAACTTTATTAATCCATCTTACATTACCAATATGTATGCAAATAAAAAATTTCGCTGACCGTTCCGATATGCACACCATAACATACATTATGCTTTCAACGTAGAGAGAGACATACTGTATATACAGTGTGCGAAAAATTATACACGCAACCATCTACTAATACATACGCTGATAACAAGGCACATACAACATGTTGGTGTATGACAAATTAATCTTCATAACAAATGTAAGGAAAGGATTGTAACGTTGGTATGTTTATACATTTGTTTAAGAAAGCATACACGTACTCCAACAGAGACCACCTGAAAGCACTCATCATTAGAATGACATGTGCACACATTTCAACATGTAGCACACAATGGTCAACAACCTGTGCATGTACAGGTGAATGCTCAGGCGTGTGGAGACCTGCGTAATTTAAGCGGTAATTATCTGCCAAGATCATCGGCGGGAAATATCGGCGGCAAATATTGGCGTAAATTAGCTACTACATTGCGGGGAAAAATATCCCCCCCTTGTTGAAGGCGGGAGATTTGAATATAAATATCCAGTCAGATGCAGGCCAGAATTGCTGCAAACATGTCTAGCTCAGATGATTCCGCAGCTGAGGACGCTCTACAGAGAGCAAGAGCAGAATCCCTGCTTGAAAGGTTGAGACAGAGGGGAAAAAAGTGGGTGGGTTTGAGCAGCGCTAAAAGATGTGCAATAAAATAAGTGAGATTGGTAGATCTAGTACAAAGGATAATTTTATTCTAAAATGGAAATAGCATGTAGCCAGAGTATATAAACTTGTAAAAACAAAGATAAAATGTTCGTGTCTCATCCTTTGACAAAGCTGCCTGGAGCAGCGAAACCGGTTAGGACTTTCTCACCAACCTTCCCCAATACCACATACCCACTCATTGAAGATTCTGGGACTATCCACCTGCTCACTCTTCACCCAGATCCCCGTCCGATTTGGATACCCACATCTTGCCACTCAAAGGAGAGGTTGAGGACAACAACCCGCTGTAATCCATTCAAAGCGGAGGGAGTTGGCTATCTGAACCACCTGGGGCCACTCCTGGACATTCCATCCTGTCCCCCCTCCCCGCGGCCCTACTGGGGGCACCACCACAGCTCCGTTCAAACTTGCGAGACCATCTAGGTCACCACAAGCCCTCAGCTGGTTGAAGATTCTGAGACCACTGAACCACCTTCCGCACCAGATCTGACCCCATTTGGCATCAACATCTGTTGAAGGTAGAGGTAGAGGTTACCAGCCCGCTACATTCCACCTAGCGGAGGGAGTCGGTTATTCGAGCCAACCTGGGCCGCTCCTGAATACTCATCTGGTCCTCCCTCCCTTCAACCCCACCTTGGGACACCATCTCAGTTATCGGTGGACTTGCGAAAACCCCCAGACTACCTGACTACCTTGGTTGGTTGGTGAGACACGAACATTTTATCTTTGTTTTTACAAGTTTATATACTCTGGCTACATGCTATTTCCATTTTAGAATAAAATTATCCTTTGTACTAGATCTACCAATCTCACTTATTTTATTGCACATCTTTTAGCGCTGCTCAAACCCACCCACTTTTTTTCTTTGTCTTCCAGTACAGGACTAACTATCCTGTCATAGAGCAGCAGCTGGTTAAAACAACTCATATCAGGCGCACCTGACCTATAGTCACCTAGTGTGGCTTAGGTCACTTCCTCTATCCACATTGAGACAGAGGGAGCAGGAGAGGACAAGGAGGTCCCAAGAGCAAGGGGGCCCCTCACTAACAGGCACTGCTGCAACGCTACCAGCTCCACAAGGGCCAAGCAACCAGCCAGAACAAGAGGTTGCATCTCTCCAAACATGTGTGACCCAGCAGCTGCATGATGAGAGAACTGGGGCCACCAGAAAACGACCTGCACCATCTAGGCCGAGTACTGAGCAGGATACCACCACAAAAAAGCGAAACCCTGCATTTCAAGAGGCAGAAATGAGAATTTTAGTGCCCAGAGCACGAGAATGGATTGAATTACCTACCAGGAAGCCGGTTGGCAGTGCAAGGAGAAAGCTTTGGGAGCAAATCACAGAGGAAGTGAACCAGGTGTCCACAGTGGGAAGGGATTTGACATCAGTTAAGAAAAGGCAAGTGTGTTTCTCCCCCTGATAATGTCATATGTGTGTACATATGTTACATGTATATTTTGAGGAAAATAGAAAGGTGTGTTTGTAGATAGTGCTACACTTCAATGACACATGTGAACACAACCATGTCTAATAACCCACATTAATATATGAAACATGCACCATTGGTGTGATGTGAGGTTATGGGCACAGTTCTGCTCCTGTGAAGTATGTGATGGGACAACAGAAAGTGTGTTGTTGAAAAAGAGTTGTAGTAACATGTTCCATATGATGCTACTGAAACAAGGATGTCCAAACTGGGCACATGTAGCTGTTGAGAAACTACACATCCCAGCATGCCTTCCCATAGTTAAATTAATCCATAATATCAACACTGTCAAGCTATGGTGGGATGTGTATTTTCACAACAGGTGGAGGTGGATAATTTGCCCATGGCTGCTGTCATTTCTGCATAGTGATATATGTATGTGCATTTAGCGGCCTAATGAATCAGATGAGACATTGAAATGCCTCATAATGGAGACATTAATGTGTGTGTGGGAAACATATGCCTAAAAAACATAAGATCACCCACACTAGGAAATGTAACGTAGTCATGATGTTCACTAGCACAGTGGTGCACATATCTCATGTTGATTTATTTTTGAATAAATTTGTAGGTGAAAGAGCAAAAAAGAAAAGGGTTGTCTCTGTTGTTGGCGCACTGAAGAGAAATTGATTAAAATTTAACTTTTATTAATATCAAGTAAAGGAAACCGTTATAATGAAATATATGTTACATAAAGGACATACATAAACAATGAACAATTATTAAAAGGATGCACGCGCTGTGTGTGTGTTGTGATAAGTATCCTCTAGTGAGTTAGTTGTCATGGCTCATGTAACCCTTAGGATGCACCACTGTTGTTACTAGGTGCTGTGGGTGAGGTCGTGTGGGTGACCAGGCACTGTACTTCGTCTGGTTCCTCTATTATATCACGACTATGTTAATGTGTACACTCCCGTCAGTGCTCTCTGTTGATCAAAATGCAACCTGGCTCTCAGATTGTATGGATGGGATTGGTTAGTGTGTATCCATATGTATTGAATCCGCAAATGCTGGTTGCCAAGTGTATTACGCACAGTAGATTTTCATCTGTCCACACCTTGCTAGTGCCAGTAGTCCAATTTTGACCATGCGTGTTACCCCAAAATATAGGTGTCTCTCGTGGCTCTTATTTTGCGCAAATAGAATTTTGCGCTGTGCACAGAAAGATCTGTGCGCCCGTTATTCTGTACGGGTTCTAGGTTATTGGATCACAGATATTGGTTTCTTAAGATCTGTGTTAATAAGCTGGGTGGGGGATACACGAGGACTTGGCAGTGGGTGACGGCTTAACAGACTCACGTCTTTGGAAAGGGTGCCTTAGACAAAATTGTGTGGGTTAATCTGACGGTGTGTACCCTGTCAGATTCCTTTATTTGGTATCATTTGTCCTAAAGGCAAGTATATGTTCTAACGATGGTTTATGCACACATAGAATTAGACAAAATTGTATGGGCTGAAAAAGCCGTTTTGTGAAACGCGCGTTGGCCTGTATGCACGCGCTGTTTGTATGTGTGTGTGCCTCAAATGTATTAACAAAATGACATGCTAGCGTAATTGAGTAGCTATGGGACAGCAGTACTGCTAAGCAGCAACGAATGCCGCTCAGCGGGGTTTGGTGATCATAACGTATAGCCTGCAAACGTACCTGTCACTCTGTGGTCTGAAATCCAGCAGACCGGTGAACACAGTTTGTAGCGCAAATCTATGCAAACGTCCTACTGTCTGAGACCAGTCATTATATGATGAGTGCTCCCTAGGGAAAGCACCAGACAACGGACACGCTATACTAACAAACACCAACAATTTGAAATAGACCCCAGTGTTATATATTAGTCTGATACCTAGCAGACTTCTTTTATTATAACTAAGTGCCAGATCTCTGTCCCTATACCAGATAGAGTTATTGTCATAGACAAATGTTGTAGAGGTTATTCTTCGTGTACCCTAACACAAAAATACATATAACCAGATACAACATTAACATTGTATCCACGGAAATTATCTATGTGGCGAAAGTGCAACTAAATAGAGGTGATAGAGGGATCGGACAGCATACACACTGTCAGATCACCCATCCAACCTCCCCCAACACATCTCTGAGAGACACCGTGACTCCTCAAAAACCACATAATTTACAAATGGTATCTGCAATTGCGCTAATCCCCACACTAAAAGGGAGATACACGCACAAATTTCATTGTGCAAAAGCACAGAAATCCTATCTGTGCCAAATAAATAAATAAAGGAGTAGACATCTGCCGCTTTTTGAACCTATACGAATTGTGATGCAATAGAGGGATCTGACGGCGTACACACCGCCAGATTGCCCACACAATCTTTACCACAGGCTACCTCCTTTTAAACACTATGTGAGCCTGCTGAGTCCTTATACCTCACTCAGCCTATCACCATACGCTAAGAATAAAAAGACAGTGTATAACACTCGCATAAATTCCATTTGCGTATAGAATAAAAATCCTATGTGTGCACAAATAATTGCTTTATACCAGGGATATAATCCCACTGTGCACAGCAAAAAACCCTATCTGTGCACAAATAACTGTCTTACGCCATCGATACACGCACAAATTTCACTGTGCATAGCATTAAAATTCTATGTGTGCATAAACAATCGCTAGAACATATACTTGCCTCTTTTGGAATAGGACAAATGATTCTAAATAGAGGAATCTGACAGGATACACACCGTCAGATCAACCCATACAATTTTGTCTAATTCTATGTGTGCATAAACCATCGTTAGAACATATACTTGCCTTTAGGACAAATGATACCAAATAGAGGAATCTGACAGGGTACACACCGTCAGATTAACCCACACAATTTTGTCTAAGGCACCCTTTCCAAAGACGTGAGTCTGTTAAGCCGTCACCCACTGCCAAGTCCTCGTGTATCCCCCACCCAGCTTATTAACACGGATCCTAAGAAACCAATATCTGTAATCCAATAACCTAGAACCCGTACAGAATAACGGGCGCACAGATCTTTCTGTGCACAGCGCAAAATTCTAAAATAAGAGCCACGAGAGACACCTATATTTTGGGGTAACACGCATGGTCAAAATTGGACTACTGGCACTACCAAGGTGTGGACAGATGAAAATCTACTGTGCGTAATACACTTGGCAACCAGCATTTGCGGATTCAATACATATGGATACACACTAACCAATCCCATCCATACAATCTGAGAGCCAGGTTGCATTTTGATCAACAGAGAGTACTGACGGGGGTGTACACATTAACATAGTCGTGATATAATAGAGGAACCAGACGAAGTACAGTGCCTGGTCACCCACACGACCTCACCCACAGCACCTAGTAACAACAGTGGTGCATCCTAAGGGTTACATGACCCATGACAACTAACTCACTAGAGGATACTTATCACAACACACACACAGCGCGTGCATCCTTTTAATAATTGTTCATTGTTTATGTATGTCCTGTATGTAACATATATTTCATTATAACGGTTTCCTTTACTTGATGTTAATAAAAGTTAAATTTTAATCAATTTCTCTTCAGTGCGCCAACAACAGAGACAACCCTTTTCTTTTTTGCTCTTGTACTATAACCTTTGTCTCTGGCAGCACCCCCATTCATGCACTAACTGCAATTGAAACACGGCAATTAGTAATTGGGGATATCTACGCTAAATACCAACACAATACTCTTGTGCAGAACTTCTTCCCCTACCCCCTTCCCCTATTCCAGCACTTGTAAATTTGTAGGTGGTCAGACTTCAAAACTGGACTGAAGAGGAAGATGACTGACCGGTACAACCACAGCATGTCCACCGGGAGGGGGCCTATCCCAGAGAGCTTGGAATATACCCCCCTGGAGCAGGACGCGTTGGATGTCATTGATGTGGTCGAGGTCAGGGGGGTATCCAATATGGATAGTGAGCTCCCGGCGGAGGTCTTTGCTGGTGCTTTTGATGGTAAGTCACAGTAATGCATTGTTTGTGGTAAGAGAGATTGTTTGTGTATGTGATCGTGACATTGTTTTCAATTTTGATCCTAGAAGAAGCAGAAGCACCTGATGAACCGGCAGCATCTTCCTCTTCAGAGCCACAAGTGGAGCAAGTGGTCCAGCCTCCACCAATACGCCACCCCCATCCACTGGCCTCATATAATGGCAGGTTGTTGGAGATGCTGGACAGGATCGAGCAGCATGGGATAGAGGCTGCAGACCGTCAGCATCAGTTTGTGGAGTTCATGGGGATTTAGAAGTAGACAAACACCCAGCAGTTTGAGGCCTTGAAACGCCAGAATGACATTCTGGCGGCTGGCATGCAAAGCATTGCCCAACAATTCAGCCGCCACAATGACATTCTGGCGGAGCTGCTCCCCACCGCCAGGTCCCAAAGGGACAACCCTTCATCTGCTGCCCCACCCTAAGCTGCTTCACAACCTTCCACCTCTGCTGACCCTCCTCTGTCCACTGGCCCAAGACGGCGCAAGCCTTCAGTCCCCAAGGCCCCCCCCCCAAGGCCCCATCCAAAAGGGGAAAAAAGGGCCAAAATAATGACACCTGGGTCACTTCCTCTGTGATTGGACCCCAAATGTTTAATTTGCACTGTGTATCCACTTCCTGAGTTGGTCATCTATCCATTCTCGTGCAAAGGGCAGTAAACTGCTTATTTTGACCTCTTGAAATGCAGGTTTTATTTTTGGTGGTGTGTATCGTGCTTAGTATTCTCCCTGGTTGTTGCAGGTCGTATTCTGGTATCCACATTTCTTTCACCATTGCAGTTGCTGGGTAACACATGTTTGGAGATATGCAACCTCTTGTTCTGGCTGATTGTTATTTTTGTAAATATTGTATATTTTATTGTTATTAATGAAATAACATTTTCTAATAAGCTGTGATGCTGAACAGCAAATAAATTTTCTTTCCCAATTACAAAACAATTGTTGTATGTGTAATTTCTTGTGACAAACAAATAATACATTTATGTGTACTGACTGACCAGGGTATTTTTGTGCATTTATTGAAGTGTTGTAGAAGTTTCCAATGTATAACCCTCTCCATGGCCATTCACATGTTCATATCCAACTTTTCCCAGCTAATTAGTTTGTGTCAGCACATGTGCAGAGCAACTTAATAGGTGAGAAAGCAGTTTCTGTGCAGGTGAGGTAACTCCAACATTAGTGAGGTAGGCAAACAAGGGGCCAAAGGGACATTTGTGTAGGAATGCATATGTGTCCTCCCTAAAAAAACAGTCAGGTCTTGGTACAGGTATGTTAAAGATGTGTGAGTCGAACAAACATGATGAAATTGCTTGTGAACAAACATGTTTAAATATTGTAACATATATGAGTTTTCAGTGTCATAAGCAGATGTAGGAATCCTTTGTTAGAGAGATGTGATTGCAATAATGTGATTGGTGGCATCTTACATCCAGAGTGTAGGAAAATCCAATTCATAGCAGATCAGATAGTGGTAAAGTTATGTATTTTGGGTACAATACAAAGATTGTGTGCAAAATAGTGGCCATGGGCTTAAAACATTGCTGAAACATCCTTTGTAGCTGTTAGATGTGGTTTATGTATTTTTATCATAAATACAAAAAATATGTTTATATTAGAGTGAAAACGTTGACACATGTCGACTTGTGTAGATTGAGTGTGCTGCTGTTTAAAGTATATGAAAACACTTACTGAATGTGTGTAAATGGTTACCAAATACCTACCTTAGCATATATAAGCAGGTCTTAAAAGGAATCTTAACTAAAATGAAACCAACCTTTACATGTAGAGAAGTGTAGAAAGATATGCTTCCAATGTGTTTGAGTGCTGTGTGTGGCTTGCAGGTAGTGAAATAATGGTTTGGACTTAATAGGCTGCAGCATTGCTTATTACATTCAGGTGTATGTGTTTGAGTAGTAATCAGCGTAAATTAGCAGACCCAGGCGTCCGCTCTCATGCGGTATCTGTAGGGGTGGTCTGGAGGTGGCGTCCGCCTGTTTTGTGTCCGAAATTCACAGTACTTTCGCCCATCGAGCGGTAGTAGCACCGTACATTTTTTGTGCACACCCCCGTGTACGCCCATGTTTACGCCCAGTTTCCCTCATTATTTAGGCCACTCCCCTCAACAGGCCCCTATGCCGCCCACAATGGCTGTACTCTTGCGGACAGGTTTTTTCGCACGGAAAGAACCGTCCGTGAGCGTTGTGGAGTGGTCGCGCCTGCGCATTGCGGAAGGTACACATGCGCAGATCAAAAAAAATCCCGGAACGTACGCTTACGGCCCAGCCGCCCGAACCAGAATAAACCCCACAGTTACATAGTACTTAATGCTTAATAAAGGCATAAGTTTATCAAGTCCACACTTTGGTTAGAGGGTATTTTCTATTTGTTATATCCCTATATATATAAAAAGTCTATTCTAATTTAATTTTGGTTATGATTGTTAGTTGTACACTTGGATGTACAGCTCAGGCCTGATTGGCTGTAGGCATCTCCATGAAGACAATTAGGGCCAATCAGGGCTGTGCGGAGTCCCCCGTGGTGGAGGTCAGTTGGAAACCCTGTGACATCACTCTCGTAAGTGCGCCAGGAGAGGAGCTGCTCCGTCGGAGGTTTATGGATAGGGTGAGTATTGTGTATGTTAGTGTGTGTATATTAAAGTTTTGCTTCTCTATCAGAATCAGCTTTATTGGCCAGGTATCAGGGCTGGTGTAAGGTTTCTTGGCACCCTAGGCAAAACTTCAGTCTTCTGCCTCCCCCCTCCCCCCCCCCCCAGGCAACCCCGCCCTGCCACCAATACCCACTTTCCAGCCCCTTAAGTGAAGGTGTTGAGGTGGCATCTTAGACATTCCTCGGTCACCACCTGAAGTAAGTACAACAAAGATGTCTTCCTCGTAGACATCTGTACTTTTGTGATAGGCAGACTCTGTGGCGCCCCCCAAGATCCCGGCACCCTAGGCAGCTGCCTAATGGTAGAGACGGCCCTGCCAGGTTTACTTGCGTACACTAGGATTTTGTTTTCGGTTTGCTGTGCAGCAGCCAGGTGGGTAACAAGTAAACAGCATACAGTATAAACAATAAACAATATAAACAGGTGGGGGAATATGTAGAGTCATACAGAAAGTTATTCCGAGGGGACACAGTGTTAAATTATGTGCAAGGGGTTATGGCGCGACAGAAAGGTGTTCATAAGTTCAGGTGGACCTGGTGGGAATGGCCCTGTAGCGTCTGCCTGATGGCAGCAGGTTAAACAAGCGATGGCCAGGATGTAATTGGTCCTTGACTATCTTCGTTGCCTGCTTTTTTGCTCTGGACAGGTAAAGGTCCTGGACAGAGGGAAGGTCCGTCCCGATGATTTTCTCTGCAGTTCTGACTACCTTTTGGAGTCTGCATTTGTCTCTCTTGCTTGCAGAGCTGTACCAGACCAGTATCGAGGAGCACAGTACAGACTAGGGTGGCCAATCCCGGGATCGGGCGGATCCTGGGATTTGGCCCCAAAACTGCCGGGATTTGAATCCCGGGATTGGAGCTTCCAATCCCGGGATTTCGGGATTAGACTAGTCTAATGCTGGGCAGCGTCTGAGCACTCGCTCAGACGCTGCCCGGCTGCTTCTGTCCCCGATGCACAGCTCAGACGCGCAGTGTGATGTGGTCAGAGGTCACGTTGCACGTCACACTGTGCAGCCAACTGAACAAGCCCCTGCACCGCCGCTCCCTACTACCAGAGGCTCTTCGCCGCTGTGACCAGAGACTCCCTGCCGCTGTGACCAGATTAGCTGTGACTGTGTGTGGCCGGGAGAGGTCGGGCAGCAAGTGAGTTGTGACACCAGAGCTGTAGCGCTGCGGCCTGCGCAGCGTGACACATGGGTCACGCTGCGCAGGCCGCAATACTGAACCCGCTCGCCGCCCGACTTCTCCTGGCTGCACAGTCCAGTGACATACCGGCGCGTCACACCAGCAGCCTGCTTCCATTCTGCTGCCACCTGCCCCTCTCAAAGTAAGGCAATGTGGGAGAGAGGGGGTGGTTTATTTTATGCCCAGTGATTTTCCTCCCCAAAAATGGCGTGTGGATGCGCCTATAGTGCTTGTCTGCACCTAGCTCCCAAGTAGGGATGCCAATCCCGGGAATCTCGGGATTGAGCATTTTTAAATCCCGATTCCCGCAATTGAAACAATGCTCCGGGATTGGCATCCCTAGTACACACTCCACAATTGCGGAGTAGATGAGTAGCCGAAGCTTCTGTGGGATGATGTATGTGTGTGTCTTTTTTTTTTACATTGTTTCCACAGGTAAACTACAAGTCTAAGTGGGCCATTAATGCCCTGCATCCTGCATGCTAGGACTTGTGGTTCTACTGTGAAAACCAATGTATTTTTTACATCTTTTTTTTTTTTTACACCACAAAAATCATCCCGGCCCCCATCATCCAGGGACACTGGGGACAGCCCTGCGCTTCAGCCCCAGAAGGGTGAAGCCTTAATGGGACACCTTTATTGGGGTGCTCCCAACTCCTCCAGGTACTCCTCCAGGGCTGACCAGCCGGAGTGATCATGGATCTGGCAGGGACCTTGCATAAAAAGTGTCCCCTGGCTGTGGCATGACACCGCTGGCTGTTGGAGCCCTGTGCACGTTCCAAAATATGGGGACCCCCAGTTTTTTTTGGGCCCCCGTATTGTCAGAACCAGGACCAGTCCAAGAGTCCGATGTTGTTTTCTTAAATACTGGGGATCCCCACTATGGGCCTTACTCAGATCTGAGCTCAGTACAAATTTGTTTGGAAAATGGGCAAAACCATGTGCACTGCATGTGGGGCAGATGTAACATGTATAGAGAGAGTTACATTTGGGTGTGGTGTGTTGAAACTGAAATCTAAATTGCAGTGTAAAAATAATGCAGCCAGTATTTACCCTGCACAGAAACAAAATAACTCACACAAATCTAACTCTCTCTATACATGTTACATCTGCCCCACCTGCAGTGCACATGGTTTTACCCATTTTCCAAACAAATTTGTACTGAGCCAGATCTGAATAAGGCCCTATGTTTCCTCCCATTTCTGGGGAACCTGGACTGGCTCAATGAGCCCAGGGCTGGTTATGATGAGGGGTGGGTGCACACTGTTTATTTTTTCATTTTAACAGAAATAAAAAAAGTAAAAAAAAAAAACCACACATTTCCGTTACTAAAAAAATCACCAGAAATCGCTAGCGAATTCTGACTTTGTCTAAAAATCGCACCCATTTGCAAATTTAGCCTGGTGCGATTTTTTTTTACCTGTCTAAAAAAATCGCACCCTATTAAATCTCGCCCAGGGTCGGTGTCCATAGAGGTGTCTAATACTTTAAGGCAGGTGATACAAATTTCTCAAGGATGCATTTGACCACAGAATCTCTCCTGCCCAGTACAGTATATTGATAAATTACAGCTCTTACCTTCAAACAGAATGAAGCAAGTATTTAAAAAAAAGACCCTGGGATATGGCAGCGAAACACTGGGCTAGTAGAACAGAAGGAACTTTACACCCATTCCACAATCGATTAAATCCAAAGACATGGGCCTGCCCACCAATGTCGAAGGTCAACTTTTTGCAAACCTATACTTTTTAACCTTTATCATTTTATTTTCGGGGTATTCCGGGGATTTGAACTGCTTATATTTCAATAAAAGTAATTGGGGGATGAACTGAAAGGTTTGGAAGGTATAATGGACTGATGTTATACACCTTTGTATGCCACTGTGGACCATAACAGCAGATAATACTAAGAAATGACGATACATAAAACGTTAATATTTATTCATTTATGATCTGGCATGTTACCATTAGGTACAGTGACATTTCTATAAAGGTAGAGTATATGTTTGGTCTGCGATGGGAAAAAATCAGCTGGCATGACAATTCATCATCACAGAATGTTTAAGATCATATCAATTAAGCCAATTGCTTTTAATTGTTCTATTTAGTGATCACAGTGGAAATATTTCCTGTCTGGGAGGAATGTTGTGAGCCGCTGAGATGGCACATGGGAATATTAGCAGTATCCCAGTCTGAGTTATATCATAGGAAAACCTAATATACAGAAGGAGCGTGCTTCCTCTAGCGGGGGATCTGGCGGTCAGATCGCCAACCGCCAGCCCCCCGGAAGGGGACGCGCGCACGTAACCTTTCAATGGATCTCCCCGCCAGTCCCTGCTGCCTTGTCGCCGGTCCCCGCCGTGCACCCCCAACCCTGCCAGTCTCCATGAAGCGGAGACAGGCAGGGTTCATGTTCCCCCCCCCCCCCCCGCCCCTGGAAACTGGGATGCACGTGCGTGTGAGAGGCTCTTGCGTCCCAGTCAGGGCCGGATTAACAATGGGCCTGATGGAGCTGTAGCTCCAGACCCATTCTCCAAATTTTGTAGAGGAGAACTGGGGCTTTCCAACGAGCCCAGTCCCATATCGCTAGCCCCTCTGGAACTGGAGATAGGACCAGGCAAAGCTGGAACATTGTGATGCGCTAATTCCGACCCCCACCCAGTTCCCCCCTGACATCACAGAAGCTCGAGGTTGATCTCATTCGAACCCAAATCGCTGGGATTTCAATCTGATATCAGGCTGGTTCATATGGGTTAATTGGTTCCAGAGATAATGCAGGTAAACCAATTTTCTGAAATGTCATTTCATGGCTGTTCATGTTGTTTGAGGGCAGATTTCTCTGGAACCAAATGGCCCATAATGGGACCAAAATCATTCGAAGCCCACTTAAATTTTCTTCAATATGATACACATGTAAATGGGTCTGTTGGTTCCAAAGATATAGCCAGTTAAAGTATATAGCCGGTTAAAGGGGGGGGGGGGGGACTTGCAGTGCTCTGAATACAGCAGGGCAGCCCCCCGCTCTCTGCCCGGCTGTCAATGGCTGTCACTTCTGCCTGGCGGTGGCTGTCCCCCAGTTACCGCGAGCATGTATTCCCCCTTGGCAATGAGCATGTAATCCCACATGACAACGAGCATGGAACCCCTGGCAATGAGCATGGAACCCCTGGCAATGAGCACATAGGTAAGCAGCACTTATGTAGCATAATTTTCAATTGGCATTATGGTGTTTGGCAAAATACATAATGGACATTATGGTGTGTGGTTTAACATGTAATTGGCATTATGGTGTACATTTTTAATGCGTGCCTTTGGCCTGCAATGTCCCTGTTTGTGAAGCATACTGTGAATTTTGGCTCTATCCATTTGGTATAGTGTGTATTTTGGCTCAATCAATGTGGCAAAATGTGAGTTTTGCCTTAATCTGTGTGGCATAATGTGAATTTTGACTCAATCCGTGTGCCATAGTGTAAATTTTGGCTCAGTTGGTGTGAATTTTGTCTCATTCCATGTGGCATAATATGTAAGAGGCAAGTACAGTATAAGGGGGTTACTATTGTGTGTTGTATAAGGGGTATATGGTGTGGTAAACTTAGGTGACCACATAAAAGGTGTCGAAATGTTGTCTACCAAGTTTCGGCATTCAGTATTTTTTTTATGACTGAAATGCCGCCTCACCCCGCAAGTATCAGGACATCGGCATCCTGGTGGTACACCTTTGGAGGGCACCCGGCAGTATATCTCCCTGCAACCTGTGAGTGACGAAATTTGTAATACATATATAATTAGTTGAAAGTATTTACACAAATAGAGACACACCCCTGAGCAGACCACCCAAACAGAACACTGGTCACGCCCCCACATTATTAGGTGCTGCCACACCCTTTATTATTGTGCATAATAGGCCCTTGATAATTTTCAGCTCCAGGCCCATTTAGACCTTAATCTGGCACTGGTCCCAGTCAGATGGAGCGCCATCTCATCAGCGGGGGCATTCTGGCAAGCCCTGGCGCTGGCTGAGAGGCCAGAAGTAATGTCTGTAGTGGGTGCATACTGTCCTACTGCCATGGTATCTTACAATGGCGTTGCCTGGAGTCAAGATAAATATTGGTGCCCCACACACACACACACACACACAGCACCGTATATAAATATATGTATGCATGCATGTATTTATGTATGTATGTATGTATGTATGTTATGTATATTATGTTTAAAATAAAGAGACTATGGTCCTACTAGGAGGGGGAGTCAGCCACAGAAGAGATATTGACAGCTTCCAATGAACTGGTTCAAGCTTGCAGGGGAGGAGAAGTGCCCCCTTGGTTGCAAGAGCCCAGCAGCAAGTGAATCAATTGTCTCCCACAATTACGCCTCTGGTATGTTACATGTGTACAAACATCTACAGCTGATGACAGCTACTGTACCTAGGGCAATGCTGGAATCAGGAAGTAGTGCTAAGCACATAAGTAGGACACTGCTCTGCATACAGATACGTACTGTCAATGGACATGGGAACCACAGGGAAAGGAGCTTACAGAAGTACATGTACAAAGAAAACATCCTCCTATCTATCTATCAGTCTGTCTGTCTATCTATAGCTGTGTACACATGATTAGATTTTTCCCTGTTTCGGATTCAATTTTGCTTATAGAAGCAAAATCGAATCCACATCGAATGGTTTTTAGGACACTTTCGATCTGCATTCGATTCGATGAGCGCTCCCATTTTCTCAAAATCGAATAGAAAAATCTACTGTGCAGCCAAGGAAATCTCGAATTTGATCCAGTAAATCGAATGAGTACATTAGCCCTGTACACACACTTAGATTTGCTTTAGATTGTTCCCACCAGATAGATCAGACAGAAAATCTGTATGTGTGTACGCACCTTAATATCTATTTCTCTCTCTCTCTCTCAATCTATCTATTTATTTATCTATTTATCTATCTATCAATCACATCTATCTATCCAATCTCTCTCTATCTATCTATATATCTCATATTTATCCATCTCGCATCTATCTATTTATCTATCTCACACAAGACTGAAATTGGGGACCTTTATTTCTATCTATCTATCTATCTATCTATCTATCTATCTATCTATCTATCTACAGTATCTATCTATCTATCTATCTATCTATCTATATATATATATATATATATATATATATATATATATATATATATATATACTTCCCAAATGGTGGTATAGCGCCTAGATTAAATGTCCATGTGTCACATCAATGTTCATAAAACCAAAAGATGTTGGATTTCCAAGAGGTTCTTTATTCAACTCTTAAGTGGTTCAAACAATGTCCCAACGCGTTTCGTCTATTATAGACTTCATCAGGGGTAATAGTTCAAATTCTACAAATACAGACAATACTTTAATATACATATGATGAAAACATGGATTATCCTAATAGTATTATTAAAATAGATATTATGATAAAATTGGAAAGGACCGAAGAAAGAAAGTGGGTGGAGGTGAGAATGGTGAAGGAATAAATTAACTTAAGTGACTTTTGACATTACTTATTTGTTAATATATTTGATTGATAGTACACTAAAGTGCATTTTAATTCCATACTATCATTTTAGTGATAAAGTGATTTTTAGTGAAGGAGTATAGGACTAATACCTTCCAATAGATATCCAGACGTGTTATACCTCGTCCTTATAAGGTTAAAGTAAATCTTCCTGTAATTTCCAATATTTAGAATTAAACATGTGGTATTAGACTTTTATTTATATTCTATTTCATTATTGTTTTATAGTGATAGGGTGATTAGTGAAAGTGCACCAACCTGGAACTGGATCTGCTAACCGCCCTAAATCTTTAAGGGGATCCCGAGGTAGCTTTCCTCAGTGGGGATTAGAGTAGTAATGTATTAGCCTATAATTAAAAAAGGCTACTATTACCATCCCTGGAAACTGTACCAGTGGTATTCTTCTAGAAATTATGAATTACATATTATATATATATATATATATATATATATATATATATATATATATATATATATATATATATATATATATATATAACCAAGTAAAGATGCACGTCACTCCGGGTCTGGTGTCAATCACAAAAAAGTTTACTGCGCAATGTCTACGCCGTTTCGGGCTGGGCCCGTCTTCAGGACATTAACAGTAATATAAAACAAAGGTGCAATAAATACCTTACCCTTAGGTATTTATTGCACCTTTGTTTTGTATTACTGTTAATGTCCTGAAGACGGGCCCAGCCCGAAATGGCGTAGACATTGCGAAGTAACCTTTTTTGTGATTGACACCAGACCTGGAGTGACGTGCATCTTTACTTGGTTGTACATGTTGGTGATTTTTCGCCCTCAGCACGGGCACCTGGGCAAGTAACACAGCTGCACCTGTCAGCAGAGGAGTTGCCAGACACCACCTATTGTGTGTATATATATATATATATATATATATATATATATATATAAATGGATAGCAATTGTAAGATGGCGCCGTTTTGTTGACCTTAGTAATTAGATCAACATAACCTTGTAGTGAATTATAAAAACAAGCAAAATAAAGTCCAAAAATCATATACATTTATTATAAAAGTCTCTTATTCCACACAATACAGGTGGTTTATCCAGACTGTTAAAAAGTTCAATGGTGTGTTATTAATATTTCAGAGTAGCAAACGAATGTTCCAACTCGTTTCGTCCCTACATGGGACTTCATCAGGGGTTCGCAGATGACATAACTATTAGTTCCAACGACTTTCGTTTGGTAGACTGTGTCTACAATGGGACGATATAAAAAAAAACAAAAAACAAACATGGAGCTGTCAATCAATTCTTTAATCTTTTAAAGGCGTAACAATCTGAAACAAATAAGAGGCTTCTACGTTGACACTACAATTGAAAGATACGTTTTAAAGTGACAGTGTAACTCTGAATTCTCACAAGAACCTAAACAAAATCGTCCCATTGTAGACACAGTCTACCAAACGAAAGTCGTTGGAACTAATAGTTGTGTCATCTGCGAACCCCTGATGAAGTCCCATGTAGGGACGAAACGCGTTGGAAACATTAGTTTGCTACTCTGAAATATTAATAACACACCATTGAACTTTTTAACAGTCTGGATAAACCACCTGTATGGTGTGGAATAAGAGACTTTAATAATAAATGTATATGATTTTTGGACTTTATTTTGCTTGTTTTACAATTCACTACAAGCCTATGTTGATCTAATTACAAAAGTCAACAAAAGGGCGCCATCTTACAATTGCTATCCATACTTTCCTTTACTTCCCCCATCCAACAGGGGATCTTGTAAGTCAGGCAGCCCGGACACAGTAACTTTAAAGTTTGTGGCGCGAAACAGGGGTCTGCTCTCTCTCTCTCTCTCTCTCTCTCTCTCTCTCTCTCTCTCTCTCTCTCTCTCTCTCCCTCTCTCTCTCTCTCTCTCTCTCTCTATCTATCTATATATATATATATATATTTCTCTGTAGACAGCAGCGGCACTCTGTGACTTGATGATGGTGAAAAAGGTGTAGTTTAAGGGTCTACATGTTTTGGGGCAACTTCCCCGTCTTCAAGTTGCCCCGAAACATGTAGACTATTAAACTACACCTTTTTCACCATCATCAAGTCTCAGAGTGCCACTGCTCTCTACAGAGAAATACATGTTACAAGCTGCCAGCTTGTGCTGAAGGCAACTGAGCCAGTCATCCATCGGGGGTCTGAGTGCCGGGCTCACCTGCATGATATATATATATATATATATATATATATATATAGTATCGGCACTCACCCCTCTGGTATGGTTACTCTGATCCCGGGTGCCTCCTAAGAATGCAGCTTAGATAGTTTCTGGAGAATACGGCTTTGCAGCTTAACGTTTCAATTGTAATTTAGAATTTTCATCAGAAACAAGTGATCATAGTGACAAACAGTGAATAAATACCTTATTCCATGAAGTGCACGTCCGCCCCCATGCTCCTGTTTCCGCCGGCGTCCACGTGCGGGTGTACGGCGCCACATGATGACATCATCGGCGTCCTGTGGTTGACGTCCGGGTCATAATATCCCTCGCCGTCAGATCTAGATCCGCCCTTGATACACGGATGGGCTGTATCCGGGCACGTGTCATTACAGTGTGGACCAGTTATAGATATCCAGCACGGATGGTGTAATGGTTAGCATTACTGCCTCACAGCGCTAAGGTCATGGGTTCGATCCCTACCATGGCCCTAACTGTGCAGAGTTTGTATATTCTCCCCGTGCTTGCGTGGGTTTCCTACGGGTACTCCGGTTTCCTCCCACAATCCAAAAATATACTGGTAGGTCAATTGGCTTTCAACTAAATTAACCCTAGAATGTCTGTGTGTGCGTGTACATGTGGTAGGGAATATAGATTGTAAGCTGCACTGGGGCAGGGACTGATGTGAGTGTTCAAATATTCTCTGTAAAGCGCTGCGGAATATGTATGCGCTATATAAGAAACTGTAAATAAATAAATATATATAAAGGTCCCCAATTCCAGTTTTGGAATCCAGCAGTGCACATAACTCCCCGCAGAGCCACTATAACTGACAGAGTATATGGTCACAGAACAAACATCCTACCTGAGCTTATTTGCAAGCCTTTGAGAAACCAACATTGGTGGTTTTCCTCCAAAACTTTATTGGACTCTTTTTGATTGGACCATTTTATCTTTTGTGATGATCTACACCTCTGACAGCAATTGGTGTAATCTTCCAATCAAACTGATTTATTTCTGCCCCTGATGAAGTCATGCTATTGACGAAATGCGTCGGGACACTCACACCAACTTGACGATCACTACTGTCAATATCCTAAAAGGATTCCATACTATTGTATCTTTGATTTTATTGGAAGATGTACACAATATTTTATTACATATTTTCTATTGTAGCTGTTCATTCATTAATTACTTCTTAGCGCCCTCTGAACCCTTCTTCCTTATATATATATATATATATATATATATATATATATATATATATATATATATATATATATATATATATATATATATATATATATATATATAGCTCCAAAAAGTAGGCGTCACTCCGGGACTTTAGTGAAACAAGCAAGTGAAGTTTATTCCTTCATACAAAAAGCGGGGAGTGCCGGACACGGAAACGAAGTATATATATATATATATATATATATATATATATATATATAAATATATATACACATACACAACTCCAAATCAGCAGACACTCCAATAATAAGAAGAGCAACTGCCCCGGTGCCCAGAAATAAATACACAAGCAATCCAGCAGTAATGGCACACCAGAGGCAATTTCAGCAGCATAAAACGATTGGGGGTTTAGCCCCCTTCTTCAGGTTACAATCCTACAGCCAGCTGGTCTCTCTTGTGAACGCATCGGGGATGCGAATTAATGTGAATAACCCCCTATATCAGGACATGAATGATATGTCTGTGATGACAGGGCTGCATGTGCCAGGGACAGTGAAATAATATGAGCAGGGGAATGAATGGAGATAGCACAAACCCACCCACTAAGTTATATAGTGGCAGTAGCAGGGCAGTAGATGCGGCGTAAATTGGACTTTATTCGCACAGGGGAGCCATGGTGCGTGACTGCACATGGCATACACTGCTATTTGGTGCTATGTGCAGCCATTTGGTGCGAGCGGGCACAGCGCACTGCTTGTTTACCATCCCATTTGTAAGGATATTCATATGCCTAAACATGCTTGGGATAGGCATATGAATATCCTTACAAAGAAATAAGGATTAAAAAGGGTTGAGATTACCTGAAGGGTAAAAAAAGGGGCAGACTAGATGGGCCAAATGGTTCTTATCTGCCGTCAAATTCTATGTTTCTATGTTTCATTTACATCGTGGGGCGTCATGGGCATTTCCATGAAAACGCTGAATATTCCCATGGTAATTCTGCGAAGACGCGGGTCCCAGGGACGGGCAGCTGACATCATCAGTGTCAGCTGCCCACCCTGTTCCCATACAGGGAGCCTGCGGATCTAAGACACCAGAGAGTGTCGTAGATTCGCGTGAACCTTATGATTTCCTCCCTGCACGCATGCTGCGAATGAATGTTTATGCTAAACATCCATTAGGGTGCATGCGGGGGAACTCGGTGTGCAAATGACTCGCAAAGCTGAGAAACCCATTGCAGATTTTTTAAAAATTGGGATGGGTAGAGTCTATCAGACCTAAAATCTCTTTTCTCTCTCTCTCCGCCCTCTTCTCATTTCCCTACCCTCTCCTTCCTCACTCTCCCTCCATCTCTGACTCTCTCCCTCTCCCTCTCACCTTCTTCCCATGTCTATCCCCCACTCCTCCCTCCTTCCTCTCACTTTCTGCCTCTCCCTCCCTCTCTATTCCCTCTCTCCTTGTTTCAAGCCCCTCCCCTCTCACTCTCCCTTCCTCTATCACTCTCCGTTTGTCAGTTTCTCTCCCACATGACTCTCTCTTTCCCCATTTCCAGCCCCACTTCTGTCTCTCCCTTCCTTTCTCTCACTCTTCCTTTTCTTCTCTCTCCCCCTCCCTCTACCCTCATTTTCATATTTCCATCCTATCTCTCTCTCTCTCTCTCTCTCTCTCTCTCTCTCACTCTCTCTTTATTTTTGCCTCTCTCTCCCCTCTCTTCCTCTCCCCATTTTCAGCCCCCCCCCCTTCCCTCTTTTGATCTCTACCCCCCCCCCTCTCCTCTTTGAGATATTGTTTCATTAAATATCACACGGAAAATATCTTCTTCCTTGACATGTGCAGAAATGACCATGTCTCATTCAACCACATTCCAGTCACAATACGCATGCAGTAATTATGGTGATAGCATTAATTAAACAATTAAGAAGAGTTTGATTGATTATTATCATCTTTATGTAGGTGTTATAACAGCATTGTACTAAATGAAAAAGGAAATATTACTCAAGGTCAGTATTCATAAATAACTGAATACTTTAGATAGCTGAGGATGCTGGGAATTGTAGCTTCTCAGTATTTCTAGTAAGCACCAAACTTAGAACGGTGCACCTGCAAATGATGTTCCCCAGGATGGTCATTAGTCTTGGATGAACATATTTTATCATAAAAGAACTAAAGCTAATTTAAAAAAATCTTGAAATAAACTTATTTTCAGTGATTTCCAGCCAGATTCGGATCCAAGTTGAGGGCGAATGCCGTCCAGCGTCAAATTTTATGGGATGCAAGAGATTAGGAAGTACGCTCCACTAGTGTGTTCTACAATTAATTTGTTTATTATACACTGGTCCCCACTGTGACTGATGGCCATAACCACACTGTGCATACTGTACTGTAACTGCTGGCCATAACCACACTGTGCATACTGTACTGTAACTGCTGGCCATAACCACACTGTGCATACTGTACTGTAACTGCTGGCCATAACCCCACTGTGCATACTGTACTGTGACTGCTGGCCATAACCACACTGTGCATACTGTACTGTAACTGCTGGCCATAACCACACTGTGCAAACTGTACTGTGACTGCTGGCCATAACCACACTGTGCATACTGTACTGTGACTGCTGGCCATAACCACACTGTGCATACTGTACTGTAACTGCTGGCCATAACCACACTGTGCAAACTGTACTGTGACTGCTGGCCATAACCACACTGTGCATACTGTACTGTGACTGCTGGCCAAAACCACACTGTGCATACTGTACTGTCCCTGCTGGCCATAACCCCACTGTGCATACTGTACTGTGATTGCTGGCCATAACCCCACTGTGCATACTGTACTGTAACTGCTGGCCATAACCCCACTGTGCATACTGTACTGTGTCTGCTGGCCATAACCACACTGTGTATACTGTACTGTGATTGCTGGCCATAACCCCACTGTGCATACTGTACTGTAACTGCTGGCCATAACCCCACTGTGCATACTGTACTGTGTCTGCTGGCCATAACCACACTGTGTATACTGTACTGTGTCTGCTGGCCATAACCCCATTGTGCATACTGTGTCTGCTGGCCATAACCCCACTGTGCATACTGTACTGTGTCAGCTGGCCATAACCACACTGTGTATACTGTACTATGACTGCTGGCCATAACCCCACTGTGCATACTGTACTGTAACTGCTGGCCATAACCCCACTGTGAATACTGTACTGTGACTGCTGGCAATAAACCCACTGTGCATACTGTACTGAGACTACTGGTCATATCCCACTGTGCATACTGTACTGTGACTGCTGGCCATAACCCCACTGTGCATACTGTACTGTGACTGCTGGCCATAACCCCACTGTGCATACTGTATTGTGACTGCTGGCCATAACCCCACTGTACTGTATATACTGTACTGTGACTGCTGGCCATAACCCCACTGTATATACTGTACTGTGACTGCTGGCCATAACCCCACTGTATATACTGTACTGTGACTGCTGGCCATAACCCCACTGTATATACTGTATTGTGACTGCTGGCTATAACCCCACTGTGTATACTGTACTGTGACTGCTGGCCATAACCCCACTGTATATACTGTACTGTGACTGCTGGCCATAACCCCACTGTACTGTATATACTGTACTGTGACTGCTGGCCATAACCCCACTGTATATACTGTACTGTGACTGCTGGCCGTAACCTCACTGTGTATGTTACTGTGAATGCTGGCCGTAACCCACTGTGTATACGTTATTGTGACTGCTGACCGCACCCAGCTGTGTATACGGTACTGTGAAAGCTGCCTTATGCTGGCGTTTGTTAACGTTACTGTGACTGCTGGCTGTCACAATGATGACAGTGACATTATATTGGAGGCAACACAGGTAACAGCGTCATTATACGGTAGGCAGGACAGGTAACAGCGTCATTATACTGTAGACAGGGCAGGTAACAGTGTCATTATACTGAAGGCAGGGCAGGTAACCACGTCATTATACTGTAGGCAGGACAGGTAACAGCGTCATTATACTGTAGGCAGGGCAGGTAACAGTGTCATTATACTGTAGGCAGGGCAGGTAACAGTGTCATTATACTGTAGGCAGGGCGGGTAACAGCGTCATTATACTGTAGGCAGGGCGGGTAACAGCGTCATTATACTGTAGATAGTGCAGGTAACAGCATCATTATACTGTAGGCAGGGCAGGTAACAGCGTCATTATACTGTAGGAAGGGCAGGTAACAGCATCATTATACTGTAGGCAGGGCAGGTAACAGCGTCATTATACTGTAGGAAGGGCAGGTAACAGCGTCATTATACTGTAGACAGGGCAGGTAACAGCGTCATTATACTGTAGATAGTGCAGGTAACAGCATCATTATACTGTAGGCAGGGCAGGTAACAGCGTCATTGTACTGTAGGATGGGCAGGTAACCACGTCATTATACTGTAGGCAGGGCGGGTAACAGCGTCATTATACGGTAGGCAGGACAGGTAACAGTGTCAGTATACTGTAGGCAGGGCAGGTAACAGCGTCATTATGCTGTAGGCAGGGCAGGTAACAGCGTCATTATACTGTAGGCAGGGCAGGTAACAGCGTCATTATACTGAAGGCTGGGCAGGTAACAGCGTCATTATGCTGTAGGCTGGGCAGGTAACAGCGTCATTATACTGAAGGCTGGGCAGGTAACAGCGTCATTATGCTGTAGGCTGGGCAGGTAACAGTGTCATTATACTGTAGGCAGGGCAGGTAACAGTGTCAGTATACTGTAGGCTGGGCAGGTAACAGTGTCATTATACTGTAGGAAGGGCAGGTAACAGCGTCATTGTACTGTAGGCAGGGCAGATAACAGTGTCATTATACTGTAGGCAGGGCAGGTAACAGCGTCATTGTACTGTAGGATGGGCAGGTAACCACGTCATTATACTGTAGGCAGGGCGGGTAACAGCGTCATTATACGGTAGGCAGGACAGGTAACAGTGTCAGTATACTGTAGGCAGGGCAGGTAACAGCGTCATTATACTGTAGGCAGGGCAGGTAACAGCGTCATTATACTGTAGGCAGGGCAAGTAACAGCGTCATTATACTGAAGGCTGGGCAGGTAACAGCGTCATTATGCTGTAGGCTGGGCAGGTAACAGTGTCATTATACTGTAGGCAGGGCAGGTAACAGTGTCAGTATACTGTAGGCTGGGCAGGTAACAGTGTCAGTATACTGTAGGCTGGGCAGGTAAAAGCGTTATTATACTGTAGGCAGGGCAGGTAACCACGTCATTATACTGTAGGCTGGGCAGGTAACAGTGTCATTATACTGTAGGCAGGGCAGGTAACAGTGTCATTATACTGTAGGCAGGGCAGGTAAGTGTCATAATATTGTAGATAGTCTCACAATACACTTTGCTTTCAGTCAGTCAGCTGTTATATACTGTATCATGCTGAAATTGCAAAAATCAATGATGTCACAAAACTGGGTAAAATACAGATTATACAGCTGTACTGGCTTCTTTGGATATTGCATGAAATTGCAATTTCAATATGAATCCTGAACTCAACCTATCTGCTACCATTGACCAATAAATGTTCCTGGAGAGTTATGGAAATAAAAGAATCACTCATACAAGTCCCAGTCTGTCAATATCACCTAAAAGATAACACAAGTAAAAGGAGGTAAAGGGACTTTATAAAGCAGATTAAATGAAGATAATATGCAATCATTCTGAAAACACTAATCTCCAGTCGTGGTTTTTACCTATGGGCTGCAGCCCCCCCAGGTAAAAAGTGCCATCTTCTCAGCATTAGTGAAGCGCATGGCAGGCAGTCTTATTGGAAAGTGCTCCCTCCCTCATGGACTGTCAGTCCTGGCTGCCATAGGCAGAGATCTGGCTTCCAGGAAGCCACTCCCTGCCTTACCGTGCAGCCCTAGCCAGCTTCTATGGGCTGAAGCCAATGCAGCACATAGAAGCCAGGCTTTTGCGCATGCACAGTACCACCGCTGGTACTGCACATGTGCTGGACCTTGGCAGCAGGGATGGGCAGTGACCCAGCGGCAGGGACGGCTGTGATCCGGGGGGGGGGGGGCACAGCCAGTGACAGCCCCCTCCTTCTCACTTGTATGAGATGCTGTTGCTAATCTCAATTCCAAAAGGAGACGATTGTGATCAGAACCTTTGTTTACTTCATTTAAACTATCTGATGATTTAAATGTATGCTCTGTATCTGAGATATCTGCTATTAAGACTTTATTCATTGTATTTAATTATGACAATCTGTTCATATAAACACTCATTTAAATAATCAGATTAATTTGGCTTAATACTGTAGTGTTCTATTTAAAACAATGGTATTACAGTACATTCAAATGAATTGCATTTATATAATACAGTACATCAATATTAAATTATGGTAAATATACCAGTGCATTTCAGAACCATTCCATAATCTCTTGACCTTTTGTTATCATTAGAACCAAGGGCATAACTACCATAGGTGCCTGGGGTGCAGCTGCTATGGGGCCCTGAGCTGCAGGGGGCCCATCTTTGCTGTGTAACTAATATGTTTTACATACATTTATCACCATCAGTTGCTAAATAAGGGGCCCATACAAACTTTTGCTATGGGGCCCACTAATATCTAGGGACGCCTCTGATTAGAACTCAGGGCCCGATTCAGATCAGATCTTTGCTGTGTGAATTTGCAGCTGCCTGGGATCAGATAGTTGCCACCCAGACAGAGGGAAATCCCGCCCTGTGCGAGTCTGCAAATGGCTTGCGAAAATATTGATGGCCAGCTGCAAATCCATTCATAACTCACTGACCATCGATTAATTTTCCCAATCTGTGCAAGTGTGGGTAACCTTGACCCTTCCACATCTGTGTGAATTAGGCTGATCGGGGCCGGGGCTGAAGTCACACACCCTCCCTGATAACAGTTGGGCTTGTCTGCATTTTTTCCCGACACTCCAAGACAAACAATCGGTAAACACCCACAAATATTGGATACCTGTCAGTCACCATGCATTGGGCTTGCCATTAGAGGAATCGCTGACTTTTTTTACTCTATTTGGCCCCATGATTGCTACGATCTGTATACATGAGCAGTCAGTCAATAATTGATCACCTTGTGAATTTGCACAGCACAATCAGGGCTGAATAGCCCCCTAAGTTTTTCACATGGCTTGAGATTCATTTCCTGAAAAGGGATTTTAAAGGCTTTAGGAGCATGGTGATTATAAATACAGAGATTGGAGAAAGACGAAGCACCAACCAACTGGCCCCTAACTGCCATGTTACACACAAGTTTGAGCAATTGCAGTTAGGAGCTGAATGGCTGGTACTTTACATCTCTTCACATTGTTTCTTTCCAAGCTTCCATACATCTCTCCCATTGACTTTTGATAATCATCCAGCGCAATTGTCGGCAAAACTGAGAATTGGCCCAACAGATTCTTGATGTATGGGTGGGAAACGGTATTAACAGGCTTTTACCGGGCTTAGGTAACCCGCCCTGAATGTAAATGTAAAAATGTTTACTGTTTATAGGTAACGTTAATTGTTAATGCTTTGTTTCTGAATGAGAGACCGTACTAGTACTTTTGTTGTCTCCGACATAATGCCCGCGGACTGGCATTCTTCCAGCGGGGAAGCATGTGGCATCCCAGAATTGGGGTACCCTTTTTAATGCCACAGAAACATTGGTGGCCAGTGCTGCCCTCACCAAATATGGTGGCTGGCAACCCAGTCTCAGGGGGTTGCCAGGCAACCAGCCCCATTGCAGCAGTCTCCACACAAGGGACTGTAGGACCCAGCACTTACCCAGGTCCTGGGAGAAGCAGGAAGTTAGAGCCCTGCCTGTTGCTGGGCAGAAGTAGTTGTATCAAGTGCCTCAGGAGAGAGGAGGGGCTGGTGTGCTGGGTGCGAAGGAGATCAGTCAGAAGTGTGCCCGAGAGTAAGGAGTAAGCAGCGCTTTATGCAGGGCGGGCTGAGGAGAGAGAGAAGAGCAGCGCGCAGCAGGGTGGACGGCGCGAGGTGTGACGCGGCCTGGGAAGAGACGGGAGCCGCAGTGGTGACCGGAGAACCCCTGGACCTGAGGACGAGCCGGCACAGCCAGCAGCGCTCCCCAGCAGCGCGCCTAGCAGCGGTGACGCGGCAAGAGAGAGCCGCACACTACGCCGGTAGCGGGACCCCACACAGCAGCCACAGTGCGCAGATGAGACGCAAGTGCCCAGCAGTGCCCAGCAGAGGTCTCAAGTGCCCATCATAGACCCACGTGGAGCACAAGAAGTTGTGACTGACAGGAGTCAGCAACAGCAGCCGATAAACAAGGTACTTTACTACTGTCCCCCACACTGATGGCCCTCAACTGCCACCGCACAGAGACTAGCACTCAGTGTCTCTCAGGAGTCTACCCCCCTTTTTGATAATGCCACCCAGCATCAAGTTCGCCCAAGCGCCATTTTAGCCTGAGGCGCAGCCCACCTTTTCAGTGACCACCTCCATCATCATCCTTTCACTCATTGGAAACTTGTTGTTGGAGTCACCCCCAGGATTGGCATTGTGCCAGCCCCAGGACACCCTTTGCCTTGGATTACAAATCCCGCTTTTCCAGTAGTTATTACCTCAATTTACGGTGCACCTAGGCCCAAAAGGTACCTAGGACTCATAATAGAACTGCGCAGTTCAGGGACTCATTCTCTTTAAACCTGGACACTTATGGTAATTTTTGTAAGGTATAATTGTTGCATTCTTCATTCATGTGAAAGTTATTGCATGTCTTGCTTAATGATCTGAACAGCTTGTATGATGGGTTAACTACCTGGTGACCCTGGTAACGCGGTATGCCGTGCGAATTGCGGCCCACTGGTGTGACGGGCGGCCCCATCGCGCACGGTAACCTCCTTAGAGAACAGTATTACTGTATTGCATTTCCTGCATTGATTGGTTGAACAGTGTATAGTATTTACAGCAGCGTATTGTGCGGGGTGTGGCCTATGGTGTTACGGTGACCCCATCACGCACAATATTAAGAAGAGAGGATTGTCTTTATTTATAAACTGTGGTTTGCCATTCTTGATACTGTATTTGTTAATAATTTACATAGTGGTGGTCCACCATCCTTGTTACTGCCAAATAAAACCTTTGATCACCGTCCTAACGTGTGGTGACCATTCTGTGGGGTTGTTTGGGGTATTGTTTCCCTGGGGTGCCTTTGTCCCTCCGCCCTCTGAATTGCAGGCGAGTGAAGCAGGCAGGTCACAGCCAAGCAGTGCCGAAAGGAGAAGAGGAACACCAGGTAACGGGCACACACCTGCACGCAGTCTGACAACATCACATATACACCTCCATGCTAAGGGTTGGGAGGTATGATTTTATATATATATATATATATATATATATATATATATATATATTACAAAAAAGAAGGGGGTGGATAAACTAGAAGGGACCAAAAATAATCCTCTCCAGACTATCCAGCTTGGCGCTTGCCAGAAATTATAGAAGTAATTAAGTTTTATAGGTCTATATGTATTGTTATACCTGAAGCAGCATCTAACCCAGTGAGTATGCCTATAGTCACAAAGAAACCACAAAAAGAAAAGCAACCTAGCAGCGCATTATACCCAATATATATATATATATATATATATATATATATATATATATATATATATATATATATATATGAATATGATGTGTAAGCATTTGCCAGATTCCTAAGAAAACCAGTTGTTAGTGTAGGACTTGCAGTGAAATGGGGTCCCTTGATTATTTGAATGTTAAGGTGAGTTAGTTTGTTTATATATGAGAAAAGGAGTTTCAGAGTGCGCTGACAACAATGACACAATAATGGTAAAAATGATGACATTTTAATAAAAAACATTCAATATATTTAATGGTATTTCATAATCTGTAATTTGAACTTCCAGAGAATGTCGTTGACACAACGCGTTTCGTCACCTAAATGACTTCATCAGGGGAGAAGGAAGCAATTTATAACAGAACCAATTTGTGCTGCAAATTATAATATAACAGCGTCAATTTAGATAATATATAGAATTCATACATATTAAAATAATCACAAAAACTTAGTAAAAAAGAAAAGTTTGATGATGGAGAACAAGATATGGAGAGTAGAGACAATGGAAAGAACAATAATTATCAATTGTAGTTTCAATTTACAATAACTTATTTGGTCTACCAGAAAGTTATATTAAAAGGTGGCCAATGGTACTATTGATCATTAAATAAAGAATATTAAATAAATAATATTGATTAGCTCTGGAGACAAAGGGAATTAGCAATTCCCCTTGTCTCCCCTTGTCTCCAGAACTTTTCATCAAACGTGTATTTTGTTATTACACGTTTGATGAAAAAGTTCCCCGGAGTGCCTGTTCTTTTGTTCCTATATATATATAGTTATGCTGTCTGCCTGAAGAAGGGGCTCACCCCCCCGAAACTGTCGCACCAATAAATGCTTTTTTTTTTTCATCACAAATCCTGGAAGTGCCGTGTGAGTGATTCACCCTAGGGTGCTAGCATCACTCATCAGCTATATATATATCAATATATCTTTACTAACCCGACTGTCAGACCCCTATACCACACCCTTCCCTGGATCCTGAGATTGGCATCCCTAAAGGAAAACCACTCCCTGTCCCCCACATTTGCTTACTTACAGTGGAGCTGGGCATGCGGCAGCAGAGTGGAGGGGGGTGGCGGGTGTGACACCGGAGACGCTTGTGTGTGCCCGGGAGAGGACGGATGGTGGAGGGTTGCGGCAGCGGAGGCGCAGCGGTGCAGCCTGTGCAGTGTGATTTAGTCAAAGGTCATGCTGCGCAGGCCGCACGCTGCCGGGTCGCTCGCCATATAGCTCGCCATCAGCCGCTCGCCCCCCACCACACATTGAATACACCTCCGAGGATACATGCACACCAGCATAGAATAGATAAGCAGGTACTCGATAGGGACTCCACAATGTAGAATAATAAGTAGCTTCAGCAAATCACCCCCGGCAGAATCTAAAAAATTTGGGAGATTTGAAATATTATTCTGGGCAGCAGGAGATTTATGTTGGAAATAGGAGCCTTAGGCAGGAAGCAAGATGCAATGCTTGATGCATCCACTCTAAATGACAGTACAGGGGTCTTCTCAACACTCTCCTGGCATTGTCCTAACTGGTACAATTCCACCTGTAAATACAGCTGTACAGTATGTATACAGAGTGTGAATTTTGCTTTTGCTTTCCTCCTGCCTCTGACCCACATAATCCACATAGGCTAATGACATACAATGACCTCATATGTACTATGTCACTGACTGCAACTCAGGAGAGAGTTGTTGACTTACAAAGACTTATGCATATCTTTATGTCTAATGTATGTTACACGTATGATCTGCTCAGCAATCTGTCTCTCCTGGTTTATCCAGCCTTTATCTATTTTATTTCCTTCTCATAGTTTAAGCTCATTTAAGCTTTGGTAACAGTATTCTGATGCATTTCTGCCAGTTTCTCATTACTAACGACACTTTTGTTAATAGATGTTTCCAAGGTTACTAGAGATTTAGACTCACACTAAGGGGGGTATTCTGATTTATTCGGAAAGGCACAATCACCCTCTAATGGACAATCTAACTCTCTCTGCACATGTTACATCAGCCCCACCTGCAGTGCATATGGTTTTGTCCATTACAGAGTGATTGTGCCTTTCGGAGTGAATCAGAATAACCCCCTAAATGTCAATGTCAGACGCAATGGGATGATATTGTGCCATACTGTATGAAAACGCACAGATGATTTATTCGCAAAGTGAGTGACAGCATTTGGGGGAGGTAATAAGGGGATGGCTAGAAAAATGAAGGTGTGTTGAGACAGCGTGGCTCTCCTAAGACATTGGGCTGCTGTGAAGCCCCAATGGGGGGGGGGGAGGGGGGGGCCATTGCGTCGCTCCACGGGGGGGGGTGACAGGTGATGCGGCGCGGGCTGCTGGTTCACTCCAGGGGGGGAGAGTTGCGGCCAGGGAGGGGAGAGTTGCTCCCCTCCATCCTGCTCCCTCATGATGCCCTCCAGTGGCCGGCCCCAGGCAGATGCCTAAAGCTACACAACCACACAAGAAAAGAAAGTATTGCTGGGTGCACTAAGACGTCCTTTTTTGATAATTATAAAATATAACTTTTAATGATTTTGCTAATAAAAAGGTGAAATATTAAAATGTTAGCGACAGATGTGAGAAAGATAAAGAAATTGGAATAAGTGTCGGACCACTGCCTCATTAAATCCTTCATTTGCAGGAATACGATGTCCCTGTGTGTTTTTTGTATATTTGTGCAAGTACAAATAGATAATGATATACAATACACCACCCTTCTCTGTGTCTTTAATGTACTTTTATTATTATTTTATAACCAATACACTTTAATTCAGACACAGTGAGAGTGTGTATTCTTATTTTACTTTTTTACCACTGTAATATTAATTTTTTCCCAAAATTGTCAGATCTCACACTATCATACACACCATACAATTCGTAGATTGATAGTTCAATTTATTTTGTGTATTCTTATTACTTTCTTTATAGAGGAGTCTCTGATGTGTATGTATGTTTGTTAAACAAAGTTGCCACAGTGTGGAGTGTTATCACTTATACAGGTCTCCCCTGAGGAATAAGCGGCTTTTGTATATTATGCCGTCCTCAGATTTGCTATGCTGTAGCTATTAATTCTGCAGCATGCAGTCTCCGCCGCCCTGTTACTAACTAGCTGCGATTTAAGCTTAGATATGCCTAATGTATTGTTCGCAGGTACCGTGGCGACTTGCTGTAATATCCCCTCTTGCAGAGGTGGACAGTGTTCTGGAGAATCAGTGAGCCGGCTTGTCAGAGTGACTTAGACGCCGCTCGCTGGCTCCCGCTGTCCGTCCTGCACTGTTTCCAGGTGACAGTGGGGACCTATATGACACTCTTATTTTGCGCTAGATTCTATATCTCAATACAGTGGTTGAGTGTTCTCACTCAATCGTTCTCCCTTCCACAGTAAAACCCAGCTGTCCCCTCTTGTAGTGTTGTAGTGATGTGGCTTTGGGGTCCCATGCGAGGGCTCACTTATACCAGAAATTAGACTGAGGGGGAAATTTACTAAGATCGGCCATTTTGGCTTAACAACAACTCGGCTGATTACCATAGGCGTTAGATCTGCTTTGCATCTGAGAATGTAGATTATTTACTAAGCTGCCAAATTGTAATGATTCATTGTTTTCAATGTTGAAGTCATCCGTATTTGGCTGCCAAGTTTACCATCAGCCAAACACGAGCGACTCTGATGCATGGCATGGAACAGTCAGATACATGCAATGCTTCTCAATGATCCATGCAGGGTTCTGCTAACTCGATGGCAAAAAGTGGTCTATTTACCATTAGTATTTTCAGCTGAATTAATGTCTGACTGCTGTAGGAATGATATTACATTTGTTGAGTTCTCCCGGTGCCTATGGAAAGCCCTGCCAAGTTTGGCCAATGGTCTATTGATTCGTACGTGTTCGACCGTGATTTACATTTGTAAATGAGAAAAATCAGCCAAATTTTGTGTTTAATACATTTCTGATTATCGCTGGCTGCTGCACATTCGCGGCCGTGCGATCAGATGTGAATTACCCCCCTCCTATGTCTGTGCTGTGTCTTCTGACAGTTACACATCATTATACAAATGCTGCTACAAGTCCTTCCCTGGTGTACAGCCATGCATTTCAATGTGCAGACCTGGGACGTCCGCTATGAGTAATGTTAGATGCTGTAATATCGCTTAACATGTCTTTAGAGCCAACCATCGACTGCACTATCCAAACTTGCATCGTCCCATGCAAGATGTAGGGTGACATTCTATGGATTGAGATAAATGCGCATGTTTTTATATCGCACCACATCGCACTTTTGAAAATCGCACGATTGCCCATTTTTCGCATATTTAATGAGATGCGAAAAACGGGCCAAATAGTGCGAATAGGTGCGATTTGGTGCGATTTCTTTAGTCCTGAAAATGTGCGATTTTCAGGTCTGAAAATCGCACGTTTGCAGGAAATCGCAATTTAAAATAAAAAAAAACCAGCGCGGGGCCCCCCGCCAGAGCATAACCAGCCCCGGGCTCATTGAGCCGGTGCTGGTGACATAAAATCAGGGTCCCCGACAAATAGGGGTCCCCTTGATTTAATGAAACCAGCACCAGGCTCAAGGTCCGGCGCTGGTTCCCGAAATACGGGGGACAAAATGACTAGGGGTTCCCCGTATTTTAAGAACCAGCACCAGACCCAACCAGCCAGCAGGGTAATGCCACAGCCGGGGGACACTTATTATATAAGGTCCCGCGGCCAAAGCATTATCCCCCTGGCTGGTCAGCATGGGCAGGGGTCCTGGGGAAGTGGGGACCCCCCCAATGAAGGGGTCCCCCCCCTCCAGGACTTACCAGCCCATGCTGAAAGTCCGGGGCTGTCCCCGATGCCCCTGGGCGGTGGGCATCGGGCTGATGCAAAGTGTAAAAAATTGAATAAAAACTATTGTTTTCTACTGTAGAACTTTGAGTCCCAGCAAGCCTACCCCGCATGCTGGGACTTGGAGAACCACAAGTCCCAGCATGCGGGGCATTAAAGGGCCCGCTGGCACTTGTAGTTCTACAGTACAAAAAATAGTTCAATAAAACACACTGACACCCTGAAAAATAAAAGTTTAATACACACATAACACACACACTGATACTTACCTACCTTGAGCCCGTAGGCCGGTCCCTGGATCCTGGGTCCGGGGTCCGGGGCTCCTGGACAGAAGAGTCCGGTTGGGGACCTTGGTCCTGGTTCCGGGGCTGGTCCGGGGTCCTGGGCTCCAGGGCTGATGTCTCCGGGGTCCAGGATCCGAAGTAGTCCAAAAGGGGTTCCTAAGGAAGGAAATCCTACTCACCTGGTCCCCGGCGACGACCTCGGCATCCTCTCCGGCAGACGTGCTGCTCCCGGCTGGTACCCGCTCACGAACTGGAGAGGCGCAGAGATGTTCTGCGACTTTCTCGGCTCCTGATTGGCCGCTAGGTGGCCAATAGAATCATTCGGAGGAAAGGCGCGGAAGATGAACATCTCTGCGCCTCTCCAGTCCGTGAGCGGGTACCAGCCGGGTGCAGCGCGTCTGCCGGAGAGGATGCCGAGGTCGTCGCCGGGGACCAGGTGAGTAGGATTTCCTTCCTTAGGAACCCCTTTTGGACTACTTCGGATCCTGGACCCCGGAGACATCAGCCCTGGAGCCCAGGACCCCGGACCAGCCCCGGAACCAGGACCAAGGCCCCGGAACTGGACTCTTCTGTCCAGGAGCCCCGGACCCCGGATCCAGGGACCGACCTACGGGCTCAAGGTAGGTAAGTATCAGTGTGTGAGTTATGTGTGTATTAAACTTTTATTTTTCAGGGTGTCAGTGTGTTTTATTGAACTATTTTTTGTACTGTAGAACTACAAGTGCCAGAGGGCCCTTTAATGCCCCGCATGCTGGGACTTGTGGTTCTCCAAGTCCCAGCATGCGGGGTAGGCTTGCTGGGACTCATAGTTCTACAGTAGAAAACAATAGTTTTTATTCAATTTTTTACACTTTGCATCAGCCCGATGCCCACCGCCCAGGGGCATCGGGGACAGCCCCGGACTTTCAGCATGGGCTGGTAAGTCCTGGAGGGGGGGGACCCCTTCATTGGGGGGGGTCCCCACTTCCCCAGGACCCCTGCCCATGCTGACCAGCCAGGGGGATAATGCTTTGGCCGCGGGACCTTATATAATAAGTGTCCCCCGGCTGTGGCATTACCCTGCTGGCTGGTTGGGTCTGGTGCTGGTTCTTAAAATACGGGGGACCCCTAGTCATTTTGTCCCCCGTATTTCGGGAACCAGCGCCGGACCTTGAGCCTGGTGCTGGTTTCATTAAATCAAGGGGACCCCTATTTGTCGGGGACCCTGATTTTATGTCACCAGCACCAGCTCAATGAGCCCGGGGCTGGTCATGCTCTGGCGGGGGACCCCGCGCTGGTTTTTTTTTTTATTTTAACTGTTTAAACTTTTTTTTACACCATAACCCTGCACAGAACATTGCGATCTGTGCAGGGTTCTGGCTAATTCGCCCATCAGAACCTGGGCTGATTTTTGGGCGAATTATAGACACAGTTTATACAAATCGCATACCATTAAATATGCGATTTGTATACTTTTTAATGTGAAAACATCTGGATGCAATGTGCTGCGAAAAGCAGCCATCGCATTTCCAGTGTGTCCAACTTGTTGGCCAAAATCGCACTTTTTTCACATTTTCACAGCTCATTAAATATGCGAAAATGGAAAAAAATGCGATTTCGGCCGTTTTTGCGAAAAAAATCGCCAAAGTCAGATTATCTCATCCCTTAGAATGTCACCAGTAGATTCTTCTTCTGAATAGGCCTTTTGTGTCTCCTCTATGGAAGAAGCTGTGATTTGAGGGTCTGCTATGAAGGGGCGTGGCTAAATGACAATTCTGCATTGTGTAGCCTATCACGCTCCTTAAGTGCCATTATTATTATTGTATCATCCTATTGTGCTCACTTCACTAGAAAGTGGCTGTTATGTGTGAGATACGACCATTCTTCTGAAGGTGCGGAAGACAACCCTACAAATTGGGTGTCTCCTGTAGCTTTCGGGCGAGTAGGTATGTATGGCCATGAGTTTTTCCAAACAGGCCCTAAGTCAGGCATGTCCAAACTGTGGCCCACCTGCTGTTGTGAAACTACACATCCCAACATGCCTTGCCATAATGCTAAAACGCATTCCCTAATAGCAAAGCTGTGGCAAGGCATGATGGGACTTGTAGTTTCACAACAGCTGGAGAGCCATAGTTTGGACATGCCTGCCCTAAATGTTTTATTTGACTTTCTTTCTGCCTCTGACCCACATAAAACGGAATCGGTACATCTGTCAGAATGAACTTAGGTCTACAGTCATTAGGTCGACCCCACTAGGTCGACTGGCAGGAAGGTCGACATGACTTAAGGTCGACATGGGCCAAGGTCGACATGACTTAAGGTCGAAATTGCATAAAGGTTGACACAAGGAAGGTCGACTGGTCATAAGGTCGACATGGGTTTTTCACTGTTTTTTTTATCCGACTGTCGACACAGTCGACATGGACACAGTTGGCAATGAAAATCGGACCCTCGCATCGCTCGCTTCGCTCGCAATGCTTCGGGCACGGTGGCTCGCTTCGCTCGCCACAGCTTTAATAACCTCCTCCACGCCCTAGTGGATGGTAGGGCATGAAATACCGCCTGTCGGCACATGTCGGCTCAAAAAACAGTGAAAAACCCCATGTCGACCTTATGACCAGTCGACCTTCCTCATGTCGACCTTTATGCAAATTCGACCTTAAGTCATGTCGACCTTGGCCCATGTCGACCTTAAGTCAGGTCGACCTTCCTGCCAGTCGACCTAGTGGGGTCGACCTAATGACTGTAGACCTAAGTTCATTCTAATAGATGACCGCATCCCATAAAACACAGGGTTCGATGAGATACAGTTACTACGTATTTACTATGTCACTGTGGCTCAGGAGAGAACGGTTGCCTTACTGATACTTATATGATGACTTCTGTATCCCTGCTGTGTGGACGAGCCGCTCAGCAGTCTGACTCTCCTGGTTTATCCGGCTTTCATCTTTTTTATTTCCTTCTCATAGGTTAACCTTATTTAAGCAAAAAGAGGAGAGAACGAAATGTCCTTTTACTTGTGCACCTAATTCAATAAAATTTAACTTTTATTATAATGAAATAAAAAACTCTTACAATAGAGATCAACTTCTTGTGCCCTCAACAAAGAAACATGGAGATGAGAGCAATGTACGATTTATTGGTACCTTCTGCCAGGAGTGGCAAAAGATACAGACCATCCTCAACAAGCATATGGGAGTCCTGAAAACAGATCATGACATGGCAGAAGTCTTGGGTGATCGAATCGAAATCAGTTGGAGGAGAAGTAACAACCTCCGGGACATCCTGGTACATAGCTACTTGGATAAGGTCAAGAGACCGCTGACACAAAAGATGGGATCTGCTAAATGTGGCATGTACAAGGCATGTACAATCATGATTCCTAAACAGGAATATACAGATAAGTTTGGTAAGACCTGGCAAATTAAAGACCACATCAATTGCGATACAATTGGAGTCATTCAGGGGTGTCCAAACTTTTTGGAAAGAGGGCCAGATTTGGTGAGGTGAAAATGTGTGGGGGCCGACCATTCAGCCTGACATTCTTTGAACCATTTATCACATCAGAATGGTCCCCCACTCTGCCCCAATTCACTGTATGTCCCCCAGCATGCCCCCACTCACTGTATGTCCCCCAGTGTGCCCCTTCACTGTATATTCACCTGCCTGACCACCCCTTCTCTGTATTTCCCCCAGCAGCCCCCATTCACTGTATGTCCCCACTCTGTCCCATTCACTGTATGCATCCACTCTGCCCCCATTCACTGTATGTGACTCAGTCTACCCCATTTACTGTATGTCACCCACTCTACCCCATTCACTGTATGCCCCCACTCTGCCCCCATTCACTGTATGTCCCCCACTCTGCCATCATTCACTGTATGTCCCCCACTCTGCATCATTCACTGTATGCCCCCACTCCGCCCCCATTCACTGTATGTCCCCCAGCATGCCCCTCCTTCACTGTATGTCCCCCAGCATGCCCCTAGTTCACTGCATTTCCCCCAGCATGCCCCTCCTTCACTGTATGTCCCCCAGCATGCCCCTCCTTCACTGTATGTCCCCCACTCTGCTAATATTCACTGTATGTTCCCCAGCCTGCCCCCATTCACTGTATGTCCCCCAGCCTGCCCTCCATTCACTGTATGTCCCCCACTCGACCCCTTCACTGTATATTCCCATAGACTGCCCCTCCTTCGCTGTATGTACCCCATTCACTGTATGCCCCCTACTCTGCCCCCATTCATTCTATGTGCCCCAGCCTGCCCCCCTTCTATGAATGTCCATCACTCTGCTTCCATTCACTGTATGTCCCCCAGCCTGACCCTCCTTCACTGTATGTACCACATACTGCCTCCCTTCACTGTATATTCCCCTGCAGGAGACAGATGATTGGGCTCCCGCCACCGCCCTCCTCCACTCCACATAGTACGGGAGCAAGCTTCCCCTTTGCTGCCCCCCCCCCCCCCTCCCTGCACACTGCTGTCACTGTGATCACAGTGGAGGGTGATATATGATTGCAGCAGCAGGAGTTGGACACATACTAATCTGAAAGACGGCAAACACTTCTCACAGTGGCAGCTGGCACTCCCTCACCGACAGCAAGCAAGCAAGGTAAAGGCATGCTTGCTGGGGTCCCACCTCTAGAGTCCTGTGCTGTGCCTCCCACGTCAGCCTCCAGCCTCCCGCTTCCGCCTGGAGGCTGCGGGCCGCTTACAGTGACATCACGGGCCGCAATTGGCCCCAGGGCTGGACTTTGGACATGCCTGCTGTAGGATATATAAACCGCGCCAGATCTTAAGTCGGGTTGGCCCTGAGGAAGCTAATTTGCGAAGCGCGTGCTGGTTAGCGGTGCGCGGTAAGATTAGCACATTGATACTTTTATTATTTTTCATGTAAATTGTATTTTGATTGTCTGTGTGGTACCGGTACGAGCGATCCTGCAGCCCTTATCAGGGTAGCCGGCTTCACTCCGTGCAGCGCTCACCTCCTGAGTGCCTGCCTATCTGCTTAGCATTGTGTATGCCTTCGGCACTGATAACGATACAGCAGCGGCAAGCTCTAGTGTGAATCAGGCTTCTCCACCCACCCTGTGTTCACACCTCAGACTGCCCAGTACAGCACTCGGCATTGTAACATGAGCAACTGACGGGCATCAGGTGATGAGACCTAATTCAGGCTTGCACGTTAGCCTATGTAGACCTCAGACGGCTCAGCACAGTGCGATGATACTTTGGGACTAGTGACTGATTATTAGCCGCTGTTACAGTCTCCAATCGGGATCTCCTACTGCCAGACCCGGTACGAGAAATTCACAGCACTGCACTGATAAGACCTAGCCACGTACTGTAACCGCCATCCCCATATTGGGAGTTATTTATTACTCACTTACTTTATGTTGGTTACAACGGAGGCTATTTTGAGATCTAAAGCAAGGTTGTCAATAAACAAGGTTTTGTGTAAACACCATACCATGACATCCTAATCCTTGTCCTCAGATCCAATTCATATCTAGGATTATTAACCGACCACAGGACTAACCCTCCACTTGATATATTGGTATCATTAAATGTGCTCACTGCCCGCCAACTTATTTTTAAAACACCTGTATTGTTGTGTGATCACAGATATGTTTGGTTTTAATATTTCGCAGTTTTTTATTTCATTATAATAAAAGTTAAATTGGTACTTGTTTCCTAGCACGGCCACAATCGTGGGGATCGTGTACCTTTAAGTTAAGGTACACGATCCCCACGATGGACCCGATTTCCTTTGAAATCAGGTCCATTTTGCCGGCAAAGGTACAAAATCGGGGGCATTGCGTCGGTCGGGACCATTAACATTGGTCCCGACGCGACCGACGCGATGCCCCCGATTTTGCCATAGGCTTCAATGTTAAAATATTTTTTAACATTGAAATCATGAGCATCACTTCGGTCTTGTGCCATTATAATGGCACAAGATGAGATGGACTTGATTAAGTCCATCTCACATAGGAAAAAATGTGAAAAATGTGAAATGGGCCAATATGACCCATTTCACATTATATATGGCCCCGTCGTCACCCCACGATAGACGCCAACCCGAAGCGTGGCGAGCGCAGCGAGCCCCGCGAGGGGACGCGTATACCTGTGAAGTTATACGCGTCCCCTCGCGGGGCACGCTGCGCTCGCCACGCTTCGGGCACTATATATTCTCAACTCCACGCCGACGTGGATAGTAGGGGAATGAAAAGGTCGGAGGACGCGCACCGCCGCCCCTCGCGGGCTCGCTGCGCTCGCCGCGCTTCGGGTTGACGTCTATCGTGGGGTGGGGTTTACGTAGTAAAATTTGAGGGTCTAGGGAATATTTTACATTGAATCCAATGTAAAATCGGGTCCCAGGGACCCGATTTACATTTGATTCAATCAAAAAATCAGGTCGGTCGCGTCGATCGCATCGCATGCGACCAAATCGCATGCGATGCGATCGACACGATTTTTCCGGTGTGGCCGTGCTAGGAAACAAGTACCATTAAATTTTATTGAATTAGGTGCACCAGTAAAAGGACATTTCTTTCTCTCCTCTTTTTGTGCATTACCCCATGTCCATTGGTAGCACACCTCCAGTCGAGATTTCAGTTACTTTATGGAACATACGGGGGTCCGCATTCACATACACTGACCTTGTGCGACTGGCACTGTCTTGTCTTTAACCTTATTTAAGCTCTGGCAGCTGGATTCTGGCTCTCGGCCACATTATGTCAGGTTCTTATTGCTGAAAACACCCTGGCTGCTGGATGCTGCCAAGTTCACCAGAGTACAGTACAAATAAACAAGCGTTCAGTGTGGTCGGTGTTATATTTTATTAGCTGGGTACTGCAACTTAACACATGCTGTTGAACAACTAATTATGTGCTCCGACATATTCATTATGCTGCATACTTACCAGGGTGGAGACAGTGAGGGGTTATGTGTGACAGGCGGCAGGAGTGGATGCGAGGAGGTTATTTGTGGAAGGGTGGTTCATGGCAGCCCCCCGCCCCTTATATCTCCCAGGCAACGTCGTTTAAATACCACGATATGCGACTTTTTCAGGGAGGGGCAGGGCTAAAATGACACAAATTGTGTCATTTTAGCCCGCCCCCTCATCAGAGACCAGCAAATCGATGTATTTGCATTACTGGGGGTGGGGCATGATGACATCGAGAACAGGACCCGCCCACAAAGTGCTGTGGATAGTCTCCTCTCTGGACTTCTCCAGGGCCCTTATTCTGATCGGTGCGGCCCGATCAGAATATGCGGCCGCAACCGTGCAGGCGAATCCCCGCCTTCCATACGGATCGCCACCTGCCGTCCGTATGCGGATATGTGGCGATCCGCATGAAATTGGACGGGGATACGCCTCCTCCGTCTTGGGAGCAGCCCCTGCATTCGATGGTCGCCGAACATCGAATGCAGGGCCGCACGCTCCACCAGGTCCCGCAACACAAGACCACACGGACACTTGTCCGTGTGAAATCATGTATGGGGGCGGGCAGCTGACATCCGGCGATGTCAGATGCCCGCCCCGTACTCACGCGTCACGGCCTCATTACCATGCATACGCCCCGCGTTTGCATGGGAACGCCCATGAAACGGGGGGCGTATACATAGGGTAATGAGGCTAAGTAGCCCCTCACGCCCCTCTACGCCCCCTGTGCGGCGTATAAAGAATCCGTGCGGCGAAATCGCCTGCACATGCGCAGAGTGACCTCTGCACATGCGCAGACGATCAACATCGGCGGTCCGTCCGCATGCGGGAATTTCCGCACCGATCAGAATAAGGGCCCAGGAGAGGTAAGCCTGACTTGTGGGTGTGGTTAACATCCCAGTGTAACAGGCATCAACAGGGGCTGGTTGTTAACCTGCATTTGCATTGCTTAACCCTTTGAGTGCCAAATGAATTTGCCAAAATAGGTGTGAAATTTGGCAAATATTTGTATTCATCGAAATGACCTGTAATGTTTACCTCATATAGGAAATACAATCTATTTACCCAACTTTTTTCATTTGAATTTATATAACAAAATGTGAGCGGCGTTGGCATTTTTTTGCCGATATTTTGAACATCTCTCACAGAGATGTTGGCACTCAAAGGGTTAAGGATCGCATATGTAATCCTAACTGAATTAAGCCCAATGTGTGCAGAAAACTGCCCTGTTTTGTGGGCGTCACATGGGATTGCGGTGGGCGTGTATCTAAGGCTCTGTCCAATGCGAGGAAGGGAAGACCGCTTCTGGCGGATCTCTTGCTCACACTAGTGCAACCGGAGATATTAACTACTACAGTAATGGGGCATTTATAAAATCAATGGGGGGGGGGGGCTGGTTTCCGCCGGCAGACGAACACAACCCGGCATTTACCCTATATATTCTTGTTCTAGCATTAGGCAGTAAAATACAGTAAAATATAGCATGAATACAGCCTTGAATTTTATTTTGGCAGTCACATTCCAGCCTTTGCCCATTTTCCCAGTGTTATAATTATATATCTCAGCACTAATTAAAGTAAACTGTAATAAATCCTGTTGCTGCTATAAAACTCCCTCTTAAAAGTCTCCTGGGAGATTAATCTGCTTCTCGTATAAATGGAGCCTCAGGGCCGCTAATAATATTTGTGCTTTATAGCAGTCTGTGATCTTATATCTTACACTATGGTGTTTATAGTCATAGGCAGGGCCGGTGCAAGGGTGTTGGGGCGCCCTCCTGCAAAATATAAGTTTGTGCTCTCCCTCCCATACCTTATAATAGGGACCGTGCATGCTTGAGGCGCGCACAATAACAAAAAGGGGGTATGTTCTCACAAGGAGTGTTTTTTCAAATGACAGCACACAGTAGCATTATCTTATTCATACTACTTATTCATATTATGAACAGTGCCCCATGCACATAATGCCCAGAGTAGTTCCCCATACACATAGGGGGTTAGATTACAATAACCCCCATAATCAGGGCCGGCGCTACCACTAGGCAGATTTAGGCAGTTGCCTAGGGTGCTGGCCACTAGGGGGCGCTGTTACATCTGTTATACTAAAAAAAGGAAGAATGTCTCTAAAGAGCATCCTTCGTGTACATTGCGCTAGGCAGCGGTAGTGGGTCTGACCCGCTCTGCTGTGACTGTC
The DNA here is from genome assembly GCF_055691185.1 of Crinia signifera. NCBI lineage: Eukaryota > Metazoa > Chordata > Amphibia > Anura > Myobatrachidae > Crinia > Crinia signifera. The sequence continues at coordinate 34,739,042 of NC_139223.1, read as the reverse complement.
ACCTCACCAGCAGCAGCAGTGGGTCTGAGTGTGACCCGTTTCGCTGTGACTGTCAGTCACCTCACCAGCAGCCTGTTCCTGTGGTATAGGACGGAGTACAAGAACTGAAGGGGAACTAGCCATTGCCCTGTTCCTGCTCTCCTCTGCGCTGCGGAAGCACCCGCCCACACATCCTGTCAGGCGCTGAGGAGTGCTCACTGCTGTCTGAAATGTATGCTCCTACTAGGGATGGCCATCGGTGCAGACGCCATCGATGGTTGCCATCGATGGCAATTCTGCACCCAGTCCTGACTGCTGAGTCGAATGCTACCGCTGATGATAGAAGGCTGAGAGGAAGCTGTGCTGCTTGATGACTCATTGAGTCTCTCAGCCTCAGAGGAGCAATCTGCTAGCAGCTAGTAGCAAGCTGTGAGAAAAAGACAGCCTGGCCTGGACACCTTTCTCTTTCTGGCTGCTATTTTAGGTAAGTGCAACATGGATGGGGAGTGTAGGGGATGGGAGTTAGATTGCACAGTGTGTATGATGGGATGCTTAGTATGGGAGTTAGGATGTAAAGTATGGGGATAGGATGCACAGCATGGGGCATTGGAGGCACAGTATTTGAGATAGGGGATGGGATACAGTGTGTGGGATGCATTCAGGTGCACAGTGTGTGGAATAGGAGGGTCTAGTACACAATGGAGGATGGGTACAATCATAGGTGCCGATTCTGTGGGTGCTTGAGGGCCCGAGCACCCACGGAAATTGATGAGCCCCACCCGCTCAGCAGAGGCCCACCCGCCCGTGTCCCACTGCACTCCTCCTCCCTCGTCGCTGGCACAGGTACTGTGTGGGCATTTATGTACCTGCACTGTGTACGCATTTATGTATTTGACACTGTGGGGGGGATTTTTGTACCTGCACTGTGTGGGGCATTTATGTACCTGCACTGTGGGGCATTTAGGTATTGGGGCACAGTGGGGGAGATTTTTGTACCTGCACTGTGTGGGCATTTATGTACCTGCACTGTGGGGGCATTTATGTATTTGGCACTGTGGGGGCATTTATGTATTTGGCATTGTGGGGGCATTTCTGCATTTGGCATTGCGGGGGGGGGGGTTTGTACCTGCACTGTGTGAGCATTTATGTATTTGGCACTGTGGGGGCATTTATGCATTTGGCACTGCGGGGGGGGGGGGGGGGGGGATTTTTGTACCTGCACTGTGTGAGCATTTATGTATTTGGCACTGTTGCCGTAATTTGAATATTGGAGACAACTGTGCTGCGTAATATAAATCAGTATTATTTTCTGGCCACGCCCCTTTCCCATGAAGCCACTCCCCTATATTTTTAGCTTGAGCACCCACCAGCAAAAACATAAATCGGCACATATGGGTGCAATAGGCTGAAGTTTTGCCTAGGGTGCCACTAAGCCTTGCACCGGCCCTGCCCATAATGCCCAGAGTAGTTCCCCATACACATAATACCCAGAGTAGATCCCCATACACATTCCTTCCTTCTTTAAAATGTGCAGCCTGCCTCCTCCCATACCTGCCTGTCGGCACTCAGCTCCTCCTCCAGTCTCCCAACAGTCCCGATTACCGCGGGAATGTCCAGGGCCAGATTTAAGTATCATGCCGCTCTTAGGCACAACATTGTGTGCCCCCCACGAGCTGATGTAGCAGTCACAGAAGTACCAGGTCTGGAGGAGGCGTCCTGTCCTCTCCTCTCCTCCTCCCCGGTGCTGGAGATGTCACTGCTGTCATAGTGCTGCTGGGATATGGAGCAGCTGCCCTCTGCATTTTGCGAACCCCGCTCCCCTCCCTCCCACGATTTGTGGACCCCCGCGCCCCCCCCCCCCCCCCCGTGATTCACGGCCCCTGCCTGCAACCCCCCTCCATCATTTTGCGGACCCCGTGACCCCCCCTCCCACAATTTGCGGACCCCCTCGCGACCCTTCCTTCTGCAATTTGTGCCCCTCCTGCATTTCGTGGACCCCCGTGACCCCCGCTCCTGCGATTCACTGTAATCAGTTACAAGCGGGCAGGGGCGGATCCAGGATAAAATGACAGGGGGCGCACCATGATAAAAAAGGGTTTGGGTGGGGGAGGGGCGGTGTTAGTGGTGCCAGTGTACATGCTAAGAGAGCGGCAGGAGAGGGTGGGAATGGAATTAAAAATAGGCCCTGGCATTTAAAGTACGCAGGCCCACCATGGCAACAAAAGTGAAGGATGTAGTTGTGCGCGCGCCAAAGGCGCGCTCCGGAAAAGGGTGTGTGGCCACTCAACAGGGGGCGTGTCAACACCATATACAACTTCTACACATTATGCAACAAAATACTAGACCCCATTATACTTGCCCCTTACACATGATGCCAAATGGAATGAGCCAAAATTGACATAATGCCACATGGATTGAGACAAAATTCAAATAATGCCACATGGATTGTGTCAAAATTCACATAATGCCACATGGATTGAGCCAAAATTTACATAATGACACACACGGATTAAGCCAAAATTCACATAATGCCAAATGGATTGTGTCAAAATTCACATAATGCCACACGGATTGAGCCAAAATTCACATAATGCCACATGGATTGGGAAAAAATTCACATAATGCCACACGGATTGGGAAAAAATTCCCATAATGCCACATGATTGAGCCAGAATTCACATAATGCCACACAGATTAAGCCAAAATTCACAATACACTTCATAAAGAGGGACATTGTCCACCAAAGGCTCGCATTAAACATTTACACCATAATGTCCATAACACGTTAAGTTACACGCCATTATGTCCATTATGTGTTATGCCAAACACCATAATGCCTATTAAAAATTATGCTACATAAGTGCTGCTTCTCTACATTCTCATTGCCAAGGGTTCCATGCTCATTGCCAGAGGTTCCATGCTCGTTGCCATGTGGGATTACATGCTCATTGCCAAGGGGGAATACATGCTCGTGGTAAATGGGGGACAGCCGCCGCCAGGCAGAAGTGATAGCCACTGACAGTGGCAGAGCCTGGCTGTATTCAGAGCACTGCAGGTCCCGGCTATTTGAAATAATACCCCTTTTACACCAGAAAATGCATTCCCAGGTTGGCCCCTTTTACACCAGCCTAGTCCCTGCATTTTCTGGTGTGAGGGGGAGAGAAAACCACTCCTCCCTTTAACCAGTTATCTCATTTAACCGGCTATATCTTCGGAACCAACTGACCCATTTACATGAGACAAGTATTATATTGAAGAACTTTTGAGTGGGCTTTGAATGATTTTGGTCCAGTGAAACTGGAACGTTTGGTTCCAGAGTAATCTGTCCTCAAAGAACATGAACAGCCATGAAATTACATTTCAAAAATTAAAAAATCGGTTTACACGCAATATCTCTGGAACCGATTGACTGATTTGGACCAGCCTGGTATCATATTGAAGGCCCAGCGATTTGGAATTGAAAATTAAATCAGCCACAAGCTTCTGTGATGCCAGGGCGGGAACTGGCAGCCGTCGGAATCGGGTGGGGTCGGAATTGACGGGTCCCATATTATCCTATGGGGAAAAAACGTTACAGGTTTGCCAGGCGATATCTCCGGTTCCCGGGGGGGCTAGAGACACGGGGCTGGGCTCGTTGGAAAGCCCTGGTCCTCAGCTACAAAATAAATGACAGGGGAGGCACATGCCCGGGTGCCCCCCCCTGAATCCGCCACTGCAAGTGGGCGCCTGGCGGCTCCTGCAGGGAGTGAGAGGGGGAGGGAGAGGGGATATTACATATTCTGCCTTTAACTTGAAAAACTTTTGTGCCTGCTTCCTCCATCACACCTGAATATCCCTGCCACCCCTGTGACAGCCTGCCCCCCCTCTCCCACCTGCGCGTTCCTACCGACCCCTCCCCCCAGCAAGTGACAGCCTTCTTCCTCCCTCTCACCTGAATGAGCATCACGGTGTGGGGCATAATGTGTAATAAGCATCACAATGTGCGGAGTAATGGGCATCACATTGTGCGGCGTAATGTGTAATGGGCATCACAGTGTGCGGTGTAATGGGCATCACGGTGTGCATCATAATGTGTAATGGGCATCACGGTGTGTGGCATAATGTATAATGGGCATCAGTGTGTGGCATAATGTATAATGGGCATTACAGTGTGTGATGTGATGTGACGTAACGTGTATGTGGCATTACCGTGTGCGAAATCAAGAATAGATTTGAAGCAAATGTAAAAAAAAAAACCATAAGGCGGGTCAATGGGTGGGCTGTGGGTGTGTCAAGGGGTGGGCCTATGCTTCAACCTCCTGCACACTCACTGTTTATCACTCGGCGGCTCCTGTCAGGCACACTGCACAGTGCAGCCTGCATATTACCGAGCCTAGGACACAGAGGGGTAGCTCCACACTGATGCTGATCAGCGCTCCCCCTCTGTGTCCTAGGCTTGGCGCTCTGTAGCTGTACTGTGCAGCGTGCCAGCCTGACTGAGGAGCCGCAGGTGACTGAGAAACAGTGACTGTGACGGTGCAGGCAGGAGGGTAACGTACTGTCAGTGGAGGGTGGAGCGCATCTCAGGTCCAGTGCCTACCTGCTATGTAGACTGTGCTGAGTGGGTAGGTGCTCCATAGCCTAACCTTCCCCTCCATAGCCTAACCCTCCCTTCCATAGCCTAACCCTCCCCTCCATAGACTAACCTTCCCCTCCATAGCCTAACCTTCCCCTCCATAGCCTAACCTTCCCCTCCATAGCCTAACCCTCCCCTCCATCGCCTAACCCTCCCCTCCATATTCTAACCCTCCCCTCCATAGCCTAACCATCCCCTCCATAGCCTAACCTTCCCCTCCATAGCCTAACACTCCCCTCCATAGACTAACCCTCCCCTCCATAGCCTAACCTTCCCCTCCATAGCCTAACATTCCCCTCCATAGCCTAACCCTCCCCTCCATAGCCTAACCTTCCCCTCAATAGCCTAACACTCCCCTCCATAGCCTAACCTTCACCTCCATAGCCTAACCTTCCTCTCCATAGACTAACCCTCCCCTCCATAGCCTAACCCTCCCCTCCATAGCCTAAACTTCCCCTCCATAGCCTAACCTTCCCCTCCATAGCCTAACCTGCCCCTCCATAGCCTAACCTTCCCCTCCATAGCCTAACCCTCCCCTCCATAGCCTAACCTTCCCCTCCATAGCCTAACCTTCCCCTCCATAGCCTAACCATCCCCTCCATAGCCTAACCCTCCCCTCCATAGCCTAACCTTCCCCTCCATAGCCTAACCATCCCCTCCATAGCCTAACCCTCCCCTCCATAGCCTAACCATCCCCTCCATAGCCTAACCCTCCCCTCCATAGCCTAACCCTCCCCTCCATAGCCTAACCTTCCCCTCCATAGCCTAACCTTCCCCTCCATAGCCTAACCCTCCCTTCCATAGCCTAACCCTCCCCTCCATAGACTAACCTTCCCCTCCATAGCCTAACCTTCCCCTCCATAGCCTAACCTTCCCCTCCATAGCCTAACCCTCCCCTCCATAGCCTAACCCTCCCCTCCATATTCTAACCCTCCCCTCCATAGCCTAACCATCCCCTCCATAGCCTAACCCTCCCCTCCATAGACTAACCCTCCCCTCCATAGCCTAACCTTCCCCTCCATAGCCTAACCTTCCCCTCCATAGCCTAACACTCCCCTCCATAGACTAACCCTCCCCTCCATAGCCTAACTTTCCCCTCCATAGCCTAACCCTCCCCTCCATAGCCTAACCTTCCCCTCCATAGCCTAACCATCCCCTCCATAGCCTAACCCTCCCCTCCATAGCCTAACCTTCCCCTCCATAGCCTAACCATCCCCTCCATAGCCTAACCCTCCCCTCCATAGCCTAACCATCCCCTCCATAGCCTAACCCTCCCCTCCATAGCCTAACCCTCCCCTCCATAGCCTAACCTTCCCCTCCATAGACTAACCCTCCCCTCCATAGCCTAACCTTCCCCTCCATAGCCTAACATTCCCCTCCATAGCCTAACCCTCCCCTCCATAGCCTAACCTTCCCCTCCATAGCCTAACCTTCCCCTCAATAGCCTAACACTCCCCTCCATAGCCTAACCTTCCTCTCCATAGACTAACCCTCCCCTCCATAGCCTAACATTTCCCTCCATAGCCTAAACTTCCCCTCCATAGCCTAACCTTCCCCTCCATAGCCTAACCATCCCCTCCATAGCCTAACCCTCCCCTCCATAGCCTAACCTTCCCCTCCATAGCCTAACCTTCCCCTCCATAGCCTAACCCTCCCCTCCATAGCCTAACCCTCCCCTCCATAGCCTAACCCTCCCCTCCATAGCCTAACCATCCCCTCCATAGCCTAACCCTCCCCTCCATAGACTAACCCTCCCCTCCATAGACTAACCTTCCCCTCCATAGCCTAACCCTCCCCTCCATAGCCTAACCCTCCCCTCCATAGCCTAACCTTCCCCTCCATAGCCTAACACTCCCCTCCATAGACTAACCCTCCCCTCCATAGCCTAACCTTCCCCTCCATAGCCTAACCATCCCCTCCATAGCCTAACCCTCCCCTCCATAGCCTAACACTCCCCTCCATAGCCTAACCATCCCCTCCATAGCCTAACCCTCCCCTCCATAGCCTAACCCTCCCCTCCATAGCTTCCTAAACCTCTGGTCACTGCAGAATGTCCACATCTTAAATGCTGAGAATGGGAACATGTCGACATTCTGCAGATGTGGACTCCGGGAACTGAACATCACAACTGTTGACATTATGCTGCCGACATTGTAGAATGCACATATTTATTTGTAACACACAAGTGTGTTACATGGTTAATGTAAATGGTTAAATGGTTAATTTATAATAGGTATGTGCCTCTCTCACAATCACACATAACAATGACGCTGCCAATGAAGTGTTTCCAGCAGATCATTCATCGCAGGGATGTGATAAGAGCGTGGAACGTGTATTTCCAGACGCTGTACAGCTGTCACCAGTGGAAGCCCCTTAGGCACTCTCGGCATTGAGCCAAAGGGCTGGGTAGTAAGTACATCTAAATATATAGATGACACAGTTATAGACTGAAGATATGAAGCTATTACCATAGATAATACGTGACACAGATATAATGTGCGAAGCTATAGATATAGTGATTGACACTCTAATATAACAAAGAGATTTACATAAAGTAACCAGGGTGAACTCAAATGCTAATAGGAGTGAAGAGACTGTGGCCTGATTCTGAGACATGCCAGCGATGCTGCCATAATGCCCACTGAACAGCCCATTTGTGCCCTGCTAGAGCTGTCCCTGGACGCAATGTCATTAGGTTGACAGTCAATAGGTTGTAGACATCCTATAGATTGTAAGCTTGCGAGCAGGGCCTTCCTACCTCTATGTCTGTCTGTGATTTCCCAGTGTGACCTATCACTGTTGATTCCAACAGGGCTGCCACTAGAAATTGTGGGGCTCGGGGTTGATTTGTAGTCTTCGTCCCCCCCCCCCCCCGTCCCCCTCACTCACCACCCAGCTCTGCTGGTCACTTTGGGGGGATGGGTAGAGCAAAACATAGGCTCCCCCTCCTTTCTGCTGCACTGCCCCTGCTAAATCCTATTGCTCCCGATGTGCTTGTATAGGAGTGCAATCTTCTCCTACACCTTTGGATGTTGGCGCCATTTAAAATATGGTGCCGACTTCTGAGCCAATCAGAGCTCGCGGTTCGGCAGCCAATCAGAGCAGTTGCTGGAATGCAAGCTCTGATGTGCTTACCAGGTGGTGCCGCATTTTAAATGTCTGCCAGTGTCCGGAGGTGAAGGAGAAGCCTGCATTCCAAAACTGCTTCAGCGGGGGAGGGGGGGGGCAGAGCCTGGGACAGCTGTCCCCTCAGTACCCCCTTGATGGCGGCCCTGAATTCCAATTATAAAGCGTATATAAAATTACTGTAAAATGCTGTGCTGTATAAGAAACTGAAAATAAATAAATAAAATAGGTCAAGCACTATTGGTCGACAGACAAAAGGCAACAAAGAGCATTAGGTTGAAATGCATTAGGTCGACTAGTGGGAGTGTTAGGAGTAGGAATCAGGTTTAGGGATTGCAGAGAAGACTTCTTATCCCCTGGGCTTCTTATCCTCAGAACCCCAGAAGATAAGAGGTCTATCCCAGAGTCCCCTGAAGAGGCCCCTAAAGCTGCTGCGGCCGCTAGGAACTGGTCAGTGACCAATAGGGAATGTTGAAATTCTAACATGTACACATTTCATCGTCTACATGATGAATGCTACCATTTTTGTGTCGGCATGAGGAATGTCAACATTGTGACTGTCAAATTTTTTACCCTAACCCACTAGATTTTTATCCTCAAAATGCTATGAGGACTGGAGTTGGTAAACACTCATATATATATATATACAATATACATTAATATAGTCATGCACCATGGGGCTTATTCAGACCTGATCGCTGGGCTGCGGATCTCCTGAACCCAGTGATCAGGTAGCGAGTGAAATCCCGCCCCTGTGCACGGCTGGGCGAATCCGATAACTGCCGTGGTAAGAGGAGTATACTCATTCCACCATCTAATTAATTCCCCCTCCCCATGTGCAGCACCGCTTAAGCTGACTTACTCTGTGCTGCGATGGCTGTGGGGAGATCGGGACTGCTGATAACGCCAGCGTTACTCCCTCCCTATGGCCAGGAGCCACTTGCATTTTCTGGGGCACTCCAAGAAGTGCGCATCATCCATCATGGATTAAAAATATTCCTAAGGGGCAGATGATGAGGTTAAGACGTAATTGTTCCACATTACAGACATACGAAGAGCAAGCCTCCGAACTAAGTAAGTCATTCATTTTAAGGGGTTATCCAAAAGGCCTAATCGAGGGTTCAAAGGATGAAGTCAGGAATTATGATAGAGAAAATTTACTAAAAGGAAAAGTCAAACCTAAAAGCACTGAAGAGAACAGTAGGAAATTTCCATTTATATCAGTGTATAATAGTCAATACAAAGATATAAGGAAAATTATTCAGAAAAATTACCCCATATTGCAAAATGAAAACACACACTTAGGAGTGTATTACCCATAAAGCCATCTTTCATATTTAAAAAGAACAAATCCTTGAAAACTTTACTAGCCCCCATTCTGTTGAGAGATCCAGAGAAAGAGAGTAACCCAGTATCAGGGAACTGGCTCCCTAGCATTCCTAATGGTTGTTACAGATGCGGCAGAAATGCCTGCATTACATGTGATCATATACAGAACAAAACCATCACACTCACAATAGGTAACGAAGCAAAATCCGTCATGGTGAGAGGATTCATTAATTGTAATACGGAGTATGTTATATATATGTTGGTCTGCGGATGCGGCCTTAGATATATTGGCAGGACCACTCGGGCACTAAGAACCCGCTTTCTAGAACATAGGAGAAACATTCTCAATAAAAACCTGTTACATAGTGTGTCACGACACTACAATGAACACCATAAAAGTAATCCACAATGTCTCAAACTTATTGGTTTGGAACATGTAAAAAATGCAAGAAGAGGAGGCAGTAGATATAAGGTCCTATGCAATCAGGAAATTTATTGGATGTTTAAATTTGGATCCCTATTTCCCAATGGGCTGAATGAAGCCCTAGAGTTGAATGTGGTACTCTAATTATGAACTCTATATATATATAAATATTTGCTCACCCTTACCTTCCGCTGAGACTGTATGATATTAAATGTTTGTGAATATATAACACATTAATACACAATACAATAATAATATGTTGGGCGATGTTGGAGCCACAGGATACCTGTGATAGGTTGAACAATTGGTGATACATTGTTTCTGCTCTACCACTTGTATTACCATAGTAACCGTGAAGCTACAAACATCTAAGCCATAGGTAATCACACTCATGATAGGTCGAACAAGTAGCGATACATCACTTCCGGTCTGCTACGTACACATCACTTTGGTAATTATGAAGCCTCTAAACACCTGACTACTACAATAGGCTTAAGTATTGGAGATATGTCACTTTCTGATGAAATTTGTTAAACCAATGTGTAAAATTATGAGCTAATATGCCGACATATGATAGACCGTATGACGGCGATATGCCATTTCCGGAATTGTAGTGCAAAGTAATGTGGGTATTGTAGTTTGTTGTATGTCCTGTTCCGTGAATCGGAACATGTAAAGATTATCCACCTACAGGATACAGTCTAAATAAGCCGAATATACAATCTTATATAACAAGCACAATGCCGTTTCAAGATACCTGGTTGATTTGTAAATATCATGCGAACATGATTTTTCATTCGGTACAGAAGAGCATTATGGGTATTGTAGTTCTAAGTGTCCAGTGGGTATCTATGCCGTATACACTATAATGGTAAGATGTACACCACGATAGGTGACGGAGGTATAGGAAACCAATTGCGATTCTATATATTTCAGTGGAACAATAATTGTAAGATCTGTATAAAATCCGATAGAGGTAGAAAGTATATTTTTATTTATGTTTATTTTTACTTTTATGAATTGAAATACGATTAGCCAATCCATCACTCAAGATCAATACATGTGACTATAATTTGCATACAATGATGTCACAGAGTTGACCCGGAATTAATTCCAGAGGTCGAATTTTTAAATTGAGTTAAAAACAACTTCTGTTAAGGTTTATTTGCCTTTTACTGTTATTAATATACATATATGGTCTGTCTCCGTAGGATTATTAATATATTATAAAGGTTTGTTTTAATTTTTTGAGTGAATCAATTAATTATGCAAAACACTCCCAGAACATACTGGGTATAAATATCAGTTCAGAGCACACAGCAGCATGCCTTGATAAAGCTGTTGTTGGATCAGCGAAACGCGTTGGTGTCGCTGGTGCCAGATCTTGGGAACCCTCTGGAGGATATACCTGCTTATTCATCTGACCACTGCTCCAACAATTGGAATTATCCGGCTCAATTGCACCTCACTGGACATTCCAGGCCACGAGGTCGAAGGTAGGCTACCAAACATCAGCCACTCCCTCGCTGTGCCCAGAGGATTACAAATTGCCGTTACTTTGGATTCCATCCATCTTGTGGGAATAACCACTGTGTGGACAGTGCAGGACTTCTTCAACCACTCTTTCCTCCAATTTCCAACCAGGGACCCATACACACACGTGAGATCTGGTCACCAATTGTGGTTTTTTATAATAACCCAATTCTTCGACTTTTTTACTTAAATATTTTTTATGTTTTAATGTGATCACTATCTTTTGCTCTTTAAATGTGTATATGCACATGAATTTTATGAGAATAATGTATACCAATACATGATTTAATAAATATTTCAACTTTTATTAATTGATTCACTCTCAATAATTTACTGTGAGCGCTGCTTCCAATTTTTGTTGTTTTGCACTGCAAGAAAATGCCAGCGTGCCGCCCACAAACGGCCACCAGCTATCAATCAGCCAGCATACGGGCTGCGATCATAGTCTGTCGCTGGCTGTGATCGCACAGAGGGCTCAGGAAGGTGCACTGTGGACCAATAGCATGTCCTACGATAATCCCCAGGGCGGAGAATTTGCAGCAATGCGAATAAGCCTGAACTGCCCCCATGTCTGCTGCTTAGCTGCGATCACATAACTTAGAAACATAGAATGTGACCGTAGATAAGAGCCACGTGCCCCATTTAGTGCTTAAGCTCACCATCGTGTATCTTTCGTGCATGACACTTCAAAATCACTTAACACTTTAAACCCTTAACCACTAAAAGAAGACACGGACACAAGTGCTGGCGTTTCACAGTAATGTCAAGTTTATTGATTGATTGACAAGTTGACTATTAGATAAGACTATAAGTGGTGGCGGCACTAAACAACGGTCGCAGGTAACATAAACACACACAAACACATACCCAAAAGCCGCTGGTGATCAACTCTCCAACTGGCAACCCACCTATGCAGGTGGCGTCACCCATCTCCTGTCCAGGACGATGAGTTTAATGACATATAACAATGTTGGGAGAGCGCACCCACTAGCTACTTAACTAATACATATAACAAGCGACTGGTCTTTACCGCCGCCCAACATAAAACATAGGGATGGGAGGGAGGAAAAATGCACAAAGAGGGCTGTTACATCATTTCACTGGGTCTTAGCTCCTGCCGTTATGATAAGATGACGTTGCGATGCTTCTGCCTTCTGTATGTGCATTCCTACCAACTATCTAAATATATAAATCAGGTCCTGCCACACCAAAGGTGAGGCCAATCTGAAAAGGGGATGGAGCTAATGATGGACGGGCATGGTCTCCTGTACAGGGCTTGAGGTTTATTTCAGCAACCCCAATTTTAAGCCTTTTTTAAGGGGCATTCCCAGTGCTCCCCTAGCGATTGGGCTGACCCGTGGCTCCTTCATAACACTTCCTCCCTGCACTATAGAGATATCTCTTCAGTGATCTCCTGTTCCCCCAACCAGTGGCAAACGCAGGATTTTTAGAGGGGGGTTTCCAAATGTAATCCAAAGTCTCAAAGTGCAAAGTACGTGAGTCTATACACTGAATACTGTATGGAATAGAGTATTAATATTTAACAGTACAGATCGTCTACACAGTATAGGCTGTTTCACACATTTAACTAAGATAAGTGGTCAAGAAAAGTTTAAACATATCATCATAAATTAATACACAAACAAAGAACCTGTACTTCATGTTCTAAGCTTACAATCTCCCACTTCATGGTAAGGCTCCTGTCTCTTCCTCCTGGCAGCTGCTCTCTGGTCCATTGTGATGTTTGAGGGCTCAGATCCACACACACAGTAAATGTGGTAGAAGAAGCTGGTACACTGGGCATTTGCAGCAGCTCCGCTCTGTCCCTTACACTGCATGGTGTGGTGGCAGCTCTATTGATCATATTTTATACCAGTGCTATTGTTGTCATAATATAAGGCACTTGCCAAGAGGAGGGGGCTTTCCGGGCAACCAGAAACCCCCCCTTGCATTTGCCTATGCCACCTGCCCTCCTTCCTTTCATCCAAGACCATCCAGTGGAAGGCTCAGAGCAGGCGCTCTTGGTTAAAGTTCCAACTAGATGACCTTGTGTTGGTGTAATCCCAATCGGTGCAAAGCAGTCTGAATGCATAACATATCGAGTGGCTCGGAACTTCCCTGAGCGCTGGAAACAGCCAAAGCCAGCAGCTGCCCCTTCTGTGTTGAGTATTTCTGGGGCAGGACAAACCTGCTCTGGTAGGTTTGTCCTGCCCCAGGAAAGTCCACCTCTCAAGGGTTAATCTGGCACTGGGGTGGGCACAGCCATTTTTAGGGCCTGGCATCTTTGTAGTGCAATAGGCGCATGGTATTCTTCCTATTTTGTTTAGCGACCGCTGTTGTTATAGGTTGAGGAGTCGACAGAAGTGTGGACACAGGTAGGCTTATTCTTTCCTGCTGACCTGGCATTGCAGCCACATGAGATGCAGGGATAAGCTTCTGAACATGACTGGTATGAAGTGAAGTGAAATGTAGTATTCACAATTGTACCACTAGATGGCGCCTAACTCTCAATTTTCTCCTACTAGTAACCATAAATCTAACTCATTAATTCATCAAATTTATCTTGTGATAATAATGAAATATTTGCTGTATTGTAAGAAGTCCCTTATTATGTGTTATGTGTCTCCCCAGGGAGTGGAAGAAGAAATATCTCAAATTCTCCGGGCCGCCAACAGAAAGTATGGGGCCTGGCGCACTCTTATCTCTGCCACCCCCCCCTTCATCCATCATCCACCATCAACACCCATGCATTCCTTAAATTACCTAACTATAATAAACAATGGATATTTAGTTCATGTACTGATCAATTGATCAAGGGGGTCCGGCACGGGACCCCACTTTTCTGGAGGTCCTATTCTATTTCTCAAAATAATTATCTTCAAAAAGAAAAGCCGATGACATCATCAAAAGTCTCTTATCCTCAAATACCCTCCCTTAGGTAACTGCACTTCCCAATGTCCCGGTGGCGGCTCTGGTACAGTATCCTTCAGCTCACTGGCGCCTCCTAGTGCAATATCATCACATTTCAGACTGAGCAATCCACCGAAAATCCAAAATGCACACCAACGAAATGTACAGTAAAAGCCACCGTATGTCTTATATGAACCTTACAGTATATCATCATTATAAGATCCCCAGATGCAGAGGTGGGATCCAGCCATCAAGATCACCTCTGCTATGTGTGAAGATAAGATCAATGAAGATAATATACGGTATGATATCTTTTTAAACATTTATTTCACAAACACTGTAAACGTACAATTAAGTTTAAGAAGTGAAGCTTATATGAGAAACAATTAAGAGATAGCAGTCCCAGATGAGTCACCAAGCAGGAGAATTGGCAGGATAATCCCTCAACGCGTTTCGTCCTATAGAAGTGTTCAGGACTTCCTGCTGAGTGATTCCATCTGAGACTGCAGGTGGGGCAGATGTAACATGTCAGAGTTAGATTTGGTGGGGTCTGTTCAAACTGAAATCTAAATGGCAGTGTAAAAATAAAACTGTCTAAAATCTGTGCGCTACATGCGAAAGCAGACAGTATTTACACTGCACAGAAACAATATCAATGTTTTTGCTCTCCTTGCATGGTGTGTTCCAGACACAAAATGACTTGCTTTTTTGCTTTACTGAATCTGGCCTATGGCCTGGAACAGCATCATGCATTGCAACATCAGTGATGTAGAAGGGATTACTGGAAGGGACCAAGTGACAGGGTAACTGCAGTCAGGGGGGATGTTGATGCGGCCAGTTCAAGCAAGATCAAGAAAACAATGCAAAAGGAATAATATACACTGTGGCCCCCATTTTTAGTGTCTTGAATCCCTGTGGCCACTCTGAAAACTTGGGGCCTGGTATAGTTGTCCGGGGGGACTTGCTTACCTACCCGGGGGGGGGGGGGGGGGGGGAGACGGACCCAATATTCGGGAGCCTCTTGGCCTTTCAGGGAGGCAAAGGCAAGTATGCTCTCTGCATTCATATTGGCATGTACTAATGCCGTATGCATGAAGATTATGGCAAAATATAGCTCTTGCGTAGGGTTGCCACCTCACACATCATTGATTCCAGGAGATTGCCCCCACCCCACCTTATACGCGCGCCGAAGGTGCGCCCGCTCCCGGAAAGGTGGGTGTGGTCTCATAAAATGGGCGTGACCTCTTCAGAAAAGTGGGAGTGGTCTCTAATACAGCCATGTAAACAGCCTAGTACCTATATATTACTCATACCCAGGGCTATTTTTCAGCAGGCTCCAGCAGGAACGGAGGCCCTTATTCTAGTTCACTCTTTCTGACAAAATATTTCTTAGATGGACAAAACCATGTGCACTGCAGGTGAGGCAGGTGTAAAACCCCACCCAAATCTAATGATCTCTGCACAAGTAACACCTGCCTCACCTGCAGTGCACATGGTTTTGTCCATCTAAGAAATATTTTGTCAGAAAGAGTGAACTAGAATAAGGGCCTCCGTTCCTGCTGGAGCCTGCTGAAAAATAGCCCTGCTCATACCTATATATTACTCATCACATCTAGTACCCATACATTACTATACATCGCATCTAGTACCTGTACATTACTAAGCATCAATGTACATAGCACATATCCATTACTATGCATCACCCACATATTACTATACTAGCTGACCCGCCCGGCGTTGCCCTGGAAAACCTTGGGGTTTTTTATTTCCAAAATTGCTGAAAAATGTCATTTTACAGTATGCTGTGCCAAAGACCTAAGATTGTAATTTGTTAAAGATTCCACCATGATGCTAGAATGTGTTTGCATTGATACAGCAATGAAATCAGGTGTGGTGTTGTTGTTTGAAACACAACGCTCCTGAGTTGATAACTTGTATGTGTTGATGAATTCCACATCCCCCCTGAGATTTAGCACCTACTGTATGACATATCCTCCAACATCTGAGGGTCAGAAATCGGTACAAAATCAGAAAGGGACGTGGCCACACCTCCATTTCTATACTTTCAAATTGTACAGTTTCTAGGGTGTGTAATTACAGGCGCTGAGTGCGTGGAGACCGGGGTGGGCGTTACTTACCGCGCCATCATTAATTAAAAATTCACTGCTCCCTGCCACTGCCGCTCCCCTCACCGATCCTCCCTGCAGCAGTCTCTGAGGTCTGGAGATCTGTAAAGCACATGCACCGGGCGTCTCTACCAAACAGTGGGGCAGCCCCTGAGTGTGGGAGCAGGTCTGCGGCCCTGGCCACATGACGTCATGACGCGAGGCACGCTACCTGGTGTCACGGTTGAAGATTCAGATGGGGTTGTGTGATGCACAGGGACTGGAGACGAGGCAGTAGCAGTAGGGTTAAAACGAGCGGGTTTAATCAATGATGTCATACAGGGACTCAAATACTTCTTTGAGATAAAGACAGGCAAAATAATAATGAGTAGCAATGATAAAGAATGTCCAGATAACAATGATGACGAATATCCAGAGTACAATGATTAGGAATGTCCAGATAACAATGATGACGAATATCCAGAGTACAATAATGAGGAATGGCTGAGACCTGAGGATGCTGGAGACGGATTCTTGGAAGATCCAGGAGCGGGACCAGAGTTAGGAATCCAGGAGGTAGTACCCAAGAGTACCAGGGAGAAGCTGGCGACCAGCGTGACTGAAATAAGCGATGGGGTCAAATAGCCAATAGCAAGCTGACGGGCACAGCGGGAAATAGCAAGGGCACAATGAGTCAGGAGCCTTCCAGGAAGTGCACGGCACAGAAGATTCTTTGCACTGACACTGAGCTACCTAGGCAGATCCCCTTTATGCAAAGAGGGCGGCTGCCATTGGCTGTCACAGTGAAACAGGTGAGACTACCTGACCTGGCCCAATCCCCTGTTTGCCCTCAAGCAAGATGGTGGAGCTGGCCTCCCGGCATCTATAGCCTTAGAGCAGGACCATGCTGCAGATTCCCATGCTGCCTTCCAACACTGCCGGACCTCTGCCTACCGCCTCACCTGACATGGAGGCCGACACACACCAGCCAGCAGCGGACACGGACGGGTGAGTACAGTACCCGCCTTGTACCACCGCGGCGGCGTGTGACACCTGGACTGCAATGTACCACTGGGAACGGGTGCAATGGGCCAAATTCTTCACTCTACCCGCTGGGCCAATCCACCGATCCAGCCATCGCAATCATCAATGGGTGTTTTGATAAGGTTTGGAGTGTAAGAAGTTGAAGAATAAGACTGAGATGAAGATTTGCCATGTTAAAGTGTACAATTTACTCAATAAATCGTGAAAATAAATCTAAGTGTACATAGAAGTACAATCAATAAATGTAAGTAGGATTAAAAAATAAGTTCTGATTCAAACTGATAATTGTTTGGATGGGGGTGGGTTGCGAAACAAATCTATCGGTGGGGGTATGGATATTGTGGGCATAATTGGTGTTTGGTACACCTACAGGGGGTCCCCAATTGATGGGATTTTCACTACAGTGTCATGGTCACAGTGTCACCATAAGGGGATTCCCAATTGGGGTCCAGGTGGTCTTGTAGGGACCCTTTACAATCCCGTAGGTCTCTTCTCCTTGAGCTTACAGTCTCCCTTAATGATAGTCAATCACTGAGGGAGACCGTAGGCTCCAGGAGAAGAGACCAACGGGATTGTAAAGGGTCCCTACAAGACCACCTTGTGTATTGATAGTCGCGCTGTCCATCACCGCTCACCGCCGCCCACACACCTGGCACAAGGGACTGCTGGAGCTGCCTCCTCCTGTGTATTGATGGCTCTGCCGCTTCCCGGCCTGCTGGCTTCGGGCAGTGGCAATGCCGGGCCCGCAAAGGCTGTGGAGGCTTTTTCACTAACCCGGATTCCGGGAGAATCTCGGAATCCGGGAGACTGGAAAAGCCTCCTGGAGGGTTGCGACCACATCCGGGAGAATCCCGGAAATCCGGAAGAGGTGGCAACCCTACTCTTGCGGTAATGGCTATACTTTGTGATGGTGATTAATGAATTACAAATCTATGAAAAATAAAATAAAAAACACTGCAATATTGTAAGTATCTACAGTGTATTATATGTAAGAAAACACTTCAATGTAAATGCTTCATTTGGTCCTCTTGGGTCTAACGTAACTAATGAATTTTTTGCAAGACAATAAATAAAGGATTACAGATGGCCACCACTAGGGGGCAGTATAACTTCTTAAATTCGCCACTGATGCTGTGGAATATTATGCGTACTGCTAAAGAAATGTCTTGCAACAGGATTATCACAGTTTTGCTCTGCCATTTTTAGAAATCTAGTGATTGATTTGTGTTCAGTAATAACTTTAATAGCTGTTTAATGGTATCGGTTCACATTGTACTAGTGGTGAGGTAAATGATGATCCTGTAGTAGCGCCATTATAATTCTACTCCATATTGAAATATTACATGTCGCTGCTAAATTCATATTTGTAGGTTAACCCAATATTTTTCGAACCTGTTGTGTGGTTGTGGAGCAGCGCAAGTGCAAGACCCATCCTGAGCATGTAAAGAATGTGTCTAGCGATGTCATGACTAACAGTCTTAGGTCCTCTGCTTTTCTCCATCTATACTTCCTCTCTTGGCAAACTAATCAGCTCTTTCAGATTTCAGTATCACTTATATGCGGATGATACTCAAATCTATCTATCAACCCCAGAGTTGTCACCAGTGGTTTTGGGTCGAGTCTCTGAATGTCTCTCTGCCATCTCATCTTTGATGTCTTGTCGCCAACTCAAACTAAATTTTTCCAAAACAGAATTACTTATATTCCCGCCAACTAAGAACAGTTACCGTCCTGATATTTCCATTACTGTTGACAACTCGGCAATCTACCCTACCCCACAAGCTCGTTGCCTCGGGGTCATCCTCGACTCTGAACTGTCCTGTCTTCCCCACATTCAATCTGTCACCAAATCATGTTACATGCATCTAAAAAACATATCCAAAATACGACCGTATCTCACACAAGACACTACTAAATCTCTTATCCATGCACTCATTATATCCCGCATTGATTATTGCAATAGTCTCCTAACTGGTCTTCCCAAGAACAGACTCTCGCCACTGCAATCCATTTTAAATGCTGCTGCTAGGCTGATCTTCCTTTCAAGACGCTCATCATCTGCTGATCCGCTCTGCCAGTCCCTCCATTGGTTGCCTGTATCTTACCGTATTCAATATAAAACACTTCTACTCGCATATAAAGCTATTAACCATACTGCACCAGCATATATCTCCCTACTTATCACAAAATATCTCCCATCCCGACCACTCCGCTCTGCACAAGATCTGCGTCTCTCTTCTGCACGGATCACCAGCTCCCATTCACTATTACAGGACTTTCATGGGGCTGCTCCCAGCCTATGGAATGCCCTTCCACGCACAATAGGACTCTCCACTAGCCTCCAAACTTTCAAGCGTTCCCTGAAAACTCACCTCTTCAGGCAAGCCTATCATATTTAAGTTCTACACGCATAACCCTCTGAGGTACTTATGTATTATTAGCTTCCTTCTGGACTTGTAACTTGGTGGGACTGCTATGCTATTACTGGTGCTTGTCCTTGTGTTTCTCTCCTATGTCCCTATAGATTGTAAGCTTGCAGCAGGGCTCTCCTACCTCCAAGTCTTTCTGTTGTTACCCAGTTTGTTTTATCACTGTCTACTATTGTACAGCGTTATGGAATCTGCTGCGCTATTTAAGAAACTGTAAATAAATAATGGTAGGGGGAAATCAGTTCCTACCCCACCACCATCCTGCACAGTAATTCCAACTGAAAAATCTTTCCTAGCAGCTTCATTTTGTGACACAGCGTATGTGATGTCATGGCATCACCGCGGCTGAAGTGAAGAAGGGCCACTTAGAGGAGCAGGCTCTGTGCATTCTGAAGACCGGGCGAGTGGGGTCTGGAGGGATACAGAGAGCAGAGGAAGCTGCTGGAGTGATACAGGGCCTGGAGCTGCTGGAGGGACATGTGTATAAGGGATAGGTGTATAAGGGGCACTACTACTGTCGACATCTTGTGTAAATGACACTAATGTGTGGCTTAAATGTATAAGGATTATTACTGTGTCATAATGTGAATAAGGGTCACCACTATGTGGTTTTATATGAATCAGGGAAACTACATGCAGTGTAATATAAATATGATTATACTACTGTGTGGCATAATTTAGATTGGGTGTACTATTGTGTGACCACACCCCTTCCTTGCGAGACCACTTTCCCCTTATAAAGTATGGGAGGTAGGGCACAAATTTTAGTTTGTCACTGGTTTAAGCTCCGCCAAATGGGGAGGGAGGGGGGGGGGGAGTCAGTGGCAGGGGAAATGCATTCCACTACCTCTCAGGACCACTTTAACCCTTTCAGTGTGAAAGGAAATTTGTGAATACTGGCAAGCAAACAATTTTATTAACAACATTGCTGTAAGAGATCCTTAAGATATCTGGAAAAATTGCCAGTGCCGCTCACAGCGACTGTTGTTTCTTTGGGTTAATGTTTAACACAGTCAATGTGAGCGATTCCGTCATTTTTAGCGGAGATTTTGAAGATCACTCACAGAAATGTTGTCACCAGAGGCAGAACTCTGGGAGGCAATGGAGTCATCTGCCACAGGGCTCCTGTTCCCAAGGGTGCAGCTCTCCTCCCCTGCAAGTTTAAATCAGTTCATTGAAAGCTGTCAATATGGGTTCTGTGGCTTTCTCCCCCTCCTAGCAGGACTATAGAAGCCACAGTCTGTTTATTTTAAACATTATATACATAACATACATATATACACACATGCATGCTTACATATATTTATATAATGTGCTATTTGTGTGCCAGGGACATGCAGGCAGGGGAGGCAGTATCTTATTATTTTTATTATTATTTATGAGGTGGGACACTGTCAGAGTCTAAGAGGCAGCGGGAGCTGTGCCTCCCACTGACAATTGGAAAATATCAGCAGCGGGGGCAGGGCTAAGCCGCAGGGAGAAATTAGGCTGAAAAGCCCATTAAAAAGCAATGAAAAATCAGCATCTACACATCTGCCTCAGTGACAGGGACGAACGCCCCTGGGACTGGGGCAGATGTGATAGGACAGTGGATTAGGCTGTCACACACTGACAGCCTGTATCCACTGTCACGCTAAGCTGTGGTGGCTGCGCTGTCCCCCGAGACCCCACCAACAGGCATGGCTTCCCTTCCTCCCCCCCCCCCCCCCCCCCGCCACCAGAGTGGTCCCGGAATCGGCCCGACTCACCACCCTCCTCCTCCTCCCGCCGCCACGGTGCTGCCGGGTGGCCCGGCTCTCCAGCCTCCACAGCTAGCGCCCCAGCTTATGCATGTCAGGGTGGCCAGGCTCACCTCCTCCTCCCGCTGCCATGGGACCCGGCCTCCCTCCCTCCTCCTGATGCTGCTGGAGCCCCGGCATCGGCATTTCAGGATGGCTCCTCCCGTTGCGGCCCCGCCGAGTGGCCTAGCTTTTCTCTCTGCTGGAGCCCAGGCATGGGCCAGGACAGTGACAGCGGGCGACGGCTGTACCCCTGTCTCTGCCAGGTGACCCGGCTCTCCACCCTCCAATACATGAGCGACACAGGTACAGGAAATACTAAGTGGGACTTCCTTACATATTGGTTAGCTTATGTGTGTTCTATTCATATAACAGTGTAACAGTAAATGTATTAACTATGTATGCATTTGACACATGTGCCTACCATAATTTTTGGAAGTATCATTGAATATACCTAGACTTAATATCTAGATATTGATACATGTTATCTAACCTTCCATAATATACAAGGTCAGACATAGTATAAGTTAGACAAAATCCTTCTTTCATTATAAAAGGAACTACGCATTAAATCATTCTGAGGCAACTCCCCCGCCAAATTGACTAGAATCTCCTAGAACTGAATAATAGTTTTAAACATCCCAACATCTCATGTGTACCTTAAGCATGTCATAACATTTGTAAACTTAACATAACTAAACCTGAAATAAAGACTCGGAGACATAGGTTTGGCAGAAATTGTTAACTGATTTATTTGTAGCAACTTTTAAGCTAATTTGTTTGTTTGAATAGTTTGATTTAATTAATTTGATTTAATTAATTAATTAATGGTGGCCAAGAAAGAACGGCCACAAATGTAACTCCACCCCAATTCTGACGTAACTGGCCTAACTCAAAAATACAGGCGGTATCCAACTCTACCCACACATTGACTACCCACCCAGCCGGGTGGGGACGCTGTCCCCGACACGGGTGATACAGCGAAAAGGCCTAAGCCAATGAGAGGTGAGTGCACCGCAAACAAGCCATCAAAACGCCCACAAAAACCTGTGGTGTGAGCTAATTGATTAAACTGCCGTTCTTTCCCGCCAAAGCGGGGGATTTAACTAAAAATACCCCCGCCCCGCCACCCTCTAGACAACAAAATCTAATACACCTAGCAGACCCTCCAGAAACATAAACAAACCCTCACCCGCCAGGTGAACCCCATCCGGCCTAAATAGGTGCTGACGCCCAAATCTTATCATGGCATTAGGAACTACAGCCCCCCCATTCTCCAGCACCCAAAGAGCAACGGCCGGATTAAGCTTTTTCCGAGCTTCATCAATCGCCCTGGGGTCCCTAGCACCCCTCCAAGCAAGCCTAGGAATCACATAGGACCAAACGATGGTGCAAGACGGCCAAGCTGATTTAATGGCAGCAAAATCCTCTAAGATCAGGTGCCGCAGCTCTAATTGGGACATTTTCCCGAGGTCATTGCCACCCAGATGTATAGCCAAAACTTCAGGCAACCCGTAGCGGCGGACATTCACCATCAAGAATGCCCGCAGGTCCTTCCAAGACATACCCGGACACCTAACCACCTAACCTCCCGGGAGCAGGCACAGGGTGGACCTTCACCTGCAGAGACTGACCTAGCTGCCCAGTATACAAAGGAATGGCCGACTACCCAGACCCTTTGCCTATCGGTTTCCAGACCTGAGGAAGATATAAAAAAGAGGGGATTAGATTGAATTCTCTGTGAGGCCTTATTACATATTAGGAGGATCTGCCAAAAAGAAAAAGAAAATTTTGCATATATATACATAATTGAGGCACAATAATTAAGGTGCCATAAGACATGCTCCAATCACAATTGGAGCCATACTGGGAGACAATGGGAAAGAGACAAACAAGGGAGGTAGGGGTATTGGAAGGTAAAGGAATGACGGGTGTACTCGGCCGGAGGAAAACGACTGGACCTGCTGAGGGACTATAATTAACTATAACCAAATTAGAGGGCAAGATTCAGTCCGTCAGGTCAGGCAAAAAGCGAAAAAACTCCGGACGCTGGCCTAATGGCAGAGCGTAGATAGCCCCCGAGTAGGAAGGACATAGGGCAGGGGAACAGAATGAGCATTCAGGCACAGGCAGGCATAACATACAAGCAGAGGCATGACATACGAGCACAAGCACCTTTCAGGGCAGGAGGTGAGGTCTAATATACTTCCTATAGCTCGCAGAGCGCCACCTGCCTAACGCCTTGATGTCATTAACTGGCCAGCCAGCAGCTGCGGCAGAGGTAGCAGCCCCAATCCTAAAGGAATGAGTTCCAAACTCCCTCGGTGAAAGGCCCAACCGTTCAAGGCAGCGCCTCAGCATCCATCGAAACTGGTAAACCGTCAACGGAGACCCATTATAATGCAATAGCCAGGAGCCATCCAGGGCAGGCCTGACCTCCGCATACAGGGATGCTAAAGCCACCGGGCAAATGGAGACCGGGACAACCGGTGTCACTGAAGACCACCTGCCTCTAGCTGACTGGTCAGTTTTAGACCGCCTAATTCTGAACCACAACGCCCCCGCATCTAAACGAATATCTGATACTAAAAGCACTGCCTCGCGGGATTTACCTGGGGAAACTAACTCAGAGATCCTAAAAGCCCCATTAAACGCCATGGAAAAGGCCAACCTAAACAAAAGAGACTCAAAAGCGGAGTCCGCGCAATGACCCACTGCATCCAATAAAGACGGGAGCAGTGACGCATCGATGGGCCTGCGACAATCAGGGCTAACCGGAGACAAGCGTGCCCAGCCCTTCATAGCTTTAACCACCAGGAAACACTTCGTACAGTCAGGCAAACCTTTGAGCTTAGCAAAAAAGGCTATCCCAGCCAAATAACGCGCAGCCACTGCCCTGGATCTACCCGTGCAATACAATGACCATAAAAAGGACAACAAAAGACGCTGCCCATGCCTACCTGACTGAGCTGCCCCTCCCGCGAACGCTTCCCATTCTGTCCAGGCCGCCCGATAGTTCCTAAGGGTGGCAGGGGCCAATGAGGATTCTGCTAACCCCTCCAGTCCGACCCGATCACCTGCCAAACATAAGAGGGGCAGGGCACCCCGACATCATCAGCCTGAGGAACAAGCTCCCGAAAACTTTGCCATTGGAAACGGGAGAGGGAATCGGCGACTTCATTCTCAACACCAGGGACGTGGCGAGCCCTGAACAGGATATTATGCCGCAAGCACTGCAGTGAAAGCTGCGCCAACAGACGCAAAACTAATAGGGACCTGGCCTTCTGATGGTTAATCGCATGCACAGCACTAAAGTTGTCACACCAGAACACTAAACTCCTATTTGCCAAGCGTGAGCCCCAGATTTCCATTGCGACCATAATGGGAAAAAGCTCCAGCAACAACAGGTCCTTAGTGAGACCCCTTTCAAACCAGTCACCCGGCCACTTCTCAGCGCACCAGTGACCGGCCAGAAAGCAGCCAAAACCCACCGAGCCTGAAGCATCCGTGAACAGCTGCAGCTCACTATTAGCCACTGCGGGAGCCAGCCAGATGCGCACCCCATTGAACTCCTCTAAAAAGGAAGCCCACACAGCCAGGTCACGCCTAGTCTCGGCTGACAGGCGGATGAGGTGGTGAGGCTTGCTAACCCCGGCAGTGGCCCTCTCAAACTTCCTGCAAAACAACCTCCCCATGGGGATCACCTTGCAAGCGAAGTTCAGCTGTCCCAAAACTGATTGAGCCTGTCGCAGGGTGATCTTATTCCTGGACCTACACAGCTCGACTGCCTCACGCAACTTAGCGACTTTGTCGGCCGGCAAGCTGCAAAGACCCTCTACCGTATAAATCTGGATCCCCAGAAAAGACAAACGGGTAACCGGGCCCTCAGTCTTGTCATCGGCAATAGGCACCCCGAATTGTTGGAAAAGGGACTGCAAGGAGGACAGCAGGCGAACACAACGGTCAGAGCTGGCCGGACCGACACATAAGAAGTCATCGAGGTAGTGAGCGAGCCCGCTCTCCCCCGAGGACTGCTCCACGCACCAATGCAAAAAGGTACTGAACTTTTCAAAAAATGCACAGGATACTGAACACCCCATCGGCAAGCACTTGTCGATGAAATATTCGTCACCTATGCGGAAGCCCATGTACCTAAAAGCGTCGGGATGCAGCGGGAGCAAACGGAAAGCCGACTCCACATCCACCTTAGCCATGAGAGCCCCCCGTCCAAATGACCGGACCATCGCCAAAGCATCATCAAATGACTGATAAGTCACTGAGCAACGCTCGGCAGGAATGGCGTCATTAACAGAGAGCGCCGTGGGGTAAGAGAGATGCTGGATGAGTCGGAATTTCCCAGGGACCTTCTTCGGCACCACCCCCACCGGCGATATGACCAAGTTCGCCAGAGGGGGCGTGGCAAAAGGACCAACCATGCGTCCAAGCTGTACCTCCTTCATCACCTTCTCCCACAACACGGAGGGAAGCGCTCTAGCAGATTGCAAATTCCTGAAAGCGCCCCCTTGCACCTCCCCCACTACAGGAAGGCGAAAACCTACGCTAAAACCATCCCACAGGAAAGCGGCCGCTTCCCTGTCCGGGTACGAGCGGAGCCATTCGGCCATGGCCTCCACCCGCACCGGCGTAGCCGCCCTATCGAGCGCCCCCACCTCCGGCAGGCTTGGGGGCAGTGCCAGCGCCCGCCCCTCTGGAGGGGCGGGACCCTCGAAAGCAGGTGGCAGCAGGGTGGTTCCCCGAGCAATTGATGCACAGGTGTTTATACTTGCACCGGGAACCCAGCTGACAGGTGGAATTATTGAAGGCAAAGCACTTGCCCTTAGCGGCCCCCAGGGGAGCCGGCTTGCCCGCTCCAGGGAAGCGGCGGGCGGCAGAAGACTCCGCCGCCGGCCGCTGCTGCGGGAGGGAAGCCGACGTGGAGGGGGGAGCGGCCGCTGCAGCCTCTATCGGGTCTAAATGCACGCGAGCCACCTCCATCCAAACCTCAACGTCCTTACAGCCCAGGTCTAGGATATGCAGGCAATCCTGCTTACGCCTAAACTGCTCGTCGTACGTGCGCCAAGCATAGCCCCCGTACTTTCGCTGCATTTCATGTATCATGTGAATGTAGCGTATTACGTTAATGTGCTCATCCGGCCGATCTTCCAGATAGCAGGCCGCGAAAACACAAAAACCTGCCAGCCAGTTGTCGTACGACCTATAAGAATCAGAGCCTATGCCGCCCTTATCCTTGGCTGCCTTAAAGGCCTTATTGGTGTCCTCGGTCAGGCTGAACACATCCACGTAATCCCCTTTCTCGATCTTACGTCTACAACTCTCCCTCAGCCCCCTCAAAACTGCGGTATAGTCACAGTGTACCACCCCGGGCTGATTCCTCCTCTTCCTTTCCCTCCGGGACAGGGTGCCTACCTTCCTACGCTTAACGTGGCGAGCGCGTCTTCCAGCCTCCCTCTTAGCATATTTGGCCGCCCTCTTGCGAGCCTTCGCTGCGCTACCTACATCAGACCCCCCAGCGGATGAGGAGGAGGAAGTGGAAGAGTGGCTATCTCGGGAGCCCCCCGAAGAGGAACTCCCCCTATCGGACCCTGAACCGTACTCCGAAGAGTCCTCACCTGCTGACTCCGGCTGAGCAGCCCAAGTGTCATCGTCCTCTTCCAGGACATCTGGATCATCCGAACCTGAGCCGGACCCGTACTGCTCGCCCGCAGGCAACCCGCCATCGTCATACTCTGGCGGTGGAGAAGCCGGAGCCCTGCGCCTCCCACTATGGGGCCGTCTTCGCCCCGCGGCGGAATTCAGGGGTGTAGCAGACCTGCCAACGGCAGGCCCCCTATCCCTCCTTGCTCACCGCTGCCGAGAGCAGCCAGGCCTGGGATCCGTGAGGGCTCCGGAGGACCTGCGCCGTGCAGAACCGTGTCCCCCAGTACGCGCCGGCCGGCCACCCGCCAGGGGTGCCAGGGCACCCGCCATTGAGGACAAAGCTGCCGAGAGTGCGGATGGATCAAAGGCCGGAGCATGAGACCCTACCCTGGAACCCGCCCCGGACCCCAAAGAGGATCCGGTGCGGCCCTCGTGGCGCCAGGCCCTATGCCTCCCACCATCGTCCCTAGCCGCCCCCAGGTAGCCCCAGCCCCCGATGGACTCAGGCGCCCGGGCATAAGTGGGCACATAACCAGACCTGCGTCTGGGAGAAACTCCATCACTGCGCTGCCGTCCCCTATATGCCTCCCGCGGGGACCCTGACCTACTGGCTGACTCTCCTCTATTCCCCCGCGCGTCGCCCGCATAAGCCCGACCACGTCCTGACTCTGTCAGAGCCAGAACTGACATGCTGGTGTGATGGGGACGGGGCCTGCGCTGCAGCCTGAGGCTGGGCGCCACCCCGCGCAGCTCTCCTGACACCCGCCGCCACCGTCCTGGACCCCCTCGCACCTCTCCCAGACCTGCCGCCCCGAGCTGCGCCCGACGCGGCGCCCCTGGATGACGCACCCCTGCCACGCGTCACACCCGCGCGACTCCCAGCAGCCGGACGCGCGGCGGATCGACCCGCCGACGCAGGCGGAGAACCTGCGCCAGCTCTAGAGGACCCCCGGGCACGTCGGCGTGGAGCAGCGGGTGAGTGCGTGCGGGCCGGGGGAGACAGCCCAGGGAGCGCATCAGACGCATCCAGGCCACCGTCCTCCGCGAAGCGCGCGGGTGGACGGGCAGACCGTCTGGGCCGCGGTGAGGGGGCACTAGCTGACATACCTGGCACAGTAGCGGGGTACAGGGCGCGCTGGGTGCAAAATTACTTCACAAAGCAAGAGCTCCAAACTGCGACTTTCTCCACTGAATTCTGCAGGAAGAAGAGGAAATCTCCTCCCCTTCCTGCTATTATCAATCAGTCACCACTGCCAGACCTATGTCCTTATTGGCTCTCCGAGTCACATGCCTCTCAGTGTGACACGCAGATGTGGATGTTTGACTCACTCCATGTCAAGTGTTGGCATTTCGTTACTCTTTTCTTCTTTTATCAAATACGATAAATAAGTCCTAGTGCTTTTGCTCTCTTTGTACTTCTCCTTCAAAAGTAACTAGTGCTTCAGCCCTGTGTCCCCACTGTCACTCTCCAGTCTATCACTGTCCCGCGTCCCCCTCTGTCACTTTCCCCGCGTCCCCCTCTGTCACTCTGTGTTTATTACTTTATAGGACTCATTCCCATTTCAGAAAAGCGCCTGCCTCACCTGACACTAACCTCACCGCACATCACTGGTGTGTGCGGGGGGAGGGGCACCAATATTTATCTTGCCTCCAGGCAACTGGGCGAACTTACGCCAGTAGTTGGCACTCAAAGGGTTAAGCCCTGTGTACGTCTAACTGTGATTAAGTAGACAGGACATAGGGAAGTACAGGGACACTGTAACACATTCATAAAATTGTGAACAGTTAAGTCTCCTTCACACTATGCGATCCCGGCAGGGCAGAGGCAAGGCCCTTATTAACAATGCACTCCCTCATCTGTACATGTACGGAGGATGGTTCCCGCATCGCCCGTGGGGCAGAGCGTACACAATGGGCAACATAATGACCCATATCGCTCAGAAATGCCAAAATGAGCAATATCGCTCATTATGTCACCTAGTCTGTATGGGGCTTTACTGTTTCTTATTCCCTAATTGTGAATGCTCCGCTGGCACTGATTGGTGATGTCATATAGGCCCTGATTCTAATTGTGTCGTTCCCTTGCGCATGTGCACCGAAGATTTTTCGGGACTGAGCATGCGCGTAAACTTGTATGCGCATGTGCAGCTGCTTTGTGCGAGTGGGCACGGTGAATTGCTTATTCGGTGGCCCATTTGCACCTATCAGTGTGGGCGGGGGTCGTGGGGTAGCGGCAAGGGATAGCGCCCATGGAAACATCCAGAGTTTCATGGGTGTCCCCATGAAAGCGCTGCGCATTCCCTCGCTAATGCGGCCGTGACGCTAAAGCGGGGGGGCGGGCAGCTGACGTACAACGGCACCGCAGAGCTAAGGTCAGCAAAGGCTGACTCAGATCTACGAGCACTTGCAAAATCATTCCATGACCAGCAAAATTGGCATGCGTGGGGGGGGGAAGGGGGGGTCGGGCAATCAAGCATTTGGGGTTTCGGTGACCCGCAAAGCTGTGAAGTTCGCAGTCAATGAGAATGACCTCCTTAGTGTGTTTACACAGATTTTTGGGGTTTTATTGCATGAAATCGTGGCGTTGCATTCGCTGTATTAGAGGGGTTTAGCAGTTTTATGGGTGCCTCCTATCCGTACCATTTGTTGCCAAAAATAGTTAAAAACAACATGGGCACAGGTGTATCTGGCCGATGCCCAGTGCGAACAAGCCGCATTTGCTTACTAATAGCAACAAGTACTCATCTTAATGATGCCACCTAGTTATCTAATGAGGGTAAGGTCACATTTCAGGTGGAGCAAATAGATATTTTGACCATTTACGTAGTAGGGTTGGTCTTTGTTTGCCATTACACACTACAACAATGAAATGACCTAGGTGGGTTTACAAAGGTTACAATGAAAGACAACGAAACGCAGGTACATCTGAATCTAATTTTAGAAGACATCAAACAATGGAGGCAGCTGAATCACCAATCTCCGAGTTCCCAGACTTGCCCTGTCCGTATCGCACAGTGCCGACTGATGTAAATGAATTAATGACATGAGTACAATAAATGGTAATGACAGGGGAAGGATGACATGAGGAGGTGTGTTCCCTGGGGCAGTTTGCAGGCTCCTAACAACACATTTTTCACTCGCAGGTCATGAAGGATGGGATTTTTGCTGTCAGATAACATAGTAAGTTGTAGAACAACAATTAGGAAGCACATTGTAGGATTAGAACCTGTTCACTTTAGTAATCTTTAGTTAAATTCAGTATAATCCTATATATATATATATATATATATATATATATAGCAGCAACTGCCGGTGTAGTCTGCAGTTTTTTGTGACCGTTTTGTTATTTTGTAGAACTACAAGACCCTGCGGGACCATTAATGCCCCGCATACTGGGACTTGTTGTTCTCCAAGTCCCTACATGCAGTGCAGGCTTGCTGGGATTTGTAGTTCCACAGCATACCACAATAGTTAAACTCTTTACTTTACACCAAAACCATTAGCCTGGTGCCCACCCCCCTGGGGCACCGGGGACAGCCTTGGGCTTCAGCCCAGGCTGGAGTAATTCTGGAGGAGGGACCCCTTTATTGTGGGGGGCCCCACTCCCCCAGGGTTTCAGCCCAAGCTGAACAGTCAGGCCAGAACTAGTATAAGTAGTTTCCCCAGGCTGTCGCATTACTCTGCATTAGCCCTCTATGTGACCTGCTTTTAAATTGTCCTCACTGAGAGGAGCCAGGAGAGGACAAGCAGGTGGGCTAAGATGGGGTGGAGCTGAAGAAATCGCATCATTAGAATCCACCCACTTTTTGCTAAAGGCAGAGAATCATGCATATTTTAATAAGCGAGTAACATAAAATGACGTCACAAGGACCCTCCGCGGATATGGATCATTAGGTCACAAGAGAGTGGTCAACAAGCATTGGGTCGACACCATTAGGTCGACATTCTGAAAGGTCAACATGGGTCTAGGTCAACAGGTCATTAGGTCGACACAAGCATTAGGTTGACATGGGCAAGATCGACAATCAAAAGGTCGACATGAGGTTTTTCCACAGTTTTTTTTACCCGAATGTCAACACAGTCAACATGGACACTGAAACATAGCACCGTGTACCCTTGCCATACTATAGGTACACTATTTTATTCTCCCACCACGTCCTAGTGGATGGTAGGGCATGAAATACCGCCTGTTGGCACATGTCGGCTCAAAAAACAGTGGAAACCCCAATGTCAACCCTTTGACTGTTGACCTTGCCCGTGTCGACCTAATGCTTGTGTCGACCTAATAACCTGTCGACCTAGACCTATGTCGACCTAGAGCCATGTTGGCCTAGACCCATATCGACTTTTCAGCATGTCGACCTAATGGTGTTGACCCAATGCTTGTTGACCCAATGACCATATCCCCCACCGCACAGACCGCAAATTTCTGTTACTGTTCTCCCCACTCTGCCCACTTCACTAGAAAGTGGACAGATTGCATGAGGGCTGCCCAGTCTCCTGGGGGGTGTGGGAGACTAGATAGATAGTGTCAGTGCCCAGCGAGCAGAGCACATTACTCCGACAACACCACCAAGCACCCCCGGGCCTTGCTCAAGGCGGTCTTCTTGAATGTCTCACCTGTAACCAAACACCCTGGGTGATATGCAAAACATAACATATCATAATAACACATCAACATTTCACTTGCATTCCAATGTCTGTAGAAAGCATTTAGCACATGTGACGCCAGACCTTTTGTTTTCATGGCAGCAAGTCACATAACTACCAGCTCTCTAATGAAACTGAGTCTTACGGCAATAAGCTTGGATCCACCATGATGTTTGGTGCTAGAAAAAGAGTCTGCTGTGCGCTATTGTCACATGCGAAGTCTCCTCCAGCCATAATGCCTCTTTGATTTGGTTGGAGATCCATATACTGTCCTTGCTAGTGGGTAAGACGACGGTTGTCAGTTTTCTGCTTCCCCTGCTGACAGGCAGGGCAGGCGACAGGGGGGGTCAAGGGGGACAAGCGTGATGGGCCCCAGAGCATCCATGCCTGGGCACGGCCACTGCCTGTACTAGCTGGACTGTCAGTGACCCTTGCGGGCTGGCCGTCTACTGTGCACCATCTGTTTTTGGCTGAGTCTGACTGACTCACTGTGTGCAACTGCCATCTACTGTATGTGCGCCCTGCCACTTGGCGCTCAGAGCCATCTACTCTGTGTGTGCGCACAGCCTGGTGCTGGTGCTGTGGCCTCAGTCTCTGGCTCCTGTACTTTTACTGCGCGGGTCGTCTGTTCCGCACTCTGCGAAAGACCTGCCCTGCCTACTCGTAGTGCTCAGCATTCTTTTGTGAAAGGGACAGGCCAGCAGCAGACGGAGACAGCAGGAAGCAGCAGCAGGAGCCAAGCCAGCAGGACTGAGAACGAGAGAAGTCTGCACCTGAAAGCAGGATCTGGAGCAGCGAAAGGTTAAGGCTTATGCAGAAGAGCGTTGTGTGGATTTTTTCGATTAGGTGGGGGGCCCCAGAAATATCATTGTACAGGGCCCCAAGATTTCTGTTGCCGGCCCTGCTGACAGGTGGACCTGCCAAAGCAAATGAGCATCCAGAGTACGAACGCCTGCCTCCCAACTGTGAGGATTCTCGCAGGACAGTCACTTTTTGGGGTCCCGCTGTCCCAGCATTGGGTCGCAGTGTCTTGAGGTGGGGGCAGTTGGGAGGCCCCCTGTCACTCACTGCTCTGTGGTGAATTGAACTTTATCTTTAAGGAGCTATCTGAGGATGTTTCTGAGGATGTGTTTAATGACTGTCAGGTGTCCTCCTCCTGGGCTGATTGCAAAGTGGCTGTTACAGCTGACACATACTTACCTTCTTCTTCAGTCTTCTCTACAGGAAGAAGCCCAGTAGAGGGATGGCCATCGGTGCTATCGCCATCAATGGTTGCAAACTAAGGGCCTTATTTTGGTTCACTCTTTCTGACAAAATCCTTCTTAGATGGACAAAACCATGTGCACTGCAGGGGGGCAGATGTAAAATGTGCAGAGAGAATTAAATTTGGGTGAGTTATTTTGTTTCTGTGCAGGGTAAATACTGGCTGCTTTATTTTTACACTGCAATATAGATCTCACTTTGAAGTAAAACCCCACCCAAATCTAATTATATCTGCACAAGTTACATCCTGCCCCCCTGCAGTGCACATGGTTTTGCCCATCTAAGAAGGATTTTGTCAGAAAGAGTGAACTAAAATAAGGCCCTAAGTGATGTAAGACCATTGATGGTTTTACCTATCGAAGGCCATCGCTTTTCTTTGACTGTTTGGCCATGGGCAAATCAGAACATGGGGGCATAGCTTCATGGGTGTCAGGGGTGGAGCTATGCGACATGTCCAAGCACCTTGGGGGGAAAAAACGTATTTGGATATGCTGAGCCATCGATGGAGGGAAACCATTTTGTTCTCCCCATCCCTAGAAAAATTATTCTACATCGGTCATAAAACATTGATGATTATGAGTCATCAATGGTTGATGGTCCCCTTCTCTTTCCCAGGTGTGGGAGTCTACCCCAAAAATCATGAACCTCCCACAACTTCGGAGAGGCTCGGCAAGAATGGGCTACCAGCATGGGAGATGTCTGGTCATGTGCCAATGTTTTCATATATTACCATTCCAGTGACTCTCTGGTAAGGATCTTTCCGCATTTTTCTTTTAGTAAATCCCACTACAAGTAACAACTTGATATCGGCTTGTGATCAGCATTGAGCAGGCAGTGTTGGGGATCCATCAGCTGCTGTTGCTCAGCCCTCTGGTTCCAAATTCTCTGCATTTACAGTAGAGCTGCCGCGCATTGTGTGTTCTGTGGCACAATTAACAATAAAGACTCTATTGCAGTGCAATAAAGTTTATTTTGTTCATTGCAGGGAGCGGAGCACACGTGATGTCATGATGACACGCTGCTGCTCTGAAAGTGGCACAACTGCGGCGCAAGGAGGAGCAGTGACTGGGTCTGAAGCAAGAGGGATACAGAGGCCGGAGACACGCTGAGGGACTGAAGCTGGGGAGACAGAAGTGGGCTGGAGCTGCAGAAACTTGGAGGGCCCTAGGAATCTGCTATTTTTCGCTCATCACATTTTGAACAAAGGATAAGAAGGGAGAGAATGAATTCCCCAGAGGGTATTCCAGATTTAGTAATACTGAATCAAGGGCCATAATACGTCAGGAGAGAAATATAATATTAGTCCTGCAGGTGTGGTTACTGTACTGCAATAAAATACAGCTGTATGTCTGGGACAGTGAGTCCTTATCTCCAGCATATGACATAAAGGAGAGGAAAGCACAAAACAATTACAGAATCAGTGGCAAATATATAACGGGTGCAATGTGCGCAGTGCACACAGGCCCCTGAGTCCCCGTTTCTTAATATTTACCCATCCGGTGTCCTGTGATTGAGGCAGCAGCACTGCCGGAACCAGCATAAGAAATTCACCACGGTGCCATTTTTTGGGAGTTCCGCTCGGAAGAGTCTGAGTCCTCGAGAGCTCAGACTCAACTGCGCTGTGCACTAGTGCAGCGCGGCGGTGGTCGGGAGCGAGGAGGGGGCCCAAATGGAGGAGGCTGCAGACGGCCTCCTCCTCTCATAAAGCGTCTCTGACAGGAATGCGATGGGACATCGCAATGTGATGTCCGATCGCATCTTGTGGTGCCCAGTGTGTTTTCTTTTCCAGCACCCAATGTTGCAGGCCATCTGCGCTGGAAGAGGGCTGGTGGCAGTGGAGCGGGTGCCGGAGAACTGTGGCGGGAACCGGAGCGGTGGAGAGCAGCACTGTAAAGGAGTGTTGGCGGTGGCATCAGGGCTCAGCAGCGGCGGCATTGAATGATTTTTCTCCCCTCCAGAAGTAATAGTCAATCTGAACTGACTTTTATTTCAGACATAGATGGCCAAAAAGGGGGCAGGCGCTGGCGTCATTTCCAACGTTTTCATGGAGATGCTCATAAAACGCTATGTGTTCCACCGATGCCGGCCCCTGCCCGCCCCCTTTCCTTCTCTGCCCCGTATGAACGCTTCAGCAAATGTGATACTCACTAAAGTTGTTCGTACAGGGATCTGCACATGCGCAAACTCCCATGAGGCATGCACAGACCCAAACAATTGGAAACGGGGCCGGATTGGCCCAGACCGATTGACCGTGAATCAGGCTGATAGTCTAGTGTGCACACACTATATCATTAACGATGCATGCTCCCAAAGGTCGGGAGAGATACCTGATACCACAGGCACACCCAATGTGCAAACACACTCAACGTTGTCGTAGAGAGAGAATGCACAATATCAGTTTCTAGGGAGTTCAGCAAAACTCCCGGGCAAGCGGATCGTACAGTGTGTACCCAATAACTATAATAATGAATTTCTGGGGAAAAACCCAGAGTGGACAGTGTCTTGGTCAACTGTCAAAACATTGAACACTATTGGTCAGCAGTCATTAAGTCGACCCATGAGAAAGGTCCACATGGTCAAAAGGTGGACGTGAAAAAGGGTTCAACATGAGTTTTTCATGATTTAAAAAATAACAAAAACTTGTTCCTACTTTACCATCGCGAGTGCAGCTTTTGACCAAATGACTATTGACTTAATGACCCATACTCGGGGGCACTACTGGCACAAGCCATATTATGACACCAGTTATACTGTAGTTTGCACTTCGAACAAAAAGCAAGAATGCATGGAGAACTGATAACCTTGTAGGATCAGGACCACATACTTGCGCTCTGCTAGGTTTAGACAGTATAGAGGTGGTTAGGCTGCATGGGGGGGGGGGGGGGTTTAGGCTCTAAGGACTACGGTTAGCAGGGCCGGCAACAGAAATCTTGGGGCCCGGTACACTGATATCTCTGGGGGCTACTAACCACGCCCCCTTGAGCAGAAAATTTTTAGTATACCGCTTATTGAATGTGTTTTTTATTATGAATGAGACAGCCACTCAGGCCAGGGGTGTTAACAGTGCACTCAGCCGCCCATACACACATATATGTATATATATATATATATATATATATATATATATATACACACACATATATACACATATATACACATATATATATATATATATATATATATATATATATATATATATATGGCGGCCAGGTACTCCCGTTAACTTTGGGATGCTGCCCCAGTGCCCTCTGGACAATATTGTATAGACTGGTGATAAAACAAACAGCGGCACTCAGAGGAAACTAGTCAAAGAATTATATTGTGGCCACCCAATCAGCATATCCAACTTTTCGGGACGCCCACGTCCCTTTGTCAAGGTGCTAGTGTAACACTAGCACCTTGACAAAGGGACGTGGGTGTTCCGAAAAGTTGGATATGCTGATTGGGTGGCCACAATATAATTCTTTGACTAGTTTACTTGGAGCGCCGCTGTTTGTTTTATCGCCAGTATATATATATATATATATCTATATATATATATATATCTATATAGATATATATATATATATATATATGCCAGGGGAACTAGCACTCCGCTGTATAGTAATAATAATTCCGGTGCCTTCACAGTGATATACGTGTCTAGACTCCCAATAGGTGCGGCACTCGGTTTAAATAAAGAAACACGCTGTAAACTAGTTTAATCAACTTTTCAATCAATTAAGATTTTCATCAGGATACAACTGTAACATAAAGCAGTGTCTGACCTTATAGCCCCACACACACCCATGTGCATGTTCAATCCGCGTCAGCCGACAGCTCCGATCAGACGCAAACAAATGATGTCACTGTAGAAAACCACAGCGCATGTCACATTAATGAAATAAAACCATGGTAACAATCAAAACAAAGCAAAACAAAATAAGTACAAATATACAAAATAAATACTGACAATAATAGCACTGATACTATGAATGGTCTAACTACTGTATAAATCAGCGGTTCTCAAACTGTGGGTCCTGACCCAAAAGTGGGTCCTGACCTTCTCAGCATGGGGTCACGACTCCATGTTGCTGACCATCAGGCTGATGACTTTCTAATCTCAGTCAGTGATTCAAGGAGTCTGAAACATCTGTTGAGTTGTCTGTTACTTCAGACTCCTCCCATCACTCTGTGCCTCCACAGTGCTGCCATGTATGTGCTGTGTGCTGACTACACGTGTGGTGTGATGTGATAGGTTATGGTATATTAGACTCCTCCCATCACTCTGTGCCTCCACAATGCCACCATGTATGTGCTGTATGCTGACTACACATGTGATGTGATAGGTTATGGTATATCAGACTCCTCCCATCATTTTGTGCCTCCCCAATGCTGCCATGTATGTGATGTCTGCTGACTACACACGTGATGTGATGACCTTCTGCAGTAACTTGCTGCGCTGGGCTCCTGTAATTATTTTTATTGTTTGTTGGGGTCCCAGAACAAAATAGTTTAAGGACCACTGGTATAAATTAATAAATAAGGGAGCTTTAAAGGAATACTTTGCAATATCCTAATATTGCAAACTCACTGAAACATAGATATTCATTAAGAACTTTGGGAGTTATTACTCCCAGTGGCGTAGCTTGGTTTGTTGGGGTGCCCCCCCTCCCCGCCGGCCTATCGCCGCAGGCTTACCTGTCTGCACGCCCCGGCTCCCCTCCTGGCTTCAATTAATAATTATATGCAGACGGACCACAAGAAAATGGCCGCCCCCATACCGCAGACAGTTTCAGAAAACAGTCTGCTTTGCCATTTTATTGTGGTCCGTCTGCATAGAATTTTTGTGGGAGTGCCGCTGACCATCTCTCTCTCTCTCTCTCTCTCTCTCTCTCTCTCTCTCTCTCTCTCTCTATCTATATATATACATATTGTAATAGAAACAGCATCTCTCCACATGAAAGTAATGATGAGGATCCAGGCCAGGATTTGGAGCAGTAGCAGAAGCCAGGTGTGTAATCAGCAGCACCTGAGATTTCCTGTTATAAGGGTTTCCAGGGCAGAGTGATCTTGCTCTTGATGGTGAATTAGCTGCCCAAGCAATAGGCTGGGGTGTGGGCTATGCGTGTGTGTTATGCCGGAATTACCTGTATGCTACTGTCTGTAACTACACTTGCCTTTGGAATTAATCTGCTATGCTGTGACCTGCGGCTTCAGTATGAAATCCCGACGGTCAAAATCCCGACAGGATCAAAATCCCGAATGGGTCATAATACCGACAAGGACAAAATCATGACAAGGTCAAAATCCCGATATTTAAAATTCCGACAAGGACAAAATCCCGACATTTAAAATCCTGACAAGGTCAAAATACCAACATATAGAATGTACAGGTGAAACAGTCAATATAGTGGTGGGAACCCAATCGAAATCAGATAGACAGTGTCCCAAAGATGGCGTACCATACTCACTGCTCGTGCAGGTGAGGTCCACTCATAAAGGTATCTTTGTGGAGAGGGTCTCTCCTGCAATCCACTCACCAAATGTGAGCATGGATTTACCAGAGAAATAAAAAGGACCGGTCTCAGTAACAAAGATTTAATGTGGTCACAAAACAGATAACAGATAACAATAGCTCCAGAATAAAAACAGCTTGTAAAGCAGCATATAAAAAAAAAAAACTCACTTGGCTTCCGAGGAAGTCAAGTGAGGTTTTTTTTTTTTTTTTTTTTTAGTTTTTTTTATATGCTTCTTTACAAGCTGTTTTTATTCTGGAGCTATTTTTATCTGTTATCTGTTTTGTGACCACATTAAATCTTTGTTACTGAGACCGGTCCTTTTTATTTCTCTGGTAAATCCATGCTCACATTTGGTGAGTTGATTGCAGGAGAGACCCTCTCCACAAAAATACCTTTATGAGTGGACCTCACCTGCACAAGCAGTGAGTATGGAACGCCATCTTTGGGACACTGTCTATCTGATTTCGATTGGGTTCCCACCACTATAAAGAAACCCCTATGTGTTTTAAGCCTCTCACCACCCTAGTGAGTACGGTATGCACATTTGGAGCACTCATCCATTCTATGGTATATATTTGATACCCATCATCACTGGTGTCCCTTTAAAAGAAACCGCTATACACGTTTAGCACATCTTCACACTGTGAGTTTGGTACGAATTTCTGGTTCTGGGATTCATCATTCCCCATGTTTAGACCAGAACTCTATGTGTCACTTATACACTGTTTTTGTTTTGTTTTTTCCATCCTGAGAAACACTTACATCATTGAACACACAAGTCAAGCGCCGTCAATTCCTGTTTTTGGTTTGAGGAGTTGTTACAGTGAGGATTTCCAAGTGGTCCTCCTCGGGGATTGAGGCTGCATGGACTTATAGCGCCTTGGGACTTTTCTGTATTCGTTTTATGAAACAGTCAATATGACTTTGTGTCGACAGGTCGTGAGGTCGCCATGGGTTTTTTCACTGTGTTTTTACCCAAATGTCGACATGGTGGACATGGACACAGTTGGAAGTGAACCGCAGCCCCTCGCATCGCTCGCTTTGCTCGCGATGCATCGGGCACGGTGCCTCGCTGCGCTCGCACACTATTTTATTCTCCAACCACGCCCTAGTGGATGGTAGGGCATGAAATACCGCCTGTCGGCACATGTCGGGTCAAAAAACAGTGAAAAAAACCATGTCGACCATGGTTAGTGGTTGGGTGAAGCCATTTATTGTCAAACAACTGTGTTTACTCTTTTTAAATCATAATGACAACAGAAACTACCAAAATGACCCTGATCAAAAGTTTACATACCCTGGAGACTTTGGCCTGATAACATGCACAAAAGTTGACACAAACCGGTTTGAATGGCTACTAAAGGTAACCATCCTCACCTGTGACCTGTTTGCTTGTAATCAGTGTGTGTGTGTATAAAAGGTCAGTGAGTTTCTGGTCTCCTGAAAGACCCTTGCATCTTTCATCCAGTGCTGCACTGAAGTGCCTGGATTCTGAGTCATGGGGAAAGCAAAATTATTTTCAAAGGATCTGCGGAAAAGGTAATTGAACAGTATAAAACAGGAAAGGGATATAAAAAGATATCCAAGAATTTGAGAATGACAACCAGCAGTGTTCAAACTCTAAATAAGAAGTGGAAAATGAGAGATTCTGTGGAAACCAAATCACGGTCAGGTAGCCCAACAAACATTTCGGCCACAACTGCCAGAAAAATTATTTGGGATGCAAAGAAAATTCCACAAATAACTTCAGCTAAAATACAGGACTCTCTGAAAAAAGGGGTGTGGTTGATAAGGAGGCATTTGAAGAAAAATGGGCAGCATGTAGGGATGCCAATCCCGGGGCTTTTTTTCAATCCCGGGATCCAGGATTGAAAAATGCTCAATCCCGGGATTGGCATCCTTAGTTAGCTGGCGTGTGCCCGATACCCACCCCCACACCGGCCGACCCGCAGATTTACTTACATTGGCAGGCGGGCGGGCGGCCGGGAGTGGAGTGGGTTCTGAGGTGCACGGTGCCGTCGGGCTCGTGCATCTCCTCATCAGCACTGCAGCGTGAGGAAGGCGCAGGTGAAGACGCGGTCGGCCGGCGTCGGTGAAGGAGCGGGCTGGCCGGCGCAGGAGAAGAGGTGGGGGGCGGGAGGCCAGGAGGAGTGACACTGACAGCAGTGTGGTCGGCGTGCGTGGCCTGCGCAGCGTGACCATCACGCTGCGCAGGCTGCACGCAGGGGTCTGGAACAGCCGGGCAGCGTCTGAGCGAGTGCTCAGACGCTGCCCGTTATTAGACTGCGCATGCGCAGTCTAATACCGAAATCCCGGGATTGGATACTCCAATCCCGGGGTTGAAATCCCGGACTTTTTAGGGCCAAATCCCGGGATCCCGCCGATCCCGGGATTGGCCACCCTAGCTGCATGGTCGAGTCGCCAGAAGAAAGCCATTACTACGCAAATGCCACAAAGCATCCCGCTTACAATACTCCAAACAGCACAGAGACAAGTTCTGGAACAAAGTAACTTGGAGTGATGAGACCAAAATTTTACTTTTTGGCCACAACCATAAACGTTACATTTGGAGAGGAGTCAACAAGGCCTATGATGAAAGGTACACCATTCCTACTGTGAAACCCGGAGGTGGATCGCTGATGTTTTGGGTTTGTGTGAGCTACAAAGGTACTGGAAACTTGGTCAAAACTGATTGCAAGATGAATGCAGCATGTTATCAGAACATACCGGAGGAAAAGTTGCACTCATCAGCCCCAAAGCTGCGCATGGGACGTACTTGGATTTTCCAACATGACAATGATCCAAAACACAAAGCCAAGTCGACCTGTCATAGACTACAGCAGAATAAAGTGAAGGTTCTGGAGTGGAAATCTCAGTCTCCTGACCTCAATATCAATGAGCCACTCTGGGGAGATCTCACACGTGCAGTTCATGCAAGAAAGCCCAAACATTCACAGGAACTGGTGTTTTTTTGCCAAGAAGAATGGGCAGCTTTACCATC
Source organism: Crinia signifera (assembly GCF_055691185.1). Taxonomy (NCBI): domain Eukaryota; kingdom Metazoa; phylum Chordata; class Amphibia; order Anura; family Myobatrachidae; genus Crinia; species Crinia signifera. The sequence goes on along the minus strand of NC_139223.1, from coordinate 34,697,697 downwards.
TGAGAAAATAAAGAGCCTCATCCACAACTACCACAAAAGAATTCAAGCTGTCATTGATGTTAAAGGGGGCAATACATGATATTAAGAACCGGGGTATGTAAACTTTTGATCAGGGTTATTTGGGTAGTTTCTGTTGTCATTATGATTTAAAAAGAGTAAACACAGTTGTGTGACAATAAATGGCTTCACCCAACCACCAACCAGGAGTGAAAGAAAAAGTTTGTGAGTTATCATTCATATTCTGTGACAAATGGCCAAAAAATCCCAAATTCTGCCATCAGGGTATGTAAACTTAGGAGCACAACTGTGTATATATATATATATATATATATATATATATATATATAATCCAATTTGATTTTGTTCAGTTATATCCATCATGCAGTACAGTATGAGCAATATGCAGTGTAATATATGTCACCATGGGCAGTAAGTAACCAGGGGCTGCGTCGTTTCATGTCACTCCTATGTCTCCTGGTACATCAAACCCGTGTCATAACCATAACACACTGATGAGTAAACAGACTGGCCATCCTGGGACCCCGCTATGGGACATTCCAATCTGTGTGTCTCACCTGAGAATAAGAAGGGTAAGGCTCACGCATGAGGTATCACATCACAGGGGTGAGAGCTGGAGGCACACCCTTGTGTACTACCTAAAAACACAACTCCTGCAACATCCATTCTCTGCTCCGGGCTCCTCTCTGCATAGCACTGGTATGTATTGTATATCATTTATAACATAACTGTCGTTGTGGTGTAACTGTACTGCATTGCCATAACAACAACCACATAGAACAATTATTACCTGCATTTAAATCTAAATAGAATAATGTGTAACTTATTTTATTGCCTGCGTAACTCTACAACTGTCAGCTGTACGTCGTTCCAGGGACAGGTTTTTAAACTAGACGATATTTTAAATGATATTGCAGATAACGTCAATTCGTAACAAAAAAATTGTTATGTCGTCCAGTGTGTACAAACTATATCGTTAACGGTGCTCTCTACCACGCGATGTTATATAGGTCATCTGCCGTCTGTAATTGCCTCTCAATTTGTACAATGTAGATGCATATCCTGTGTACGCAATGAATGATATAGTCAGGTAGAAACCCCACAATTTTGAAAAACTGGATGACTCCTGTATAGAATATCGCCTGTGAAATCATTCAGTGTGTGCGCTCTGTATCGTTTGTTTGTGACTCAATGGATATCGTCAGCCGATATTGGTCAAGGTGCATGTCTTCTATTGTGTACCCAGTATAAAATAGGTATCCTGGAAAATGTCCTATTGACGCGGTGCACAGTGCACTGCATATTACCTCTACGTTGAATTTAGAATCTCATTTAATGACTAGTTACCTGGGTTTTGTGGGGGAAAACTTTATTGAAACTGAAGATCTTAACAAGAGGAAAAATATACATTGGAACAATTTACAGTGGATGTATCATAATAGAAGTTTTACTGCACCATAAAGGTTTTATTATTGCGGCAATACTGTTTTATTATACTTGTGTTATTTTGTTTCGGCAAATGTTATGCCTGCGTCTGTCATCTCCAAGTCAGTATTAGCCCCAGACTCTGTATAAGGCATAATGTAGTAATAATACAGGGCAGAGTGTGCTTGATAGGGTTTAATTACTAAGAAGTTCTATTGCAGATGGATGTTGCTATGGGCAACAAATCAGATTATATCTATTATTTTCTAGAAGATGCTAAATAAATAAGAAGTACATTCTGATTGGTTGCCCATAGTTTGTTTGTTGTGTGTTGTCTTTATTATTGCTTTCTTGTATATAACGATGTGCGATCTGCTAATTCTGATACATACAATATCAGTCACTGTAGCACCAAGTGCTGGGGATCCGGATAATATGTCAGATGGTTGACATAGACAAAAGGTCGACACAAGCAAATGGTTGACTTGGCGATGGTTGACATGAAAATATCGGCATGGGTTTTTCACAATTTTCTTTAAAAAAAATTGACTCTTTATCATCCACGTAGACTCCTATTGGGAATGGTAAAGTGGGCCGAGCATAGTGGTATTTGCATGAGGCACCTGGCGCGAATCATGGTGAGCAAAACAATACATGCGAGGGTACAGTGGCAGAGTAGGGGCTGCAACACAGTTTAAAATTCAAATAGGGGAGCCACACCCACTGAAATTCCAAACTGACTCACCGGCAGTGGGTGTGGCTCCCCTATTTGAATTTGGAACTGAGCTGTAGCCCCTCTCCTGGAGCCGCCACGGGTGTCAACCTTTTTCCAGCATTAACCTTGCGCATGTTGTCCATTTGGTGTTTACTTATTGACAGTCAACTTAGACCAGGGGTGTCCAAACTGTTTGCGACGAGGGCCAGATTTGGTGAAGTGTAAATGTGTGGGGGCCGACCATTCAGCCTGACATTCTTTGAATCATTAATCACATCAGAATGGTCCCCCATTCACTCTATGTCCCCCAGCCTGCCCCCATTCACTGTATGTTCCCCAGCCTGCCCCTCCTTCACTGTATGTCCCCCATTCACTGTATGTTCCCCACTCTGCACCCATTCACTCTGCCCCCCCCCCAGCCTGCCCCCTTCTCTTAATGTCCATCAGTGCCTCCATTCATTGTATGTCCCCAAGCCTGACCCTCCTTCACTGTATGACTCCCATTCACTGTATGTCCCCCAGCCTGCCCCTGCTCCCCCTTCTCTGAATGGCCTTCACTGCCTCCATTCACTGTATGTCCCCCAGCCTGACCCTCCTTCACCGTATGTCCCCCACTCTGCCCGCTCCCTTCTCTGTATGTTTCCCAGCCCCTTGTGTGAGCCAGAGAAAGGAGAGGCAAAGCAGGCTCTGCAAACACAGGAGATGCTTGGGCAGGGCCGGTGCTAGGGATATTTGGCGCCCTCCTGCAAACTTTAAATTTGTGCCCCCTCATACTTTACAAAAGGACAGTGCACACCGAAAAAAAGATGTGTAGTCTCACAAGGAAGGGGCATGACCACACAATAGTATTCCCATTCCAAATAACACCAAACAGTAGCCCAATCTTATTCATCTTATACAGCACCAGAGCTGTAAGTAGCTATTTTGGTGCCCTGTTCCAGAAAGGGAATTTGTGACCAACCACCACCACCGAGAAAACAGGGAGAGTGCGCGCCAAAGGCGCGCACAAAAAATGTAGGGGCATAGCTTCACAAAGAAGGGGATGGCCACATAACAGTACGAATAACACCATTATTACATATTATGCCACATGTCATAATGCCCATTGCTCTTCACAGTAGGGCCCCTTACGCAAAATGAACACAGTAGTAGCGCTGCTTATGCATATAATGCCCACAGTATTAGAACCCTTATACATACAGTACATAATGTCCACAGAAGTAGGGCTGCTTACACATAATGCCCCCTATTGGCCACAGTAGTAGCGTTGCTTATACATAATGCCCAATGTATCCCACAGTAGTAGCATTGCTTATACAGATGTAGCCGGCCTTAGTGTTGCTGGTGAATCCCCAGCAGCATGCTGCTGGCGATCCGCCAGCAACACGGCGCTCCATCTGACTGAGACGCGCACTACTGTCCGCCTCCCACTCGAGGGGGCTGGGGGGGACCCGAGGGCACTGCGGGGGGGTGCGGTCGCCCGGTTTAGGCACCGGGCGACCGAGGGCAGCACCGTCGGAAGGGGACCTCGTGCGCGCGCGTCCCCTTCCGGCATACAGGTGGCGCGGGGCAGGGGATGGCGGCTGTCGTCGCCATTGCCATCCCCTGCAAAGATGAATCCCGCTACATCTGTACATGTTGCCCTCATTAGTAGTGCTACAACCACACCAGCTGCCGACAGTAGTAGTGCTGCTTATATGTAATGCCCACACCAATTGCCGACAGTAGTAGTGCTGCTTATATGTAATGCCCACACCAATTGCAGACAGTAGTAGTGCTGCGTAAGACCCACAACAGTTGCTGACAGCAGTAAGGCTGCTTATACCTAACACCCCCACACCAGTTACCAACAGTAGTAGCGCTGCTTATACCTAACACCCACACCAGCTGCCGACAGTAGTAGTGGTAGGATATTGAGCTGCTGCAGAGCCCTGTTGGTAGGGACCGAGGACAGATAAATCAGTTGATGCAATGCACTGTGGATCTGGGAGGGAGCTGATGCTTCCACTTGTCACTGTGTCCTGGAAGGCACCAGGGGTGCCACTGCTGTGATCTCCAGACATGCTGTGCTTGCTGAATATATATATATATAGTGTGTGTGTGTGTGTGGGGGGGGGGGGGGGGGGTCACCAAAATGATATTGCCTCCAGGTGGCTGGAACTAGTTCCCCATATAGAGAATGCCCACCTCCCCTAGTGGCTAATTACCTTCTTCCCGGCACTCAGCAGCACCTCCATCGCCTCTGCATCCAGTCTTGCACCTGCCTCCTCCTCCTGCCTGACCACAGCAGAAATGGCTCACTGTAGTATACTGTGAGTGCTCTGCTCCGCTGCCTGTGCGCCGCGATGAGCCTGCTGCCGGCGCCGATGCCGGTCATATATTTTTACAGGCGCAGGCTGCGTGCAGCACTGTGTCAGGGTAAGTTGTCGGGTGCCGGGCCGGACTCGGGCGCCTCTCAGGCCCTGTGCTTGGGCTCCTGTTGCTGCCCTCCTCCGCTCTGCATGTTACGGGAGCAAGCTTCCCCCAAGTGGGGGACATTCTCTCTGCACATGTTACATCTGCCCCCCTGCAGTGCACATGGTTTTGTCCATCTAAGAAGGAATTTGTCAAAAAGAGTGTACCAGAATATCCCCCATAGTTAGCATGTAACAAGCAATAGTCTGCCCCTACAGAGTGCATTTTAATTAATACACCTCCTCTCTACTCTTAAAAGTTGATACATAGTTTGTAGTAGTATTATTTATTTCTGAAATTAAGTCACTGATTTCTTACTGTTTCTGGAACTAGATCACAGTATTCAATATAATAATAATAATAATAATAATAATAATAATAATAATAATAATAATAGTAATTTGATTTATATATCGCTCTTTCTCCAATAGGACTCAAGGTGCTTAACAGATAGAATGAATGTAATACAGTACAGGAACAATGAAGTACAGAAAAGCTTTTGATAAACTATACTTAAAGGAATTACAGAAATGCTTGAGTAAACAGGAAAGTCTCGAGTCCGTGTTTAAAGGACTCTAGGGGTGACTCAACACAGCTTGCTATGCAGCGGTCGTTCACTGCTTAGCGAATGGCTTAATGCTGCCCAGCCAAAAGCCCGCCCCACCTGCCGCCGAATCCCCTTGGTTCCATGCACCGGGATGTACGCGAACACATCCCCTTGCATGCGGATGAAGGGAGAGGAATCATTTGATGGTCTCTCCACTTCAGAAATAAAAGTCAGTCTGAACTGAAGAAGGGGCGGGCGATGACACCCTGTGATGTCATCCGCCCGCCCCCAGCAGACGTCGGCCCACCCTCACTCCCAGGGGGACACCCAACATTTCATTTGGATGCCCATAGTACGCTGTGTTTTCCCCCTATACGCCCCTGCCTGCCCCCTCCCTCCTCTACCCGTATGAATGCTTTAGCGTCTGTGATAGTCGCCAAAGGCGTTCATACAGCGGCCCTGCACATGTGAATATACGCACATGCGCAGAGAAGCGCAGTTGGATCCCTGGAGTGAATATGCCGGGGATGGATTGATCAGTTGCTAGTGAATCAGGCCCCTAGAGTGGGGGCCTCTCAAACTGTGCGAGGATGTGAGTTCCATATAGTCGGAGCGCATGGCTAAAAGCTCAACCCCCGGATGAATTACGGGGGATCCTAAATACTGCTAATAGTCCTTCATCTACAGATCGTAGTAATCGGGTGGGACAGTATGGGATCAGCAGCTGCTGCAGGTACCTCGGGCCTTGGTCATGTAGGGCTTTGAATCTGAGTAAGTTGATCTTGAAGATAATTCACCATTTTATTGGCAGCCAGTGAAGGGAGTAGAGAATGGGAGTTATGTGGCTAGAACAGGGCTGGTGGGGTAACAGCCTGGCAGCTGTGTTTGTACCAGCTGTAATCGGTGCAGTTCTTTTGCTAGTAGACCAAGGTAGACGGCATGTATGAATACATGAATGACTTTTGGCAGACCTTCAGAGGGGATTACGTGTTTGATTCTGGCTGTTCCTCAGATCAAAGAATGAGGATTTGATTGTGGCTGATATCTGATGTTTAAGTGTCAGGTCACCATCCAGCACCATGCCAAGATTCCACACATGATCAGTGTATTGTAATTCTGTACCCCCAAGTGTCAATCCAGTTGGGTGGCTGTGCTGCCATCTTGTCGTTTGATGTTGAGGTCCTCTCATAAGGACCTCTGTTTTATCAGGATTCAGACTCAGACAACGGGCACTCATCCATTCCTGGAGCTCAGCTAGATAGCCATTTAGGGTTGTAATAAGAGAAGGGGGGGGGGGGGGCATCGGTACTGCACACCCCTGAGTACCCCCACCAAACAGCACTGCACTTAACTAATAAAACTGTAACCTGTTCAGAAACGGTATAGAAGAAGGCTGTATATGAGTCATGTAGAATCTTCATACCTACAGTAATCATAGGAATGCTGCTGATTCTGAATTTTAATTCTGTTCTTGTAACTGTGAGTTGAATTACCGCTGTGGTACTACGAGTCCCAGCATGGGAGCTCTTCGGCTGTAGTGGAACTAAAAATCACACCCTGAGGCTAGAAAGTGGATTGAGTTGCAGGTAGGAAATAACTCTGACCACACAAATCAGTATTGTCGTAAAGGATATAACAAGACAAACAGGCACTTAGGAATGGAAGGTGACAATGTCATGCCTTGATTCTACACAAACATGACACATATCAGAGTATCTCAGAGTGAGACGTATGTTATCTTAGGACAAAGAGAGAGGACATTCTGTGACCGCTCTGGATTTCTAAAGGACCCGAGAATGACGTACACTACTCTGCAGTTGTGTGTTTTAATGGAATGCCGTCAGATCCAGCCAGCGCCGTGTTGGAAAGCAAAGTACATAACAATGGGGGTTATTCTAGTCCATTCTTTCTGACAAAATCCTTCTTAGATGGACAAAACCATGTGCACTGCGGGTGGGGCAGATGTAACTTGTGCAGAGAGAATTAGATTTGGGTGGGGTTTTTCTTCAAAGTGTTATCTATATTGAAGTGTAAAATCATGCAGTCAGTATTTTCCCTGCACAGAAACAAAATAACTCACCCAAATCTAATTCTCTCTGCACATGTTACATCTGCCCCCCTGCAGTGCACATGGTTTTGTCCATCTAAGAAGGATTTTGTCAGAAAGAATGAACTAGAATAAACCCCAATGTCTGTAATCATCAAAAGCACCCTATCCCATAGACAAAGGGGGCTGATACTGAGATGAATGTACCCTGATTGCGGAGCATAGTTTGCATGCTTATGCACTCCGCATACAACCAGAACTGAGCATACGTAAGCAGGGGTGATGCAGTCACATGCCTTTAGCTCGTATCCAGGGGAGGATCCAGGATAAAATGACAGGGGGGGCACCATGATAAAAGAGGGTTTAGGTGGGGGAGCGGCGATGTTAGTGGTGCCAGTGTACATGCTAAGAGAGCGGCAGAGAGAGGGTGGGAATGGGATTAAAAATAGGCCCTGGCATTTAAAGTACGCAGGCCCACCATGGCGACAAAAGTGAAGGATGCAGTTGTGCGCGCTCCGGAAAAGGGGTGTGGCCACTCAACAAGGGGCATGTCCTTGAGTGTAGTGTACAACACTATATACAACTTCTACACATTATGCAACAAAATACTAGACCCCACTATACTTGCCCCTACACATGATGCCAAATGGAATGAGCCAAAATTCACATAATGCCACATGGTTTTTGTCAAAATTCACATAATGCCACACGGATTGAGTCAAAATTCACATAATGCCACACAGATTGATCCAAATTCAAAAAATGCCACACGGATTGAGCCAAAATTCACATAATGCCAAACAGATTAAGCCAAAATTCGCAATACGCTTCATAAACAGGGACATTGTCCATCAAAGGCGCGCATTAAACATTTACGCCATAATGTCCATTACACGTTAAGTTACACGCCATTATGTCAATTATGTATTATGTATGTATTATGCCAAACACCATAATGTCTATTAAAAATTATGCTACATAAGTGCTGCTTATCTACATGCTCATTGCCAAGGGTTCCATGCTCATTGCCAGAGGTTCCATGCTCGTTGCCATGTGGGATTACATGCTCATTGCCAAGGGAGAATACATGCTCGCGGTAAATGGGGGACAGCCGCCATCAGGCAGAAGTGATAGCCACTGATAGTGGCAGAGCCTGGCTGTATTCAGAGCACTGCAGGTCCCGGCGATTTGAAATAATACCCCTTTCACCCCAGAAAATGCATTCCCAGGTTGGCCCCTCCCCCTCTTTAACCAGTTATCTCATTTAACCGGCTATATCTTCGGAACCAACTGACCCATTTACATGAGACAAGTATCATATTGATTTGAGTGGGCTTTGAATGATTTTGGTCCAGTGAAACTGAAACGTTTGGTTCCAGAGTAATCTGCCATCAAAGTACATGAACAGCCATGAAATGACATTTCAAAAATAAAAAAATTGGTTTACATGCCATATCTCTTGAACCGATTGACCGATATGGACCAGCCTGGTATCATATTGAGGGCCCAGCGATTTGGAATTGAATGGGATCAACCCCAAGCTTCTGTGATGCCAGGGAGGGAACTGGCAGCCATCGGAACTATGTGGGGGTCGGATGGGGAAAAAACTTTACAGCTTTGCCAGGCGATATCTTTGGTTCCTGGGGGGCTAGAGACACGAGGCTGGGCTCGTTGGAAAGCCCTGGTCCTCAGCTACAAAATGAAATGACAGGGGGGCACGTGCCCAGGTGCCCCCCCCCTGAATCTGCCACTGCTCGTATCTACATCATAGTTGCCTACTATGCCAGATCGGCTGGGAGACTCACGGAAATTGGGTGATGCTCCCGCCACCCCCAACCCCACTGAGGACCACCCCACAGCTGTCCTTGAAAGTGGGAAATCAAGAGACCAATGAATTGTGCTGAATCGCGTCATCGTAACTCCACCCCCCACTGCTATTCAGTGACGGTAACCTAGGCATATAGAGGCAGATGTATTAAGCCTGGTGATGATGCACCAGCTAATCAGCTGTGTTTAAAATATGACAGTTGGGAGCTGATTGGCTGGTGCATTATCACCTTCCACTTTATCTCTTCACCAAGCTTAATACATCTGCCTCTGAATTCCAGGGTGAGGCTTCAATGACTCAATTTAGAGCCCCACGCTGCCAACTCATGCTGATGCCACACCTCCTATTATACTGGCCTGGCTTCCCCCCTGCCACATGGTACAGCAAGAAAGTCCATAAGCATGATCTACATGTCTACAGAGGGGCAACTGAGCTGTAATGAGGGAGTTCTAATGTACACAATATTCGGTGTGGGCGTACCAGCACAGCAGCAAGATTCATACAATTTTATAAATATGTGTGTTGATATAATGCATTTATTTCCTGACAGGCCCAATATGAGCTAACAGCAAACTATATAGTCTGTATTTGCTATAATAAAGACTAGAGAACCAGAATTAGAGAACCAGAATGTAGTGTCTTTTGGCAACAGAAAAACATCTGGTCAATCGGGCAATATTCCATTCAAATATTTTTGTCAATGTCGTGTTTTTGCATAAAAAAAAAAATACAGAGTAACTTGGCCAGGATACACAATTCTGGAAGGATACACAGGTCAGGACCTTGAGCTTTGACTTGCCCGTTTTGAACAGCGCAGGTAGTTGGGGTTCCCTTCATTGCTTAGATCATGAAGTGACCCACTCATCGTTTAATTTCTAACCTTCTTCACATTGTGTGGAATCTTGCCCCTGATGAAGTCATGCTGACGAAACGCGTTGGGTTTTGATTTCTACTTATGTTGATTGTACGATCATATCAAATGGAATGAAATATGCTATGTTTTATTAGCATGATATATGGGATCTAATCAGTAGCCAAGGCTGCCATCAGAATTTCTGGAGCAGGGCTCCTTCTCGAACCCCTGGCATGCTTGGTGAGACCTCAGGTGTCTGCATCACTGACCATACTACTCTACCTCTACATTACTTCAAGGGAAACGTCAACTTTGTTTATGACAAATTATACTTGACAGATTCCAGTCCTCAGCCCCCTTTATGTCTGGGCCCAGGACTGGAATCGCGGCAGTCCCGTCCCTCTTTCCCACCTTGTCCCCCCTGGTGGTGGCACTGCCAGGCATGATAACTTTATGGCTTTAGAAAGGAGACTCTGTTGCCCTTATTACATGGACTCAATTTTTTATTAAAAAAAAAACAATTCAGGAGAAAATTTAATTTATTGACTCCACACAATGAGCACCACAATTGGTGCAAATATTATAGAAAAAAAACATTTGATTTCTGTTAATTCGGGTACATGAATAATTAGAGAATAAGCTTTGAGAGACACTTTCTTTGCACCAAAAAAAAAAAAATATATATATATATATATATATATATATATATATATATATATATATAATGTGTGTGTTTATGGATTTTGTATGACCTACTAAATTGTATTGTTGCTGCCTTTGCATCTTGTTTGGTTATCTGGCCCATATCAAGCCCAATGCTCTTGAGGCAGTTTTCCATTGTTCATTTTATTGGCGTTTTCTATTTTGGGGAACCTTTTGATGGTGCGCTCCCACGGGAACATACTGGTCACTTCTGCTAAATAGGAATTTGTATTTATTTTTAGCACATTTTTATAATAACCTTTGTCTAATGAGTGGAGGTGTTTATAAACCAAAAAGCAGAAGCACAGCATGTGATCCCATACTCCACAGTCCGTGTATCTCACTCAGTGTTCTGTCCCACAGGCGGCTGATATTGGAATTGGCATGAAGGCTTCTCAGGTACGGACGGCGGTGCTTCTCATCACAGGTACGTCCCGAAGTTCCCGTCAGTCTGTATATTAATATAAATTTTTAAAAAGGTCCTACAAAGGTTCCTCAGCGTCTAACAGAACTAGAAAACAACAACTTAAGGCCCCCATACACTAGTCTGACTTGTCCTAAGGACAAGTCGGACCAGTTTGCCCTTGAGAGCCCCCCAGCATCTCCCTGGGAGGCACGCTTGCGATTTGGCACTTGTGCCATTTTTACATGCAATAAATCATGGGTGTGTTGGTGAAAACAGCCGTGAATTTGTCAATCCGAGGCCATTTCCGACAAAACAGATCTAAGTTTGAGTCTGTTTTTCCGTAATCTGCCAGAAACGGCAGCATTGAATAAGCGGCGGATGCTATTTCTGTGGGCAAAAATAGCGGCTGAGATTGAATACTCCCTAAAAGTTTTGTAAAGAGATGGAGAGTGTGATAGGGAGGGAATTCCAGAGATAAGAAGCACAACAGCCAAAATCTAGGAAGCAGGAATGGGAGGAAGTAACCAGTTGGCAGGAGAGGCGGTGTACATTTGTGGAGCGAAGAGGACAGGTGGGAGTGTAAAGAGAGATAAGATCAGGGGCAAAATGTAAGTGCGTGTAAGGAGCTTAAATTGGATTTAGAATGAGTAAGGAAGCCATTAAAGGGTTTTTAGGGGAGAAGAGGTAGATGAAGTACATCACCTGCTGCTTCTTTTTTTCTGCTGGCCGGGTGGAGGGGGAACGGGAGCTGGGAGCCTGGGTGGTGCTGTGCGCGCATGCGCATTTTGGCCATTTTGGATTTGGGAAAAGTGCTGCGGCCGCTACCCGCGGCCCAGCCAGCCCGGGGGCGAGCGCTGCCGGCCCCTTTTTGATGAGTTTCTGGCCGGCCCACTGGGAAATTGCCCGGTTTCCCGTGGGCCAATCCGCCCCTGGGCTGGGACATCCAAAAAGGGATAGCAGAGAGACAGTTGGAAATGCAAGTGAATAGAGAGGAAGAATGAAGAGAGAAAAAGGAAAAGTCTTAGAACAGATCATAGGGGACACCTACTGTAAGTGGAAGTGGGGGGGGAGGTATCATGAGAGGAAACAGAAAAGGAACGGTCAGAGAGGTAGGAAGAGGGCATTATCATGCACAAAAAAGAGGTGAAGGATTGGCAGAAGGAGAGGGTGGTTCACAGTGTCAAGAGCAGTAGTGAGGGCAAGAAGAATAAGCATGAGGTTGTTTATGGTACCTACAATGGTTGAGGTGCTGTGCAAGATTTTCTTGGCTGTAATTCGGGGGGGGGGGGGGGCGAACATTTCAGCCTGCAGCCTCCAGGGGTGGGAGCTAAAATAAACCAAAACTAATGGGTGCGTCCATGGGGTGTGTGCCCAATGGAAGAGAGGGGGACAATTGAATTGCTCTGGTGGGTGCCCATTACATTTGGGCACCCATGAAACAATTGAATTGACCCCATTGTATTTGACCATAATTAAATACATTGTTGTGATATATACTCTATGGCCATATTTACTAAAGATAGTAGTGGGAATCCACTAAAACAGCCTTTATCAGGGGATATATCTGATATTTGCCCCCTCCCTCCTTCCAGATGCCAGATGGCTGTGCCAATGTAACTTACTGAAGAAACCATTACTTTGGGGGGTATTTCTCTGCCAGAAATAGCGGCACTCGCCTATTCAATGCAGACATTTCCGACAGCGTTGAAGGCTTTCACATTCAGCTCTTTAAAGTTGAATCTGAATTTCCGACAAAAGGCGGCCATTCAAACTCTCGAGAGTCGGAACATTGAATACCGACTGTCCAGTTACAGTCAGAACAGGTCAAAAACGGCCGTGAATACGTCTGAAACGTCCCAACAGTTGGATTCGGGATTGACTACCCCCCTTTATGTACATTGTGCTACAACAACAGCTGGGCGGCCTAAAGCCAAAGTCTCCTTCCCATGCCACAAGCATTAAATCCAGTGGCGTAGCTATAGCACCGCAGCCCCCGCAGTCGCGAGGGGGCGCTGTGCATATGGGGGCGCCGGGGGGGCTGCGGTGCTATAGTAATCACCCCGCCCCCCATCCCCCGCAGGCTTACCTGTCCAGTGTCCGCGTGTCCCGGCTCCCCTCCTGGCTTCAATCAATGCTATGGAGATGGACCACGATAAAATGGCCGCCCCATAAAGCAGACTGTTCTCTGAAACTGTCTGCGGTATGGGGGCAGCCATTTTATCGTGGTCCGTCTGCATAAAATTAATTGAAGCCAGGAGGGGAGCCGGGATGCGCGGCGGACAGGTAAGCCTGCGGCAATGGGGGGAGGGGGCATGGGGGGCACGGGCAGCCGGGGGGGGGGGGGAGAGGGGGGGCTCCCCCCCATTAACGGCGGGGGGGCGCCCCAAACAAAGCTACGCCACTGATTAAATCCTACATGCCAGTGGTATAGCCTTCCTTACATGCACATGGGCAGTATCACTGGTGAGTACCTGAGCGCTCATACACGTGTGTTTAGCAGCATTTGGGGAGCTACATGTGTATTAGCCTGGGGCACCTGGAACCTTTAATCAGGCTCTGGCTCTGCATCAACCTCAGTGCTCTGTGAAACCTTTTCTCATACACTTTGATGGTCTGTGCACACACCTATTCTCTGCAATGGTACCCAATGACTGGAAAGCAAATTCAAAATAAGACAATTGGATTCCTGCATTCTTTCATTGCATTGGGAAGCTCTACCTGTACAATAGGCTGCAATGGTAAATGAGAACACCTGGCCAGAGCACAGAGAATACACCAGGGCCGTGCGACCCATTCTATTGCAGAGAAACGGAGAAAAAACACACTTTATTGTATCAGCGTCTAACATTGGGGGTTATTCAGACCTGATCGCTGCTCTGCTAAATTGCAGAGCTTAACGATCAGGTATAAGCTGCCCTGCCAGAATGAAATACCTGCAAGCCTGCGAATTGTTTAGCTCATCTCGCGAAAATGAGCAGAGTCGGCAATTAGCTGCAACTCCATTTGCAAACCGCTCTCTATCAATTGATTTCTCCACTGCGTGGCGTCACACGCCTCCCCTTAAAATGCCCGGGCATGCCTGCGTTTTCCCTGACACTCCCACAAAGGTGCCGGCTACCACCCCCAAACACCGGTATCCTGTCACTGAACTTGCATACGGCCAGCAGGATTTAATTGCAGGATGGCCTTGCGCATGTGCGCTATGATCTGTACGCATGTATAGACTATGGCAGCCGTGCGATCAGATCTGAATAACCCCCTTTGTTCCAAGCAATGCTACTTCTGTGCTGTGCTGGAGGCTGTGTAATGTACATTAAATAAATTACATTTTTTCATTCACTATTTTCAGGGATCTTCGTGGCCTTGTCATCCGCTGTATACACAGTAAGAACCCACCTGTCGGAACCTAATCCTTGTGCGATGATTTGGAGAATGCTGTAGCCACTCCTGAAAAACTCGCCTCTTTCGGAAAACATGCATTCGTCTCCTTCACATTGTATTTTTAGATATACTTAGGGGAGATGCATCAAAACTTGGACAGAGATAAAGTGGACGGGAAGGAAGTAACAGCCAAACGGCTCCTAGCTGCCATGTTACAGACTGAGGGGGGTTATCCTGGTTCACTTGCAAAGGTAAAATTCCTTCTCAAATGGACAAAACCATGTGCACTGCAGGTGGGGCAGATGTGACTTGTGCAGAGAGAATTAGATTTGGGTGGGGTTTTACTTCAAAGTGACATCTATATTGCAGTGTAAAAATAAAGCAGCCGGTATTTACCCTGCACAGAAACAAAATAACTCACCCACATCTAAGGGGGTTATTCCGGTTGATTCGCAAGGCTGCAAATTTGCAGCCTTGCAAGTCCACCAAACCCCTCCCGGCAAATGAATGCCCAAATGCCCCCCCCCCCTCGCAGTGTGGGTTTGCCCGCACAGGCTGCGAATGGATGTTTAGCATAAACATCCATTCATATGCCTCAGGTACAGCACACATCTTTCGATTGTCGGCGACCATCGAAAGATGTGGAAGGTACACGCATATATAAGTGACTTTTAAGTCACTTACATATGCGTGCACGCTGGCACGGATATGGGCGGGCAGCTGACATCTGGTGCATGCACCCTACATCTGCACATACGCAGAAACGCACCTGCGCATGCGCAGACGCGCACCATCGGTCCACCGTGCAAATGCACAGAGGACCGAATGGACTTGAATAACCCCCTAAATCTCTCTGCACGTTACATCTGCCCCACCTGCAGTGCACATGGTTTCGTCCATTTGAGATGGAATTTGCCTTTGCGAGTGAACTAGAGTAAGGGCCTGAGTTTGAAAAAAAAATGACAGTTGGGGGCTGACTGGCTGGTGTGTTATCACCTTCCACTGTCACTGTGTGTGTGTGTGTGTATAACTTCAGTACATTAGCACTGTGAGATATTTAATATCTGGTGGTGCCTTAAGGCTAGTGTCCCCTAGCCCTTTGTAACATATACTTGGTTTACGTGATGAAGCGCTCTCTCTCTCTCTTCCCCTCTCTTATCCTACTGTATCTTTCTATGACTACCTCTCTTTTCCTGTCTCACCCCCACTCCACCCAAATCCCAAGCCTGCTCCCACTCCCCCCCCCCCCACCCCTCGTCCAGTTTCTTTCTGTTCTCCACACCACACACACATACTTTTTTCGCTCCCCCATTTTTCTCACTACCATCTTATATTTCTCTATTCCTTTTTTCTTTTATGTCTTTTTTTCTATCTCCACATTTCTTTTTTTGATTTTGTCTATTTGAGCGTATTCTCACACATCCCGGCCATGGACTAGTGTGTTTCCAGGGCAGTGCTGAAATAGGCAAACAGCCCATGGTGCGAAGAAGTGGCCCCAACATAGTGGGATGGTTGGGTGGGCTGGGCAAGCTGGCCCAGGGTGGGTTACATGCTGATCTAACATGGTGGGGGCTGCCTATTTTGTCAGTCCCGGCCCCCAGGCCCCACAATTTCTGATGCCTGCCCTGGTTCTCAGATCAATTGGATGCCTTTAAATAAACATAGAGATAAAGGGGGGAACCGCACAGGGTTGCACACACCACTTGTGAGCAGAGTCAAGTGAGACCTTTTCACCTCATTGTGGGGTTCGGCCTGGGTAGCCTGTTACCAACTATATTAATAATTGTGGCCCCAAAATATTGGGAGAGAATTTTTTGGTGTTGGTGGTGCTCCCCTGAGTCCAATTGTAAGTACAAGAGAGGAGAGGGGGAAAGAAGACTCTTTTTGTGGGGCACGCTTAAAATATGTTTGTAGTTTAATAAAACGTAACTTTTATTAGAATTCGTTTAAAAAAGTTTTTTTTTGTGGATGTACACATGAAGACAAAACAACGAAAACCAAAAAAATTGCAGTGAGCTTTGTAAATATACGCTATGCAATGAAAGTATGTCTGTTCTTGAAATAAAAGAACACTTGTGGAGATGTGCCCAGTGAAGCTACAAGCTTTTTTTTAACTAGGGCTCGTCTGAAGCGAGAAGTAGGACTATAAGGGGTAGATTCCCCTATTAGGACTGCTATGTGTGACTCAATGCACTTTGCAGAAATATTCCTTTCTAGGACAGGATATCAATATCCACTGTTCAACACTTTATATATTTTAAACTGTTTTAGCTTAGTTGTGCCGTAAATTGTATCCAATTATGGGGGCAAAGCTTTCATGTGCAGTGAATTGTATCAATAAATTGTATCCAATTCAATATGCAATAAAGCGTGTCTGATTAGATCAACAGAGTTGTGTCAGATTTGTATGAGCAGAATTGCGACAATGGGTTTGTCTCTTGTTTATTAAGAAGGCTTAGCCTGTATGCTGCTTGATGTTTGGTATGTACCCAGACAAGGTTTAGTGATAAATTGTATCAACTTTCACTGTTCAACATGTTGTATTAGATAACTCATTTTACTTAATTGTTTCAGTTACAGGAAAAAAAAACATATTGACACAATTTGTTGCACAGTATATTGGTTACAAATTCATTGATACAATTTGTTGTACATAAATAAGTTTTTTCCTGTAACTGAAACAATTAGTTGCACAATTAGTTGCACATCTAAGTGAAATGAGTTATCAAATACAACATGTTGAACAGTGAAAGTAGATACAATTTATCACTAAACCTTGTCTGGGTGCATACCAAACATCAAGCAGCATACAGGCTAAGCCTTCTTGACGAACAAGAGACAAACCCATTGTCGCAATTCTGCTCATACAAATCTGACACAACTCTGTCGATGTAAGACACAATTTATTGCATATTGAATTGGATACAATTTATTGATACAATTCACTGCACATGAAAGCTTTGCCCCCATAATTGGATACAATTTGGGGCACAACTAAGCTAAAAAAGTTTAAAATATATAAAGTGTTGAACAGTGGATATTGATATCCAGTCCTAGAAAGGAATATTTATGCAAAGTTCATTGAGTCACACATAGCAGTCCTAATAGGGGAATCTACCCCTTATAGTCCTACTTCTCGCTTCAGACGAGCCCTAGTTAAAAAAAAGCTTGTAGCTTCACTAGGCACATCTCCACAAGTGTTCTTTTATTTCAAGAACAGACATACTTAAATTTTTTGTTTTTTGTTGTTTTGTCTTCATGTGCACGTCCACAAAAAAAAAACTTTTTTTAAACGAATTCTAATAAAAGTTAAGTTTTATTAAGCTACAAACATATTTCAAGCGTGCCCCACAAAAAGAGTCTTCTTTCCCCCATAAATATAGAGATTTCAGTATCAAACATACACCGCAATTGCACAGGAGATATGCCAACAATAAAATGGCCATATGCCAACATAATCAGCTGGCACATACTGTACATATTGGCACACCCTATTTATATTTTAGGTAGTTCCTACAAGCACAGACAACTCCCGGCTTACTGTCAAGTGATGAGCCAGCAGGCTAAATAATCACACCATGTTTTTGGTTGCCATTTTCCATCAGCTCGGCAGAGAAAGCAACATGGCAGCTTCCATTAATGTTTAGTAAAATAATCTGTGGTAAATACTCTGCATAGGTCCATATTTTCTGAAAAGCAGAGCCTTATGGTGAATTAACATGCATTTAAGTCTTTTAATATCATAATCCTTTCTAAATGAATGGCTAATGGTGCTCCTCACCTATATGGGGGGTTGCAAATGTTTTACATGTCAATGGCCACAAGATGGCGTCTGGTGGACCAGAGTGTTACTCCATTCAGGCACTGATATTACTGTGATGTTTTTCTGTCATTAATGGCTGGCAACTAGGATAGTTATATTTTCTGTTATTAACCCCTCAGTTTTAGGGTATATCCATAAATATTTTAGGGAATTTTATGTTGCTTAATTTCTCTGTATTGGGCTGCTTAATATAACTAATACCATTTTCTCTATTTATTCATGCAGTGTCCTCCAAGCCCTATAAATGGTAAGTTCCGTGTGTTATTTAATCCCTTGTATCCCAGTTATTATAACAGTTATTATATTATAAAATGTATAATTCTATTATATTTCATAAATGACTGGATATTAATGGGGGTTTCTTTGTTCCACAGAAACATTAGCGTGTGCAAGTGTATCCCCGTAAGTGTCCGGATGTTCCAATTCTCTTACTGCCCGCTGCTTATCTGCAATATCCTGAGCTTCTTAGCCAATCAGAGAATATCCCGAGCTTCTTAGCCAATCAGGAACTATCCTCAGCTTCTTAGCCAATCAGGGAATATCTCCAGCTTCTTAGCCAATCAGATCTTGGGAATATTCACAGCTTGGCTATTGATGGAAAATGTTCCCTCATAAGCCATTATTCTAAGTGATTCGGTCCCTTGCTTGTTCCCAGGGGGACCGATGTTTTGCATTTGCTCATGCAGGAGGACCTATAGCATGTATCTCCTGTAAGTAGGCAGCCATCTTTGGAGGGGCACAGAGCCTCTGTATGCTGACAGAGACTCTGTGTCCTGTGATGCTGCTTTCCCCCTGCCAGCAGCTCCCAGCTCCTGTGTCCTCCGGGCGGAGCAGAGGAGGGAGAAGAGGCAGCCACAGTGGCAAATGCAACATTTTTAGAGTGGGGTTTCTAAATGTAATCCAAAAAAACCCCACTCTACAGTGCATTGGAGTAAGTACGGTTGTCTGGGGGAGTGATAACAACCCTGATATTGGACTTTTTATACACTGGACACTGTAAGGTATATAGTGGTAATATTTAACAGTACTGGTCTATGGTATAGGCTGTTTCAAACATTTAAATAAGATAAGTGGTCAGGAAAAGGTTAAACATATCAGAATAAATACACAATTATTATAGTACCAGTACTGCACTTTCTAAGCTCACAATCTCCCACTTCATGGTAAGGCTCCTGTCTCTTCCTCCTGGCAGCTGCTCTCTGGTCCATTGCGATGTTTGAGGGCTCAGATCCACACATACAGTAAATGTGGTAGAAGCTGGTACACTGGGCATGTGCAGCAGTTCTGTCCCTTACACTGCATGGTGTGGTGGCAGCCCTAATAATCATATTATATACCAGTGCTATTGTTGTCATAATTGAAGGCACTTGCCAAGAGGAGGGGGGTTTCCAGGCAACCAGAACCCCCCCCCCCCCCCCCTGTTTGCCTATTAGCCAGCGGAGCGCTCTCTTTTCTCCTCGGCTCCTTGAGTTTGTGCTCCACCAAAGCCACCCTCCCTACACCCCTGTGTCGACCTTTTGACCATGTTGACCTAATGCATATAGACTTTTATATGTGTCGACCTTCTGCCTGATGGAAGAACAAGGGGGGGGGGAGCTGCCTATGTGGTTCCGGTACTTGTGTAGTTTCACGGCGCCACCGCGCGCACAGTGAAACTTTTAAAGGTACTTGTTTCCTAGCATGGCCACAATCGCGGGCATCGTGTGCCTTAACTTTAAGGCACACGATGCCCGCGATGCCCGCGATTTCCCCATAGGCTTCAATGTTAAAATATTTTAACATTGAAGCCTATGCGCGTCCGACGCGATGCCCCCGATTTCTCCATAGGCTTTCATGTTAAAATATTTTAACATTGAAAATGAGTGCATTTAACATAGGAAATGGGAAATGGCCCAATATGGGCCATTTCTCATTGGGTATGGCCCCGGCATATGTGTGTAAAAAATAATGGCCCCCATTGTGTAATGGCCCCCCATTGTGACCGCCACCCCCACAATTGACGCGAACCCGAAGTGTGGCGAGCGCAGACCCCGCGAGGGGCGGCGGTGCGCGTCCTCCGACCTTTTCATTCCCCTACTATCCACGTCGGCGTGGAGTTGAGAATATATAGTGTGGCGAGCGTAGTGGGGCGTCCCTCGCGGGCTTGACAGGTATCCGCGGGGCTCGCTGCGCTCGCCACGCTTTGGGCTCGGTGGCTCGCTACGCTCGCCACACTATATATTCTCAACTCCACGCCGACGTGGATAGTAGGGGAATGAAAAGGTTGGAGGACGTGCACCGCCGACCCTCGCGGGCTCGCTGCGCTCGCCACGCTTCGGGTTCACGTCAATCGTGGGGGTGGCGGCCACAAAGGGAGGCCATTATTTTTTACACACATGCCCGAAGCGCAGCGAGCGGACGCGGATACCTGTGAAGCCCGCGAGGGGACGCGGATACCTGTGAAGCCTGCAAGGGGACGCGGATACCTGTGAAGGTATCCGCGTCCCCTCGCGGGGCTCGCTGCGATCGCCACCGCTCGGGCTCGGTGGCTCGCTGCGCTCGCCACACTTTATAAAATCAACTTGGACAGTGGGGTATGAAAAGGTTGTAGGACGCGTACCGCCGCCCCTCGCGGGCTCGCTGCGCTAGCCATGCTTCGGGTTGGCGTGGATAGTGGAATTAACAAGGTCGACAGCTGTTACGCCAACTAGTGTCATTGTGAACAGGTTTAATAGTGTACCCCTAGACCCTACTAAATTTAGACGCTTTACCGTCTAAATTTAGATGCCCCCATCTTAGCGGTTTGCAGGGAGTCTGGATTTAGACGTCTAAATCTAGACGTCTAAATTGCCGGGGTGTCCAGTTCAGGGAGTCTGGATTTAGACGCTTTAGCGTCTAAATTGCCGGGTTGTCAGCGGTGCGCAGGAGTCTGGATTTAGACGCTTTAGCGTCTAAATTGCTGGGTTGTCAGCAGTGCGCAGGACTGCCTATTTCACTGTGGAACTACAAGTACCACAGTGACCTGTCAGCGCTGGGTGCACTGCTGCTGCCCAGCGCTATGCTGATAACGTAGCTTACATAAGGAAAGCAGCCACGCGCTGCGCTGAGAACAGCTAGAGCGGCACGCGCACAGTAAACACAGAGTCTGGCAGACTGCCAAGTTTCAAAGTTTCACTGTGCGCGCGGTGGCGCCGTGAAACTACACAAGTACCGTGGTTCCCTTCTATTAAAGATATAATTACATCATGCAGCAGTTCATTTCCCAGGTCTTTGCAGCAGTTGTTACCATCTCAGTGAACTCTGCACCTCTTTTCATCCTTTCCAGTTTATACACCCTGATTGATCCCTGCAGCCCAACATTTCAGCAGTTTGCCTGCTCAAGGGTGAGTATCTCCACACACAGGACAATGGGGGTTATTCTGGTTCACTCGCAAAGGCAAATTCACTCTTTAATGGACAAAACCATATGCACTGCAGGTGGGGCTGATGTAACATGCACAGAGAGAGTTAGATTTGGATGGGGGGTGTACTTCAAACTGATATCTATATTGCAGTGTAAAAATAAAGCAGCCAGTATTTACCCTTCACAGAAACAATAAAACACCCTAATCTAACTCTCTCTGCACATGTTACATCTGCCCCACCTGCAGTGCACATGGTTTTGTCCATCTGAGAATGAATTTGCCTTTGAGAGTGAATCAGAATAACCCCCAAGGATGCTGGTCAGGATGCCCTATGTTACTGCAGCTGACATGTACTGTTCTCTCGGTGTCTTCTCTCAGGCCTCCTTCCTCGCCAGCCTCCCGGATAACCTTCTGGTCACCCTGTCCGCCTGTGACAATCATGGCACCATTCTGCCACCTGACCCCATATACTCAGCCTTGTTTTTCTCCAAGATGGACAACAGCAAAAACAGTGCCATAGTCTCGCAGCTGAATAGCCAGGTCAGTAACATTTCATGTCTGGTTCTTTATATTGGGACGGGAGAGGGGCAGGCAACACCCTCATTGGAAATATAGGGGGTGATTCTTGTTTACTCGCAATATAGTGACTTCGGATGTTTTGGGGACTGTGCATGCGCATGGTCTGTTATACGCCTGTGCAGCACCCCTGTGCGACTGGCATTGGCGACTTGCTTAGTCGCCAAGCAATACGCAAGCATGGGGACAGGGGGGCAGAGGGTGGCTCATAGATAAGTGGGTGGGCCGGCGTCAGGCGCCGCCCCCACTTTGCCCGGACGCATGCAAATAAAAGTCAGGAGACTATCAAATGATTTCTCCTGCGGCGGAGGCATGCGAGGGGGTGTGTTTTCATTCATGTTACGGAGGGGAGCGTTCGGATGGGCGGCGATGTTGGTTGCTCATAGCCAGTGCCAGATTAAGCCTTCGGGGGGCCCGGGGCACTTTAGCCAGGGGGGCCCCCTTGCACTTGTCATTACTGGCTGCAGACTGCATAGGAGAATATTACACTGTCAAAACACAGAGTAAAAGCAGTATGAACGTGGTCAATGGGTAACTGCAGGGGATATATACAGTAGATATAGATATACATACATACATACATATCACATGAAAAGCCTGTGTCCCAGTGCTGCCTCTGATTAAAAACCCTCCCATGACTAGGCTGCTGCTGCTGTTCTCCATGTGCCTGAGAAGCATGTAATGAGCTGCACCAATCAGAGCTCAGCACAAATGTCTCAGCCTCTGCCCTCTGGTGCAAAGTGTCATGGGACTTAGTCAACTCCCAGTAATGCACTGCACACTTGTGCAATCGGTGTGTCCTGGCCCCCGATGCTCAGCACCATTAATCATTGTCACATTGGCAGATAGGTGAAACTGCAGCACTACCTCACTTCCATGCACAAAACCTTTAGCTAAAAAAAAAAATTATATTATAAAATTATAAAATTATAAGGGGGAAATACATGCCAACCACAAGGGGCCCCTAGCTAGAGGGGGGCCCAGGGGCACTGACCCCTTGTGCCCCCATTATAATCCGGCCCTGCTCATAGCAACATCCCATGTGAAATAGAACTCCCATCTTAGCAAATTTACCGCTTAGGGTCTGTGTAGTAGGAGAGAGAAACAAGTGTAACGCGATAAAGTACACGAAAAAACAAAGATAAATAGCAGCGCTTAATTTGGCGTCAGTGGGTCTAATAACCAATTGGACTGATTTTACAAATTAAAAACAATTTATTATACATAGGTGTGACCAGTATTTGAAAAATGTATGCGCATTGAAACTAAAACCGCTTTCACACTGCCTAGACGTTTTAAAAAACGGTATTTTGAAACTGTATTTAAAACGGGTCTGAGCCTTCACATTGCAGTAGATCACCGTTTTAAATACCGTTAAAGTACCATTCACATCAGTCAACCCGTTTAATCCCCTGAACACGTTTCAAGGCAGAATGCAGGGGACAGCCTATCACAGGTCTGTAATCTGTTGTTTTCTGCTAAATACCGTTTCAGAGCCATTATTACTGCATAAAAAACGGCTCTGAGACGTGTAGGACTCTGCTTTTTAAATGTTTTGAAATACCGGTTATCTTTAACCGGTAAATCAACTCTGGTGCTTTCGTACTGCAGCCTTAAACGTTTTGAAATTTGAAAAAAAAAACAGCAAAATACCGTTTAACAAGTGCGGTGTGATAGGGGTATAAATAAATTATTTATAAACATAAGAGTTGTGATTTCTTAGAGAAATGCTAGTGTACTAGATTATAATGAAAACAATATGCATGATTCCTGGTGTGAATAGTGTACTGTCCTTTCCTATTTTGCCCATCAAAATTTTCCAAATAAAGTAAGATGGTTAAAGTAAAGTTAATATTAATAATCTTACTTTATTTGGAAAATTTTGAAGGGCAAAATAGGAACGGACAGTACACTATTCCGCACCAGGAATCATGCATATTGTTTTTATTTTAATCTAGTACACTAGCATTTCTCTAAGAAATCACAACTCTTATGTTTATAAATCATTTTATTTTGTTTCAATGTGCATAAGAAATATAATAATTATTATTATTTGCATGACTCTTATTTGGGTGGTTTTTACTCTTTAGCTGTAGTGCTTATGTGGGTACATGTTTCCTAGCACGGCGCCCCCGATTTTGATCGTAGTACATCTTATACAATCGCATCGCATCGCATGCAATATAGCGGTATGCGATGCGATGCAATTTTCAACTGTACAAGCACCCTGATGGGTGCTTTCAATGTTAAATTCACCCCCATTGGCAACACCACTCCCACTATCAACGCCAACCCGAAGTGTGGCGAGCGCAGTGAGCCCGTGTGGGGCGGCGGTACGCATCCTCTGACCTTTTCATACCCCCACTATCCACGACAGCGTGGAGTTGATTTTAGATAGTGTGGCGAGCGCAGTGAGCCACCGAGCCCGAAGCGTGGCGAGCCCCGCGAGGGGACACGGATTACTTTACATGTATTCCGCGGCCCCTCTGCACACTTCGGGCTCGTATTCCGCGTCCGCTCGCCGCGCTTCAGGCTCGTATTCCGCGTCCGCTTGCCGCGCTTCAGGCTCGTATTCCGCGTCCACTCGCCACGCTTCGGGCTCGGTGGCTCGCTGCGCTCGCCACACTATGTAAAATCAACTCCACGCCGACGTGGATAGTGGGGGTATAAAAAGGTCAGAGGACGCGTACCGCTGCACTCGCCACGCTTCGGGTTGCCGTTGATAGTGGGGGTGGAGTTGACAATGGGCACATTTAACATTGTAAGCACCCTTCAGGGTGCTTGTACAATAAAAAATCACATTGCATCGCATGCCATTTTCTGGCATGCAGTGCTATGCAATATTTCATTGTACAAGCGCTCCTGTTAATTTAACATGAATATCGCATTGCACGCATCGCATACCACTAAGTATGGTATGCGATGGACGCCGTACTAGGAAACAAGTACTCTTTTTTTTTTCACTTTATATTATATCATTTATACCCCTTTCACACAGAAAATGACATTCTGGAGTAAAGCAGTTCCATCCGGATATTAAACTCCAGGTCTCCGACCCTGCAAAAGACCAGGGTCAGAGATCCGGATCGACCCTTTCACACAGGAGAAATAGTGTAAGAGAGCAACTCTTCAGATCTAAATTTTAGACCCGGGGATTTGCTCTCCTGTGTGTAGGGGGATCTGACAGCGGCGTCCAAACAACACAGCCTTTCAAAAGCCAGGTAATTGCCGCAAATAACCGGGTTAATCGTCTGCCGCTGTCTGAATATTATTCCTGTGATAATATAGAGATCTATCTATCCATCTGTCAACTTCTGTGTCCTTTGCATGGTCCTGTGCCCCAAGATAAACCTATGTTGCTGGAAGATTTCATTTTGTATTAAACCGGTAATATAGTATATGACTGCATTGTACTGTAGTATATGGCAGTCACTGACAAGGTCTGTAGTATATGGCGGTCACTGATAAGGTCTGTAGTATATGGCAGTCACTGATAAGGTCTGTAGTGTATGGCGGTCACTGATAAGGTCTGTAGTATATGGCGGTCACTGATAAGGTCTGTAGTGTATGGCTGTCACTGATAAGGTCTGTAGTGTATGGCAGTCACTGATAAGGTCTGTAGTGTATGGCAGTCACTGATAAGGTCTGTAGTGTATGGCGGTCACTGATAAGGTCTGTAGTGTATGGCTGTCACTGATTAGGTCTGTAGTGTATTGCGGTCATTGATACTGTTTGTAGTATATGGCAGTCACTGATAAGGTCTCTAGTGTATGGCGGTCACTGATAAGGTCTGTAGTATATGGCAGTCAGTGATAAGGTCTGTAGTATATGGCAGTCACTGATAAGGTCTGTAGCATATGGCAGTCATTGATAAAGTCTGCAGCATATGGTGGTCACTGATAAAGTTTGTAGCATATGGCGATCATTGATACTGTCTGTAGTGTTAGGCAGTCACTGACAAAGTCTGTAGTATATGGTGGTCATTGATACTGTCTGTAGTGTATGGTGATCAGTGATAAGGTCTGAGGTATATGGCTTTCATTGATGCTGTCTGTAGTATATGGCAGTCATTGGAGGTGTCTGTAAGATACTGTATGGCAGATACAGATACTGATACTGTCTGTAGCATATGGGGGCACTATTGCTTTGTGTAGTATATGGTGGTCATTGATGTTATCTGTAGTATGCAGAGGTCACTGATAAGGTCAGTAGTATATGGGGGATTCCCAGTATTACTCTGACCACTCTGTCCAGAGGGGCTACCCGAAAAATGTGGAATCCAGTAGAATAGGTAAGTATGGATAAGAGATCAAGAATCAATAGACCATAGATA
This sequence comes from Crinia signifera, assembly GCF_055691185.1. Taxonomy (NCBI): domain Eukaryota; kingdom Metazoa; phylum Chordata; class Amphibia; order Anura; family Myobatrachidae; genus Crinia; species Crinia signifera. The sequence continues at coordinate 34,671,206 of NC_139223.1, read as the reverse complement.
GATGGGAAGATCCAGATTTGGACTGCATTGGACAATGGGGGTGGAGGTAGGAGCAGGACGGCAGTGTCTGTACTATGTTAGTATTACTATTTGTAGTGTTGCATCGAGACAACAGGCTGGGTTAAAGCGTAATGGGTTAAAACGTAACTCTGAGATTATTAACAGTTCATCTTACTCTCTGTGCCTTGACAATCACACAATGGGACTTACAAGGTGTGTTCTGTGTTTCTCAATATTATTCTTCATAAAGGTTTATGACAGCTCCAGGCAAAATCCTACCCTTGTGTATCCAGAAAGCACATGTTTGCCTAAACTTGACTGTGCTATTTAAGACTCCTATGCCTGGGAGTAACCCCCGAGCCTGCAGGGCAAAGAGACAAAGGGATGTTGTTAAACAACACAAGCGCTCTAATCTGATTTCATGTCAGGTACTTACTGCAGTTGTTTGGAGACTCTTGGTATCCGCTGAGCGTTTTATACACAGACCCGCCATCATTATGTGATTCCATTATGCAACGGAACATTAGTAATAATGTATTTTCATTATGAATTAATTCCTATCCACAGGGTCAAAAGGTCGACAGGATCAAAAGGTCAAAATGGGAAAGGATGACAGGGTCAAAATGTTGACATTTATTTATTTATTACCAATTTCTTATACAGCGCACACATATTCCGCAGCGCTTTACAGAGAGAATATTTGAACACTCACATCAGTCCCTGCCCCAGTGGAGCTTACAATCTATATTCCCTACCACATGTACATGCGCACACAGACATTCTAGGGTTAATTTTGTTGGGATCCAATTAACCTACCAATATATTTTTGGATTGTGGGAGGAAACCGGAGTACCCGGGGGAAACCCACGCAAGCAAAAAGGTAGACACATGAAAATGTTGACGTAAGTCTTTCATATTTTTTGGTGTCAATGTTGACATTAAGCATTATGCTTGATGAAGGTATATTCAAAATCATTGCATACAGTAGTTGTAGCATTGTAGTTGCTCTCTCATTGCCAACATACATATTTATATCCATGGGGCAGCACGGATGGTGTAATGGTTAGCATTACTGCCTCACATCGCTGAGGTCATGGGTCCGATTCCCACCATGGCCCTTACTGTGCGGAGTTTGTATATTCTCCCCGTGCTTGCGTGGGTTTCCTCCAGGTACTCCGGTTTCCTCCCACAATCCAAAAATATACTGGTAGGCTAATTGGCTCCCAACAAATTAACCCTAGAGTGTCTGTGTGCGTGTATATGTGGTAGGGAATATAGATTGTAAACTCCACTGGGGCAGGGACTGATGTGAATGTTCAAATATTCTCTGAAAGTGCTGCAGAATATGTATGTGCTATATAAGAAGCTGTTAATAAATAATAATAATATGTATGTTTGTTGTTATCAATAAATTACTTTTTTGCTTTGTGTCCTTATTAAAGTTTAGATTTAATTATTAAATGATATCAGATTATACAAGCTGTCATTAGTCTTTAAGGGGTTTGTTCTTATCTATTGCAATAGTTGTCTTTGGTTCTTGTGTGTGTGACCATCTCTTAAAATCGTTTCATTGGATAAAATAATGGATACAGAGAATTCAGTCTTTTCACGCACAGTGTGTTTTCATTAGTTTGCCAGACTCAGTCCTGAATGGAAGACATTTTTGCTGAGTGGAATCTGGTCCCGCATCACTCAAAACCTGGACAGCTCCACCAACCAATCCCAGTGGATCCCAGCTGCCATTCAGCCATTCATTGCCTATGTTACTCCCGGCATGGTGCAATGTCTGCAGGAGAAGAACGTGACGTGCGCAGTATTCCAGGAATTGTAAGTAGCCTCCTTGCAGGGTCATTTCAAAGCCTTAGGGGCTCATTTATCAAATAATCTTTGATGTATCAATACCGAGTAGCATCGTATCATGCAATCCTGAATGGTAAGATTATGCTCAGAACGCAGTGCCTAAGCCTTTCTGTTTAAAAGGGCCCCTTAATGTGTCAAGAGACACAGTGAAAAAGCTCAGCAGGTGTTTTCAGCCCTTGTGCACCCCGATATTTGTGCTACTGCTGCCTGATGTTACTGAAATTTAATCGGCCAGCAGCAATGTGGGCCCACAACAAGTTTTTAGAAGTTATCATATATGCTGAAAGTCAATTATAAAATTCCTCCATCAACTGCTGCGCCTTACAGGGATTTTGTTTCACCTGCCTCATATTGGAGAAACATGTCCTGTTTCGCTCTCAATGTGTCTTTGGGGCTAATTTAATACCCCCTTCAGAGTTTTTCCGACTCACGCCCAATTTGCAACTCCATGTATATCTGTGCACTTTACATTTGCCCTATTTATCAACAGCCCCCCCCACCCCACACACACTCACTCACTCACACACTCACGCATGCACGCTCCTGATCCCACACCCCTAGTGCAACATGATTTTGCCACAGTGCTATTAGGTGGTCTTAGACCTAGTGTGTATACGAGCACACTGTCCCAACATACCCTGGCTCTCACCACCTGAGACATCCATATTTATTAGCAGCGTTATACTATATTACGCTATATGATGTACATGTAACCTGCTATTATCACTAGGGTGAAGAACCTGGATTTGGCCTTTCCCAAAATGACAAATACGAAGAGGAAAGAGCTGTACGTGGCTCTGAAACGCTCCCTAAACAGTCGCCAGAATGCGTGTGGTAAGTACGAGACATACCAGGACCATGACAGTGTACCCCAATTCTCTCACCATTTGCTGCACTTTACTTACCGTTCTGTATATTATAATGCGGAAGAAAAAAAACCTTCACATATTGCAAAAAAACTCCTTAAAAAAATGAGGGTCGCCTATGCTACTGTACTGTAGGTCATAAATCGCAAGTCCCCTGCATTGGGCAAGACATTCTAGCTTCATAGACCTTGTAAGACGTTACCCGGATGTGTGCAAAGCTGCAAACAAGAATTGGACGTGTTTTGATGGAAATCGTTTGGGCGTGGGAAGGGTTCAGGGGGAATTTGAGGTTTGGCTTATTTGTCTCAAACTGGCCCTTGTACGATACCAGCCAATCAGCTTCCATGTTACAGGCTGTGTTTGAAAAATGTCAGTACTAAGAAGCTGATTGGCTGGTCTACTTTATCTCCATCCTACCCTACTCTTTGGGTGAGATTTAATAAGATGAAAGATTCAGAAAGTCAGAGATTTGGGAAGAAATCTCCAGGTTTTATTTAAAGCGGCAATCATTTACACTGCAAAACCAGTTTGATTTTGCAGTGTAAATGATTGCCGCTTTAAAAAAAAACTGGAGATTTCTTCCCAAATTTCTGAATTTCTGAATCTCTCATCCTATTACATTTCACCCAATATCTCCATTACATTTACCCTAGAACTGACACATTAGAAATAGAGAGAAGGCAACAACAACAGAAAAACTACAGGTAAATACAGATCTATAATAACGTCAGCTGTTCATCTTCCCTGCAGCACAAAGAGTTAATTCATTTGCAGACAGCAGCAACCTTGTTTCAACAAAGTAAAACCTAATGGCTGTCTGCCAAAGCGCGTCATCTGCCTCATATGTATGCAACGAGAGCTCATTGACTGCATATTAAGGATGGTAATCGACCATCGATGATTAGAAATCATCAATGGTTTATGGCCGATGTCAAATAGTTTTGCCATCGATGGGGGATAACCAGATGGTAATCGATGTCGAGCTTAAACAAATAGTTTTGTTTTTGCTTTTCCCCCAAGATGCCGGGATACGGGCATAGCTCCACTCCCGGCACCCGCGGAGCCCCGTCCCCGCATTTTGATTGGCCCACAGATCAGTCAATCAAAAGGAAATGGATGACCATCGATATGTAAAAACATCAATGGTCATCCATTGAATATTTATACACTATCGATGGCCAGTTGCACTTCTGCCATCGATGGCAACCATCGATGGCAAAGGCAACGATGGCCATCCCTACTGCATATAACTGTCCCAGTCCGTATTACTGCATGGATTTTGATGAATTGTACTTTCTGTGTCTGTCGTCCTCTTTAGGTTCCGCGTGTTCCCTGAATGTCAGCAGCAGCAGGTGGATGAAGCAGAACTTGGGGCAATTTTCTGCGTTTGGAGAATACAGCGACTTTGTGGCACTTAATGCAAACTTCAGTGCTGTAAGTAACCTCCCTGTTTAAAAGCGAATTAGAGGTGAAATATTTGAGACTTCAACCCGCACATTCTGCCAGCCAATGGCGCTGATGGTGATGCCATCTTTCTAATACTTAATGCAAACATTTCTATAGGAGACCTCTGCAATTTAAAATACAAATATTTAGCCTAATTCAGGTTTGTTAGAAAAGCAAAAAAAGCACGTGCATGGGCAAAACCATGCTGCACTGCAGGTGGGCAGATGCAACATGTGCAGAGGGAGTTTGATTTGGGTGGGATGTGTTCAAACAGGAATCTAAATTGGAGTGTAAGATAAAACTGTCTAACATCTGTGGGCTACATGCAAAAGCACTAGAAAGAATATACAGACACCTGGGTGTCTGTTTAGAGCGCCTGTATGAGTGGTTGGGCCTGCAGCAATCAAAAACAGGGATTGTCTGTCCCTATAAAACAAAAGAGAAAGTGGGGGGAGATTGCGCAATTGAGGACAGAACAAGGATTTGTAAAAATGTAACAATAACAATTTATTTAAACATTTGATATATTTAAAAAGTGGTGCAATTGCATCAAAGGGTAAAAAATGGAAATAAATGAAGATTGAAAAAAACTGAGTCCAGTATTGGATGTTATCACCTTAATCTCTGGCAAGTGAAGATGGGAGAAGGGGACGGTGGAATTGTCCTCCAGACCCTGGGGCAAGGATTCCTTTGCAGAGTGTCCTCCAAATCTGAACTGTGATGGTATATGTCCTTGATTTGGATTCTCTGTATTGTTGGGCTCCACTTGTGACCATGTGTAGGTACCTTAGATAGGTGGCATTCCTTTAAAATGTTGGTACCACAATGAGATGGTTGGTAGGTAGATGTCCCGGTCTGGTTCTCCACTATTGGATGGAATCTTGTAATGTTCTTTGCCAAGGTGATGTCTGCTTAAGAGCAGCTTTTTCACGGTAGGCTACCTTGAAAAAGCTGCTCTTAAGCAGTGAAACGCGTTGGCACAGGCAACCCAGCCACCCCCCCTCCTCCTTGCTGCTGTTCCAGACATCACCTTGGCAAAGAACATTACAAGATTCCATCCAATAGTGGAGAACCAGACCGGGACATCTACCTACCAACCATCTCATTGTGGTACCAACATTTTGAAGGAATGCCACCTATCTAAGGTACCTACACATGGTCACAAGTGGAGCCCAACAATACAGAGAATCCAAATCAAGGACATATACCATCACAGTTCAGATTTGGAGGACACTCTGCAAAGGAATCCCTGTCCCAGGGTCTGGAGGGCAATTCCACCGTCCCCTTCTCCCATCTTCACTTGCCAGAGATTAAGGTGATAACATCCAATACTGGACTCAGCTTTTTTCAATCTTCATTTATTTCCATTTTTTTCCCCTTGATGCAATTGCACCACTTTTTAAATATATCAAATGTTTAAATAAATTGTTATTGTTACATTTTTACAAATCCTTGTTCTGTCCTCAATTGCGCAATCTCCCCCCACTTTCTCTACATGCAAAAGCAGCCAGTATTTACTCTGCAGAAAAATAATATAAATTTATTTGGTCCCCTCGCATAGCAACAGGGTTTGTTCCAGACACAAAATGACTTGCTTTTTTGCTTTGCTGGACCTGGTCCATTGTCATTTGTAAGCAGTATTATTAGATAAGGGATATAGGAGTCCTATGCCTAGCCACTTTATCCATTAGGTAACCTAGGTGGGAATGCCCCATGGGAATTGAGTGGCTTTGATTATACTATCTTGCTTTTATGTTTTAAATAGGAATTTAATAGAAGGTGGGGAAAGGGGCCAAAACCAGCATGTAGGGCCCCACAGGGTATTAATCCTGCCTTGGTCCTATGTCAGAGATCCTCATGCATGGGAGTACTCCCTCTGGGCAGGAGATGATCTGGAGCAGTTTGCAGCGTTCCTTCCCCTGCTGCCAGAAGTGTGGTACCAACAGCCTACAAAAGCATTATTTACCTGCAATGTGCTCCTGGTAGACTTATATTATGAGTTATTCTTTTTCACTGAATGATGTGTTTTTCAGCTGGACGTGCTGCCCCTCCTCACAGTACAGCAGCTTGCACAACTCAGCCTGGACTTGGATGCCGCCAATAACTCCACCGCCATTAACAGCGTTTTGGGAACGCTACTGAACACCAGTGATCTGTATGACTTTCTGACGTATCTAAGTGCTGATACAATGGCGGTAAGATACATAGCTAAATACAGTAATATATATATATATCATTAAAAACCAAATGGCTTCTATCTATCATTGTATTTACCGGTAATAAATTGTGCTGGCTGGAATCTACTTGGTCACCTCCTCTTCTACACTTTAGAAGGTTTGATTAACCTCCCTCTTTGTGAGTAGAAATGTTGAGCAGAGATGATATCCAATACAGGTTATGGGTTGCTGGACCGGCTCTGATTCATAAGCTACTGTATATAAATGAATAGAGGCCCATGTGTTGGACATCTAACATATGGTTTATCTAAGCTTCTCCTTGCTCACAGAACAACAGCTTTACCATAAGTCCTCAGCTATCCCAGGCTCTCCTGACCCAAACCTTCCAAGCTCTCCAGCACAACTTCAGCTCCTTCAGCAGCTCGGACTGGGCTCAGCTTTTCCAGAATGACTTAAGCTCTATTCTACCAGAGATCACCCCAGCCCAGCTCAGCCTCATACCAAAGAATATCTCCTGCGACTCCTACCAAGCCATGTAAGTATCCTGAGATTACTGTCCGGATTACTGAGTGCTGTCTGACCACAGGTCCATGGTCATCATCCGGCCACATTCTCCTGCAGCCAAGGCTGAGAGGTGAAAGTACATCGCTAGACAAGGATTGGCTGCATTAGGGATTATACATTTTACTTTACATGTCCGTATAAAATCCCGGGAAGGGCGATCGGTAATTATAATGTATGTCTGTTGTTTCCCCCTAGAATCAAAGGTCTGGATTCCAATTTCTCCAACATGGCACCAGCAACCCAGCAAAGTGTTTACCAGTCTTATATCAAACCTTATTTGGCCATGAAAGGTAACATCCACGTAGACTATAGAGAGTTAGACACGTACAGGTGGAAGGTGGGATAGTCACACGTCTGCATTCACGTCAACCTAAGCAAAAGCCAGTTTGATAGAATGGGAAAATTCCTCTCCATACACACCCCATTTTATTTAATCCATGATGACTAGAGACAGGATTATATGCAACATAAAAAGCTTGAAATATGCATGCAAATATGCATGAAAAATACTTAAAATATGCATGAAAAGTGTTAAAATATGCTACATTAAATAATTTAAAAAAAAAGTAATTTTTAACTTATTTCTTTAAAAATCAGCATACAATTAGTTGCAAATAAACCTCAAAAATAGGCCCACAGCATCTGCAGATGTATAGTGCTTTACACAGGATTTTTTTACTTCCTGACTGCTACAGCAGACTGCAGCGTCCAAAGCTCTTCTTGCATCAACTACACGGACCCTCATCTCCAGCGCCGATGGATCAAAAGTCAGCATAGCGTGTGAGGGCGGCGCAGTGGAAGACTTCCTCCCTGCGCCGCATACTCACTATGGCATTTCCTCTGCGGCATTTCCTCCGCGCCGCGGGATGTCACAACCCTTCCGCCCGCCGCCTCTGCTGCAGAAGTCTGCCTCTTGGTGTAAAGTCCAAGACCAGGGGCAGGCAAAGGTTCAGGAGCTTTGTAATGGCATCCGCCCGACTGACTTTTATCAACATGGACTGGCAGCCTAGAGCAGTGTCAGACATAGCGTACATTCAAGGTTCCCCACACTGCGCACATATTGCCACAGCCTGCACACTCTACCACTACCTGGCCAGCAGCAGCAGCAGGGCAAAGCAGTGCTGTGACTCGCGGGTGGGAAGAGGGCGGGGCCTAAAATATGCACCATTATTAGATTTTAGGTAAAATATGCAATGACTAGTGAGAATGGGCAAAATATGCAAATGCATATAATCCTGTCTCTAATGATGACACTACTAGCCCCAACCACTTTATAGCTCCGCTTACATCAGAAAATCTATGCCATAAATGGTATACATATGGATGACCGGCGAAAGGGATGCCAGCGGTCAAAATACCGACACCCTAACTTGTATACTTACCTTCCCACTGCTCCTAACCCTCACTCTCCGCAGCCTAACCCTAACCCTCAGTGCTAGTGTCTACCCCTTATACCTCACCACCTAAACCTAACCCCCCACCCCACAGCCTAACCCTAACTCTCAGTGCTAGTGCCTAAACCTCATATCTCCCCACCTAAACCCCCGCCCCACAGCCTAACCCTAATCCCCAGTGTAAGTGTGTAACCCTCATACCTCGCCACCTAAACCTAACCCCCGCCTCACAGTCTAACCCTAACTCTCAATGCTAGTGCCTAACCCTCATACCTCACCACATACACCTAACCCCAACCCCACAGCCTAACCCTAACCCTCATTGATAGTGCCTAACCTTCATAACCCCCCGCCCACATCCTAACCCTAACCCTCAGTGCTAGTGCCTAACCCTCCTACCTCACCACCTAAACCTAACCCCCCGCCCCCATCCTAACCCTAACTATCAGTGCTAGTGCCTTACCCTCATACCTTGCCAACTAAACCTAACCCCACCCCACAGCCTAACCCTAAGCCTCAGTGCTAGTGCCTAACCCTCATACCTCATCACCTAAACCTAACCCCCGCCCCACAGCCTAACCCTAACCATCAGTGTTAGTGCCTAACCTTTATACCTCACCACCTAAACCTAACCACCCACCCCACACCCTAACCCTCAGTGCTAGTTCCTAACCCTCAAAACTCGCCACCTACACCTAACCCCCACCCCACAGCCTAACCCTAACCCTCAGTGCTAGTGCCTAACCCTCCTACCTCACCACCTAAACCTAACCCCCCGCCCCCATCCTAACCCTAACCATCAGTGTTAGTGCCTAACCCTCCTACCTCACCACCTAAACCTAACCCTCCGCCCCACAGCCTAACCCTAACCATCAGTGTTAGTGCCTAACCTTTATACCTCAGCACCTTAAACCTAACCCCCCACCCCTCAGCCTAATCCTAACCCTCAGTGCTAGTTCCTAACCCTTATACCTCACCTAAACCTAACCCCCGCCCCACATCCTAACCCTAACCATCAGTGTTAGTGCCTAACCTTTATTCCTCACCACCTAAACCTAACGCCCCGCCCCACAGCCTAACCCTAACCTTCAGTGCTAGTGCCTAACCCTTATACCTCATCACCTAAACCTAACCCCTACCCCACAGCCTAACCCTAACCCTCAGTGCTAGTGCCTAACCCTCATAAATCAACACCTAACCCTGCCCCTGGAGCCTAACCCTAACCATCAATGTTAGTGCCTAACCCTCCTACCTCACCACCTAAACCTAACCCCCGCCCCACATCCTAACCCTAACCATCAGTGTTAGTGCCTAACCCTCCTACCTCACCACCTAAACCTAACCCTCCGCCCCACAGCCTAACCCTAACCATCAGTGTTAGTGCCTAACCTTTATACCTCAGCACCTTAAACCTAACCCCCCACCCCTCAGCCTAATCCTAACCCTCAGTGCTAGTTCCTAACCCTTATACCTCACCTAAACCTAACCCCCGCCCCACATCCTAACCCTAACCATCAGTGCTAGTGCCTAACCCTCATACCTCACCACCTAAACCTAACCCCCCACCCCACAGCCTAACCCTAACCCTCAGTGCTAGTGCCTAACCCTTATATCTCATCACCTAAACCTAACCCCCCCCCCACAGAGAGGAGTTTTATGAGAGGGCATAGTATTCACAGCAAAGGGTCTAATAGTGTGTGTGTGTGTGTGTGTGTGTGTGTGTGTGTGTGTGTGTGTGTTACTGTATGTCTACCAAATTGTGTCTTCATTATTAGGCAACACCATTACCTGCTTTAACCAAACCCATGCCAACTCCTCTGCCTGGCTTGTGAACAATATGGCCTCATTCATGACGTACACCAGCGAGGAAGACCTGCCTCTCTTTGCCAGTGACTCCATGGTAAGAGGACCCTGTATTTTAAGGCCGAACCCTCCATTCTCAGTGTCATAACTCTTCATTAAATGTACATATAGATTAAGTGTACCATTTAAGATGGCCATACATCAGAATGACCTGCATACAACCTGATTTGAACCCCCCCCCGTGTTTGCCTATGCCAAGCATGCAGGCCATTTCATCACGTGGGGTGTTGTGCATTCAAGGGAGTAGTATTGTCAGTATTATCAGTCTATAAAAATGTATTTTACAGCTACAAGTATTTGCCAGTGATCCATCAGCTGTTGAGCTTGCCAGCCAGCTTAACTTCACCCATGATACGGCAGTTTATTACACCTCCCTATTGACATCGAGTGGGAACACCAATGTGACCAGGTAATAAATATAGTCTTAATCCGGTAAATAAATACCCGTCGCATATAATTGGTTGCGAATACTAATTTACACACACACACCACACACACCACACACACACACATACACACACACACATGTATATACAGTATATATATAGTATATATATATATATATATATATATATATATATATATATATATATTTGGTAAATACTAGTTTAATTGTTAACCATAAGGTTAGTGTGACTATTACTGAACCGCTTATTCCATTATTTCCATGCCATGTTTTCAAGCCTACCTGGTGTGTTCCTCTGTTACCTCAGTCCCTCTGCTTTAAAGAATTTAAAATCGGGTGACGCATTGACCATGACCCAGAAGATAAACAAGCAGTGTTTTCATGCTCCTTCAGGGCAAGCACCAACAAGCCCCACCCCTGAGGAACTGCAGGTAATGTCCTGATCAATAAACTGTCTGCTAACCGCATTATTAAGGGACCGCTGCAGAGTTGAACCCAAGTTAGTTTTGTGGACAGAACACGTCTGCTTTCCTGCTGCGCATGTGCTGGCTGTTTCAGAGTGTTGCTCTGCTCAGTCGCATCTGCCCTTACAGAGTAATCGGCGGCAATGGGTGGTAATAGCATCCACAGTGCCAACCTACTGTAGGCAAGAGTTTGGCTTTGTGTATATGTGACAAACTCCTGTCTACAGATGGTTCTCTTACAGCAGGTGTAGCTTGGGTTCAAATGTGCACCGACCATAATGATGGCTATGAATCCAAGTGTATGTATCAGGGCTGGAATCATAGGGATGACAGTGTCTACGTAGACAGGCACAATGTCGACATGGAAAAGGATCAACATGTAATAGACCAACATAGACAAAAGGTCGACACACACATGGGAAGGGTTGACATATGAGCAGTTCAACATCTGTTGACATGGACCTCCAACTGCACAGCTCTCGTCTCTCGCCATGTTTCGATCCCAGTTGTAGTCCTTAAAGAATAAGACCAAAGAAAGAAAATAATTGTGAAAAACTCATGTGTTCCTTTTCACTAGTCAACTATTGCTATGTCGACCTTGTTCCCGCCGACCACTCATGATCAAAATATTAAGTGTCAACCTAGTTATCAACGACCTATCATTTGAATACCATTTAAAAAAGGAGTAGTTCCATATGTAACCTTCAGTTTAATAAGGAAATATCTTACACCCCCAAATACGTAAGAACTGAGCAATGCTTGTGACGTGTTAATTTAAACGTTTTCTAACAAGCAGTGGTGGCTCCAGAGGAGGGGCTGCAGTCGAAAATACAAATAGGGGAGGCACAGCAACTGCCATTCCAAACTGACTCCATGGCAGTTGGTGTGGATTCACTACTTGAATTTTGAACTGTGTTGCAGCCCCACCCCTGGATCCGCCACTGCTGACAAGTATCATCCATTCTGCACCACCAGATTTCTCGGGAGGGGGGGGGGGGGGAGTAAAGGAAATTCATGACACCTACGACCCGTCCAAAGCATAAGCTGCAATATATTGTACCTGTGTAACTGCGTGTAGTATTATCCATGGCATTTTCACGTTGTAGCGCAGTTTTACGTCACAAGAATTGTTGTTGTCTGTCCACAGTTGGCGGTTTCACTGGTCAGCAAACTAAGCAACATAACCGCCGACACCATCACTAGCTTGGGCCCATCGGCCATGGGTCTATCCCCATCCCAAATTAACAGTCTCAGCAGCCAAGACTTGGCATCCGCCATCCCCGCACTGAGCAACGTCACCAGCTGGAGTAACGGCCAGGCCAGGGAGATCATGCGCAGACTCTTGCAGGACAGCTACCAGGTGGGACATGTAGGACAATGCATTTCTTAGTGGTTTCTGTTACCGTGACAAAAGGAACTAATTCCCCTCTGTTCTGTACCCTCCCTCCCATGGTAGATTCAGAACCTGGAGAGCCTCGGGAGCTTGGTGAGTGGGCTGCCAACCAAGCGGCTTCTGGAACTGGACCCCAGTCACGTGCTGAACGCAACCAAGAACGTTCAGTTTGCAAACACGCTGTCCAGAGCTCCTCCAGCACTGCAAAATACATTTGTTAAGCAGGTAGGTACCGCACCTTTCAGACTAACATGGGCAGGGTTGGAAGGTTGACAGAAGCATTGGGTCAACAATGGCTAGGTCGACAGACAAACAAAAGATGGACGTGAGTTTTTCTCCTGCATTAGGCTAGTTTAGCATTGGTGAAACCGAGATCACCTCCACCGACCATACGCGCTGCCTCGGTGTCATCATTGACTCCTCCCTCTCTTTCATCCCCCACATAATTGTGCTCTCTCACAGTCTTGCCGCTTTCACCTCCGCAACATCTCGCTCATCAGACCCTTTCTCTCCACTGACTCATTCACTCTCTTGTCATCTCCCGCCTTGACTACTGCAACATCCTTCTCTCTGGGCTACCTCTAACCCGCCTCGCCCCTCTCCAATCCATTCTTAACGCCGCTGCTAGGCTCATCTTCCTCTCCTGCCGCTCTACCTCCGCCTCCCCCCTCTGTCTATCTCTTCAATGGCTCCCCATTCCTTTCCGAGTTCTCTTCAAACTCCTCACCACCACCTACAAGTCTCTCTCCTCCTCCACCGCTCCTTACCTTTCTTCACCGATGTCTATCCACATTCCCTCCCGTCCTCTTCGATCCACCGCCGATCGCCGCCTGACCTTTCACCTAATCACCTCCTCCCACTCCCGTGTCCAAGACTTCTCTCGCGCTGCCCCCCTGCACTGGAACAACCTCCCGCCACCCATCAGGCTTTCTGATTCCCTTACCTCCTTCAAGCGCTCCCTCAAAACCCACTTCTTCCAACTAGCCTATCCCTCCTCCTCCTAACCTCTTTCACTCCTCCTATCCTGCCTACCCTACCCCTCCATCCGTTCCCATCCGTTCCTACTTATCCTATTGTTTTTCATTCGTCCACCCACCTCCTTTTAGTATGTTAACTCTTATGAGTAGGGTCCTCCTGCCTCATGTACTCACCTTACCTCTTTACCTCACCAGTGCTCCTGCCCTGTTCTTCCCTTCCTTTACTACATCTTCAGTCTCCTTGACAATTTCGACACCTACTTCAGAACTGATGCTGATTTTAGTTCTACCAGCTATACCCCTCTTTTTGCTGTATTTTATCAACACACTCTGTAAGTTACCTTGTAATTTGTTTTTTGTTTGCTATGTACGGCGCTGCGGACACTTTGTGGCACCTTTATAAATAAACTAACTACTACTTTATGAAACTATTCATAAAATGTTGCAGAAATGTCAGTGTTTAGAGACTGAATTTAAGAATAAGAACGGCAAAGTATAACAGGACAAGAAGCTCATTCACTTCATACTGTGCAGCCTCTTCACTCCGCCAATGTTCTCTTCCTCTCTCTAGATTGCCGCTGTAGATTCTACTCCATCTAATTTGGTCAAGAACGTTCCGGGTAATCTCGCTAGTTTCATACCCAAACCCTCACTATACTTTAAATCAGAGAAGCCAGTTTTACAGGATGTCAATGGCAAATCATGGAGTGCAGATCAGGTATGATATACAGTATTATTGTTATTGTCTTGATTGTTTAAGTATCAATATTATTATTATTAGTAGTAGTAATAGCATACTTGGTGACATTTAATGTATCCTCTTTCAGCTGCTATTAGGGGGGGCAGGGACAGAACCCAGGGCCGTAACTAGGGGGGGGGGGGGCTGGGGGGTCACGCGCACCGGGCGCTGGAGGTGGGGGGCGCTGTGAGGTCCGGTGACAGGTGTAGACGCTGTAGCGGCATGTTACTTTGACTCCGTCCATCTCCTACTAGCACTGCGGCGGGAAGCGCTGATGACTTCAAAAAGACTTGCCGGACGCTGATTGGCTGAATTCAGCCAATCAGCGTCCGGCAAGTCTTTTTGAAGTCATCAGCGCTTCCCGCCGCAGTGCTAGTAGGAGACGGACGGAGTCAAAGTAACATGCCGCTACAGCGTCTACACCATTCTTGCCTCACATGCTGCGGCTTCAACGGAGGAGAGGAGGCTGAGCTAGGAAGCCCGGAAAACCACACCCAGCTGTCCGCCGCCGCCCCACGTGACCCAGCCCGGACAGCAGCAGCATGGGATGAGGAGGAGAAGGGCAGCAGCCATGGCGGTGAGAGGACTGTGCGGGGAGGGGGGGGTCTCCGGCGCCAGGGACAAGGCGTCATTTGGTCCGGTCCCCCCTGTCAGCTGCTAAGCAGCGGGGAATAAACGCTGTGCGCATGCGCACAGCGTCTATTCCCGCAGCCAGGGGGCTGGGGGCATGGCTAGAGGCTTACAGAGCCTCTGGGTCATGCCCCCATAGCGGCAAAATGGGGGCGTGGCCTCGCGTGTGAGCCGCGATTATAGGCCACGCCCCCAAATTAGGCCACCCCCCGAAAATTTCGGCACGCCTGAGGCGCGCAGCAGCGTCCCGCCTACGAAGCTTCAAAAGTTGGGAGGCATGCTTTCAGAAAGGGGGGGGCACCAAATGACTGCCTTGCCCCGGGCGCCGGAAACCCTAGTTTCGGCCCTGCAGAACCCAACATCATCAATATCTGCTCCCATCGAAAAAAGATATCCTGTGATTCGCAGGTGTTCTTGGAGGGGGTGGGGCATCATTTTAGCCCCTACTCCTTTGCATGCCCCCGAGGGGAAAGGCCCTTCTGGGGAACAGGAGGGGCTCCCGATAGTAGTAGTAGTACTCTGTCCTACTCCTGTCCTCAAGCTGCCCCCTCTCTGCTTGCTGCTCTGTCCTGTTTGCCCCTGTGCTTCCCCAAACCCCCTTCCCAACTCCCTACTGAGTAGAAAATTATTTTAAGACTTGAACCAGGTGCCAGCTTATCTACACTGTCTGAGAAATGCCTTCATTGTGGGGAGGTCACCCAGACCCGCAAAGTGAGTAGTCCAATAGAGAATGGATGTCACGTTTTGCTATCCTCCAGTGGAAAATAGTTTAATGTGTAATGGACTGATTTTTCCCCTGCTCGCAAATCTAAGTCAGTCTGGACTGACCTAGACTTGTGGTGTCCGGTTCCAGGAATGGGGCGAGTAGCTGACGTACTGTGACATCAGCCACCTGCCCCTGGAAGGCAGGTGCCCGGCTGCGTTTGCATCGGGACGCCCAGCGTTTTCCTTGGTGCACCCACCAATTTTCTGGGTCCGCCCAGGAAACACATGCGGATGCCCCCACCGGCCTCCATCCTGCCGCCACGCCGACTATGCAACTTGCTGAAGACACCCGCACAGAAGCCCTGCACATGACCATATGTTATTATGCACATGCGCAGTGCTTTCACATCGGCCCCCATTTCGCATTCACCGGGGACAGAGACAACCAGAATGAGGGCCTCAGTAACATGGCATTTAGCAGCAAAACCAATCAATAAAATGTGTATATTTTTGTATTTTTCTCTATCTTGCAGTGCATGTGATCTGGTTATTAACCCTTTGAGTGCCAACATCTCTGTGAGAGCTGTGCAAAATATCCGCTAATAATGCCAGCGCCATTCACATTTGTTATATAAATTCAAATAAAAAATGTTTTGCAAATGTAAAAAAAGATTATGGGCCGGATTCTCTAAGCTTCAAAAGTGATACAATGGAGAGTGATAAACAGCCAGCCAATCAGATCCTGCCTGACATTTTTCAAACACAGTCTGTGTCATGGAAGGTAGGAGCTGATTGGCTGGCTGTTTAGGAGCAGGTAGGAGCTGATTGGCTGGCTCCATTTTATCACTTTTGAAGCTTAGAGAATCTGGCCCTATGGGTGAAATGTAATAGGATGAGAGAATCAGAAAGTGAGACATTTTGTAAGAAATCTCCAGTTTTATTTAAAGCGGCAATCAGTTACACTGCAAAACCAGTTTGATTTTGCAGTGTAAATGATTGCCACTTTAAAAAAAAACCTGGAGATTTCTTACCAAATCTCTCACTTTCACACCAATTTTGACAAACTCACTTGGCACTGAAAGGGTTAAGTAGAAAATCCTCCTGTGTGATATGAAAACAATAGAATGATGTCAGGTTTAGAGTGCAGTATCCATCAGAAATGTCTCACTGTGTTGCATTCTATCCAATCACTCTGCAATAGTCCCGGAGTCACCGTGTCATATATATCCCTTGCAGGCATCCATGTTTTTTGATGACCTCGTGTCTTCCACAAGTAATTACTCTCAGTAAGTGTATCATGGCTCTTTCTACCGCTATATAAATGCTATATATACAGAATATCATCACAGATGCATACATTGTTATTGGGACATTACCTCTGTTACTATGGGGGATAATTTTATAAAATCAAAACTCCCTTCCCCATTTCCCTTTATGTTTACTTGTATTGTATTAAAAAATATTATATTGTAGATGTTTATTATATTATATATATTATATTTTATACATTGCAATTTTTCTTCTTAATGTTCCAGTACTTCTTAACTTTGTATAATTCGTCAATTGCAAAATAAAAAATATTCAAACACAAAATCAAAACTTGGAGAGAGAGAGAGATAAAGTGGAGAAAGAGAGAGATAAAGGGAGTGGTTTAGTCCCACTTCTATCAGGCCAAATTCAGTCCCCTGGCCATTGGTGGGGGGTCTGTGCATGCGTGAATATGGGCATGTGCACACCCCCTGTGTGAGCAACTTTGGCGAGTTTCACACTCGCTGAGGTGTTTGTTCAGTGAGGGGAGGGAGCAGGGTAGGGGTCGGAGCAGGAGAAGTTGGCGGGCAGGGGCCGGAGCAGAGCAAGCTCTGGAGAAGGGAGCGGGCAGGGGGCTGGAGCAGGAGAAGGAAGAGGGCAGGGCCGGAGCAGAGCAGGGGCCGGAGCAGGAGAAGGGGGGAGCAGGGGCTGGAGCAGGAGATGGGGTCGGAGTAGGGCAGGGGGCTGGAGCAGGAGAAGGGAGCGGGCAGGGCCAGAGCAGAGCAGGGGCCGGAGAAGGGAGCGGGCAGAGGGCTGCAGCAGGAGAAGGGAGCTAGCAGGGGCAGGAACAGGAGAAAGGGTGGGCAGGGCCGGAGCAGAGCAGGGGCTGGAGAAGGAGACGGGCAGGGGCTGGAGCAGGGGAAGGGGTCGGAGTAGGGCAGGGGCCGGAGCAGAGCAGGGGCTGGAGCTGGAGAAGGGGGTGGACAGGGGGCTGGAGCAGAGCAGGGACCGGAGCAGGAGAAGGGGGCGGGCATGGGCCGGAGCAGAGCAGGAGCTGGAGCAGGAGAAGGGGTCGGAGTAGGGCAGGGGCTGGAGCAGAGCAGGGGCTGGAGCAGGGCAGGGGCCGGAGCAGAGCAGGGGCTGGAGCAGGAGAAAGGAGTGGGCAGGGGGCTGGAGCAGAGCAGGGACCGGAGCAGAAGAAGGGGGCGGGCAGGGGCCGGAGCAGAGCAGGGTCCGGAGAAGGGAGTGGGCAGGGGGCTGGATCAGGAGAAGGGGACGGGCAGGGGCCGGAGCAGAAGAAGGGGGCAGGCAGAGGCTGGAGCAGGAGAAGGGAGCGGGCAGGGCCAGAGCAGAGCAGGGGCCAAAGAAGGGAGCGGGCAGGGGCTGGAGTAGGAGAAGGGGGGCGAGCAGAGGCCTGAGCAGGAGAAAGGGCAGGCAGGGGCCGGGGCAGAGAAGGGGCTGGAGCAGGAGAAGGGGGTGGGCAGGGGACTGGAGCAGAGCAGGGGCCGGAGCAGGAGAAGGGGGCGGGCAGGGGCTGGAGCAGGAGAAGGGGTCGGAGTAGGGCAGGGGCTGGAGCAGAGCAGGGACTGGAGCAGGAGAAAGGGGTGGGCATGGGGCTGGAGCAGAGCAGGGGCCAGAGCAGGAGAAGGGGGCGGGCAGGGGCTGGAGCAGAGCAGGAGCTGGAGCAGGAGAAGGGGTCGGAGTAGGGCAGGGGCTGGAGCAGAGCAGGGGCTGGAGCAGGAGAAGGGGTCGGAGTAGGGCAGGGGCTGGACAGAGCAGGGGCTGGAGCAGAAGAAGGGGTCGGAGTAGGGCAGGGGCTGGAGCAGAGCAGGGGCTGGAGCAGGAGAAGGGGTTGGAGTAGGGCAGGGGCCGGAGCAGAGCAGGGGCTGGAGCAGGAGAAGGGAGCGGGCAGGAGGCTGTAGAAGAGGAACGCTCAGAGTTTTATGGGCATCCCCACAGAAGCGCTGGGTGATCCCCTGCAAACGCAGGTGTGTTGATGTCTGCTTGGGGCGGGTGGCTGACCTCACATGACATCAGCCCCTGCCTCGATTTCGGAGGACAGCGTTGAAATGAAAAGTCAGTCCAGGCTGATGTCTTATTACGAAAGGGAGAAAAATCAGTGTAAGCGTCCACATCCACTCGCATGCAAATGCGGGGAATCGCTCGGCAGCGGGGTGGATGTTTGTCGGGGCTGCATTTACCTGTTTACTAGGCAGCGAATATACGCTGCCTAGCTAACAGGCCTGAACCAGGCCCAAAGTACCAGCCAATCAGCTCCTAGCTGCCATGTTACAGGCTGCGTTTGCAAGCTGGTTGGTGCATTATCTCTCTCCACTTCGTGTCTCTCCAGGCTTTGATTACAGATACTAGAATTCCCTTTCTGCATAAGATTGACACATGCATTACATCAACATGGTCCAAAGCTTGACACAAGCAAAAGTACTTGTTCTTACTTACCATTTACGTGGAGACGCAGCGAGGCACAGCGGGACACTTAAATGGTGTCCATGTCAACCTACGTCGACATAGACACACACACTAAAAAAAAAAACGTATTCATGTCCATCTTTTGCTCAGGTCAACCTTTTGCTTGTGTCAACCTAATGTATGTTGACGTTTTTGGGTGTCGACATGTCTGTCCAACAATAGTGGTCGACCTAATGACCTAAATCTTGTTGACCCTAGTTTTATAGTAACATAACTCCCTGGGGATGGAAACCTCTTTGACCCCATGAACAACCCCTTCTTGACCAGCCCGGGGGCCTATCTGCTTTCACTTACAATAAGACTAGATGAAGTGGTGCATGTGACATCACAGATCATTTGCGCTGCGGCGCTGCACATTGGCGGGACAGAAATGACCTGTATGTCTGTGTTGTGTAGGATTTCCTCATCCGTCCTGCAAGGGTTTACCTGCAGCGGTTCCCTTGGTCAGGAGCAGACCAGGATGCTGGCGAAGGCGATGAAGACACAGAATGTGACACTGGGGGAAAGCCAGGTGAGCTGGGGTACATTTATACATTTACAGTACCCAGCTGGGGTACAGGTATACATTTCATTCAATGGAATCATTTGCTAATAGGATTGTACATCCTTATAACATACGTGGCCCTATTCATGTGAATATATATTTTGACTGTAGTGTTGTGGACCCTCAGCAGATACTGGGCGGTATTCTATGAGGCTGATTCGCCAGGTTTTTATGGCGATTTTGTGCTGTAAGGCGAATTTCTGACTAAAACTGTGAATCACCCTATTCAATGACCAGATGGCGAATACATTTCAAGGTTTTTTTCGCCAGGATTCACCGAGTAGCAATCGCTATCTTTTTATGGTGAAGTGGAAGGTGAACTTTTAAAATAAAGTGTTTTGTTTTTTACAATTGGTGTCAAAAAATCTGGAATTTTATTCTGAGGAGGAGCATGCTATTTTTATTCATGTGCTGTAAGCACATGAATATATATTTAATTTAAAAAAATATATATATATATTTTTTTTTTACACAGACCAGCCAGCAGGGGGCCGGGGCCGGAGCCGAGCCGCTCATTAGATATTCATATATTCACTTCACCCGATCATTACATATTCATGATCGGGTGTAGTGAATATACCTGGTCCCCTGCTGGCACCCCCGGGGGGCAGCCTGTGCTGCCTGGCACCCGGGGAGCCCACCTCTCCCCCACAAACGTTCTGGGGCAGGCAGGGAGACTTCCATCTCCCTGCCTGCCACCGACTTCCATCTCCCTGCCTGCGTCCGCCGCAGGAGCTCAAATTCACCGGTCAGGGGCAGCGAGCCCCTGACTCGTTGAATACCGGAGCTGGCGAGGCTCCGGAACGTGGCGAATGTGCAGTGAATCCTAAACAGGATTCGCTGCACGTCGCCGGTATTCACATTGAATACCGCCCACTGTATGTAACCCAGACTGTGCCCTGCTGTTCTTTGGGGGTGATTCAAAATGTGCAGAGGGGATTTGGGGGAGTTATTTTGTTTCTGTGCAGGGTAAATACTGGCTGCTTTATTTTTACACTGCAATATAGATCTCACTTTGAAGTAAAACCCCACCCAAATCTAACTCTCTCTGCACAAGTTACATCTGCCCCACCTGCAGTGACCATGGTTTTGTCCATCTAAGAAGGAATTTGTCAGAAAGAGTGAACTAGAATAAGGCCCATAATGCTGATCATGTGACCATGTCTATCCTCAGCTGACCTGCCTGACCAGGCAAGTGACGAAGGATGGCTATCCTACCGATCTAGACCAGTATCCCAAGGAAGTGTTTCTGTTTCTTAAGTAAGTTCATTTGTTATTTATAGATATACTAGGTGATTCATCGCGCCCTACGGGCGCTCTTCACACCGTCGTAAGGGGCTGCGCCCCCTTAATTTGTGAACGTTTGTATATGAGAAATATGGTTAGAATTGTATGAAAGATGCCCTGTATTGCAACTTAGGTGTCCGCGAATCGCGGGAGGGGGGGTCGCGGAGGGTGCCGCGAATTGCAGGAGGGGGGGTCGCGGGGGTGCCGCGAATTGCAGGAGGGGGGGTTGTGGGGGGGTGGATGCTGCGAATCGCGGGAGGGGAGGGATTGCAGAGAATCGCGGGAGGGGGGGTCGCGGGGTGGGTTGCCGCAAATCGAGGGAGGGGGGGTTACGGGGGCGGGGGTTGCGGCGAATCATGGTAGGGGGGGGTCGCGGGGGATGTGCCATGAATCACGGGAGGGGGGGTCACGGGGTGGGGTGCCGAGAATCGCGGGGGGGTGTGTGTGTGCCGTGAATCGCGGGAGTGGGGGTTGCGGGGGGGTGGGGGGGTGTGACGCGAATCGCCACAAGAAAAAATCAACACAGAAAGGTCAACACATGTAAATGTTGACATAAGTGTGGCACTTCATTGGTGTCCATGTCGACACATGAGAATGAATATGAAAACATTCAAAAAATGAAAAAAAAAACTTCAAAAACTCATGTCAACCTTTTTCATTGTCGACCATAGCCATGTCAGTGTTTTCCATGTGCAATTTAATTCTGGAGCTGCCGCGAATCACGGGGGGTGCCGCGAATTGCGGGAGGGGGGGGGGTCGCGGGGTTGGGTGCCGCGAATTGCGGGAGGTGGGGGGTCACGGGGGGTGCCGCGAATCGCGGTAGGGGGGTTTGCGGGGGGGTGTGACGCGAATCGCCACAAGAAAAACTCAACACAGAAAGGTCAACACATGTAAATGTTGACATAACTGTACTTCATTGGTGTCCATGTTGACACATGACAATGAATATGAAAACATTCAAAAAATGAAATAAATCTTCAAAAACTCATGTCAACCTTTTTCATTGTCGACCATAGCCGTGCCAGTGTTTTGCATGTGCCATTTAATCCTGGGGCTGCCGCGAATTGCGGGAGGGGGGGGTCGGTGCCGCGAATCGCGGGAGGGCGGGGTTCACAGGGGTTCCGGTGGGGGGTTGCCGCGAATTGCGGGAGGTGGGGGGTCACGGGGGTGCCGCGAATCGCGGGAGGGGGGGTTGCGGGGGGTGTGACGCGAATCGCCACAAGAAAAAATCAACACAGAA
Organism: Crinia signifera; assembly: GCF_055691185.1. NCBI lineage: Eukaryota > Metazoa > Chordata > Amphibia > Anura > Myobatrachidae > Crinia > Crinia signifera. Next base: position 34,648,916 of record NC_139223.1, on the reverse strand, counting down.
AGGTCAACACATGTAAATGTTGACATAAGTGTGCCACTTCATTGGTGTCCATGTCGACACATGACAATGAATATGAAAAAATTAAAAAAATTTAAAATAAATCTTCAAAAACTCATGTCACCCTTTTTCATTGTCGACCATAGCCATGTCAGTGTTTTGCATGTGCCATTTAATCCTGGGGCTTCTGCGAATTGCGGGTGGGGGGGTGCCGCGAATCGCGGGGTCGCAGGGGGGGTGCCGCCAATCGTGCAAGGGGGGGTCGCGGGGGGTCCTTTTTGCCGCGAATCGCGGGAGGGAGGTCGCGGGGGGGTGTTTTTTCCGCGAATCGGGGGGGGGGGGGGGGTGGTTTCACGGGGGAGGGTTTGCCGCGATTCCCAGGAGGGGGGGGGGTCGCGGGGTGGTGGTTATGCCGCGAATTGTGGGAGGGGTCGTGGGGGGGTTCTTTTTGCAGCGAATCGCGGGAGGGGGGGTCGCGGGGGTGTTTTTGCTGCGAATCGCGGTAGGGGGGGTCGCGGGGGAGCGGGTATTTTTGCCGCAAATCGCGGGAGGGGGGGGGGTTTGCCGCAAAGGGGGGGCGCTCACCTGGTGGCTGTGGAGTAGCAGTGCTGGGCAACATGGGAAGGCAGTGGGTGTCTGGCACTGTCTGTGGGCTCACTGGGCTGGTTCTCTGTCACATACCTCCCAACATGACCCTCTCCAGGAGGGACACAATGCTCTGTTTCTAGACTTCCCCTTAATGTATGATTGCCATCACCTGTTTTAAACAGGTTAATTTCTCAGAAAGGTGTTCAGCACAGATGAAGGCAATCACACATTAAGAGGAAAGTCCAGGAACAGAGCGTTATAGACACAGACACCCACTTTGAGTGACAGATGTAGCCAAATATATAGGAGATAAAAATATACGTAGAACAATTTGGATTAACAGATTTTATGAAAATGATCATTACATTTCACCTGCTGTTTATAAGGGGAGAACAACGATCATTTCCTAATATTGCAGTAATTCACAGAGGGAAATCAAATTATCCCTGCAGCTGCTTCGGTCTTAAAAAAAGGTACTCGATTGACCAAAAACACATGGGATCGGTGTGTATGCTCTTATGCTCTTGCCGATGCTGGACGCAACTAGCACCAGGTCCGTTGCTAATGAGGTTGCCAGGCACACACATGTGTACCTGGCTTAAGGGGTTGATTAATTGCCGCAATTCCCCTGTAGCCCCTAAATGGGGAAAGTAAGAGGTGGGAGCACTGCATTCTAGGGTAACACCAGTCATGTTGTGGTATGTAGGCCTCTATATGTTTATTGAATGTAGATTGATCTGTCTCTGCAGCGCCTCAACTTATTCAGCTGGCAGCTGTAAGGATTTCTTCACCAATGTCGGCAAGGCAAATGTCAGCATCCTGCCAAAGGGATCCAAGCAGCGGAAGGATTTGCTGGCGCAGTCTCTCTCCTGTATGGTAAGAGCTCCCTGTGGTCACTGTGGAGGCAGATACATGAAAATCATTTTATTCCTCTTTCATTATCAACTGTGTAAATAACATGAAATAACAGTTTACACGGGTAGGAATGCTGCTGCCACAATGTTCCTGTTGATTGGCTGGAAAGTACTGATCGCTGCTATGTCAGAGAGTCAGGGATACTGCTGCTATGTTAGGGAGTCAGGGAGACTGCTGCTATGTCAGGGAGTCAGGGAGATCGCTCCTATGTCAGAGAGTCAGGGATACTGCTGCTATGTCAGGGAGTCAGGGAGATTGCTGCTATGTCAGGGAGTCAGGGATACTGCTACTATGTCAGGGAGACTGCTGCTATGTCAGGGAGTCAGGGATACTGCTGCTATGTCAGGGAGTCAGTGAGATCGCTCCTATGTCAGAGAGTCAGGGATACTGCTGCTATGTCAGGGAGTCAGGGAGATTGCTGCTATGTCAGGGAGTCAGGGATACGGCTGCTATGTCAGGCAGATTGCTGCTATGTCAGGGAGATTGCTGCTATGTCAGGGAGATTGCTGCTATGTCAGTAAGTCAGTGAGATTGCTGCTATGTCAGAGAGTCAGGGAGATTGCTGCTATATCAGGGAGATTGCTGCTATGTCAGAGAGTCAGGGAGATTGCTACTATGTCAGGGAGATTGCTACTATGTCAGGGAGATTGCTGCTATGTCAGGGAGTCAGGGATACTGCTACTATGTCAGGGAGTCAGGGAGATTGCTGCTATGTCAGGGAGTAAGGTAGATTGCTGCTATGTCAGAGAGTCAGGGATACTGCTGCTATGTCAGTCAGTGAGACTGCTGCTATGTCAGGGAGACTGCTGTTATATGAGGGATACTGCTGCTGTATCATGGAGTCAGCGAGACTGCTGCTATGTCAATGAGACTGCTGCTACGTCAGGGAGTTAGGAAGATTGCTGCTATGCCATGGAGACAGGGAGATTGCTGCTATATCAGGGAGTCAGGGAGATTGCTGCTATGTCAGGGAGTCAGGGAGATTGCTGCTATGTCAGGGAGTCAGGTAGATTGCTGCTATGTCAGAGAGTCATTGCTGCTGTGTCAGTGAGAGTTGGCAAGTATGATCTATAAAACCCAGCAATAAACCAGGTGTTTCCATTCACACTGTCCTGTGATATTGGTGTTACAGAATGTTACAGGCTTCTCTCTGACGGATGACAACATCCAGGTGCTCGGACAGCTGGCCTGTGACCTTAACTCCTCCTACATTGAGAACTCCAGCGGTAACCTGATCGCTCAGCTATCGCAGTGTAACTCCTTCTCCGCTGACCAACAAATCTCCATACAAAAGCTTATCAGCTCAGGAACCTCAGTGTTTGGGTAAGTAGTGCCGACCCAAGTCTCAGTCCCACACGTATGCTCCATGTGGAGATACTGCAAATAACACGGACAGTACCTGAATGGCGTATATCATCCAAATGTTTAATGTGATATAAGTGCAATGTACCGGATATAGTGCCTCTGTGTACCTGACACCAAGTACAAATGTGATTGCTCACAACCAGGCCTGTGACACCATGATGGTGCATCTGTGCTCGGTACGCACGTCGGTAGTACATATCTGACCGTGTGTACGCATGGATGGTGGTTGTATGAAGTAACAGTACGTATCATACAGTAACAACCAATGTTCTCTAGAGGTAGAAACATAATTCTCGCAGCGCCAAGATGCCTCCATGGACTTCACAGTCCCAGGTCTTCAGAATGGGGGTGATTCTGATTCCCTGCGAATGGGGTGAATTCGTCCCCGCTCTGATGATTGGGGGACTGCACATGCGCAGGTCCCCATTGCGAACGGCTTTGTTGACTTGAATAGTCACTGAGTCTTTTGCAGGGATCGTGGAAGGCCGAGGGTGGATGCCAAAGGAGTTGGGTGTCCCTATGGGTATACCTGCGGGACAAAGTGTGCTGGGGGCGGACGGCTGACGTTATATGAGGACCATCGGAATGATTTCTCCTGCGGCGGTGGCATGCGACGGGGATGTGACTTCATTACACATCCCCTCCCATCTTGGTAGCGACGAGACTCAGTGGCAGGGGGGGTGGGTATTCTGTGGGGCGGGCTCTCTGGCGATCCGTAAGCTGCGATCTTGGCAGCATACCGAGTCAATCAGAATCAGTCTCCTGCATGGGACGTACAAACTGCACATTTCATATCTAACCTCATATGTGATTATTTAAAGGGCCCCATCTACCTGGACAAAAAGCACACTAAACTCGCTTGGAGGAATAAATGGATTTTTAAACAAGGACACCCTGTTGAATATTTCCAGTGTAAGTGCCGATTGACTGGTAGTAGCTATTGGTTGTGTAATAATGAACGGTACTTGTGTATTTTGGCGGCGCTCGATTTCAGCATCGTACGATGAACGTATCGTATCGCATCGCATGCCATGTACCCGATGGCATGCAACGCGATTTTGACCCCCTATACGATGAAAAATCGTATAAGCACCCTAAAGGGTACTTTTGAGCACCCTAATGGGTGCTTACAATGTTAAATGCACTACCACGCCACCCCCCCACTATAAACGTGAACCCGAAGCGTGGCGAGCGCAGCGAGCCGGCGAGGGGCGGCGGTACGCGTCCTACGATCTTTTCATACCCCCACTATCCACGTCGGCGTGGAGTTGAGAATAGATTAGTGTGGCGAGCGCAGCGAGCCACCGAGCCAGAAGCGTGGCGAGCGGACGCGGATACCTTCACAGGTAAACGCGTCCCTTCGCGGGCTTCACAGGTATCCGCGTCCGCTCGCCACGCTTCTGGCTCGGTGGCTCGCTGCGCTCGCCACACTAATCTATTCTCAACTCCACGCCGACGTGGATAGTGGGGGTATGAAAAGGTCGTAGGACGCGTACCGCCGCCCCTCGCGGGCTCGCTGCGCTCGCCACGCTTCGGGTTCACGTTTATAATGGGGGGGTGGCGTGGGGGTGCATTTAACATTGTAAGCACCCATTAGGGTGCTTAACATTGTATAAGCACCCATTAGGGTGCTTATACAATGTTTAATCGCATCGCATCGTATGGCATTGTATGCCATGTACAATGGCATACAATTTGAAAATTGTATGCCATCGTACACTAACCAACGAAATCGCGTCGCATCGCATACCATCGCATGCGTAATGGTATGCGATGCGATGGGCGCCGCCAAAATACACAAGTACCTAATGAACAGAGCTGGTTACATAAAGTGGGTTCTGTCAGCTAATTTCCAGATGTAAAATGTTTTAAAAAAATGATGTGTGGTCTCCCCTCCTTATCATAACCATCCCCGGGTTCTATGAGCTGGTCCTGGTTGTAAAAATACAGGGGGAAAATTGCATAAGGTCCCCATGTATTTAAGCAAGCAGCACCAGGCTCTTGAACTGGTCCTGGTTCCAAAAATATGGGGGGCAAGGTAGGGTGTAGTGGTCCCTCCATGTTTTTGAAGCTGGCACGGAACTCCACTAGTCAGGGAGATAATACCACAGCTGTGGGGCATGTTTATTCTGGTTCCTGTAGCTGTAGTATTACCCTCCCTCAACTAGTTATCCCTGGCAGGGTTCCTGAGGAAGTGGAGACACCCCTCCAAATAAAGCCACCCCCCCTTTCCTCACACACATACACATACACACACACACACCAGGGCACCTAAGACCAAGGCTGTAGCCCGGGGTCATACCCACCCCTAGGCTGTGAGTGTTGAGTTCATAGCATTTCAGTGTATAAAGAAGAACTAATATTGTGGCTTGTGGAACTACAGGTCCCAGCAAGCCTTTCCCTGAATGTTGGCACTTGGAGAATGACAAGTACTAGCATGTGGGGCATTGAAAGGACCCAACAGAAAACAAATATTACAATAAAGACAGTACACTCACTCACATCGTGAAAGTACAGCTTTATAACACACTGCACTCACACTCACCTACATATAGCCATATACATATACTTACCTATATCCCCTGTAGCAATTCACACCCCCTTCTCCAGTAGAAATCCATAGGTTACTGTATATGTAAAGAAAATGAACACACTCACAGGATCCAGTGTAAATCGGGCCTCTACAGTGCATCCACTTGGTTAAAAAAAAACTGGCAATCATGATCCATGCATGTTATCATTTATTAACTTGATTTTTCCTAGAATTCATGTGCCTGTATGTGTTCACTTGATAGGTCTCCTTTAATTCTTGGATGAAAGACGCTATTCAAAATAATGCTCTGACAAGGGCCCAGTTTGCCGCCATTGTGAAAAAAATGGCCCCCACTAGAGTACGGCGAGACGCAGGTGAGTGAGACACAGGAAGAGGGGAAGTTATGCTACATCTGTATTCCCAGGAAACTCTTTAGTAAATGTACCCCACAGCTTTATACAAGCCTAGGTCTAATGCCATAATTCTTGTTCCAGGTTGTCCCGATGGCATGCAGATCACAAGCAGCAACATTAACAATCCCCTTCTCCCGCTGGCCTACAGCGCTGCGGAACTAGATGCCTGTTTAGATAACCAAACGCTGATTAACTATCTGGAGGTTCTGGGTAATGATCCGTTCACAGATGAGCAGCTGGCTGTCCTGAAGATGAGGCTTGATCGGGTGAGTTCTTACTTCGGGGTATAGTTACTAAGGGAGTTGGGAGTTCTGTTGAAAAATTGATGTTGCCCATAACAACCAATCAGATTCTGTTATCTTCTAGAAGGGCATCTGATTGGTTGCTAGTTCAATAAACCATCAAATGAATGCTCCTACTGCGGAGACATGTGAGGGGATGTGTTTTTGTTACACATCCCCCTCACATGTAAAGAGGGGGAATCGGCGGCATCGGGGAGGCTGGCGCTCGGACGGGTGACGGGCGGTGTCTCTGGTGCTCGAAATCACCCCCAATGTCTCCACTTTACCTCTCTTGAAAGCTTCAGTATAATTTCCCCTCATTCACAATACCAACAATCAAAATACCGACAAGCATTGACAGACATGGGCCCTTATTCTGATCGGTGCGGATATATCCGCGTGCGTTCGGCCCGCGATGTTTTGTGTCTGCGCATGTGCAGAGGCGTCTCTGCGCATGTGCGGGAGGCGGGGCGTACGGCCAAATCCCGCATGATCTGTGAACACTCCGAACAGGGGGTGGAGAGGGGCGTGAGGGGCTATTTGGGCTCATTACCATATGCATACGCCCCGCGTTTCATGGGCGTTCCCATGCAAACGCTGGGCGTACGTATGGTAATGCAGTCGTGACGCACGTGTAGGGGGCGGACATATGACATCGCCGGATGTCAGCTGCCCGCCCAGATCCCTGCTTTTGCACGGAAACATGTCCGTGTGGTCTGAGGTTGCGGGAGCTGGTGGAGCACTCGGTCCTGCATTCGATGGTCTGCGACCATCGAATGATGGGGGAGGTTCCCTTAGATGGAGGAGGCGTATTCCGTGAAAAATACACGTGCGGTCCGTTCGGCCAGCTTCTTACCGCATACGGACGGAGTTGGCGATCCGTATGGAAGGCGGGGTTTCGCACGCACGGTCCTGGCCGCATATTCGGCTCCGGCCGCACCGATTAGAATAAGGGCCATGGTGTCAAAATGGCAACATTCATTATGCCGACATGGTCAAAATGCAGCCATTTAAAATGTCAACATGTCAAAAAGTCAACATGTGTTTTTTTGTGGGGTATCTATGTCAACATAAACACCGCTGCACTCACCATGCTTCGGACACTATTATAATCTAACTCTATGCCCACTTGATTCATGAATAAGAACCAGTCGGTTCAAAGAAAAAATCACAATAAACTTTTTTTGACGGGTTGACATTTTTAATGTCGGCCGTTTTGACCGTGTCGGCAGTTTGACCATGTCAGCCTTTTGAGCATGTTGGCTTAATGAATGTTGGCATTCTGAAAATGTTGGTATTTTGCGTGTCTGCCAATGCTTGTCGGTATTTTGACCATCGGTATTTTAAATGTCGGTAAATTTACGTAATTGACCAGTGGTGCCCTTCGCTTCTACTTGTATTCATTGTTAGCTCTTCATTCAGATTACTGTTCCCAAATAAACACTTTTCACCTGAAATAATGACAGACTGTTTACTGTATTCCAGCTGTACCCCGGCGGTTATCCGGAAACGGTCATTTCCAACCTTGGAGCCATCATGTTTCTGTGTGGACCAGCTGACATCAGCAAGTGGAACATAACTTCCCTGGACACTCTGGGGAGCTTATTTGCTGTGGGACCTACAGATACCCTGGTATGTGAAACACTTAGGCGCTATAACCCTAGCAAGGGCTTTAGCTTTAAGCGGCATTAGTTGGCACAAATATGTCTGCCACCGGACCTAAAATGCAGTAAAGCCGAGTGGGTCTTGGAAAAACCAAAGGCCTGCTTCAGAAGTGGATGGTAACCATACACATGCGCAGGAGCCGACAGTGGTGTGCCTCTGGCACTTGCCTCCTCCACCGCATTATGTACTACCCTGGTATAGGCTGCTTATCTGAGATCAAGGGGTGGAGGAGGTAGTCTGAGACTCGGCGGCAGTGGGAAGTCCCAGAGCGGCACCCCTGTGTCCGCTCCTTTGCACGCCCATGATGGCAACTGCATGCAATAGTGGGGGTAATTCAGACCTGATTACACAACCGCAAATTCGCAGTGAAATCCCACCTTGACGGTTTTCACCCCCAGACGCCTACTTCCTGTCAATCATCTAGCAAATGGTCAGCGATTAAAAATAAAGTAGCAGGACATCAATAATCGACTGCTGTACAAATTCGCTGCCGTGCAATCAGGTCTGAAGAATTACCCCCCATGTTCAGGTGGAGACACTGCCTGAAACCACCGGTGGTGCTGCTGTGAATAGGGGCGCAGAGAACGGGAGTCTCACACTTGGCCATTTCAGCGCAGGCATCTGCACCGGTGGAAAGCTTAAGATAGCATCTGCATATTATCACTGTCGCAAACAAACGCAGAACCGTACACCTAGGAATCAGGCCACAATGTGACAGCCGTGTATCATATCATGTATAGTAAAAGGCTTAGTTGTGTTTGTAGCACCTGGTGCAGCCTTACATTGTCCCTGACTATTTCCCTCTTGTTCTCTCTTACCGCTCTCAGGCACAGATCTATATTGCAAAGTACGTCAATTCGGGTAATACGCTAAACGGTACTGCACTAAACATCATCGGAAGTAGGTACATCTGCCTCCTGAACAGCACTGAGCTCGCTCTCATCACCCCAAGTGCTTTAAGGTCAGTGGATCCTGAAACCAGTCTGGGACTATGGTGGAGGTTCCCATACTCACACATACACTATGCGGCTGATCCTGCTTCTCAGACAGCTGTGCAGCTGATCCTGCTTGTCAGACATGCACCATGCGACTGATCCTGCTTGTCAGACACGCACCATGTGGCTGTGCAGCTGATCCTGCTTGTCAGACACGCACCATGCGGCTGTGCAGCTGATCCTGCTTCCCAGACAAGCACCATGCGACTGATCCTGCTTGTCAGACACGCACCATGCGCTGTGCAGCTGATCCTGCTTCTCAGACAAGCACCATGTGGCTGATCCTGCTTGTTAGACATGCACCATGCGGCTGAGCAGCTGATCCTGCTTCTCAGACAAGCACCATGCGGCTGATCCTGCTTGTCAGACATACACCATGCAGCTGTACTGCTGATCCTGCTTGTCAGACACGCACCATGCAGCTGATCCTGCTTGTCAGACATGCACCATGCGGCTGATCCTGCTTCTCAGGCACGCACCATGTGACTGTGCAGCTGATCCTGCTTGTCAGACATGCACCATGCGGCTGATCCTGCTTGTCAGGCATGCACCATGTGACTGTGCAGCTGATCCTGCTTGTCAGGCATGCACCATGTGACTGCAGCTTATCCTGCTTGTCAGGCATGCACCATGCGGTTGTGCAGCTGAACCTGCTTGTCAGACACGCACCATGTAACTGATCCTGCTTGTTAGACATGCACCATGTGACTGTGCAGGGGAAGTGGCTGGCTTTGGGCAGGGAAGGGGCTGGTTTTGGGCAGAGAATAGGCTGGCTTTGGGTGGGGAAGGAGTTGGCTTTAGGCGGGAAGGGGCTAGTTTTTGGCAGGTAACGGGCTGGCTTTGGGTGGGTAAGGGGCTGGCTTTGGTAGGTCAGGGGCAGGCTTTGTTGATCAGGGCTGGGGGTTTATTTAATTCTGACTTTGCACTTCGTGATTAAATTAAATTCTAGACCAATAGCAAAGCATACACTACCCCAACAATTTCCCCTACACCCCACTATGGGGGTGTAAGGCACAAAGTGCCACTACTTTGGGTGGTAACAGAGTATTAAGAAGAATGTTATTAAATGCTCTGCCTAAATGTCACCAATCATTTTCTCATGTACCCCTCCCCAACGCTCCCTGCAGTGAGGCCAAGGCCCTGGATGTCTCTGCATGTAACCAGATGGTAAAGAATGCCCTGTACATTAAAGCAAACATATCCTTCAGCCAGTGAGGAACCAGACAGCTGTCTATTACAACCTGATAAAGCCGTATCTGGGTGAGTAACGGAACACAATGAGATGTCCCTGGATGACTCATCCCTATCCCAAACTCTTCATTGTCATGGTGTCCATCCACAGGTGGGGCCCCAACCGCGGACCTGATATCCCTGGCTGCCCTGAAACCCAACATGGACATAGGAACATTTGAAAGTTTAAACACCTCCGCGGTGTTGGTGAGTAGGAGGACTACTATATAGATGCATATGGCACCTATATATTTCACACAGACTAACAATACACTATGGGGGGTGATTAAACATGAATTGGACGGGGCCGTCCCTATTCCGATGGTGGGGGGGTCTGCACGTGGGGTTATTTGTTTATGTCAAGACCCCGGGAGCAAACGGCTTTGGCGAGTTTCAAACTCCAGAGAGGGCGGTAAATGCAGGTACTTGCGCTGTGGCAGCCGTTCGACTGGCTGGCGGTGGTTAATGGATCGCTATGAAACACAAATACGCAGCTTAGAGCCAACCAGAAGCAGGTCCCTGTGGCAGCTACTACACTGCTAGTATAGGGCCCGATTCTAAGGGGTACATTTACTTAAGTGAGAGACATTGCCCATAGCAACCAGTCAAATTTTACTTATCATTTATCTAACACCTTCTAATCTAGAGGATAATAGCTATAATTTGATTGGTTGCTATGGGCAACATCTCTCACTGCTAAAAACTGGTAAATGCACCTTTCAGACTGAAGGGGGTATTCAATCTCCCGCCGCTACTCCCGACGGGGGAAATAGCGGCAGGTCTCTATTCATTGCGGTCTTCCCCAACAGCATTGAACAGGGATCTCGGCAGAACAAGCCCTACTTTACAAGCAGTCGGGTAAGTTTTGCCGAGAACGGCCGGGAATTGTCGAGCTCTCGGCCACATCTCCCGGCCATTACCCTTTCCGGCGCTCGGCAGGCGGGACATTGAATGTCGAGCCGGCAGAGAACGGGACCGGTTCACGGCTGTCGGGCTAGCCCGACAGTCGTGACGCCGTATTGAATAACCCCCTTAAAGTGGCTGTATTTGCTGGAAACCTTGGAAGCCGCATTTATTGCCTTAAGCCCCGCACATATCCAGCAGTCAGCAATCAATCAGCAAGTGCATACATACTTGTCTATGCCGGCGGGGCCATGCTGCAGCAGACGCGGGAGGGGCTTGTTAACGATGCGTGGTACATACCCACTTCATTTGCATCCCACTTACGGCTGACGAGGAGTAATTAGACTGCAACAGGGTGTTCTCATGTAGGACGAGGTAACTGCAGGACCAGACATGGCCAAACTATGTCCCTCCAGCTGTTGTGAAACTACAAGTACCATCATGCCACAGTTTTGCTACTAGGGAATGCTAAAACTGTGGCAAGGCATGCTGGGATGTGTAGTATCACAACAGCTGGCATACATAAACCGGGTTCTAGGAATATCATTTGTGCTACGTTTGTGTACTGCATACCAAATATGAGAAATCATATGTCATTATAGAGGTTTTTTGTGGGCCATGTAAAGGCCTGCAGACTGCACCAAGCAATCAGATGTCTGCTTTCATTTTTAAACACCGCATAGAAAACGAGTTAGGATCTGATTGGCCGCCACAGCTGAACCTTTTTATAAAATACCTCTTAAACCTGCATTAACGTGCGTGTCGTCATTTCCTCCCCAGGGCCTCAGTGTCAGCGATGTCAAGGCTCTGCTAGGTAACAACATAGCGGACCTGGTGAGCCAGCAATCTAACCCGGTTGTCAGTGCCTGGATCGCAGCTCAGACACAGTCTTCTCTCGACACGCTCAACTTAGGGCTCCAGGGAGGAATACGGGACTATTCCAACACAACGCTCAGCTCATCCACTGCTACTACCAGCACTACTAAGCCACCCAGTAAGGACAACTGCCCTGTTGTAAAGTCTTTATGGTGCACCAAGATACAATGCACATCGCCAGTAGTTCTCATTAAAGGACTATCATAAAAAAAAAATAAAAAAACTCCTTAGCATATCTCCCAACTGTTCCAACTTCTGTGGGCGGTGCTACTCCCCAGACAGTGACAGGAAGTTGGTAGAAATTTGCCAGATAGTGGGTGTGGTTTGCCAGGAAGTGGTGAGGTTTGCCAGGAAGTGGTTGTGATTGAGAAGATGAGGCAGGGCTTGAGTAGGGATGGTCATCGGGTTGCTTACTATCAATGGTTGCCATTGATGGAAAAACTATGAGTGCCCATCAATGGTCATCACCTATGAAATAGGAGACCACCAATGGTTTAGAATTCATGGGTCCTCAAACTGCGGCCCTCCAGATGTTGTGAAACTACAAATCCCAGCATGCCTTGCCACAGTTTTAACACTCCCTTATAGCAAAACTGTGGCAAGGCATGCTGGGATTTGTAGTTTTACAACATCTGGAGGGCCGCAAGTTGAGGACCCATGGACTAACAGATCATTGATGGTCATGCCTGTTCTTTTAGTGAATGGCTTGCAGGTCAATCATTCTGTGCCATTTATCGAGGGGAACTATAAACCATTGATGATTTTGCCATCAATCATAAACCATCGATGATTGTGAATCATCGATGGTGGATGGCCATCCCTGGGTTTGAGTGTGTAGAGAAGGTGGTGGTGGGGGTGTTGGGAGGTTTTGTAGCAAATTTAAAAATGTATTCAAATTGTGGGATGCATCAGATATTAGTCATTTATTAATACTGTGTGCATGAAGAGAATCCCAAAGCTCACACAGCTCCTGTGATAGGACTTCCTGGTTTAGGTCTTGGAGTCCTAGCTGTCTATGCCTTGAGTGACATGCACGCATCATGGTGTGCTGGTAGGGATCCATTTGGATCCCTCAGAGGACGGGGAGATAGAAGTCCATAGGCTTCTATTGAACAACGCCTTACAAGGTGGTGTTGTGTTCCCTTTTCCAAGCCACAGAAACTATTGCATTCTGGGCTCGGCCCATACGGGAAACGTGGGCAAACCTCAGAAAACAGCATTTTGGGATGTTTGCCGACTTTTTTAAGCTTCATGCATCCCACCCGCAGTGTAGCTGTAGTTAGAAGTTAGAATCTTACATAGACAGCTGGCACGGTCATACTTACTGAAAGTTGCCCTGTTAAGATTTCCCACTGCCTGTACACAGTTGAGGAAAGCAATAATGAGCCCATCCGTTTACAACACCATGCCTTGTAACTCATGGTGTAGTGATGTCACTGGCTCCTAGTGAAGTCATAGGTTCCATTCTCATAAATATTGATTAAGTCCAGCATACAGTTTGGCTGCTGCTAGTGCAAAAATAAATAAGAATTGATTTACCCCTTCTATCTATCCCTTCAGCCATCACTGAGAAGTACTGTAATACCTGAGAAGACCATCCTACTAGTGATTTTGGGGTAACTTTTTGGTGCCAATGGATTTTGCTAGATTGACTCTAATTTTTGAGATCGGATACACAAATGAGAAACAAGACGCAGAGGGAAAATATTCTAGAATGGTTGTGGAGTGAAATACTAGAATATTCACGTCATTCCAAAATGTTCCAGCAGAACCCCAAATGCACGCCTTATGGCTAAGTTTCCTGTTAATCGAGGGTATCCAGTGCCGGATTAAGGTCTGTGGGGGCAATACCGCTACTAGTTCCCACCACCCATGGGGCAGTGCGGATGGTGTAATGGTTAGCATTACAGCCTCACAGCGCTGAGGTCATGGGTTCTATCCCCACCATGGCCCTGTGTGGAGTTTGTATATTCTCCCTGTGCTTGCGTGGGTTTCCTCCGGGTACTCCGGTTTCCTCCCACAATCCAAAAATATACTGGTAGGCTAATTGGCTCCCCACAAATTAACCCTAGAATGTCTGTGTACATGTGGTAGGGGATATAGATTGTAAGCTCCACTGGGGCAGGGACTGATATGAATGTTCGACTATACTCTGTACAGCGCTACGGAATATGTATGCGCTATATAAGAAACTGTTAATAAATAAATCCACCGCAGGGACCCCAACGCTGACTTCCCATTAGCTGCAGGGACTCCGCTGCCTCCTGTCTTTTCTGCACCCTCCTGTAATTCCACAGTGCCCGACCCTGCTGCCTGGCTGCCACCCACTGGTGTGGGAGCCCTTGATGTGTGGGGGCCCCGGGGCTACCGCCCCTGTCGCCCCGTGGGTAATCCACCACTGCCATTATCTCAAAAACTAGATCCAGTTTGAAAAAACGACGGTACTTATTTCCTAGCATGGTGCCAGCGAATTTAATTGCATTGATCGGGACCTAAAAAATCGCGCCAAATCGCATTCAATGCGATCAACGTGATTTTTACATTGGAATCAATGTAAAATGGTCCCTGAGGCCCAATTTTACATTGGGCCCCATTGTAAAACACACCATACACCACAATTTTTATTGCATACCCCCCGTATGGGTGAAATGGCCCCCCATTGTTAACGCCACCCCACTGTTGACGCCAATCCGAAGAGTGGCGAGCGCAGCAGGCCCGCAAGGGGCGGCAGTATGCGTCCTCTGACCTTTTCATACCCCCACTATCCACGTCGGCGTGGAGTTGATTCTTATAAAGTGTGGCGAGCGCAGCGAGACCCTCGAGGGGACGTGCCTTACTTCACAGGTATTACGCGTGCACTCGCCACACTTCGGGCTCGCTGTGCTCGCCACACTATATAAAATCAACTCCACGCCAACGTGGATAGTGGGGGTATGAAAAGGTCGAAGGACGCGTACCGCCGCCCCACGCGCGCTCGCCACACTTCGGGTTGGCGTCAATAGTGGGGTGGCGTTAACAATGGGGGGGCATACAATGACAAATGGGGTCTGGGGGCCATTTAACATTGTACCCTATGTAAAATCTCGTCGGTCGCATCGCATGCCATTATAATGGCATGCAATCAACGCGATTTCACCCTTGCCGGCAATAATGGATTAAGTTACCTTAACTTAAGGTATGCGATTAACCACGGACAGGCGCCGTGCTAGGAAACAAGTACCAAAATGACATTCATTTTTTAATTCAGCGTCCCCAAAAATAACCGAAATGTGTTTAAATATTTTTGGCAACTTGACAATTAAATTTTTGGGGGCTGTGATAAATGTAGGGATAATTTTTCTAGATCCCTATTTTATATAATACCGTATAACAAACTCTAGCACAGTTATCCTTCTAACACATCACCCATGTCTCCCTGCAGGTTCCTCAGCTCCAGCTCTCCCAGAATGCTTTTCTCTCATCATGGCCGTTATTGCTGGAATCCTTCTATCATAGGACCTGGATCAGCGGCAACAGACAGAACAGCACTAAATGCCAAAAAAAGCAGAAAAACATTGGGAACAGGGGAAGTTTTTC
The DNA here is from genome assembly GCF_055691185.1 of Crinia signifera. NCBI lineage: Eukaryota > Metazoa > Chordata > Amphibia > Anura > Myobatrachidae > Crinia > Crinia signifera. The sequence continues at coordinate 34,633,579 of NC_139223.1, read as the reverse complement.
CCTATTGTGTATATATACAGTATATGAAGCAATTATATCTAATAAGATGTAGTCATTATTTATAGTTTGATACACACGGAAAATGCATATGTAATAATTTATATATAAATAGGAGGCTAAATAGCGAATATACAAGTTGACCGTGTAAAAGGGGACAGCTAGAGCCCTGCTAAACGGTTAAATGCTGCACACATTACCGCGTTCGGCTTAGTTCTGTTAAACTGGACCTGGATCAAGGCAGGAATAAAGGTGTATTTATTTACTGACCAGAATAACCGTTTGAGTTGGGTGTGAAAATTGCCAAGCCAACCGTTTGAAATAGAAACTCCCATTTTGGTAAATTTCCCCCTAAGACTTCCGATGAGTCACATGATAATACAAGTTGTTGGTGTGTCACAACAGTGCCAGCCTCTGCCCCCTACGCCCGCCCCTCCCATCCTCTCTTACCAGGTTGGCAGCCCAGGCAGTTGGTGGCGGGGCCCCGATGATGAAATAAGACACTTCTTTAATGTATAAATCCATCTTATGGCTAATTATTGGCAGCGGGATACGGCACAGCCAATGATCGTAGCTGATAAGAGGTTGCCCCATTATGCATGCTGGGGGTCTGCCCACAATATGGCTGCAATGGATTCATTTCAGAACAGCTTCTAGTTTATTTTGCAACTACAATATGGCAGGGAATACGTTTATATGTCAAAATATGTTATCACATCATCAATAAAACAAGAATTAAACGATAGCGACCTGGCATTTCAATTTGTAGCACTGATTCACGAGTGATGCGGTTGCGAATCCCCTGCAGCAATTGTAGGTCCACTGGGACTATTTGTCTGTGATTCTAACGCCCCAGCCACCTGGTCGTAAGACCAGTCACATCCACTAACGCTGACCCATGCTAGGTGCAGAGGTTCCTACGTGAAGACTCCATAAGCACAACGCGGAATAAGGGCCTAATTCAGCCAGGAACGCTGCACATGACAGAAAGAGATCGCTACCCATTTGCAGATCCAATAGCAAATTCCAGAGCTTCAAAGAGTAGGGTGTGGGTCATTTGGTCGACCATAAGTTTGTCCACAGTCATTATGTCAACACAACTTGGTCAACATGCTGAAAGGTCGACATAGGTCTAGGTTGACATGGGTCAACATGGACATTGAAACATAGCACCGCGTGCCCGCGCCATGCTTCAGGCACAGTGCCTCGCTGCGCTCGGCACAATATTTTATTCTTCCTCCGCACCCTAGTGGATGGTAGGGCATGAAATACCGCCTGTCTGCACATGATGGCTCAAAAAACAGTGAAAAACCCCATGTTGACCTTTTGACTGTCGACCATGCCCATGTCGGTCTAATGCTTGTGTCGACCCAATGACCTGTCGACTTACACCCATGTCGACCTATACCAATGTCGACCTTTCAGCATGTCGACCTAGTGGTGTCGACCTAATGACCATTTCCCGAAGAGCATTTGCCATCTACGTAATTGTGAGTGGTTCGGAGGTTGCCACTAATCTGGCTGGAAGTGGTCAGCGCTGACGTCAGAGACCCACCCCAAAAACCCCTGGGTACACCTGCATTTTTCAAATGCTTTTTCAAAGGTTTCCACCCCTAAAAGCTGGCTTCCCGTCAAACTGCGACTACCTAGCAAATCGGGAATTTTACCGCTAATTGCAACCACATATACGCAAGCGTTAGATAATAAAATTATGAAGTGCTGAATTAGGCCCCAAACCACAACTTTTGGGGAACTTCCCTTCTGCGAGAACACTCTGCAGCCATACAATTGTTACCTATTCAGCAATTTGCTAAATAACTGCAGGTGTGTCAGCTGTGCAGGTGGGGACGCAGGTGTCAGCTGTGCAGGTGGGGACGCATGTGTGTCAGCTGTGCAGGTGGGAACGCAGGTGTGCCAGCTGTGCAGGTGGGGACGCAGTTGTGTCAGCTGTGCAGGTGGGGACGCAGGTGTGTCAGCTGTGCAGGTGGGGACGCAGGTGTGTCAGCTGTGCAGGTGGGGACGCAGGTGTGTCAGCTGTGCAGGTGTCTCTTCATGAGCTCATACAGCTTTCCTTAGAATCACATCAGATAAAGAAACTGGCTGCTTAGACGTTGCTATCGCTGCTGCTTCACGCTTGCATTAGTGATCCGATCCATGGGGTCGCACAAGCCGGCCGCCACCAGTTCTACCTAAAGGTCAGGCAATATCTCTGTCCCCTGATGGAGATCTTGGCCTCATACCTCCCCTGAAACGGCAGCAACACGCCGCCATTTAGGGAAAAAGAAGCCGTCGCAGCAGAAAAGTACTGGGTGGAAGGTTTCCAGGGCATGTCAATGCAAGTGGCTGTGTTCACAGACGCAGCAGACAATGGTCAGATGGAGAAACTAAACCAGACGAAAGTCAATGTTGCATCGAATATGGATGTTGGCGCCTAATGTTGGGACAGGGCCAGTGTGCTAGAATTAACCCTACACACAGCCTCCGCTGTATGCCTGATATTACATACATCGTCTATTATACATACAGCCATACCCTATGGTGCTTGGAAGGAATATTAAGTGCATTACGGCTCTTTGGATTGGGTGTTGCATAGCCAGTCACAGCGATACAGCTTATTTGCATGCAGACCAAGGGCCTAATTCGGACCTGACCGCACCTCTGTGATTAGAGAGCAGCTGCCCAGTCTGAATGAATGCCTGCAAATGGAAAGTGACTGGATCTGCGATTAGCTGCGAATCTAACCGCACGCCAGCTCCCCACTGAATGATTGTTCCAGTGTGTGCAGTCTGCGCGTAGCCCGGGACGTATTTGGCGGCTGCGTAAGAAACAATTGGATTGGGGCCGGAGCGGACATCCTACACCCTCCCCTCAAACGCCTGAGCACACCCACGTATTCCCTGCCACTCCCAGAAAACAGCCGGTTACCACCCCCCCCCCCCCCCCCAAATGCTGGCTTTCTGTCAATCAACTTGCACACGGCAAGCGATAAAACAATTTGCAGGATTTTATCGCAGAATCTAATCCATCAATAGTCACTTCAGGTCTGAATTAGTCACTAATCCCTGTGTACCTGCAGAACTACAGAAACCAGCATGTATGATTAACTGCGCAACGTCTGTCTCCTGTGGGAGCCTCCTGCTGCGTTCCAATTTTAATTAGAAAGATTTACAGAGCTGCACAAACATGAATTGTATGTAACGAGAAACGCAAATAAAATATCAAACGCATTGCCCTTTTACATTTTGCAAGGTGCCTTTTAGGAAATAAGCCCCTTAGAGGGAGGACAATATGCAATGTTACCCCTGGCTGGTAAGAATCACAAGAGAACCCGCCCAGGATTCGCCAATGTTATCATCGAGTTTTACAAAACAGAAATAAAACAAAGTTGAGGTTCCAATCTTATGACTAGTATTTATTCACATTCCCTGTATTTGGTTGTTTTTACACATTGTACATTTTACAAAACACCCACAACAGACGGCAAATCATATATCCATCTATATTTTTAGTAAAAAACAATAAATATAGCAGCATTCCGTAAAATTAAAATCCATGGCAATTTCTTCTTTTTTTTTTTTTTTAAAATACCCTTAAAAAAAAAAAAAACAGTCATGCATCTAACATAAAAATAAATACTCTTCTTCCGAAAATATACTCATCCAACTGTACAATTCAGTGTAAAGGTAGGAGGGGTGAGATGACTGTGCCACAAACCAATGAAATTGTGAGTTAGCTGCTGGGTGTGTGGGTACACTACAAATACCCAAAGTAGTATGGAGTAGGCAAATGGGGATGTACACCCTGCGCTTTACTAACAATATTCAAATAATATACATACACATTGGTTGAGATAAAAATAGAAGTAACTTTTATTATACCAAGTTTAACAATATAAAAAAGGATCAGTTTAAATGGCAATATATATGTTAAAAATACACTATATAATGCTCAATAAAAATATTGATATTAAAAATAATTCTACTGACTGCTATTACCGGTATACACACACAAAAGGACAGGGGGTCACAGGACAAACATATATAGTCCTGGTGCACTGGCCAGTTGGGTGTAAAATAGTAGTTTTGTTCAAAGTCTTGTATGCTTGTTAGAGCAGTTTGGAGAAAATACCTGTTCCCAGGGTACAAGGGGTCTGCCGGCAGACTTACCCGTCAATGCCGTGTTGCGCAATCGGCATAGGCGGGATCTCCACATGCATCGACTAGTTTCGCCAAACAGGCTTCTTCAGGATCCATCACCATCCTGAAGAAGCCTGTTTGGCGAAACTAGTCGATGCATGTGGAGATCCCGCCTATGCCGATTGCGCAACACGGCATTGACGGGTAAGTCTGCCGGCAGACCCCTTGTACCCTGGGAACAGGTATTTTCTCCAAACTGCTCTAACAAGCATACAAGACTTTGAACAAAACTACTATTTTACACCCAACTGGCCAGTGCACCAGGACTATATATGTTTGTCCTGTGACCCCCTGTCCTTTTGTGTGTGTATACCGGTAATAGCAGTCAGTAGAATTATTTTTAATATCAATATTTTTATTGAGCATTATATAGTGTATTTTTAACATATATATTGCCATTTAAACTGATCCTTTTTTATATTGTTAAACTTGGTATAATAAAAGTTACTTCTATTTTTATCTCAACCAATGTGTATGTATATTATTTGAATATTGTCAGTAAAGCGCAGGGTGTACATCCCCATTTGTGTACAATTCAGTGTGTTCTTTACGTGTTCTTTAGCATTGGTTAACGCAGGGCTGGGCAACACCGGCCCTCCAGATGTTAATGAACTACACATCCCAGGATGCTTTGCATTAGTTTTGCTATGTGGCCTTGCTGAAACTGATGCAAGGCATGCTGGGATGTGTAGTTCATCAACATCTGTTGCCCAGCCCTGGGTTAACGGGACTTATTAAATTAGCACCTTCTAGAAGATAATTGATAGCATCTGATTGGTTAAACGTAGCAACATCCCCTGTGAAATAGAATTCCCATCTTAGTAAATTTCCTGTACAAATTGAATTATTTTTCTAAATATGTTTAGTAAATGTAAGACCGTCCTCATCTGCCTACACCGGCAGTACTGTAACAGGCTGCAGCTTCTTACTAAATACTGAGAAGTCAATGGTCAAATACTGATAAAAGGGTACAAAACAAGAACCCTACAGTCTACATTCGTCTTCCCTGATAATTCGTTGCTATTGTGGGACCGATACAGAGATGCCGATGTTTGCGAAGTTGGCTGATGTTTTTTGCAGCAGTCCAGGCGCCAGAGTCATGCATTCATATAGCCACAATGGTCATGCGACGGGGCCTGTAGTGTGGATAGGACACTCTGGGGCAGATTTATTAAGCTTCTGGAGATAAGGCAAAAGGAGATAAAGCACCATCCAATCAACTCCCAACTGTCATTTTCAAACACAGTTCATTGGCTGGTGCTTTATCTCCTTTTGCCTTATCTCCAGTTTATCTCTTCTCCAAGCTTAATAAATCTGCCCCAGAGCGAGTGACATATAGCGACCGTGTTCCATATACCTGCACATGTTCCATCTACCCCACCTGCAGTGCATGATGGATTTGTCCATTACAAAGAGAATTTGATTTTGCAGATGAACCAGAAGTAGTATTAAAACCAATAACATAGAATGAAAAGAAAACAACAAGTGACACATTATCACAAATATGTAAAACATTTCAGTATTAGTAAACATTATAATACACAGAAGGGGGTAGATTTACTAAAGTGTGAGTTTTTATGAGAGATTTTGCCAATAGAAACCAATCTGATTTGTCTAGCATATTCTAAAGCAGGCATAGCCAAACTATGGCCCCCCCAGCTGTTGTGAAACTACAAGTCCCATCATGCCTTGCCACAGTTTTGCTATTAGGGAATACTAAAACTATTGCAAAGCATGCTGGGATGTGTAGTTTCACAAAAGCTGGGGGGCCACAGTTTGGCCATGCATGTTCTAGAGTATAACAGCTAGAATCGGATTGGTTGCTATGGGAAACATCTGCCGCTTCAGTAAATATACCCCTAATGGCTTGATTTACTAAATCTTCTAAAAAGTTAAAATGAAGGTATTATCCATAACGACCAATCAGATCGCAGCTATCATTTATCTAGTACAGGATACACAGTGATAGCTTAAATCTAATTGCCTGCCACTGGCAACGCCAGTAATACTACCAATACGATGCAGAGGCATATCAAGAGAGGAGGGTGCAGGTGTACAGCTTTCGTTCAAGCGCCCTTGCCAGCTGACTTTGCTTCTCTAGCATCAGTAGACTGGCAGGTGGGTCTCCGGGCAGATGTCTGCATCGCCATTTTCCCAGTGATATTGCAGCACTACAGCCGGCGGCGCTGAGCCTCCTGGAAAGGTAATGCTCAAAGAGAAATAGGTGCAGGGTTTGCTGTGTTGGCCCCTCTGAACTCAGGGGTCCCATTATAATTAAGCCACCATTAAGGCGGATATTTTTTAAACGTTCTAAAGAAGACAAATGGAGAAGTTGGCCCTACCAACCAATCAGATTTAGCCAAACAGAAGCCAGTTGGTTGCTATGGACAATTTCTCTAACTGTCTTCTTTAGAAGGTTTGATACATCAGGGAAATAAAACTGCCTGGACAGGAAACCCACGGAGAAAGACACCAGGCTATAACCACCATCTGGAGGAAGACATCTTTTGGACTAAACCAAGACTCACAATAAAGCAAACAATCCATTGGCTAAGAGCATGTGACATCACCAAGATTGCAGACTGTGATAGGAAGCAGCAAGACTGGGACTCTGTGATAGGCTGCCATCACAAAATGGCTGTCACCATGACATATGGGCCATTGGTGCATTTTAAATTCCACCCATTAGTAGCTGCCCCATTGCAAATCACAGTGGAAATTAGAAGTGCAATTTCCATACTGTTATGTTACCATGGCCTAGGCATAGTAATAAATGCATTAAAATACGCTAGCAGCGCTAGATTGCTGGTGAACCGCCTTGACACAGAAGATACTTTGGAAGCATTGCATTGTGGTCCTAGAGCAGGCTGACCCGAGGGCCACTGTATAACCTATGGCTAAGTTGCTAATGGTTACGTAGGCATTGCTTTGCAACCTACAGCGATTAAAGCTACAGTGAGAACGATCAGGTACAAAGCAGTCTATTCACAAGCCCACTCCGCTAACCACTGCTGACACTCAACTTGTTCCCGCTTAGTTTCGGTCTTCTGTTCCGCTGGACTCGCCACCGTCTGCTTCGTCTCCAGCTCTCTGCTCTCGGATGCCAACACCTTTTTGATAATTTCAGTCATGGCATCACCCAGACAGTGAACGGTATCTGTCGGCAGCCAACCGGGGTCAGTGTCGGGCAGGAAAGGATCTGGCGCGGTGACCTCAATAAGCTCATGGTCGGTGGGGATGCGCAGGTAATAGGCATGAAGCATCATCCTATACGGGTCGGTGTCCTTTTTAAGGCTATAGGTGAAGTCACCGACAATGGAATATTCCAGAGCACTGCAATGGACCCTAAGCTGGTGGGTACGGCCTGAAATTATACAAAATATATGTATTTTAGCATGGATATATACAATGGCAATGCCGCTTGGTACATTAACAAGGAAATATGGAGCGATCAGTATATGTAATGTGATAGAAGCAATGATAAAGAGAGGAAACAGAGCTCCCCACCACCATCGCCGGTCCCCACCACCTCCCCGAACCCCCCCTAAACCTGCCCGTCTCCCGGAGACGGCAGGGTCCCGCTGCCCAGCCGCCGAGAAACTGGGACGCACGTGCTCGTGAGGACTGGCGAGAGCCGGGCACAGAAGAGAGGGGCTCCATCTGTATGTGTTACCCTTTAGGAAATATCTCTTTTGCAAAACAGACTTGATTAGAGTTTTGGCTTTTAGTAAAAGCCGGATAATGGATCCTGGGGGTGCGGATGTGAGAGAGAAGTGAGGGCTCCATCAACGAGGCCCATTTCTGGTCTTTAGGCCTTTGTCCTGAGAGTAGCCGAAATGAGTACCTACCCCTGTAAGAGGCTGAGGTACTTGTTTCCTAGCATGGCGCCCAAGATTTCCATCTTATGGCATATTATGCCATTGCATGCATCGCATGCCATATAGCCGCATACAATGCATGCAATGCGATTTTTAATTGTATAAGCACCCTAATGGGTGCTTACAATGTTAAATGCACCCCTCACTATCAACGCAAACCCGTAGCGTGGCGAGCGCCGGCGGTACGCGTCCTCCGACCTTTTCATACCCCCACTATCCACATCGGCGTGGAGTTGATGTTAGATAGTGTGGCGAGCGCAGCGAGCCTCCGAGCCCGAAGCGCGGCGAGCCCCGTGAGGGGACGCATATTACTTTACATGTATTCCTTGCGGAGCTCGCCGCGCTTCGGGCTCGGTGGCTCGCCACACTATCAACTCCACGCCGACGTGGATAGTGGGGGTATGAAAAGGTCAGAGGAGGCGTACCGCTGCCGGTTGCCACGTTTCGGGTTGGCGTTGATAGTGGGGGGGCATTTAACATTGTAAAGGACCCATCAGGGTGGTTGTACAATAAAAAAAATCGTATACCATCGCATTGTATTCCGTTGTATGGCATACGATGCCATACAATTTTTTATTGTACAACATCGCATCGCATACCATATTTAGTCTTATGGTATACCATGCGATGGGCGCCGTGCTAGGAAACAAGTCCCGAGGCTGATATAAGCTGTGCCAGGGGTTGGCTCATGGTCTCACTACCTGGGGAAACAGGTAGCTGGCCTGTTATGAGTCCCTGTGCTGTACGGTCTGTAATAGTGTGCCATGGCTGGATTGCGGAAATTAATTACACACCAATGAAGAAACATAGTAACGATAAATGATCAGAGATGTTGAGTTAGAAAAAGTTGATTTCAGCAACCGAGTCTCTTAGGTCATAATTCTGTTTCTGCCACCTACCGGTTAAAGGCTGTAGCAGGACTTTGGTGACAGGATCTCCCTTGTATAATCCATGCTGCAGCACGATGAGGTCGGTCTGACATGGCTTTGCATTCTCACACCCTTACAAGAGGGGAATCAGGAGGAACATTTGGTTACGTAAGTATTTTACAATCAGGCCAATGTCCAGCACTGTCCTGGTTTTCCTGACCAGGGAGTCAGTTCATTTGACATATGGAAGTTACATTTCTACTAGAAGTAACAAATGAGAGATGATTAGGGTGATACTGCTGGTAGTATGTTCTATCATGCAGAATGGTAATTACAAATGTGACCAGCCAATCAGCTCCAATATGTAAATGGGCAGTTTGGAGCTGATTGGCTGGTGCATTATCACCTTGCACATAACGTTCTTCATAGGGATAGATAGCACTTCTCCCAGCTTCATACATTTACCCCTCAGTGACAGGCATTAGGTGCTGTGATGCTGCCATGAATCATTACACTGGTTTGTGGACCTCGCGACCTGTAAAAGCACTATTATAACGGAACGCTGTCCGCACAAAGAGACAGCACCGGAAGGCTTCCACAATGTAACAGGAAATCCCAGTAACATCACCACAGGACATCGATAAGGGTTTTCTCCATACCAGGGTCTTTGCTAGGGAAGACACCTAATGAAGCAATTCCATTTAAAGCATCACTAATACCCCAGACCAGGCCACCAACTCAACCAGGGTAATTGTCGTGTTAACCCGGGTTGATCTACGGTCTGAAAGCGCCACAGCCATGTTTCCCGGGTCAAGCAACCCAGCATTTCAACCCAGTGCTTGGAAACAGTGTTACTTCCAAGTGCTGCCTTCTACCCCCGTCCCCCCGACATTGCTCTGCCCCCTCGAACGTCAGCGACCCAGCAATAAGCTTTCAGACTGTTCCTGGGACGGACCCGCATCCCGATTGCGACCCGGCATTTACAGTCTGAAAGGGGTATAATAGATCCAAATGAAACCTGGAGCCTCTAAAAGCCACTAAAGGTCCCTCTTAGTTAACAAATAATATTGAGTTTACATAACTAATAGACATAAAATAAAAAAAACATATATGGCCAAATAAAACTCCTAAACGAAATATAAATATCACATAGTATATGACAAGTGGGACTAGTGGAAGCGGATACCTCATTGTATGCTATGGGTTACAGTGTGCAGATGAGGCCACTACACCTGGTCCAGGACTCACCTTGTGTCCCTTCCACGCACATCATGTGAGTGAGGCCGTCTCGGGTGTCCTTTCCGATGGCCAGTGTGATGGTCATGCAGTTCTCGGTCACTATGCCCCTGACCTGTGAGGGAACAAGTCACAGCGCTGAACGCAATCCTATCCACAGAGGCACATTGTACAGGCAGACAGCACTATACGCTCCCAGAGCGCATCACCGCCAGAATCCGAAGTGCTACGATCCGGGAAAAACTACTAATTGGATAAAACCTGGGAGAATTCTGCCTACGTCAGGAAAGCATCAGTTACAGGAAGCCAACAATTCAGTTTCCTCAGACTAGCAGCACACTGCGGATTGTACAGCTCCATGGCTGCCCACACACTCAGTAACACTTGGGTTTTTGCATAAGTTGAAAGCTCCTTTAAAAACGGCCCTTCTCAAAACATATGCAGCTTTGTACGATAGGAGCCTCAACCAGGACCCTCATATGTATAACACAGTGTAGTGTGTGTGTATAGTAAGTAGGGGGGTGATGGTGCGATCAAGGTCTGTCAGCCAGATGGATTCTGCTGCTTATAAGTAGAGGTATCACTGTGGCTTTAGTATGTACTTACAGAGGACATGTCAGTAGAATAGTAACTACCAGGCCAGAGTGACTGGGTGTCAATCTGGCCTGGTAGTTACTATTCTACTGACATGTCCTCTGTAAGTACATACTAAAGCCACAGTGATACCTCTACTTCTAAGCAGCAGAGGTCCAGATTGACATTTAAGGCTTAGGCTGCCCAGTAGCCCCAGATTGATGCACAGAAGGCCCACACTGCAGACTTACACCCAAGAGGCCTAGACTGACACTCAGGAGACCCTCACTGCAGACTTACACCCAATAGGCCTAGACTGACACCCAGGAGGACCACACTGCAGACTGACACTCAGGAGGCCACGCTGCAGACTGACACCCAGGAGGTCCACACTGCAGACTGACACCCAGGAGGCCACGCTACAGACTGACACCCAAGAGGCCTAGACTGCCACCAAGGAGGCCCAGACTCACTCATGCTCTTAGTGAGTTGTTAGAATGTATTAACAACATGATTATTAATTCAGCCCTACAATGGCTTCCCCCGATGTAACTAATGGGCAGAAGACTGAATAATGAACAAAAGTTGGAAGGAATTATTTTTCTTAAGCGGGTTATAAATTACCACTGTGTGGTGTCTGCATTCACTGTCAGGTCAGACTCGTTCAGAGGTGGGAGCCCACCGCTTTACCGCTCCACTACGTCAACATCGACATTGCATGTGCTTCTGAACCAGGGCCATTGTGTGAGCAAACACAACACTCATTTTATCTATCTATGTATCTATGGTGTTGTACCTGCGCACTGGGTGTTTTTAGCTGCCTGCCACGCTCCCGTTACAGATAAAAACGTATCAGGTTTTAGTGCCGTGCTCTGGCACTGGGATTATCGTCTGTGTAAATGTCTAGCAATATGTTTTGTATATTAGGCCAATCTAGCAGTAATGATGGATAAATACAGGCAGCAAATTACAAGGATTCTTTACAAACGAACTCAACATTACATTACACGCAGGATATTCACAGTGGCAGAGCGCGGCAATAAAGACATTACTGAGGCATGCGGCATCAAATACCACATGCCCCAGTGATGTCACCAGTTCCTAGAGAACTGATAGGCGGTATTATGATATCTAGCTACCCGTATATGAGGTCTGTGGCAAGTAACTGCCAGAAACGACCCACAACAGCTTCATAGTTACCAGTGCCAAGTACACCTTGGTGACCGTACGCTCTTTAAAGCACTTGTACGCCCGTCCTGCTGCTTCCTTGTTGAGGGCGACACAAAGAGCTCCGCTGGTGGAGAAGTCCAGTTGATGGCAGAACCTGCGAGGGGTAAATAGGGCACAGCATAAGTTTCCTGTATGACCCCCGAGCAGGCTGTATCAATGAGACCCTACCTCCAAATCTGCTGCAAATTGCTTCATTAATTGGATTGTTTTATGTCTAATCCCGCAGCGTCTACAGAATAAGCCATCCAATAAATGACCAACCCGCTAATCTCTTGTATGATACGTGCATGCTTATTGTTCTGATCCATCTAGTGTCAGTGCCCCCACGTGACCTGCCGCAGGTATGACAATATACCGGAGGCCTAGCGGCAATCCCGCCATCGCCCTTATACACCTGAATCCGTAGTAAGTGTCCGGATCGGCCAGCTCAGGAAACCGGTTCTTCAGCTGACTCTGTACTGTCAGCTTCTCGTACCACATCTTCGAATCGATACGGATGTCCCAGTGCTTGTTAACCACTATGAAATCTGGGCTCTGATACAGAATAACCAGGTTCTCCATGCTGCCTGGCTCCATTAGGACACAGATACTGGCTGAAACAGAGAAATCGTTTGGACAATAAGAATATCAATATAAAACAGATACAGTGCAACTGTGACGTAAGCACAGTGTAGGCAGACATGGTATGTGCTAGACCAGGGGTGGCCAACAGTCCATCAATAGTCCATGTTTTCCAGGCCACCTGTGGATCTGTAGAATGTGTCGGTTAGGAATGAATGCAGCACAGGTTTGAAAATATTAGTAATGACTGCACCTGTGCATGAGGTGGGTGGCCTGGAAAACATGGACTGTTGGTAGACCCCGAGGACCAGTTTGGCCACCCCTGTGCTAGACCAACATTCTTAAGAACCCACGATTACTACGGACCGCCCAACTTTGTAGCTCCAGGAATGGTGGTACCGGAGCTATTCACTGGTTGCGCCAATCAGATGCCCATTAGCCAAGGCATACAGCATGGTTGCCTACCTGACCCTGTCCTTCAGGGAGAAAATGCTCTGCTCCTGGACTTCCCTGGTAATGTATGATCGCCATCACCTGTCGGGAGCTAGGTAAAGGTGTGTCACCACAAGTGATGGCAATCATACATTACCAAGGAAGTCCAGGAGCAGAGCATTTTCTCCCTGAAGGGACATACAATGCCCATTACACCAGAGAAGTGGTACTGTGAGGTCCCCATACATATAGAGATGTACAATGCCCATTACACCAGAGAAGTGGTACTGTGTGGTCCCCATACATATATAGATGTACAATGCCCATTACACCAGAGAAGTGGTACTGTGCGGTCCCCCATATATATAGATGCACAATGCCCATTACACCAGAGAAGTGGTACTGTGCAGTCCCCATACATATAGAGATGTACAATGCCCATTACACCAGAGAAGTGGTACTGTGCGGTCCCCATACATATAGAGATGTACAATGCCCATTACACCAGAGAAGTGGTACTGTGTGGTCCCCATACATATAGAGATGTACAATGCCCATTACACCAGAGAAGTAGTACTGTGCAGTCCCCATACATATAGAGATGTACAATGCCCATTACACCAGAGAAGTGGTACTGTGTGGTCCCCATACATATAGAGATGTACAATGCCCATTACACCAGAGAAGTGGTACTGTGCGGTCCCCCATATATATCTATATAGATGCACAATGCACATTGCACCAGAGAAGTGGTACTGTGTGGTCCCCATACATATAGATGTACAATGCCCATTACACCAGAGAAGTAGTACTGTGCAGTCCCCATACATATAGAGATGTACAATGCCCATTACACCAGAGAAGTGGTACTGTGTGGTCCCCATACATATAGATGTACAATGCCCATTACACCAGAGAAGTGGTACTGTGCGGTCCCCCATATATATCTATATATATGCACAATGCCCATCACACCAGAGAAGTGGTACTGTGCGGTCCCCCATATATATCTATATATATGCACAATGCCCATCACACCAGAGAAGTGGTACTGTGCGGTCCCCCATATATATCTATATATATGCACAATGCCCATTACACCAGAGAAGTGGTACTGTGTGGTCCCCATACATATAGAGATGTACAATGTCCATCACACCAGAGAAGTGGTACTGTGCAGTTCCCCATATATATCTATATAGATGCACAATGCCCATCACACCAGAGAAGTGGTACTGTGCAGTTCCCCATACATGTATAGATGCACATTGCACCAGAGAAGTGGTACTGTGCAGTTCCCCATGCATGTATAGATGTACAATGCCCATTGCACCAGAGAAGTGGTACTGTGCGGTCCCCATACATGTATACATGCACAATGCCCATTGTACCAGGGAAGTGGTACTGTGCGGTCCCCCATAGCATGCACAGAGAATAATAGCGCTCAGGGAACATGAGACAGGTCAGTAGCAGTGCGCGCGCATTACAGCTTTATACACACACAGGGGACGTCAGTATATACAGTAAGTTACACCGGGCAGACACGGTGAATGTACGTACATACAGACGGAAAAATTATACGTACTGGTGTCCGCAGTCGGTACAGTCTCGTTAGCACCGCCCTCACCAGACTGCAGCAACACCGACCAATCACAGCGCAGCCTACGCGGGGCCGGCCAATCGGAGGATCCCGGGAGATGCCAGGACACAAGATGGCGGCCGCAGCGTCACCAGGAAGGAAAGGGCAGGGAGCTGAAGGGGGAGGAGGGATCATCGGATATGGACTGGAGGAGTTACTATGAACTACGAGGCTGAAGTTGGCTTCTTATTCTTATTCGGCCAGCTTCGTTCTTATTCACTGCTTATTCAAGCTCCCAGCTGGGACAATGTAAAAACCGGACCTGGACTAAACGCCGGACCGGACATCAAAATAAGCAGTCCGGAGCTTGTGGTGTCCGGTCCGGGGGTGTCTTGTCCGGGGAGGTCCCTGTGATAGCTATCATCAGGGACACAGGGAAGGGGAAATTACAGCCTCCCTATGTGGTCAGGACCGTCCGGTTTTTGCTACATGCCCGGACCATACAGGGAGGCTTTATTCTCCAGCTCCTCCTCTACCTGGTGACAGGTGTCACAGGCAGCCCCCCAGACAGGACACCCCCAAGATCGGACGCTACAAGCTCCGGACTGCAGATTTTGATGTCCGGTCCGGGGTCTTGTCCTGGTACGGTTTTTACCCATACCCGCTCCAGCCTCTTATTCAGGACAATCATTTTTACAAGAGTGAGGCTGGTTTCACACGACGGTGAAATCCCGCACGACCAGGGAGGCGTGCCGCACACATTAGTTGTGAATGGACACTATTGTGTCCATTCACACGGGACGGCCACGACCCGGCCGCACGGTTGCAGCCGGATCCCGCCACTGGAAGGGACGGCTGCCGGGCTGTGGCCATCCCTTCCATGATAAACTAGTGTGTGCGGCACGGCTCCCTGGCCGTGCGGGATTTCACCGTCCGGCAGGAGCCGGAGTGTGTGAAACCAGCCTTAATGAGTGTTGGACCACAAATTTGACACAACAAGAAATCAATACAGGGGGTCACGTACATCTGAACCACTTTCCATTTCTTTTGAACAACAAGGATTTGGGTACAAATTGGGCACTAAAGTAGGCATAGGTCCAAGATGTCATTATTTTGAATAAGTAGCTGTGTCATGCCAGGGTTAAACAGCATTGGTCAAACAGTATGACACTTGAAACCCGCACAGGGGGTCACGAAAAGAAATTGCAAGTGGGTCATATGTACGTGACCCCCTTGTGCGGGTTTCAAGTGTCATACTGTTTGACCAACGCTGTTTAACCCTTGCAGGACACCAGCTACTTATTCAAAATGATGGAATCTGGGACCCATGCCCACTTTAGTGCCCTATTTCTGCCCAAATCCTTGTTGGTCAAAATAAATTGCAAGTGGGTGTTATATAAGTGACCCCCCTGGTGTCAAATTTGTGGTCCAACGCTCATTAACCCTTGTAAAAGTGATTGTCCTGAATAAGAAGCTGGAGCTCGAAAAAGCTGGAGCTTGAATAAGAAGTGAATAAGAAGCTGGCCAAATAAGAAGCCAACTTCAGCCCCGTCTCCTTCTTGCCTCACACACACACACACAGCCTCCTCCTCCCAAGTCCCAACACACACCACACCAGTGACCAGACCATTCACCACAACACCTCCTCCCGAGACCCAACACACAGCCTCCTCACAACACACACCAGACCAGACAACACCTCCTCCCGAGTCCCTACACACACAGCCTCCCCCAACACACACACCACACAGCCTCCTCCCAACAAACACCGCACCAGTGACCAGACCATTCACCACAACACCTCCTCCCGAGACGCAACACACAGCCTCCTCACAACACACACCAGACCAGACAACAACACCTCCCGAGTCCCTACACACACACACACCACACCAGTGATCAGACCACAGCACCTCCTCCCGAGACCCAGCACACACACCACACCAGTGACCAGACCACAAATCCTCCTCCCAACACACACACCACAGCGCCTTCTCCCGAGTCCCAACACACAGCTTCCTCCCGAGTCCCAACGGGATGCGGTCATCTATTAGAATGAACTTAGGTCTACAGTCATTAGGTCGACCCCACTAGGTCGACTGGCAGGAAGGTCGACCTGACTTAAGGTCGACATGGGCCAAGGTCGACATGACTTAAGGTCGAATTTGCATAAAGGTCGACATGAGGAAGGTCGACTGGTCATAAGGTCGACATGGGTTTTTCACTGTTTTTTGAGCCGACATGTGCCGACAGGCGGTATTTCATGCCCTACCATCCACTAGGGCGTGGTGGGAGAATAAAATAGTGTGCCGAGCGCAGCGAGGCACCGTGCCCGAAGCATTGCGAGCGAAGCGAGCGATGCGAGGGTCCGATTCTCATTGCCAACTGTGTCCATGTCGACTGTGTCGACATTCGGATAAAAAAACAGTGAAAAACCCATGTCGACCTTATGACCAGTCGACCTTCCTCATGTCGGCCTTTATGCAAATTCGACCTTAAGTCATGTCGACCTTAAGTCAGGTCGACCTTCCTGCCAGTCGACCTAGTGGGGTCGACCTAATGACTGTAGACCTAAATGCAGTCTGACGAATGATCCCATTCCCTAACACACAGTCTCCTCCCAGTCACACAGACACCCAGCACCTGGACCCTCTTCCTCCAAATCACACTCAGCCCCCAGGCCTTCCTCTTCCCAGTCACACTCGGCCCTCGGGCCTCCCTCCTCCCAATCACACTTGGCACACGGGCCTACCTCCTCCCATTCACACCTGGGGCTCCTTCCTCCCATTCACACCCGGCACCCGGGCCTCCAACTGCCTAGTCACTCTCAGCACTTGGGCCTCCCTCCTCCCAGTCACACTTGGCACCTGGGCCTCCCACTGCCCAGTCACACTCAGCACCCAGGTCTCCCTCTTCCCAGTCACACCTGGGCCTCCAGCCCCGTACACACGGGGGAGATATATTGCTAGCAATATATTGCAGAGTAATATATTGCCCAGTGTCTCCTTTTCATCAGCGACCAGAGATGGTCGCTGATGAAAAGGAACCTCTGCCGGTGGTGCCGCAGAGGTAATTAGCTGGTCGCAGGAGCGCACCTGGCGATATATTGCTGGGGCACACTCCCATCACTGGCATAGGGTCAGCCCCTATCACCCCTGTGTGTACACAGCTTTACTTTTCCCAGTCACACTCAGCACCTGGGCCTACCTCTTCCCATTCACACTCGGTCCCTGGGCCTCCCTCTTCCCATTCACAGCCGCATACCTCCCAACATTTAAAAATTAGAAAGAGGGACACATCTGCACGGCGAAAGGGGCGTGGCTTAATCCACCCATGGGCGTGTCTTGTAACACCCACTGGGCGTGTCTTGACACAACCCCTAACCCTGCCTGCCTGTCTCCCTGAAGTGGAGACGGGCAGAGTTCCCGTCCCGTCCGATGGAGTGCCTCTCCGCCAGCGATCACCAGTGGGGACATTTTGGAAACCCCCTGTGCTGAACGAGGGGCGCTCCATCTGTGTGTGTGTGTATATATATATATATATATATATATATATAACATCATACAATTATATAAAAGCTATATATACTACTACATATACTTTACTCTGTGACATAATCAATGCGGCCGGCGAGGGGGTTAAACGGCGGGGATTGTAGAAAACAAGTGATCATCGCTGTTTAACCCCCTCGCCAGCCGCTCCCTGTATTCAACAATCGTGAGCGGTGAGTCTCGCTGTTTCAATGGCCGTATACGCCAATTTCCCCTCGCTCCAAAAAGCGAGGAGGAATTGGCGTATGCAGGGGGGTCAGTTGAATACTGACCCTGAAGATGTGACAGCGAGCAGGCAGGACCCAGGATTTTTAAAAGCCTGGGATTGAACTGGGTTTAAAATCCTGGGTAGTAAATCTGAAAGGGGTATAACGACCACTGCTTAGCGAGCCACCTTAATGCCTATCCCCGCCCAAATCCGTTCTCTAACGCATCCTATCGAATGATTTTTCCTGCCTTTGAAAATAAGTCAGTCTAAACTGACTTTATTTCCTCTGCAGATGGGGGTGGCTGACGTCATGTGACACAATGATTCACAATGTGAAACTGCAATGATGACATAAACAGAATAACTTTTATTTATGTCATACTTGCGTATACTCTCGCATTCTGCGGGAGCCTCCCGTTTCAGTCCCCTTCTACCGGTGCCCCGCAAAGCCCTTTCAATCCCCGGAATATTCCAGCCCCATCCTAAAATCCGGACTGCGCATGCGCGAGTATGGCTGCGATGGGGCGGAGCTTAGCGCGATAATAGGCCAGCCAGGCACCGCGGGACATAGACAGCGTCAGACTGAGCCGCCCAGGCCAGCAGGGTCACCTGACCGCACACCTGAGGTCGTGGCAGCAGCAGTGATGGATCTCTCTCCCCTACAAACACCCCCCCCGCTGCACGCTGGAGGCATCCAGGAGGAGGAGGGAGGGGAGCTAGTGCGGTGAGCTGCTGGAGGGAAGACTGACAGCCGAGTAAGCTGGGAGCTCAGAGGAGATGCAGGGGGAGGAGCAGGAGTGCCCGGGCTGCAGGCTAGTAATTATGGGCCTTATTCTGCTCAGTACGGTGGGACCGTATACGGGCGGATCGGTTTTTTTTTTCATCTGCGCATGCGTAGCTTTCGCAATGCGCAGGTGCGGCGACCTCACACCGCTCACGGACGGGTCTCTCCGTGCGAAAAAACCTGTCCGCAAGAGTACGGTCATTGTGGGCGGCATGGGGGCGTTTTTAGGGGAGCGACCGGAATAATGAGGAAAACTGGGCGTAAACATGGGCGTACACGGGGGTGTGCACCAAAAAATGTACGATGCTACAACCGCTCGATCGACGAACACACCATGCATTTTGGGCCAAAAACAAACGGACATCAAAGATAGCTCCAGACCACCCCTAGAGATACCGCATGAGAGCAGACACCTGGGTCTGCTAATTAATGCTGATTACTACACCTGAATGTAATAAGCAATGCTGCAGCCTATTAAGTGAAAACCATGATTTCACTACCTGCAAGCCACACACAGCCCTCAAACACATTGGAAGCATATCTTTCTACACTTCTCTACATGTAAAGGTTGGTTTAATTTTAGGTAAGATTCATTCTAATACCTGCTTATATATGTCGGGGTAGTTATTTTATAACCAGCTACACCCATTCAGAAAGTGTTTTTGTAAACTTTAAAAAGCAGGACACTCAATTCACAGAAGTCGACATGTGTCAACTTTTTCACTGTAACACCAACATAACTTTATTTAAAAGTAAAACCAATGTGGGGAAACATAGATAGTGATTAAAATGCAACATTAGAACATAATAAATATACATGTAATGTGGGTTAAAATGATGTTTTATTAGGGTGATTATTAAGGTAGACAATTGAGTTAATAGAAAACAATTATTGAATAACAGAATAATTAATTAATTGTCTTAATTATAGTTGAAAGGCAAAATTTTTCAGTGCCATATATGTGAAGGGTATGTCACCGCGCACGGACGTACACTCATTCTCACGATCGGTGACACACGCTGAGTTTTCCATTGAAAAAAGGCGAGACCCGTCCATGCACTGTGGCGTACGCTCAGATATACGGAAGATGTCGGTGTGAAAACGGATGAGACCCGTCCGTATACGGTGGCGTACGCTCTGTTGTATGCTAGTTAACAGTGTCTAAGAGGAGACCCGTCCGTATACGGTGGCGTACGCTCAAGTGTACGCCACTCCCCATTGTCGGTGTTTGTGACCGTCCATATGCAGCTGTTCTGTGTGTGTGTGTGTCATTGTAAGCTGGCTCTGTCCCGTTTTGTGTGTATATGTAGGCTGACACTATACCCTGGGGCTGATCCCTGTATGTGGCTAATAGGTGACCCCAGTGTAGTGGGGTAACTATAGAGAGTGCAGGGTCTAGACTTGATATGGGGCCTTGCAATTTCAGGGATCAGCACATACTTGCCTACTTTTGAAAACTAGTTTCAGAGAGATTATAGCTGGTAGTAGAATTTTGCACAGCGCCCCATTGAGGGGGCGTGTCAAGCTCCACCCTAAAGGGCGTGTCTAGTTCCATATATGGAGAGATTGTGAAAATATATTGTGAACGTGGCACCTAGAAGCCTGGGTGTGTACTGCTACATCTGAGAGGATCTTTTATAATGACTTACATCCAAATGTAGATGAGCCCCAAAGCAGTTAGTAAGAGATACTATACTTGATACAGTGCTGGGAAATGGTGCTGATGATTCAATGTAAATGTATCTGTCTCTCATTCCCTTTTTCCCCCAAAAAATATAACAGTGTAATGTGGGTCGGGTGATATGAGGGAGATTGCTAGACTAATGAGGGAGAGAGGGAGATTGCTGCTATTACAGGGAGTCTCCTGCAGAATGCAGGAGGGGAGGTAACTATAATGTAACAGTGTAATGTGGGCTAGGTGACATGAGGGAGATTGCTAGACTAATGAGGGAGAGAGGGAGATTGCTACTATGTCAGGGAGTCTCCTGCAGAATGCAGGAGGGGAGGTAACTATGGTTTAACAGTGTAATGTGGGCTAGGTGACATGAGGGAGATTGCTAGACTAATGAGGGAGATTGCTGCTATTTCAGGGAGTCTCCTGCAGAATGCAGGAGGGGAGGTAACTATGATGTAACAGTGCAGAGAAAGAAGGCAGAAGCTGGGTAAGAGGGCAGGGGTGCTGCAGGACTTAAAATCTGCTCCATTCAGGCCCCCATTGCCCAGTATTTATCTTGCTAATGTCTGGTCTCTATCAAATAAAATGGCTGAGTTGTTGCTCAGTATGGTTAGTGGAAGCCTTTTAAATTCCTGTTCAGTGTCCATTTTCACTGAAACCTGACAAAATTCAAGCACTCCTGATAATGGGGTTCTGTTACCTGATAGAACCCTGTTTAAAGCTGATAGAACTTCTGCTTCAGGTAAAGCCAGGGGTGGTGGCTTGTGCAAGTATATTCACAACAAGTACTGCTCCAATGCCTCCATTGTGGAAAAGTTTTGCTCACCAGAGGTGGAATTCTTATTAGTGAAATGCCGGCCATTCTACCTGCCGCGGGAATTCACTGCTGTAATTGTTATGGCAGTTTATATTCCGCCTCAAGTTGACACTAAAGTTGCGCTAGAGATTGTGCATAATGCTGTGGCAAAACAACAAACAATCTGCCCTGAAGGTCTGTTTCTTATAGCGGGGGATTTTAACAAAGCTAATCTAAAAAGTGTGCTACCAAAATTTTATAAATCGGTGTTTGTTCCTACTCGTGGGGGAAATATTTTAGACCAACTATATTGTAATGTTAAGGATGTTTTCAAAGTAGTGGTGCGTTCCCATATAGGTCTGTCGGACCATGTTTCCTTATTCTTTGAACCAAAATATAAGACTGTTGCTAATTGTATTTAACCGGTGAGGAAAACGGTCTGTTTTTGGCCAAACGGAGCATTGGAGGAATTACAGGACTGTTTGGACAGTACCGATTGGAATTTGTTTATTCAGGCATCCTCCTCTGATTCTGGGGTGGATGTGGACTCCTTGGCCTCAATTGTCTCGTCTTATATTAATTGGTGTATTGGTAACGTTACTGTGCAGAAGACTTTTATACAGCGTGCCAATGATAAGCCTTGGATTAACGGGGAGGTCAGATCCTTGCTGAGGAGCAGAGATCTGGCTTTTAGGGGTGGGGATGTGGTGGCATATCGGGAAGCTAGAACCCTGTTAGGAAAGGGGATATGCAAGGCTAAAAAAGAATATTCAGAATAAATTGAATGTCAGTTTAACACAGATCATGATTCTAGAAGCATGTAGAGGGGTATTCATAATCTAACCAACTATAAAGAAAGTAGTCCCTTGCCAGAAGGGGCTGAGGCATCTTTGGTGGATGACCTGAGTAAATTCTATGCTAGATTTGATAGGGATAATAGGACTTTAGGTTATAAACTTCCCCCGATAGAAGGTGAACCAATACCTGTTCTCCCTATACATGAGGTCAGGATGGGTTTGTTAGGGATTAATTCTAGTAAAGCAGCCGGACCGGATGGAATCCCGGGAAGGGTCCTGAAAGGCTGTGCTGGCGAATTGGCTATGATCTTTGCATACATCTTTAACTTGTCTCTTAAGACTCGTATTGTCCCAGAAGTGTTTAAAAATACCTTAGTAGTCCCTATTCCTAAGAAAACAAAAATAGAAAGCTTAAATGACTTCCGCCCAATTGCCTTGACCCCCCTAATTATGAAATGCTTCGAGAGGTTAGTGATGTCATACATGAAGAGGTATCTACCTGCTGGTTTTGATAACAATCAATTTGCATATAAACCTAAAAGGTCAACGGAGGATGCACTATTGTCAGTGGTCCATTCCTCTCTATCCCATTTAGACAAACCAAATGGATACGTTAGACTACTCTTTATAGATTACAGTTCTGCGTTTAATACCATTCTTCCTAATATATTGATAAATAAATTACGCAGTTTGGGGTTTTCTGTGACATTATGCAATTGGATCTTAGATTTTCTGATCAATAGACCTCAACAAGTAAAACTTGGTGAACTTGTATCCTCTGTTATCAAGATTAGTACAGGCACGCCACAGGGGTGTGTTTTTAGTCCGATTTTATTCTCTCTTTTTACCTTTGATTGTTATCCGCAGGCGGATACCAACTTAATTATAAAGTTTGCAGACGACACTACGGTAGTAGGACTCATTAGGGATGGGGATGAGAGGGCTTATAGAGAAGAAGTTGATAACATGGTCAAGTGGAGCACTGGAAATAACCTGTTATTAAATTTGTGTAAGACTAAGGAAATTATTATTGACTTCAGGCGAGGTAGGAGGACGGAATTAGAGCCCCTTCAGATTAATAACCTGGTAGTGGAGAGGTTTATGGATTTTTTTTTTAAATTGCGTAATTTTTTATTGTATATAAAATGTACATTAAGCACGAACATACAATTCTAACAGTGATACATTGATGTCTGTTTAGGTCGATGGTAATAAACGTCTCATTTTCCATAAACATTGTTTGCGTATTTCTTGTATAATCAATTCAACAGATTATATGTTTAGACAATACATTGTACGCTTCGTGCTATACATATGAGAACAGGCATTACTTATTTTTCAACTTTATATCTAGATAACTAAACTGCTTTAAGAGCTTTCTATCTCCCTTAAGGAGGAAAGAGAAATAGGGGGGAGAAAAGGTAAAAGAGAAAAAGCAAGGGAAAATCCAAAGTAAATAACGTGTATATGGTAATTGAGCAGCATCGTGGTTAAGAGATGTGCATAATCGAGGGTATATGGGTATGGTGAGTCACCATTTTACTTTATGCATTAATAGCCTTCTTTATCAGTTAATTTAACCAATATTGAGATTGTGTTGAATGTCAATGGCCGTGGCGAATCTAGAGGAGGTCCATCTGCTCCACTTGTTCAGGTATGCGGCGGGCGAGCCTCTGGATCTATAAGTGAATCTCTCGTGCCCAGAAACCTCATTCACCAGGGCTCTCCAATTATAGATATTTGGGTAAGTAACATCAAACCACTTCCTGGCAATAAGGACCTTAGCCAGGGTTGTTAGACAAAGGACATATTTATATATCATGGGCGAGAGGTTCTCTTCAAAGTCAAGGGCAAACATACAGTATTTAGGATCAATGGCCGGGATAGAGGGCTCAGTGATAACTAGAGACAGGATTATATGCATTTGCATATTTGCATATGCATTTGCATATTTTGCCCATTCTCACTGGTTATTGCATATTTTACCTAAAATCTAGTGATGGTGCATATTTTAGGCCCCGCCCCCTTTCCACCCGCGAGTCAAAGCACTGCTTTGCCCTACTGCTGCTGGCCAGGTAGTGGTAGAGTGTGCAGGCCGGGGCAATATGTACGCAGTGTAGGGGACCTTGGATGTACGCTATGTCTGACACTGTTCTAGGCTGCCAATCCATGTTGATAAAAGTCAGTCGGGCAGATGCCATTACGAAGCTCCTGAACCTATGCCTACTCCTGGCCTGGGACTTTACACCAAGAGATAGACTTCTGCAGCAGAGGAGGTGGGCCGAAGGGCTGTGACATCACGCGGAGGAAATGCCATGTCACAGTGAGTATGTGGCACAAGGAGGAAGCCTTCCACTGTGCCGCCCTTACACGCGATGCTGACATTTGATCCATCGGCGCTGGAGATGAGGGTCCAAGTAGTTGATGCAAGAAGAGCTTTGGATGCTGCAGTCTGCTGTAGCAGCCAGGAAGAAAAAAATCCTGTGTACAGCACGAGACATCTGCAGATGCTGTGGGCCTATTTTTGAGGGTTATTTGCAACTAATTGTATGCTGATTTTTAAATAAACAAGTTAAAAATTACTTTTTTTATTATTTAATGTAGCATATTTTAACACTTTTCATGCATATTTTAAGTATTTTTCATGCATATTTGCATGCATATTTCAAGCTTTTTATGTTGCATATAATCCTGTCTCTAGTGATAACTATATCCGCCCAAACCGCTTCCCAGAATGCATGGACCTGTGGGCAAGACCAGAGCATGTGCCAGAAATCGGCAGCGGGTGAGGCACATCTAGGGCACATGTCATCTGATCTAAGCCCTGCTCTAAACATGGACGCGGGGGAGCGGTAGGCTCTATGTAGAACATAAAATGAGATTTGTTGGTATCTCATACACAGGGTAGTATATTTGACAGAGCTGAGGATCTGCAACCATTGTTCTTCTTCTAAGGTCCCTATATTAGGTTCCCACTTAGCTTTCAGGGAATCCAGACTGCCAAAATCTATTTGACCAATAAGGTAGCTGTATATAGTAGACACCTGACCTTTTTTAGTCAAATTGTTAAGAAGGGTTTTAATTGGGGATGTGGAGGTGGGGGAGAGGTTTATGGATTTTAAGTTACTAGGGGTTACTATCTCACATGATTTTTCCTGGTCTGTAAATATTACTATGATGGTCAAGAAAGTTCACCAACGTTTATTTTTTTTGAGAAAGCTCAAAGCAGCTAAATTTTCTCAGGAAAATTTGATTAGGTTTTACAAGGGTGTAATTGAAAGCATCATATCATATTGCATTGTGGTGTGGTTTGGAAATAGCACCAAAAAAGACCTTAAGACAGTGGTTCCCAAACTGTGTGCCGTGGCTCCCTGGGGTGCCTCGGGACACATGCAGGGGTGCCGCGGGTTGGTGGTCCAGGACCAACTCAAATTATTAATGGTTAATTATTTATGAGCAAAACCAGTGCTGGTGGCTGCCAATCATAGAATGTGTACAAACAGAAGCAAATTCTGCCCTTTACCACATAACTGCCGCTAAGAATTGCATATAAACTCAATCTACTTAAATTTTTTGGGACCTAGGGGTGCCGTGAAAAAAATTCTGATTCTCTAGGGTGCCGTGAATTAAAAAAGATTGGGAACCCCTGCCTTAAGAAATTGGATATGGTGATTCGGACTGCAGCGACCATTATTGGCTGTGATCTGACCTCTGTTGAGGAAATCTTTGTTAAAAACTGTCCTCGGAAGAGAGAAAGTATTATGCATGATTGTTACCATCCTTATTATGACATCTTTTCTTTCTTACCATCAAAAAAAAGGCTACGATGTCTTAGGTCTAGAACTACGCGAATGAGAAATAGCTTCTTCCCTATGGCAATTACTGATTTTAACCAAAATTATTAATTGTTCTCTCGTTGTGTCTTTGATGTAATTTTGTTGCTGCTCAGTTTTTTATTGTGTAACAATGACAATAAATGTTATCTTATCTTATCTTCTGGAGCGTGTGTGCACCACATGGGGGGTGCGCAGCCGTCGGGGCAGGGGGGGGGGGGGTAGGTGCAGCCGTCGGGTGGATGAGATAACGGGGGCAGGACACCCAGCGGCAGAGCATTCTCCCCCCCTGCCCCCCCCTCATCCAAACCCAGTGGCAGGACACCCGGCACCAGTACACTCCTCCCCTAGCGGCGGCAGAGCACTCAATGGGGGAAGGGGGGGTGTATGTGTACCCCCACACTCCGGGGAATGTGCACCCCCATGCCCAGCGGCGGCACCCCTCCCCAATACTCAGCGGCGGCAGGATACCCGGCGGCAGAGCACTCAATCCCCCTCCACCCATAACACACCAGGGACATAGATGGGGGGGGGGGGTTTGTAAACGTGGGGTGCCCCAAGTGTAATAAATACACTCCGGGGAATGTGTACCTGATGCCGCCGTGAGGGTAGCTAGCCGCCACCGGGAAGGTATGTACACAGGAATGATACTGTCAGCAGAGCAGGGTAGGCAGTGGCACAGACAGTCAGTGTCAGTGACTGTCTGACAGACAGTCCCGTCAACATCGCGCTCACCCATGTGCAGCAATGCCGACCAATCACAGCGCAGCAAGCCTGGAGCCAGCCAATCCGATGAGCCAGGGAGCTGCCAGGAAGCAAGATGGCCGCCGCAGCGTTACCAGAAAGGAAGGGTGACCAGGGTCAGGTGGTTGGCGGGAATTCCGTACCGGTGTTGTGGGGCTGAGGAAACATGGATGAGTACGACCTGTATGGGATAGAAGATGACTACGAGGCGCAGTTCTCCGACGAGCTGGAGGTGCTGGCCGGGCTGGAAGGTGAGGGAGGCGGCTGTGTGTATAACTTGTGGCAGCGCCACCTCTGCGTTGGTGCACTGCTGGCTGGTAACCTGCATTCACTTGGATTATGCTCTCATATAGCATACTGGCACTCACATACCTCCCAATATGACCCTCTCCAGGCGGGACACAATGCTGCTCTGCTCCTGGACTTCCCTCTCATTGTATGATTGCCATCACCTGTGGTGACACCTTTTTTATTAATTAACCTGTTCAACACAGGGCTGGCAATCATACATTACCAGGGAAGTCCCAGAGCAGAGCATTGTGTCCCTCCTGGAATTGGTCATGTTGGGAGCTATGTACTCCGTATTAGGGATGGGTAATCATTATGTTTCATCGGTAACATCGTATTTTTGGTTCCAATGTTCGATGTTTAACCCTGCAATGTTGAGGATCCAATGTTTCCTCAACATCGCTAGATTTGTCCCCCGATGTTTTTCTCAATTTTCCAATGTTTTTTTCTTTTGCGTGTCACTGTGTGGTGCTGCCACTGCTTTCGACAGCCAGCTCACTCTTTGTTTTATATTCATTAACAACTTAAAATCAGATACAAAACAGTAACACACACCGGGCCAGATGCACTAAGCTTCAAAAGTGATAAAATGGAGAGTGGTAAACCACCAGCCAATCAGCTCCTACCTGACATGTCACAGACTATGTTTAAAAAATGTCAGGTAGGAGCGGATTGGTTGGTGGTTTATCACTCTCCACTTTATCACTTTTGAAGCTAAAGCTGGGTACACATATATACAATTGTCGGGCCGTTCTTCCGTTCTGGGTCGGATGGCCGTTCAATTGTATAGGTGTGTACGCTGTCCCATACGACCTATAAATTACAAAAAACTGTCTTGACCGTCCATACTCGGTCGGTCGACGGTTCTTTGCTGTTCTTTGGTTCCGGGGTCCTGCATCCGAAGAAATCCATGGGGGACCTGTGGAAGGAAATCCTACTCACCCAGGTCCTCTGGCGAACATCCTTCCATCTTCTCCATCTTCTAAAGGCCCATACATACACAAAGATGTGTCAGTAACGACCCATCGTTAACTACCATCTTTCATTTTCACCCTTGAAGTGAAAATGAACGACCTCAGCATTGCAGGTGATCACTGGTGCACGACGGCTGACAAACGACCACAAACGATGCAGGACCTTTTCTATTGAAAAAACAAACAATGTTAACGACCATAGCCAAATTGACCTGCATGCATTGACGATGGCTATGGTCTTTAACGACCCACGGGTACGCGCATCGTTGGTAGTCGTCCGTTGTTCACAGCATAAACAGTAGACGATGTTAAAAGATTCACCTCCTAAACGACCCTGAACGAAGTCGTTCTGGGTTGTTCAGGAGGTGATTTATAATGGGGTCGTTCATCATCATTAAGAAGACATCGTAGTGTCTGTATGGGCCTTTAGTCTCCGCCACCGGTACACGATTGGAATGAAAGGCGCAGAGATGTTTCATCTTCCGCGCCTCTCATCCAAATGATTCTATTGTCCGCCAGGAGACGAGAAAGTCTGCTCCTGATTGACCGCTAGGCGGCCAACAGAATCATTCGGATGAGAGCGTGTACCGGCGGCTGAGACGGCGAAGATGGAGAAGATGTTCGCCAGAGGACCTGGGTGAGTAGGATTTCCTTCCACAGGTCCACCATGGATTTCTTCGGATCCAGGACCCCAGACTCTTCAGCCCTGGAGCCCCGGAACCAAGCCACCGGACCGGACCCAGGGACCTACCGACGGGCTCAAGATAGGTAAGTATCAGTATGTATGGGTTTTGGATGTATTAAAGTTTTATTTTTTCGTGTGTGTCAGTGTGTTTATTTGACTATTTTTTTTCTGTGGAACTACAAGTGCCAGCGGGCCCTTTAATGCCCCACATCCTGAGACTTGTGGTTCTCAAAGTCCCTACATGCGGGGGAGGCTTGCTGGGACTCATAGTTCCACAGTAAAAGACAATAGTTTTCCTTTTTTTTTTTTTTTTTTACACTGAATCAGCCCGGTGTCTACCGCACAGGGCCACCGGGGACAGCACCAGGCTTCAGGTTAGTCCTGTAGGGGGGACCCCTTTATTGGGGGGGGGTCACCACTTCCCCCCCCTGGCCCGGCTGACCAGTCAGAGGGCTGAATGCTTTGGCCGCGGGACCTTATATAATAAGTGTCCCCTGGCTGTGGCATTACCCTGCTGGCTGGTTTGGCCTGGGGCTGGTTCTTAAAATACGAGGGACCCCTAGTCATTTTGTCCCCTGTATTTTGGGAACCACCCCCGGACCTGGGGCTGGTTTTAAAAAATCAGCGAAGCCCTATTTGTCGGGTTTCCTGATTTTTTTTTTTTTTTTTTTTTTTTTTTTTAATACCAGCCCCGGCTCTTCAGCCTGGTGCTGGTTACAGCCGTGGGAGGGGACCCCATGTCGTTTTTTTAATGGGTAAAGGGGTGACTAAAATTACTAACCCAGCCCATTATGATAATTTTGTTCACATATGACGTGTCAATAGCCCAAATCGAGACAGTGTGTACGGTGGTACAATCTTTTTCTTGCGACTGTTTGAATGGGAGTACATAGGACAACGCAAGTAAAATTGTACAGGTGTGTTATGTCATGGTCGGGATGTACTTCCCGACACATGGCATAAATGTACGTCATGACTTGTAACTGTCACCGCGTCTAGAGACGCGGTGACAGAGGGACGATGTCTGCTGTCCCTGACAGCAGACATCTTCCCTCATTGCCCAGGGGGGGCAGCGCTGCCCCCCGCCATGGGCGATCGCTGCGATTGGCTGTTCAAACATGAACAGCCAAAAGCAGCGTTTACTGTGTTATGTGTAAAATTTAGACTCTGCTGCCCCCTAGCGTCCAAAAAAAATAAAAGAAAGTTGAAATAATGATGTAATAATAAAGTTTTGATATGGTCTTTGTTAGTTATTAACTATTTTGAGTGGTATGATTATTTGTCTCACAAGCAGAAAATTTAACATTTTGCAAATTGCAAAATGTTCATTTTTTTTACGACATTTTGGTATTTTTCACAAAAAAAAAAAAAACTGTATCGACCAAAATTTATCCCTAACTTAAAGTACAATGTGTCACGGGAAAACAATCTCAAAATCACTGGGATAAGTAAAAGCAAAAAAAAGTTATCCCCACTTAAGTGATACCTGTCAGATTTGAAAAAAAGGCCTCTGTCAGGAAGGCAAAAACATGCTGCGTCGGTAAGGGGTTAACTGAAGAGGAAGTGATAAAATTAAACGTACTGTATAGTATACTCCTATATTGCAACAAAATAAGACCAGTTTTTCAACGCACAGTATGTTCTATGTTGCATTGTATGTAGTTTTTTTGTTATTTTCTATGTTCAACTTAAGTTATTAGCCTGTTCTTACTGTTATAAATCAAGTTAAAAATGGTACTTCCTCATCTTTGCAGCCACCGCTTACGCTATGCAACTTATGTAGCATACGGTGAGATGTGAGGGTTATTTTCGGGGTCCACGCCACCATCATTACCTTTAGTAATGTTGTAGCGAGCGAAGCAGAGCGAGCCACCGAGCCTGAAGCGTGGTGAGAAATCGTGAGGGGACAATCGCGATTCACGTAGCGGCTAACGTAACTGGTGTAAGCGGTGGCCGCAAAGACGAGGAAGTACCTTAAAAATATTTTTATTTCCCTCAAAACATGAATCATATATCTAACTAGGTGATTCATCGCACCCTACGGGCGCTCTTCACACTGTCGTAAGGGGCTGCGCCCCCTAAATTTGTGAACGTTTGTATATGAGAAATATGGTTAGAATTGTAAGAAGGATGCCCTGTATTGCAACTTGAGTTATAGGTGAAACGTGTTAAATAGAGAGCATATGATTTGGAAGGGGGTGTGTATTGTTTTGTTTAATTAAAAAGCGGTTGTTTAGGTGTGTGTCTGTGTGTGCAATAGTATAGTAGGGTGTTTTTGGGTCAGCGGCTCCCCACTGGCGGAGGTCACGACACAGGAAAACAGGAGGCTGGGTAGTGATAGGGGTGTGGGCAAACGGGGGACCAAAGAGGAGGGTGGGGGACACTGTGCAGCTTCTGTCAGTGGGTGAGGGTCCAGCGTGGCAGTACAGGAGTACAGGACGGTGGCCCTGAGTTAGTGTCTCCTCCTACTGGGTGGGAGTTGGGGTGCATGAGAGCAGTAGGCTGGGCTATGAGGCAAGATAGGGGTATGTGGGCAACACAGCGTCAGCGACTCCCCAGTGGTGGAAGTTACGGTTCAGGAGAGCAGGAAGCTGGGTAGTGATAGGGGTGTGTGGGCATACGGGAAGGGGGGGGGGTCGTCGCGAGATGGGCGCGGTGGGTAGCCGCGAATCGCGGGAGGGGGGGTCGTCGCGAATCGTGGGAGGTCGCGGGGGTGTGCTGCGAATTACGGGAGGGGGGGTCACGGGGTGGGGGGGTGCCGCGAATTGCGGGAGGGGCGCGGTGGGTAGCCGCGAATTGTGGGAGGGGGGCGGGGGTGTTTTGCTGCGAATCGCGGGAGGGTTGCTGGGGGGGGGGGTGCCGCGAATCGCCACAAGAAAAAATAAACACAGAAAGGTCAACACATGTAAATGTTGACATAAGTGTGGCACTAAATTATGTTTTCTAACAAATGTTGAAAAACATCATTCAACTGATGTTTTCTTTCGATGTCCCATCCCTACTCCGTATGTCCTGCAGCTGTTTCCCAGCCACATTGCTGTCCAGAATCAGAATCACCTGCATCAGATTCAGTGCCGCCACATCCTTGGTGGGGAGAGATAATTGGAGAAGTGGCTCATAACAACCTGTTCGCTTCTGTCGTTATTCTAGCACAGTCAGTAAAATGCCAAAAGAATTTCGACGTTTTGAATCATCATCATCTACACATGCTCAAGGATCCATCTACACCAGGCATATCCAAACTATGGCCCTCCAGCTGTTGTGAAACTACAAGTCCCATCATCCCTTGCCACAGTTTTGCTATTAGGGAATGCTAAAACTATGGCAAGGCATGCTGGGATGTGTAGTTTCATAACAGCTGGAGTACCATATTTTGGACATGTCTGATCTACAGTATAAGCCATCGGGCACCCACATGCGTATAATTTCTGTTATAGGACTCCACTTGCCACAGAATTCTCAATGTCTTTGAATGTCTGCATATGTCACATTCATGTCAACTCTCCAATCTCCCACTCCCAGATAATGAGCCTTCTCGCCCAGTGCCAAAAACATCACAGTTTCGCCAGAAACCATCGTTTGACGAGGCGATTACCTCGGCTGACCACTTGACGGCCAGTGAGAACCACAGACTTGGCCAGGAGAGTAATGGCAGCCTTACCGCCGGGAAGTCTAAGAAGCGGGATGCTGCTTCACTGCGCGATGAGGTAGAAGTGGATGAATTCTCCGACAGCTTCTATGATCCTCCTATCAGTAGGTTTCCATTTCTTTCTTTTGTAGGAGTTCCTGTGCTTTTCACGTTTAGGGCAGGTGTTCCATGTCGGGGGCTGGTTCCGACAGGGGAAATAGTGCCTGCAGCCTATTCAATGCTGCCGTTTCCAACCGGATTGAAGGTTGTTTTCGACAAAACAGATCCGACTTGAAGATGGATCTGTTTGTCGGAAACTGTCATGGTTTGTCAAATTCACAGCCATTTTATCGGCAATCCACAGGCATTTATGCCGACACTCGACAGGCAGAACATTGA
The DNA here is from genome assembly GCF_055691185.1 of Crinia signifera. NCBI lineage: Eukaryota > Metazoa > Chordata > Amphibia > Anura > Myobatrachidae > Crinia > Crinia signifera. The sequence goes on along the minus strand of NC_139223.1, from coordinate 34,600,665 downwards.
ATTCCACCTGTTGACTCCCTGTCGAGCAGAGCAAACAAGGGTCAGGATTCCGACTGTCGGAACCCAACAGGTGTCATCTTATACCCCTTTCACACTGCACAAATATCCCAGGTGGACCCCGGGTGAAGGTGCGGTGTGAAAGGGATATTTTCAATACCCCAGGTCCAGCAACCCATGGTAAAAGAAGTGTTTTATGCGGGTTGGAGCTGGGTTGCTTAGCAGTCTGAACGACCCGGATCTTGTTCATTGCCATGGAGGAGGCAGCATCGTCAGTGCTGCCTCCTCTCGCACCCCGCTGCCCCTGCCTGGCGTCAGCGACAGGCAATATGCCGGTTGGTGACAGTGCATGCTTTATCGCAAATGCCGGTCTCTCCCAGGCCGGAACTGGGTCCAAATTCCAGGGGGCGACCCGGCATTTGCGATGTGAAGGAGGTAATCGTGGGAACACAATAGAGTTGCTGGGAAATATAAAGTTGTTTTTAATTCTCTAGCTCCAAAGCCCAAGCGCCCCAGGATAGATGCCGTTAAGAAGCTGGACTTCGGTGCAGATGATCTGTCTGTGGACAGCACGGCGCTAAGTGATGACATCACCCCACCGCCCTCCCCAGGTCCCACTCAGAAGAGCAAGGAAAGGTGGGTTTCAGCATAATGGTGCATTACAGGATGGTGGTCTATTTTATATACCGACATATTATGCAGTATGATGTAAAAGGACAAATCTACTGTAGATTCTGGTCACTTTGGAGCTTATTTAGAATTAAGGCCCATACAGACAAGATGATCTTTGACCAATATAGTCTAGTGCTGAGTTAAGTTTCCCAGGTCTGCTCACAGAAAAACACAAGTGAAGTAATTAGCTCCACCTGTGGATCTTTTAAACCGTGAACTGTTGGTAGCTCTGTAGGACTGGAGTTGGCTACCACTGGTCTAGTGTGTATGGGCCTTAAGACAGATTCACTTTACCCAAATATGCAACTTCAAAGTTGGGTGAATTGCCTGCATATATAGTCATGATGCCATGAGCGGTTTGAAGTTGTCTTCTATGTCATGCACATACTATGTTAGAACACCCAAATTCCTTTTGTCCTTTTGTTTTTCTATTGTGAAATTTGCATTTGTAGCTATATTTTCAATAAAAAAAAAACATGGTTTAGAAAGGAAGTTTAAAGGAGCCCATACACGGTCCGGTGTGGACCGGCTCCGTTCTGTTCTATGCGATGCGCGCTCCCGCGCATCACATAGTACGGTACAAAAAGTATGTGCTGCACATACTTTTTGTACTAGGTAAACATCGTATCGGATCGCAGTGCATGCACAATGCAGGCACAAGGGATGTGATCCGATACGATGTGTGCTGTTTAAGCACAGATCGGATCCAATGAATGGACCGTGTATGGGGGGGCTTAATTTATATAGCGCACTTTCTCCAACAGGACACAAGGTGCTTTACAGACAATAGGCCAGATGTATTAAGCTTTAACAAGAGATAAATCCAAGGATAAGGAGAGAGAAACATCCAGCCAATCACCTGCTAACTGCCATGTTACAGGCTGTGTTTGAAAAAAAGTCAGTAAGGAGCTGAATGGCTGGACGTTTATCTCTCCTTATCACCCTTGCATTTATCTCTTGTTAAGGCTTAATACATCTGCCCCATTATAACAATGCACACAATACAGAGGATGTAGTTAGTACAGTAACAGACAAGTCAGAGACAAAAGAAACCCTTGAGCACACAGTAAGCAGAATGCAGGAGTGGTGCAGCATTTTGGATAATAACGTCCATGGGTTGTGTACTCCACCCTAATAAGGTACCAGGTGCGGCAGCCATTTTAGGAGCTTCCCTGGGTGGAATAGATTAACCCTAAAAGTGAGTCAGCCGATTGATAGTGGGCAGTTGGTGATGTCTGTTGATATTGGAGTGTGTTTCCACCGCTCCTCTGACGTGTACCTGTGTCTCTTTGCCGGTCTGCCTCTGAAATTATGCAGACAAGCTTGTAAATGTGAGCGACGCTGGCATTTTTAGTCAATATTGTGCACATGTATCACGGAGATGTCGGCACTCATAAAGGGTTAAAGGTTATCGGTATTCTGTTTGGTGGAAGTTGCTAAAGGCGTATTTTACCTGATTTGGATACGAAATCCCATCAGTCTTGATCCTGGCACTGAGAATGCAGACCGTTCCTTGTTTCCTTCCCCACCCACAGCCTTACCCTTATCGCCGCCACGCCTGCAGCCATAGGGTGGGTACACACATTTACAGGCGCATTGGAATGTCAGATTGAGGATATTGTTGTGTGTATGCCCGATTGTGTTCTCCAACGTGTCAAATGTAATCTCTTCTGATCAATCAGACGATATGTACAATGACATGCTACCAAATGCAGGGTCCAGACGGATCAGCTGGGTACACACCATTCAGAGGTGTACCCGACCGAACCCACTTACTATTACAATTCCGGCCTTAAGATCCTTTTAGCCCTTCAACCTTAATATTTTGAATGCAGATGTTCTCCACAAAGGACGTTTGAACCGTAAACATCACCTCCTTCGTATCATTCCCAATTTACATCCACAAATACCTGTGTGTGTTTAGCACAAGTCTATTCTGTATGAGAAACCGATGTCTCTTGTAAAGTGTCTGTAACTTTCTGCATCCGGTAAACACCAAATTCTCCCGGCAGGAATACCAAGTTTCTCGCCTGCGACGACCTTGAGGTCAGCGACATGGCACCTATACAAGAGACGCCGAATAAGGCAGAGGAGAAGCGCGTGCTGAAACGCCCTCCCATATTAGAGGACTACATCCATGTAACCTCCAGTGACGGCTCTAGAGCCTACATGGCCTTGAAGGAGGACCAGGATGGGACAGGGGTTCAGGTAAGAGACGTGTAGGCTTCTGTTCTCCAATGAGGAATGTCCTTTTTATTTCTCAAATACAACTTGGTTTACAGTAACTGTACAGGAGCGAGTTCTACAGAACGTCACACAATGAAACTGTCGTCATTCAGTTCCTGAATTTTAAAAATACTGCTGAAGGTTTGTAATGTCTGTAAATGTACTATTCTATTGTAGGACCTCTCAAAACAAGGGGGACTGAGCTGGAGAGGTGAGCAGCAGCTTCATCTACTCGGTGTCCCTTTCTCCTACCTGAAGGAGCAGGTAGCAGACGAGGTATGTGTGTGCGCTGGCTATGTAGGCGCGCTACAGAGTCTGTACCGGTAGCTTAGCTCTTATTAGGAGTCTGTCATGGGTTGGGTTATTATGAATGTATTGGGCAGAAGATTCTTTGGCGCGGGGGTTCCTGTGTAGCAGTTGTAGTGAATATAAGCAGATGCAGCACTTCTGATGACCAACTGATGGCAACTGGGTGTGTTGGATTTTTTCATTAGATCTGGTCCCCTCATCCTGCTTTCCCCAAATGATGGTGGGGGTTCAGTTTTAAATCTGAAAATACGTGTACAGTATGTGTGGTTTTACTTTCCCTTTCTTCCCGGACTTGTCTTACAGCGCCGGAGGCAGGTGTTGGAGGAGTCTCAGCGCCTTACAGATATGTTGAACAGGTGAGCGCTACCTGTAGGTAATGGACATAGAGCAGGGGCCGAAATGATGGCAAGAGCAGAATTCTAATTGGTTCTCCTAATGATTTGGGTCAAGAAATAAGATTTCTGTACCCATGCCCCACCAATGTTTATATGAAATTGTTTTTTCATTCTCAGAGAACAGGTTTGGGTACTTATGTATTATCTGGGCTCCCATGTTAAATGCACCCCATTTTTTTTCATACCCCTACTATCCAACTACGCATGGAGTTGATTTTAAGCGTGGCGAGCGGACGCGGTCTCATAAGAAAAACGGGAGCCCAGATATTACATAAGTACCCAGGTTTGTCTCAATTCTTGCATTTCTCTACCAGTTAATGGCCCTCTGGCTGCTGATGAACTACACATCCCAACATGCCTTGCATCAGTTTCAACATAGTCAAATAGCAAAACTAAGGCAAGGCATGCTGGGATGTGTAGTTTATCAACAGCTAGCGGACTGCTTATTGCCCACCCCTGCATCTAAGCTATGAAAGTTTCTCTTTCTTAGGCAACAGAGGACGGTAGGTATAGACTAGAGCAGAGGTTCCCTAAAGGTTTTAAGGATATCATTGGCTCAGTACAGATGGCTAAAGCAAATTGCCTGAGCTACTAATTAAGCCATATGTGGCCAAGCAGGATATGCTTAATTCCTGGACCGTTGGTGTGCCTTTGGGGCCACGTTTGGGACCACTGGACCAGTGATAAATGCAGGACTCACAGTTCCTACAGGAAATCCAGGTGCTCTTCTTTTTGGCTTTGTTGAGTGTCCTGCCTACAAGAGTGGGATATTTATCAGTGCTGCCTGAGCATTCCTTATTAAATGATTAAAGTGCTCTTTTTCTATCATACCGATGGTGGTCACTGGAACAGTGGGTGTGGGTGGATCTTCGGTGACAAGGCACCAAGGAGTCAAGAAATCTTTGTGTTCAGCTCAGGCTCCTCCTCCCAATACCCCGCCCCCAGTTTTTGTTCTTGGTGCCTCCGGGCACGGTCACTAAGGACAGGGCTCTTAAGCCCTGAATTCAAGAATCATCTTTTATTTTTTTGTCCCTATAAGTGAAGCCAGTGGTTATAGCAGATGCTCCCGTGCAGCTGCCTCCCTGGACTGGGGCTGGTGCACTGACCTATACTATACGGCCAGACCACCTCTGCTGCACATCGGAGGACACCGCATTCAGTCCAGGTAAGCTGGACCCCCGAGAATTGCTGTCAGCCGCTGTCCTGTCTGCTGGGGGGACTTTCCGGCGAGAGGGGACGGGGGCAGCGGCGGGGCGGATTATATGCACGGCGGTGTGTCACCAGAGTGGGGGGGGTGCATTCTCCGGTGACCCTGGCAGTGGCACCCTGATCTCGCAGCGCATCAACTAGACCACCAGGGTTTTCAGGGGGCTGAGCGGCCATTGTTCCAGGAGGAGGCAGGATTAATTCCAGCTCCCGCCTTCACCGTGTCCGTAATGGGGCCTTTTTATAGGTCCTTCCGCTCTAAAGGAGACTTTTCTATGTCCCCTCCTCAGTGTCCGGGTGCCATTACTCCTCGCTGCTGGTAGTGAGAAGTGCACCCCAGCCTCCTGCTCTCTGTAACCCCCTCAGTCCAGGACCAGGTTTTCTACGCTGATACTACTTCTTCACTACTTTATTTCTGTATCGCTGTAAAGTTATTTTTACTTTCAGAACAAACTGACCAAGGCCTGGTGCACCGCCTATAACTGTTATCTGTGGGCACTCTGCAGCTGTATATAGCCAGAACTTATTGGACTGTTATGGTGCCCACACACTAGAAAGATCTGCGATCATAAGATGTGCGCATAAATTAGCCTTCAAATCTTTTGTCCGATCTGGACAAAAGATTTCAGGCAAGTGCACATCTTTACCAAAGATTTTTCTTAAGATCCCGTGTGCGTTCCTATGGATCTTTTGTTAAATCTTCTGATCTTTTGTGCAGCACGTAAGATCAGAAGATTTAGCAAAAGATCCACGGGAGCGAGCATCGGACGATTTTCGACCGATTTTTGACCGATTATCAGTAAATATCGGCTGATATATAAAAAATCGGCCAATCGGCCCAAAAATCGTTCTAGTGTGTGGGCACCTTTAGGACAATGGGGCAGATGTATTAAGCCTTAACGAGATAAATCCAAGGGTGATAAGGAGAGATAAACGTCCAGCCAATCATCTTACTGCCATGTTACAGGCTGTGTTTGAAAAATGTGTGTTTGAAAAATGTCAGTAAGAAACTGATTGGCTGGGTGTTTATCTCTCCTTATCACCCTTGCATTTATCTCTTGTTAAGGCTTAATACATCTGCCCCATTATGTCTTCCAAGGAATCCAGGGCTAAACCCTCAGGGCATATGTCCGCTCCTCTGATGTGAGTGTATACTTCCACTAATTGGCGGAAAGCCACTCGCTCGCTCTCTCCACAGTGTACATTCCAGGCATCAAAAACGAACTAGCTAATCGGCTGGTTCCGTTGTCCATTCGAGCCCATTCAGTTTGCTTGGTGGGACCTTCCTGACGGCGGGGAGCCTCGGCGGAGCAGTTGTGTCGTGCTGCCACCTGCTCCTCCATTCACACATTCATTCGGTTTTATAGTTTTGACACTTTCGCTTTGGCAGATTCTGCTTTTGGGCATAATGTCCTTTCTGCAGCTCAGCAGCATTCCCTGCCATGAGCGGAAAGCTTTGAGACGTCCCAGTGTCCACCATTGGTATAGATAGAAAATGGATTTTTGTCTTACCTGCAAAATCCTTTTTTCTGAATCCATGGCGGTCACAGGACGCCCACCCTTACGCACCTGGCTGGTTTTTGAGGGTTGGACACTTTCTGTTTCCCTTTTCTCTTCTCCTTTGTTTACATATGCCATTCTCCCAGAGGTTACCTTGGTACAAACTGTAGGCGGGGTGTGGGGAGGAGGCACCTAGGCTGCACACACAGATTTCTTGACTCCTTGGTGCCTTGTTGCCGACGCTCCACCACACCCCACTGTTCCAGTGACCACCATGAACTCAGAAAAAAAGGATTTTCCAGGTAAGAAAAAAATCCAGTTTTTACCTACTTGATGCTATGGTTGTGTCCGATAACTGTAGCAAGCGGATGAAGCATAGCTCACCATGTGTCCCCTCTTCCACCTGATTTGGGATTGTTGTTCTGTAGTGGTAGCACCAAACTATTCAGTGGTTCCTCTCTCCCAGTACCCTTGGCCTGCAGCTCCTGCTCCCTTCCTCCTCGGTGTGTCCTCAGCAGGGACAGAGTGATTCTCATATACTTTATTGCTGGTCCCAATTGTCTTGCAGATCTAATGCTGTGTACACATGGTACAATTTGATATTCGATTTTGCCTATATAGTCAAAATCAAATCGGGATCGAATGGAGAACGAACCTGTTTTTAACCTTTCCATGCTGATGCGCACTTCCGTACAGCAGACATCGAATCACCAAACAGACAGCGCAGCAATGACTATATAGTACAGATAAATTCCTGCGTTTCGGATTGTGATTCGCACAGGCTTTGCCTGCCTTTTGGATTGTGATTCGCACAGGCTTTGCCTGCCTTTTGGATTGTGATTCGCACAGGCTTTGCCTGCCTTTTGGATTGTGATTCGCACAGGCTATCGCACCGTGTGTGCACAGCATTAACTCTTTCAGTTTCTGTACTTGATCGGTCTCTCCTCCTGCAGCTGTCGGAGTGAGTTTTTTTTTTTTTCCCAGGTCAAAGACTTTCTAACTTTTTCTACATGTTTAAAATGCCGTTATACATGGTCTATGTGGACTTCTTATGCACAGCTGTCAAACTTGAGAATGGGAATAACCTCTGAATTGGCAGAAGCAAATATTGGACCCAGGGTCCCATCCAGACCCATTTATAGGGGTCCGAATTCGGCCCCTTCCCCAATTTTTGTGGTCTGCGCATGCACAAACCTCGAGGAGGGAAGAGGGCGGCAGCAGGGGGGACGCCCTGTGGTTTATGGGCATCGCCATAAAAACAATGGACGTTCCCCTGCACACGCAGTCGTGGTCGATGCCTGCTCAGGGCGGGCAGTTGACATCACATGACCTCAGCGCCCCTCCCCCTTTTTGGCGATCTGCCGGCATAAGTCAGTCTAGTCTGACTTTTATTATTGAACGAAGTGATCATCTAATTATTTTTTTGGTTGTGCAGCACATGTGAGGGATGTTACTGTACACATCTCCTTGAATATCTTTGTGTTAGTTTTATTTCTGTCCAGTCCTGCCTGCCATAGATAGAAACATAACTGGGTTATTTAACTGTATATGGTTGGTAATATTTTGCCTTTTTTTTTTTTTTGCCGCATTTCAGCCAAATGAATGACTTTGCAGAGGCTGAAAATGAGGCTTTGGAGGTTGGCACTATAGAGGAGGAAGATGAGGGAGGCAATACATCACCACACAGTCTGTGGGTTGACCGATACACGCCGAGACATTACACAGACTTGCTCAGCGATGATGTAAGCACTGCCATAAAGTTTTTCCTAAATAAGGGGCTTGTGGTAAAAATGAAAACTTTTTGCGAAATCAATCTTCTCTCTCTCTCTCCCAGTATACTAATCGTTGCCTCCTTAAATGGCTGAAGCTGTGGGACACCGTGGTCTTTGGTAAAGAGAAGGTGGCGAAGAAGCCCAAAGCAAACACCGATCCGCATGCAAATTTCAAATCCCAGAAGGAGCAGCCGGTCAAGTGGAAGACCAAAGCCCAGATCACAGAGGAGATCCTGGAGGCAGAGCTAGATCAGAATAACAGGCCCAAAAACAAGGTGACTGATGCCCAACATCCTGCGCACTGGTGTAAATAATGTGCAGCACACTCAGCAATGTGTTCCCAGCCCAACATCGCCGACGTCAGGACCCGGCATGTGGCAAGTGAAATTGCATGCCATTGCTAAAAATGTCCCCCCTTTGGCCATGCTGCAGGCCCGACTGAGGATGTCGCTAGGGACCCAGGAGCATGCCTATCATGGGTACACACTAGACTGTGAACTCCTAACCAATTTACGTTTGAATTGAACCAAGTTTCCCGATCGTCTGTCCAGTCCGGTCATTGTACTGTGCGCATGAGATTGCCAGTCTCTTGCGGTATAACCTCTGTCCACAGTGGGATTGGCTACTAGTATTTATTTGTTCATTTGTTGGGGGATAGACTAAACTATCGATCTGTGTACTGGGGCTACAGTAAGAAGGGCGATTTAGCACCTTGGTAATATGAACTCCAATGAATATGTATCAAAGCTTGGAAATAAAGTACCAATCAAGCGGCTCCTAAGTATCATTTTTCAAACACCACTTGCAGCATGTTAGTTAAGAGCTGATTGGATGGTATTTTCTCTCTCTCGAAGCTTTGATACATAGGCCCATCTGTCTGGCTGTAAATATTATCCAGTTATAATTCCGTTGTGCAGGCACCTGGAATCCTTGTGTCGAGCAGTATTCTGCAGTGCATGGAACCGCTTTCCTCCTTGTCTTTTTATCCTTTATCCTGGTGTTGGTTTTAGACGACAGGAGCTACGCGTAACATTCAGTATTCATGCCTATACTCGAAGGATTCCACAAAAACAATTCAATGTAAATTTTTAAAAAAAGACGTTATTCTTCATTTCCCAGGTTGCATTGCTCTGCGGTCCTCCTGGTCTAGGGAAAACAACGCTGGCGCACATTATTGCAAAGCATGCTGGGTACAACGTAGTGGAGCTTAATGCCAGGTAAGCACTTGCGGATTATAGACCTGCATGTCCCTCATGGTGTTTGCTTAGCTAAGAATTCTTCTTTCACATCTAGGGCCATATTCTTATTTACTCCTTCTGGCAAATTCCTTCTTGGATGGACAAAACCATGTGCACTGCAGGGGGGCAGATGTAACGTGTAGAGAGAATTAGATTTGGGTGAGTTATTTTATTTCTGTGCAGGGAAAATACTGACTGCCTTTATTCTTACACTGCAATATAGATCTCACACAAGTAACATCTACCCCACCTGCAGTGCACATGGTTTTGTCCTTCTAAGAAGGAATTTGCCAGAAGGAGTGAACCAAAAGGTACTTGTGTATTAGCACGGCGCCCACTACGCAACTATCTTAGAGGGCTATTCTGCGTAGTGAATTCGCATCGCATGGCACGTTTTTGTGGAATGCGATGCGATCTCACTAGTTAATTTATTCACTGCACCCTTACCGTAAATCGCATCACACTCAAAATAGCATGCGATTTTCTGTGTGTTGCGATTTACCACAAAACCCCCCAGTGTATATGTGATGCCACAAAACCCCCCAGTGTATATGTGATGCAATTGTATTTTCCACATCACCCCGAAGCGTGGCGAGCGCGCGCGTTACGCGTCCTCACGACCTTTTCATACCCCCACTATCCACGTCGGCATGGAATTAATTTTATATAGTGTGGCGAGCCACCGAGCCCGGAGTGTGGCCGCGGATTACTTTACATGTATTCCACGGGGGCTCGCCACGCTCCGGGCTCGGCAATATATAAAATCATCTCCACGCCAAAGTGGATAGTGGGGGGTATGAAAAGGTCGAGAGGACTCTTAACGCGTAAGCTCGACACGCTTCGGGGTGACGTGGATAATGGGGGTCTTTTAGGAACAATATACAAGTACCATATTAACTACTGAAATTGCATCGCACGGCACTATAGCGGGACATGCGATGCAATGTGATTTCAGTACGCTAGCGTATGTATGCTAATTGGGCGCCGTACTAATACACAAGTACCAACCAAAATAACCCCCTAGTGATCTGCTACTAATTCTAGCCACAGAATATGGCCCTTATTCTGGTTCACTCGCAAAGGCAAATTCCTTCTCAAACGGACAAAACCATGTGCACTGCAGGTGGGGCAGATGTAACTTGTGCAGAGGGAGTTAGATTTGGGTGGGGTTTTATTTCAAAGCTAGATCTATATTGCAGTGTAAAAATACAGCATTCAGTATTTACCCTGCACAGAAACAAAATAACTCCCCCAAATCTAAATCTCTCTGCACATGTTACATCTGCCCCCCTGCAGTGCACATGGTTTTGTCCATTTGAGAAGGAATTTGCCTTTGCGAGTGAACCAGAATAAGGGCCTATATCCAGCGATTCGGTGTTCTGGCTTATGGGCCCGTTTATCATTCATTGCATTTGCAGTGCGGTCTGGGAGCAATATTAGTCCCCAGATCGTATTGTAGAAAACTATCCCATTGGCTGAATGTAGCATTGCATCCCCCATCAAAACCTATGGGGATGCAACTACCGGTGGGAATGGAGGGAAACAGCCGCATATTGGTTGGTAAATGGGCCCCGTAATGGTCAACCAAATACACCTTTTTATTTTTTTTTAGAGAGTCATTATTGGGCATCTGCATCAATTGTTGCCCCGCACCTGGCTTGTTTTCAGAATAAACTTTCCCATATCCTTATGCACCAGTCCAGTCAGAAGATGACTGGTGTGTAGTAACCAGCTATGTCTCCTTGGCATCACAGTGATGATCGCAGCCCAGAAGTCTTCAAAACGCGCATCGAAGCAGCGACTCAAATGAAATCTGTTCTGGGGCTTGATGAGCGACCCAACTGCCTGATTATTGATGAAATCGATGGCGCACCCACAGTACGTAAGATGCATCGTTTTGCAACCTGTAATCCGCTGTCCAGCTCACTAGGACCTGGGGACATCCTTGAGGTTCTCCAGGGGGATAACACAACAGCAATGTCACATGAGGATGGTATAATCTACAGTGATTACGGTAGAACAATCCTTGTGATTCCTGTATTCATTGTTCTTAGTTGGTCGTAAGCGGGTAAGACCTGAGTCACATGCTTCTATGGCACTGCTATATAAGATCAGTGGATATAGATAAGAGATATAGGAAAGGAGGGAGAGACCGACCAGGGAAACTTGGAAGTACGGGGCGGCCTACCTTAGGAAGGGTGATACTGCCATGTTGGTATTTCAGTTTTACTCATACTACTGTTTATATTCCGTAGGTCTCCATTAACATGCTGCTAAGTTTGATCAACCGTAAAGACGGCAAGGACACAGAGTCCAGTAGCGAGGCGGTGACTTTGAAGAAGAAGAAGAAAGAGGGCGGCTTGATACTAAGGCCCATCATCTGTATATGCAATGACCAGTTAGTAGCCCTGTCTGTACCTCTGGATAGCCATTTGTGCCTCTTCATTAGAAACAATGCGCTCTTAAATAAGTCAGTTGAGAAACTTTTATTTGTGAAAGCAGGAGAAATCATGTTACCGAGGGGGTGGGGGGTGTTTGGGAGGGCGGCATTAAGAGCCTCGCTAAGCAGCGAAGGACGATTGCTTAGCGAGCGTCTCTTGCGTACACCCTATCCAGCACCTTCTCTGGTATTCATGTGCACAAGTGATTACCGTTCTGCTTCTGTTCTGACCCGGTTCTCCTCCCAGTTACATAGTGCTGGACTGCACCTGGCCTCTTGTATCCGCTTGTGCTGTGTAAGTCCGGTTTGTAAGGCGTGGATAGTTTAGTCTTTTTCACCATAACAAACATGACGCCCCCCCAACAGAGATTACAATATACGGTACTTGTTTCCTAGCACGGCCACATATCTTATGGATCATGTACCTTTAGTTAAGGTACACGATCCATACGATGGACCCGATTTCCTTTGAAATCAGGTCCATTTGGCCGGCTAGGACAAAATATCGGGGGCATCGCGTCGGTCGGGACCGTTAACAATGGTCCCGACGCGACCGACGCGATGCCCGCGATTTCCCCATAGGCTTCAATGTTAAAAAATATTTTAACATTGAAATCGTGTCGGGAAAGGTAAAATATCGGGGGCATCGCGTCGGTCGGGACCATTAACATAGGTCCCGACGCGATGCCCCCGATTTTTACATAGGCTTCAATGTTAAAATATTTTTTAACATTGAAATCCTGAAAAAATGTGAAAAATGTGAAATGGGCCAATATGACCCATTTCACATTTTAGCTGTCCCCGTCGTCACCCCGCGATAGACGCCAACCCGAAGCGTGGCGAGCGCAGCGAGCCCACGAGGGGCGGCGGTGCGCGTCCTCCGACCTTTTCATTCCCCTACTATCCACGTCGGCGTGGAGTTGAGAATAGAATAGTGTGGCGAGCGCAGCGAGCCACCGAGCCCGAAGCGTGGCGAGCGCACGCGGATACCTTCACAGTTATACGCGTCCCCTCACGGGCTTCACAGGTGTCCGCGGCGACGCGGACACCTGTGAAGTCCGCGAAGGGACGCGTTTACCTGTGAAGGTATCCGCCTCCCCTCGCGGGGCTCGCTGCGCTCGCCACACTATTCTATTCTCAACTCCACGCCGACGTGGATAGTAGGGGAATGAAAAGGTCGGAGGACGCGCACCGCCGCCCCTCGCGGGCTCGCTGCGCTCGCCACGCTTCGGGTTGGCGTCTATCGTGGGGTGGGGTGTACGCCGTGACATTTGGGGGGGTTGGGAATATTTTACATTGAATCCAATGTAAAATCGGGTCCCAGGGACCCGATTTACATTTAATTAAAAAAAAAAAATCGGGTCCAAAATCGGTCGGTCGCGACGATCGCATCGCATGCGACCAAATCGCATGCGATGCGATCGACCCGATTTTTCCGACACGACCACCCCGATGTAAATCGGTGTGGCCGTGCTAGGAAACAAGTACCCAATATACTATTCCACTATATGTAAAGGATGCCCTGCAGCTGTATCTGACGGACCCCCTCTTCCATGCAGGTATGTTCCGGCTCTCCGCCAGCTGAGACAGCAAGCCTTCATGCTCAACTTCCCACAGACACTACCCTCCAGACTGGTGCAGAGGTTATACGAGGTCAGTGATGCCACGCTCCAGCATTTCACTCAATGGACCAGAAGCACTTTCCTCATTAGCTGCGTGGTGCATTTACAAGCACATGGTCACTGACCCATGCACTGGCTGTTCTAATCAAGTCTGAGTATATGTAAAATACAATACTTATCTTACATGTTCGGTGGTGATGTATTCAGTATGACCGTCTCCGCATACAGATAGTCTAACAATAAAAGCCCTGGCCGGAGTTCTGCGCCCCCCCCCCCCCCCCCCCTGTCTATCCCTTCTAACTCATTAGGTGGACAGCTTGTGCTGCGTGTGTGACATATTGACACAGTCATGTCTGAATAAACTAGAACGGTATCTGGGTTACATAGTACCACAGGGTAGACGCTGGCTAATGAGCCAGACTGACCTTGCATGCTGATCCTGGATGTATTAAGTTATACTACAGCACCTGCCAAGACCTCTCAGCTCTGCGCTTAATTAAGAGAAACCTGTTACGGGGATTTAGCAATGTGCATATTAAACATGCAGCATCGGACAGGAGAATTGCAGAGCCTAGGAAATCCGATTGGCTGGGCATGTCTGTCTGTGGGAGGGACCAGGAGGATATAACTGAACCAGCCAATGAAAAGTGCAGCTATGCTATCAGTCACTATATGCAGAGTATTTGGGCCCATCTAATCTGCCCCTTAAACATTTGTATCAAAGACGAGAGGCCTACTCAAGTGCTAGTTATGTACACAAGCTTTGCAATAAATATCTTTAGTTCCCTTGTACATTGACGCACAGGTAAGATGATGGATATTGATCATAAACCAATAAGTTTGATTCATATATGTATGTGTAATGTCTGCTGTCCGTTTGTGTGTCTCTGAAACACTGCCATCTGTTGGTAGCGAGTAAAACTACATCTTTCTCTCACACATGCACAGAGGCAATCACAAGGTAGCTGAATAGCTTTTAAAGCATTTGCTTTGAGTGGGTTTACTAGTGTTTGTATACTGTGATTAATAAAATGATTGTATACAATGTTAGGAATTTGAACATTTTATGCGGCCAGCTCCGTATTACAGCGGGGGGGTTACATTTGCAAATACGCGGAACTTCGCATTGGGTGGAGGAGTCTTAGTCATACAGTGTGCAAACTATTCTACTCGGCTTTGTTACAGATCGCTCTTAGACAAGGGATGAAATCAGACACGGGAGCATTGATGGCGCTCTGCGAGAAGACGGAGAATGACATAAGGTCCTGCATTAATACGCTGCAGGTATGTACATTGCTGTATGCAGCTACATCATAACACCACAGCTTGGAAGGACTTCATCATTCACTGTGAACGATGAAGTCATGTCGGTGGTACTGTTAATGTTTGGTCATGTTTAATTCCCAACTGAGGTTAAGTGTAATACTCTCTACACTTAACCTCAGTTGGGAATTATACATGACCATACCAAGGGTTGATCAATAGCAGATGGGGGGATATAAAGCCTTTTTTTTTTTTTTCGCCCTCAGTCCTTATTCATTTAAGCTTTGTATTTATTATACTATAATTATTTATTGTATTTACCTGATCCTTTTTATGCAGATTTTTGTTTCTCACATCCACGATCTCCGCTGTACAGTTTATTACACCTCCCCTCAGGTTACAGACTTGACTTGATGTAATATACAGTCAGCATCTATACATAGGAACGCAGCTGGACCTTTGCACTTGGCATAAGACCATCCATAATTAGCACATACCGCTTCAATGTTAAAAAAACCTGGTTTACTTTGTATTCCAAAACACGGATACGTTGTCAAATGCAGTCCGTTTTTGTGAGGTCCACAGCCGCTGGCCAGGAACCTTGTGATGCTTCTGTGTCCAGCCTTCAAAGGGTGCCAAATGTATAGTTTTATGAGGCTTTTTTAAATATTACTTCATGTTGCCCTTTCATATCCAGTTCCTGCATGGGCGAGGGAAGAAGGAGCTGAACATGCGCACAGTCCAGACCATGAAGATCGGGCTGAAGGATCAGAACAAGGGACTGTTTACTGTGTGGCAGGAGATCTTCCAGCTCCCCAAAGTCCAGAGGTAAGGTGGCCTGGGATGGAGCCATGATACCAAGATGCTGAGGGTAACCCGGGGCAACATCCATTCATGAACAGAAAGCTGATTGGTAGCTTGTGAAGGTTACATACTCGTATTATTAGCAGTGGTTCCCTCACCTTTTTCTAAGGTCATTTTCTTGTTAATGATTTTATTTTCTCTTCCTTTTCCTGTCCCCAGAAAGCGCATCGGTCAAGACCTCTCTAGCTCCGACTTCCCGCTCCTTCCAGGAAATGATAGTGACCCTTTCAATGCGTTGGGCAGAATTCCACTAAGTGCTATGGCCCAAAGGTTTCACCACATCTTGCACCTTACCACTGCCACGGGGGAGTATGAGAAGCTAACCATGGTAAGGAGGGGTGCTTTTAACGTGTTCCTGTTCTATCATGGCGGGGTGGAGCCAAGCTGAATTTGGGCCTTTGTCTTTTATACTTCGTCACGCACAGAAGTACATGAAATGCTTGTGCCAGGTGCCTGTCTGCAGTGACACTGTACTCTTTATTTCATTAGTAAATAAGAGGCTAAGGGCCTAATTCAGAGTTTATTGCAAACAGCAAACTTTTTCAAATTTGCAAAACCATGCTGCACTGAAGGCGGGGCAGATGTAACGGGTGCAGAGAGAGTTACATTTGGGTTTGTGTTCAAACTGAAATCTTAAATTGCAGTTTGAAAATAAAGCAGCCAGTATGTACCCTGCACAGAAACAAGATAACACACACACATCTAACTCTCTGCACATGTTACATCAGCCCCACCTGCAGTGCACATGGTTTTGCCCATTTGAGAGAGATTTTTATTTGGATCATCTCTGAGTCAGACCTTAAGTCACGAAGTCTGTGTATTGTGGCCGCCCAATGTGATATTGGACAGCTGTATAACTGTATTCTTACTCTGTGATAGACATGTGTTTTGCATCTCCCTCTCTGCAGGGGTTATATGATAACTTTTTGAACATGAAGGTGAAGGAGTCCAGCTTCGGTCTGGTGTGTTCAGCACTGGACTGGCTGGAGTTCACGGACATCGTTAATACCACTATAATGCACGGGCAGAACTTCCAGCTTATGCGATACCTGCCCTTCCTCCCAGTCGCCTTTCACCTGTTCTTTGCGGCCTCGAACATACCCCGCATTGCCTATCCCAACGCCCACTATGAGGTATGTCCAGGATGATTGTCTTGTAGTTACGTTTTATAAATCTCATCCATCTGAGGAACTGTAATAGTCGTAGATTATAGCACTAAAGTGATTTATTGTAGATGTTTAACCAACACTTGTATAACCCGATTTCTGTGCTCTTGCTTTCATATGGCCCAAATCTCCTGGGCAATGTCTGATAGGGAATTGTGCTATTCCATAAGATGCCATAAAGCACGCATTCTCTCTCATTCATGGATTGCTTGGATAGTTTGCACCGCGATCAGTTACCTGCGACTCCTGAGCAAACACAACTGCTGGGGTCTCCAGCTGTTGCACCAACTCTTTACTGGTGTTCTGTTTGCTTGCGGCAGTAACGTTCCTGGAAGTGTACTGGAATGCTGACAACTTTCCATCTTTGCTGCGTGGGAACTTGCCCTCACATTTTCATTATGGGGTGCAAAGTCTCGGAAAAAGCTTTAAGTGAAGGCAAAAAAAAATCTTTTTATTCCGGTTGTGCCCGGGGTAGGCAACCTGTTGAACTACGCAACCCAGCATGCCCTGTCACATATTTGCTATGAAGACATGCTAAATTTGGCAGGGAATCCCAGGATGTTTAGAGCCACAGGTCCCGTACCTATTTGGTTAGGCGTTTAGTATGAAGAGTATGAACTATGTTGCAGTGTGACTTTGGTTGGGCTCATCCTAGTTTCTGTTGCGGACACCTGTCATTGCTTTAGTAACCTGTAGATGGTGCTAGCAGGTCATAGATTTATGTAGAGCACGGCAGATTGTCCTTCATGCAAAGTGATTCACTAGGGGACCGGAACATGCTCTCTAATGGCACTGTCATTCTTAATCATGTGTTAGGGCTTTTATTGTGGGATAGATGGGAAACTTTTATTGTGGGATAGATGGGAAAGTGATAGAGGTGTGTACTGTACTATGTGTTTGTGTGCAGTATGCAAGTTGAGTGTGTGTGCTGTGCCGTGTAATACAGTGTATGTATGAGTATTATATATATATGTTTGTGTGCCTAATTCAGGTTGGCTCACACAATCTCTCATGGGCAAAACCATGTGCACTGCAGGTGGGGCAGATGTTACATGTGCAGAGAGTTAGATTTGGGCGAGTTATTTTGTTTCTGTGCAGGGAAAATACTGACTGCTTTATTCTTACACTGCAATATAGATCTCACTTTGAAGGGTATCAGGATAGAATGACTCTAGGTCGACAGCCAAAAGGTTGACAGGGTTTAAAGGTCAACAGGCAATAGTTTCGACATGCATTATTTTACTGAATTTTCAGCCGACATGTGCCGACAGGCGGTTTTTCATGCCCTACCATCCACTAGGGCGTGGTGGGAGAATATAATAGTGTGCCGAGCGTAGTGAGGCGCCGAGCTGGAAGCATGGCGAGCGCAGCGGTACACTTAGACAGTGTCTATGTCGACATAGACACCCTTAAAAAAATTCAAACTTATGTCGACCTTTGGACGCTGTCGACCTTGTGACTGTCGACCATTAGTGCTCGACCATACGATTGTAGACCTAGACACTGTAGATGTCTTATACCAAAACTGTTTGAAGTACAAACCCCACTCAAATCTTATGGACCCCATACATCAGCAATCACAATTAATGGATTTCCAGATCCAGGGATTTTTTGGCCAGATAAATGGATTTTACAATCTATCTGACTTTGCCCACACATTACAGATTTGTTTCAGTGATCGCCAGATTTTTCCATCTAAAGATTGCGTCTTCATATCTGGAAATTGCCCAATCGATTGCTGTTCATAATGTAAATAGATGAAGAAGACGAATTGGGAATGCCCACACATATAAAAAAGATCTGCAGATAATACCAGATTATTAAACATGTTTAAAAACCTGATTAAGCAATCGATTGGTGATTTTGATTGGGATTGCCAAAAGGGGGAGCCCACACATCTAAAATTAATTGTGGCAATCATCTCCATATCTGAAAATTGTCACAATTAATTGCTGATGTATGGGGCCCTTAACTCTCTCTGCACAGGTTACATCTTTTGAAAACCAACTGGAATCGCCCCAATGTAGTTTTCCTTCCAGCATCCCAGGAGGGCAGGGTGCTGGAGAAAAATGGGGCACTCTGAATGCGGCGGGGCAGGCGCACCAACGTCACGAATGGGGGTGGGCCTGCCCACCGACGTCAAGAATATAGGCGTATTCGCTCGCCGATGGCACAAATGTGGGCGGGTCCGCCCGGCAACGTCACTTATATGGGCAGGCCTGCCCGGCAACGTCACGTATGTGGGCGGTCGCGCCCACCGAAGTCTCTTGCGGGGCGTGCAGAAGACCGCAGCGAGGACGTACAGGCTAGGTTCTTAAAGCAGGGCGCCGCAAAACGGGCAGGGCGTGTTTTGCCCATTAAAAATCAGGCAGGGCGCAGCGCCCCGCTAAAACAGCCTAGCGTGAACACTACCAATGTGTACGTGTGGCGCGTGTGTGCACAATGTGTATGGTGCGCTATTTGTGTGTGCACGCGCGCACAATGTGTACATACAGTATGTATTGTAAGTATGTGCAATGTGTTTGTCTGCATATTTTTTTTATGTCTTGAATGCGAACCCCTCTCCCTAGTAAATCCTGCATTTGCCCTTTAGAGACACACTTAGGAAGGACTTGCGACTGATGGTGCATAGTAGCAGCTGAACAAGGAGAATTAAGGAGAAATGGGGGTGGGATCCTATGTGAAGGGTTAGCTGTGATGTTGCATGAAGCCTTCTATGGGAGAACAGCTACTGTAGTACCACTCTTGGCCATTGTGTGCAGTGTAGAGCACTACATTCCTCTCTTACTGAAATTGTCACTCTAACTAAAATCATCACCGCAGAGCTCCCTTTTGTCATAGATTAATGTTTCACACACCTAAACCTTCCTAGACAAATATCAATAAAATGGGGAAAATCACATCAAAATCTTTCCAGAATTTCTCAAGGTTAGCCCAAATGAACAGACAAATTCTTTCAGGGACTTTATTTTAGCTACATATACAGGTTGAGTATCCGAATATCCGTTATCCGAATTATTCCGAAAACCATACATTCCAGAAAGTGCAAAAAAAAAATTATTTTGCTAAAAACTAACTGGGGACATTTGTAGCAGCACTGCTGAGGACATGATATGTAACTGGCACTATATATGTGCAAGACAATGATTGCTTGCCATTCAAATTCAATATCTGAGATATACACAAATTTTGTTTCATGTTTTGAAACCTTGTTTTTTGAACAAATAAAATATATTTGTGTGCATTTCATGTGTTTGATGTGTTTATACAGCATAAATGCAAGATACTTTAAAATACATAATTGAAATATTAAAATATTCCGAAATACGGAATAATCCGTTATCCAAAATTCTCCTGGTCCCAAGCATTTTGGATACGGGATACTCAACCTGTATCTCCAACCTTATCTCCATTCATAATCCCTCCCGACCTCTTCGGTCGACCGGCGCTTGTTGTCTCTCCGCCACCCTAATCACTGCTTCCCTTGCTAAAGTTCAGGACTTTGCCCGTGCTGCACCTCTTCAGTGGAACGTTCTCCCTCGCTCCATTAGACTCTCCCCGGCCTTGCAAAGCTTCAAACGGGCACTGAAAACTCACCTATTCATCAAAGCGTACCCTTCCGCTGTATAACATGGTCCTGAGGCTTGTCCTCCGACCCCTTCCACATGCACTGACCGTCTCTGCCTGCCTACATCCTGCCATCAACCCACCTCCCAACTGCATGCACCTCATGTAATCTGTCAGTTGCCCCTTCCTACTAGATTGTAAACTCTTCAGAGCAGGGCCCTCTTCTCTTCACATTTCACTCACAGCTCTACCATACTCAAACACTCAGTGTCCATCTTTGACTACCAGCCCCTAGTAGTATGTATCTAGTCCTCACTACTTACATTTAAGCTGTAATGTGTATTGAACTGTGGCGCTCTTTACCTGTAATCTATTTCTGTTATTTATCTCCCTGTACTGTTCCTTTTGTACAGCGCTGCGAAACACGTGTGGCGCCTTATAAATAAAAGAATAATAATAGAGTAACCTAATCCTACTCACAAGTCATAACAAAGTCCGCTTTCAGTTTATGGTTAAATATAAAAGGGAATATTATTTCTGGAGGGTAGCTTTCTGATGACAAAGTCCACTTTTTATGACTGATGATTGCCGTTACATCCGTTTCTTTCTTCTTTCCGTAGGCCCAGTCCAAACTGAATCAGATGCAGAATACGCTACATACCATGTTATCGGAGATCACTCCTGCCATCCGCACCCGCGTGGGACCCGACTCCTTGGTACTGGATGCTCTGTGTCTCCTGCTTGATGTCATCTCTCCGAAGCTCCGCCCTGTAAGTAGCACTTTGTGTCAGGGCACCTGTCCCCTGTATCTTCCCGGAACAGCCAACCTTTTTGGTCTAAGTAAACCTATTTCCTATCGGGAATGTATGGACTCCAGTAGGAGCTGGTTACTTAGTGTGGACTGTGCTGTACTCCTGGTGGGTAGATGTAAAATGTGGCTTTAGAGATTGGATTTGTGCATTTAAAAGAACCACTCTCAATGTAAAAATCTAGATACTGTGTTTTCTTTTGTTATTACGAGTCTCTGTCGTTGCATACTAGGATATGTAAATGCCACCTATGTATATATGCATGTTTTAAGCGTGCCTTGAACTGTGGTTGCGTGTTCCATTGAACATAAGGGATGCGATCTGCTGCACATATCCTTAGAGAGTGTGTGTGTATATAAATATTAACACATGCACTTGCTTTGTGTAAGATTAGGCAGGATCTGGCCCTCCAGCTCTTGTGGGAACTACAAGTTCCAGCAGACCCAACCCTATAGTGCAGGCATGTCCAAACTATGGCCCTCCAGCTGTTGTGAAACTACAAGCCCCATCAAGCCTTGCCACCGTTATGCTATTGTGGAATGCTTAAACGATGGCAAGGCATGCTGGGATGTGTAGTTTCACAACAGCTGGAGGGCCACAGTTTGGACATGCCTGGTATAGAGGCTAAGTGTCGGCCCCCACATCTAGCTGTAAGTGATGTGCCTGTAAAGCTCTGATTCTGAATACACATTTTATGCTACACAGACCGTTACAAGTCCTGACAGTCTCTCAGCCTGCTACGCTCTCTTGAATCTAGAGATGTCGCACAAGGTCACTGTCTCCCCGCGGGTCTGAGGTTATTTTCTTTATACTCTTTATTTGGACCTGTAAGCCCTAGGCTCATGTCTTTTTAATTCAATTGTAATTGATGTGAACAAAAAGCAATTTAATCTGTGTCTCCGGGTGGGCCAAGGCAATTAGACTGAAATCTCCTTTTTAGGCCCAAAGTCTCATGCCCTTTATACAGTACATGCTGAAGATCAGCAACACTGAGCTTATTTGTGCAGCGTAACTGGGGTTTATTGTCTGCACAGAATGTCTGTAGGAAAATAAACAACATTCCTGGGGGCCACTTACCATGTGATAACCTATTTATAGGGCCACTAAAGGTAAATTGTTCTACGTTGTCCAAATAAGAGCGAATGGTGGTTCTGGAACATAGTCTACGTTTTCTCTCTTATATAAACATTCTGGGAATGACGTCCCTTTTATAGAAATACCTTTATTTACATTGTGTTCCAATGATGTCATGGTTTGCTAAGGGCAGTGACTCTTCACTCCAGTCATCAAGCACCCCCAACAGGGCATGTTTTGGGGGATTTATTTAATGATGTATGTGACTTTTTGCTGGGTCTATAAACAGAAATCCTGAAAACATGACCTGCTGGAGGGTAAATTATAGCTGAAGTTGAGAACTACTGTTCGGGGGAATTGATCTGATGTATTGACATGATTAATTCTATTGGTGCTGATCCCCTATATAGTGTGTGCCGGGGCTGTATAATACTCTGTATATACACCGTAGTACCGGCTGCTGGTCCCCTATACAGCGTGTGCCGGGGCTGTGTAATACTCTGTATATACACCGTAGTACCAGCTGCTGGTCCCCTATGTAGCGTGTGCTGGGGATGTGTAATACTCTGTATATACACCGTATTACTGGCTGCTGGTCCCCTATATAGCGTGTGATACTCTGTATATGCACCGTAGTACCGGCTGCTGGTCCCCTATATAGTGTGTGCCGGGGATGTGTGATACTCTGTATATACAGTGTTGTCCCGGCTGCTGGTCCCCTATATAGCGTGTGCTGGGGCTGTGTAATACTCTGTATATGCACCGTAGTACCGGCTGCTGGTCCCCTATATAGCATGTGCTGGGGACATGTAATACTCTGTATATACACCGTAGTACCGGCTGCTGGTCCCCTATATAGCGTGTGCCGGGGACATGTAATACTCTGTATATGCACCGTAGTACCGGCTGCTGGTCCCCTATATAGCGTGTGCCGGGGATGTGTGATACTCTGTATATGCACCGTAGTACCGGCTGCTGGTCCCCTATATAGCGTGTGCCGGGGATGTGTGATACTCTGTATATGCACCGTAGTACCGGCTGCTGGTCCCCTATATAACGTGTGCCGGGGATGTGTGATACTCTGTATATACACCGTGGTACCTGCTGCTGGTCCCCTATACAGCGTGTGCCGGGGACGTGTAATACTCTGTATATACACCGTAGTACCGGCTGCTGGTCCCCTATATAGCGTGTGCCGGGGATGTGTGATACTCTGTATATGCACCGTAGTACCGGCAGCTGGTCCCCTATATAGCGTGTGCCGGGGATGTGTGATACTCTGTATATACACCGTGGTACCTGCTGCTGGTCCCCTATACAGCGTGTGCCGGGGACGTGTAATACTCTGTATATACACCGTAGTACCGGCTGCTGGTCCCCTATATAGCGTGTGCTGGAGATGTGTGGTACTCTGTATATGCACCGTAGTACCGGCTACTGGTCTCCTATATAGCGTGTGCTGGGGATGTGTTATTCTCAGTATATACACCGTAGTACCGGCTGCTGGTCCCCTATATAGCATGTGTCGGGGATGTGTAATACTCTGTATATACACCATAGTACCGGCTGCTGGTCCCCTATATAGCGTGTGCCGGGGATGTGTGATACTCTGTATATACACCGTGGTACCTGCTGCTGGTCCCCTATACAGCGTGTGCCGGGGACGTGTAATACTCTGTATATACACCGTAGTACCACCGGCTGCTGGTCCCCTATATAGCGTGTGCCGGAGATGTGTGATACTCTGTATATACACCGTAGTACCGGCTGCTGGTCCCCTATATAGCATGTGCCCGGGATGTGTGGTACTCTGTATATGCACCGTAGTACCGGCTACTGGTCTCCTATATAGCGTGTGCTGGGGATGTGTTATTCTCAGTATATACACCGTAGTACCGGCTGCTGGTCCCCTATATAGCATGTGTCGGGGATGTGTAATACTCTGTATATACACCATAGTACCGGCTGCTGGTACCTTATATAGCGTGTGCCGGGGATGTGTAATACAGTACTCTGTATATACACCGTAGTACCGGCTGCTGGTCACCTATATAGCATATGCCTGGGATGTGTGCTACTCTTTATATACACCGGAGTAGCGGCTGCTGGTCCTCTATATAGCGTGTGCCGGGGATGTGTGCTACTCTGTATATACAACGTGGAACCGGCTGCTGGTCCCCTATATAGCGTGTGCCGGGGATGTGTGATACTCTGTATATACACCGTAGTACCGGCTGCTGGTCCCCTATATAGCATGTGCCCGGGATGTGTGGTACTCTGTATATGCACCGTAGTACCGGCTGCTGGTCCCCTATATAGCGTGTGCTGGGGATGTGTTATACTCTGTATATACACCGTGGTACCGGCTGCTGGTCCCCTATATAATATGTGCCGGGGATGTGTGATACCGTAGTACCGGCTGCTGGTCCCCTATATAGCGTGTGCTGGGGATGTGTGGTACTCTGTATATGCACCGTAGTACCGGCTGCTGGTCTCCTATATAGCGTGTGCTGGGGATGTGTTATTCTCAGTATATACACCGTAGTACCGGCTGCTGGTCCCCTATATAGCATGTGTCGGGGTTGTGTAATACTCTGTATATACACCATAGTACCGGCTGCTGGTACCTTTATATAGCGTGTGCCGGGGATGTGTAATACTCTGTATATACACCGTAGTACCGGCTGCTGGTCCCCTATATAGCATATGCCTGGGATGTGTAATACTCTTTATATACACCGGAGTAGCGGCTGCTGGTCCTCTATATAGCGTGTGCCGGGGATGTGGGCTACTCTGTATATACACCGGAGTAGCGGCTCCTGGTCCTCTATATAGCGTGTGCCCGGGATGTGTGGTACTCTGTATATACACCGTAGTACCGGCTGCTGGTCCCCTATATAGCGTGTGCCGGAGATGTGTGATACTCTGTATATACACCGTAGTAGCGGCTGCTGGTCCCCTATATAGCGTGTGCCGGGGATGTGTGCTACTCTGTATATACACCGTAGTAGCGGCTGCTGGTCCCCTATATAGCGTGTGCCGGGGACGTGTGCTACTCTGTAGTACCGGCTGCTGGCCCCCTATATAGCATGTACTATAGACCAGTAGAACACGCAGCAAAGGTGGTGGCTGGCAGTGTGAATGAAGTGTTAATAGATCATAGTAGTAAATGATTAGCAGCAGCTGTGATAGCAGAGGACTGACACATCTAATATGTGCCCTTTACCTGCCTGTGCACATACATTGCCAAGATCAATATGTTTCCTTCAAGAAAAAATGTTACCAGCTCCCCCGTGATCGATGTTTGGAGGCCGTGCCGGTGTCTGCTCGCTTTCCTGGATGAATAATAGATGGGCGATAAGTGTTTGTAAACAGGAAATCTATACCGTCCCCAGCTCTGTGTATAGGCCGGAGATTTGCCCCATCCTGGGGATCTGCAGCCTGATCTCCTCTGGTTTCCTGTGCTATCCTATCTCCTGTACTGTCTCCTGTGCTGCCCTTACCAAGACGCAGCCAGGGAAATGGCCTGTTATAAGAATGGGCCGCGTTTCTAGTGTATTTATGTAATGACCTCTTCTGCACTGACCTGCTGTCCCCAAAACATCACCGTTTGTGTGATAAAATACATTATGGTGTTGCTTTTTTTCTGTGTGTGTGTGCGCGCATGTGATAACAGTGTAGATGTACATGCAGCTGTTTGATAAAAAGCTGCGGGATATTTTTATTTTTCTGTGTAAGCAAAATGAAATGTTGTTGTTTTAGTGCATTTGTGATCCTCCCAGTATTTAGTGTAATTGACAGCATATTAATTACTCCCCTCACGCAGTGCCCAGACCATGTCCTCGCAGCAACGCTCCAGTGTTATCAAACATCTGCAAAGAAACTGAGCTTGCGGAAACTGTCCCGCAACCAATGAGAGAAGCCGTCTCGGCAGTTTGAATTCAGGGTCCAGCTGTTTACAGTGGGAGGGGGCGAGAGCGGTTATTCTGCTGCATATTACTGTAGATAGGGTCCGAACGTTTGTACCCTGTGTGCTGGCTCCTCCCCTCTATGCCGCCTCCAGCAGCCCAGTCTATAGTTTATGCCTGTTCCATTTCAGTGTCTATTTTGTTATTCTTACACCACAGTGAAGCTCTCTGTGAATGTGGCGTCTGTCCATGTTACGGGGCCTGTTTCCTGCACAGGATGTGTGTGTGTGTGTGACTGTCTGGCATCTGTCCCTGC
This sequence comes from Crinia signifera, assembly GCF_055691185.1. Lineage (NCBI taxonomy): Eukaryota > Metazoa > Chordata > Amphibia > Anura > Myobatrachidae > Crinia > Crinia signifera. The sequence goes on along the minus strand of NC_139223.1, from coordinate 34,574,321 downwards.
AGGTGAATACACAGCTGTACAGTATGAAAGAGAAGCAGCAGCTGGCAGACCTGATTAACACCATGCTGGCCTACAACCTGACGTATCACCAGGAGCGCACGCTGGACGGGCAGTATATCTACAAGCTGGATCCGTGAGTAGGGCTGTCTGGTCCTATGGGGTTGTCTCCTTCCACTAACGATCAATGTTCTCTGTACTCCTTAATGCAGGCATGTCCAAACTATGGCCCTCCAGCTGGCCCAGCATGCCTTGCCACAGTATTGCCATTAGGGAATGCTAAGACTATGGCAAGGCATGCTGGGATGTGTAGTTTCACAACAGCTGGAGGGCCACAGTTTGTCCATGCCTGCATTAATGTATCTGGTGTGTATGTCCCAGGAGATCTCGGACATGTTCCGAACCAATCTCTGAACAATTTCTTAACTCCTGCGACCATAGATCACTATATGCAAGGCTAGAATAACAATTGGCAGATTGAGCTGCAGCCCCATGCCCTATTTGAGAATAGGCCCACCGGATCCCCTGCATTACAGTCCGTGCATCCACCCGAATGCAATGCTGCCTGCTGTGATTTCCTGTGGAGGCAGTATGTGTCTACTCCGTTACTACAGGAGCACCCCACTTCTGCTCCCTCCACTGCACTGTGTCTGCCTCCACCCGATGCTCTCTTCCTGTGTGCCACCCAGAGAAGTACTGGGCAGGCATTTGTGACCTGCTACCTACCCCAAACCGTCCCCTCCTGTCAATCACTTTGCTAAGGTACTTTTGCGCAAGTGTCGCAGTTGAATTGCATGTGCAATCAATTGATAATCGTTCAGTTGCGTGAGCATTGCCATTGCTTATAAATCAGAACCCTGCCCATAGTGCGGGCGTATATTAGTGTCCTAGTATTAGAGATGGGGTGATATTGAGATGCTGGCGATCAGACCACAATGATGTGTCCAGTGCTAATCCCGCGCTGGCTGCATGTTGTGGTCTCTACAGCTGTGACAGCGGGTATCCTGCAGGAAGTGGAGCACAGATGACATCACAGATGACTTCACAGATGAGTAGTAAAAAGCAGCGAACGCCAAACTATTGCATTTAGTGACAGCTGAAGGGCGTGCATAAATTGGGGTAATCCAATGTATAAGTTGCTTTTATGGTTTTCATTTTTTTTTATTTAATTTTTGTCCTAACATCCCCTTCCCAGCTAAACAAAATAAAATAGGATGTTAATGAATGTTATTTATAATTGTGGAGATGATCGACCACTAGGCGGCGCTGTTTCTATATTGCTGTCCTGGAAAGCAGGCTGCTTATTTGTGTTACGCGAAAAAAATGTGTGGGCCACTTCATAAAGTTGGGGTCCTACTCCACTGTTTCTGGGTCCCCTCACATATTATGCTTTTGAGCAACAGCCCAATCCCCCCCCCCCCCCCCCCTCTTGAAAACGGTCTTCATTGAAAAAAGAGGGAATGAGAGAGAAAGAGAGAGGGTGTCAGATTGAGAAAGAGGGAGGAGCATGAGACAGAGGGGTGAGAGCAGGAGTAATGTCAGAGAGGGAAACTAAGGCAAGAGCGTGTGTCAGGAAGAAAGTGTCAGAAAGAGAGGGGTTAGAGATGGAGAGCGAGAGAGGTTGTGTGGAATAAAGCGAGAGAAACATCACCATGTAAAGGAGGGAGGGGGTGGGGGAGACTATCGGGGCAAGGGAGGAAAAAGGTGGGCAGAAGAGAAAGGGGAAAAAGACTAGGGGTAGAGGTGAAGTGAGGGAAAAAGGGGCAGAGGGTAGAGAGAGGCAGGTGACAGACAGGGAGTGGGGGAGAGCATGGTAGAGAAGTGGGGTAGTGTGATATATAGAGGAAAGATGGGGGGGGGGATAGGGAAGGGGGTGAGATGAAGGTAGGGCGAGAGGAGGTGATGGGGGGTGGAGTGAGAGGGGGTGAGGTGACTGGGTGGGGGAGGGGGGGCACGAGGCAGGTCTCTTCTCACCTGCATCGGCCGGCCCCCTGTTCCCAGCTCTCCTGCTCCATACCATTGGCTGCAGCAGGGTGTATCCCCGAGGACCCACACATTGGCTCTTATTCTGGTTCACTCGCAAAGGCAAATTCCTTCTCAAATGGGCAAAACCATGTGCACTGCAGGTGGGGCAGATGTAACATGTGCAGAGAGAGTTAAATTTGGGTGGGGTTTTACTTCAAAGTGAGATCTATATTGCAGTGTACAAATAAAGCAGTCAGTATTTTCCCTGCATAGAAACAAAATAACTCACCCAAATCTAAATCTCTCTGCACATGTTACATCTGCCCCACCTGCAGTGCACATGGTTTTGTCCAATAGAGAGTTAGTTTGCCTTTGCGGGTGAACCGGAATAACCCCCATTATGTAAAACTGAGGGTCACATACACACTATAGCACGTATTTGCGATCACTGTTTGCAGTACTGACATGGAGACTTCCCGGGTATTGGTGCTGAATAAGCCACAGCAGCATAATAACACTGTGTGTATGTAGAGAATACATTACATATAACGACCTGTAACCAAGGCTTAAGATGAGACTAAATGGCTGTTGATCTTGCGGTGTTCTATAAACCTCTATTAACGCCGGCCTAGGTTATATATTGCGGAAGATAAGATTTCCTTGACCCAGGAGGCACCCGGCTAATGTAAAACCTCTCTAGGGCCAGGGTTACGAAGGGCCAGCTGTTTGCCTGGTAATGTTAAAGTGGCGATATTATGTGCAAATCATGCCCTGTCTCACCTGGGATGGGTTGGTAATTGTGTATTAGTTGGGCGCCCAAATAGCATACGTATGCAGGCGTAGGCTAAGCTACGCTGTCAGCGTAGTCCAAGGCTGCCTAGCGTAGTGACTCCGCGTTAGCCCGGCTCGGTCCCCGCATCCGTGGCTCTGTCCCCGGCCTCCATGCCAAGCCTAGTGAGCGCCTCTCATGCAGCGCCGGTAACCGCCAGATCCCCTGCACTGGCAGACGCCGGCGGAGAGGCGCTCGAGCTGTAAGATGTTCCTGTGTCTCAGTAATTATTAGCACATGCGCCTCATGCATAAAGGGGGTATGCGGGCGCAAGTGCATCCTATGCACAATAAAGGAGGCATTTTCAAACCTCCACTATCCACGGCAGCCCGAAGCGTGGCAGGCTTCCGACCTTTTCATACCCACGTCGGCGTGGAGTTGATTTTAAAAAGTGTGGCGAGCGGACGTGGAACACGTGAAGTAATTTACGTCCCCTCGCGGGACTCGCTGCGCTTTCCACGCTTCGGGCTCGGTAGCTCGCTGCGCTCACCACACATGGGACGCGGATTACTTCACATGTGTTCCACGTCCGCTCACGGCACTTTATAAAATCAACTCCACACCGACGTGGATAGTGGGGGTATGAACAGGCCGGGAGGTCGCGGGGCTTGCTGCAGCTCGCCAAGCTTCTGGCTGGCGTGGATAGTGGGGTGTTTCAGGAACACATTCACACCTGCCATGTCCTACATCTGAGACAGTAGTGACAACATGTGTTCACTTCTGCAGCCATTACACTGTCACTTCCCTGAGTACGCTATGCGGGAACACTACGCTGACTCTGACAGAGAAGCTGGCTACGCGGCCACGGGAACACTAAGCGGATTCTGACATGGAGGGACGTTCGCGGGAACACTACGCTACTTCTGACTGACTACGCTGGCCGCGGGAACACTACGCTACTTCTGACTGACTACGCTGGCAGCGGGAACACTACGCTAACTACACTGGCTCTAACTGACTACGCTGGCCGCGGGAACAGTACACTGATTCTGACAGCGTCACTACGCTAACTGCGTACTGGACACCCAGCTAATACACAAGTATATAAGTATGTATATGTTTTGTATTATTTTAATCCCACCTTCACTTCCCTACATAGCATAATGTGCTTCTTATTAACCCCTACTAATTTTCATTTGTGTGCTGCCCTGGAGTACTCAGCCTGTGTCGGCATGTTGGGGGCCCACACCCATACCCAGTATTAGGGACCCCCAGTGACACAGAGACGCCTTGACGTACAGCCTGGTGGCTTAAGGCCGCCATACACTATGCGAGGGAGGGGGGCGGCAGGGGAAGCCGGAGCAGGGAGCTGTCATGCTCCATCCGGGTAGGGGAGGGGGGGGGGACACGCCGCTAGTAGTGCGGACGCTGCGGGGGACACAGGCGGCAGTGACATAGAGCCGGGCAGGGGGAGCCGGGAGCTGTCAGCACTGAAAAAAAAAAAAGCCCATACAATGAATGGGCAGCCTGTGATTGGCTGAGCGCTCTCTCAGCCTGTCAGCAATTGGCTGAGAGAGCGCTCAGCCAATCACAGGCTGCCCATTCATTGTATGGGCTTTTTTTTTTTTTTTTCAGTACTGACAGCTCCCGGCTCCCCCCGCCCGGCTCTGTTACTGCCGCCTGTGTACCCCGCAGCGTCCGCACTACTAGCGGCGTGCGTCCATCCCCCCAGCCGCCTTGCAGCATCCCCCGCCCGCCACCTCGATGTCCCGGCCCCCCTGCTCGCTCCACATTGCAGCTCCCCGGGAGTTGCAAATGATACATCGCATGCGATGTATCATTTGCAAAACTTGGCACATCAAGTGCCAAATCGTGTGTCCCCCTCCCGGGGAGCTGCAGGGGGAAATCAGGTCCGACTTGTCCTTAGGACAAGTCGGACTAATGTATGGGGGCCTTTAGCCCAGGGCCGGCGCTACCCACTCAGCAGCTCCTGCAAAGCAGGGAGGCGCCATGCTGAAAAGGCGCTGTCTCCCTGCCTGCTCTGCTAAAGCTGCCTCAGCCCTCACTGTCACTGCCACCTGCACGCCTGTCTGACAGCAGGCGGCAGTATGGAGAGGCTGAGCAGCTCCCTGCACCGCGCACACACTGTCCTCCTTATGCTACCTGCCCCCTCTTCCTCACAGACACTTGCGCTGAGGCATGTAGCGCTGTCTGTGAATGCCTGGATGACATGTCGGGGGAAATTTACTAAAGGAAATTTGTAAAAAATAGGTGTACTTGTATCCAGAAATACACTTATTTTTGACATTTACTATCCCGAAAATACAGCAACTCGTATTCGTATTGATAGTACATCAATATGATTATGAATACGAATTGCCGTATACATGTACTGTACATGCACCCGAGATCCTCCATACAGTAGGATCACATGTTGCATACACTCCCACAATCGGGCTGCAGCTTGTTGCAATGGCAATGTGAAAGGGCGCAAAATGTATGGTTTGCAGGAGGGCGCAGGACACCCTAGCACCGGCCCTGCTTTAGCCCTATATCTGCAGATATATGCAACCAAGATCTCTGTATTATCTGATTATTATGTAGATATTTCTCACTCAGTGTGCAATTGGGATACACAATGTTGTTTTCCTAACCAGAATTGCATTCTCATTATGGTGCGTGCGTGTGCGTGCGTGTGCGTGCGTGCGTGTGTGCGTGCGTGTGTGCGTGCGTGTGTGTGTGTGTGTGTGTGTTTTACATTTGCTAACCCTGTGTAATGTGATCACTTGTTCTGATTTGCTGAACCTGAGAACACATACGTTTGTACTGTGTAAGTATGGTGATAACCAAGGGTCTCTGAGATTACATGGAATATTCCTGCCAAAAGAAGAAATGAGTTGGGCGCAGGGAAAGCCTGCAGAATCAGTGAGCATCAGACTATTAGCATCTCTCTTCCGCCCCAGCACAGCCCGGGGAAGCGCAGAGAGCCGTTATCAATCTCCTGCCTGTTACATAATCTCCCAGGGTGATATCTCCTGACGACCAGATTATGGAGCTGCGCTTTCTGTCTCACTTATCAGCTTGTGCTGCGCGGCTCCTGTAATACCCACTTGTGTGAAAGCAGATGGCAGCAGGACTTCACCAAGACAGATACTTTCTTCTTCCCTTTTTAACCGTTGCACTACCCGTCTGCGGCCTCTCGCGTGTTGCTGCAGGTGCTGGCTTTGAGAGAAAGGCGTCCCGGGGCTAGGTGTAAAGTTACTTTACAATGCAGTTGTATCGGGGTGAAGCTAATGAAGGTGTCATACACTCAGTTCTGTCAGTAGTGGTTGTCAATGCCCCTCCCACATGATCTTACCAGTCACATGGATGGGTTTACCCCCACAGTGCAATGACGTACTGCTAGGGTTAGTGGCTTCTGGCAGACGTAACCCAACCAGAGTAATAATAGTCTACGTCCTCACTACTATCCCAACCTGAGCCATGCTGAATCTATCTCTTTACAGCTATATATTTCTAATGCACCCTCCCGCCTACTAGTATGGGGCTCACCTCTCCAGTGTTCTCCTCCTTGTTCTGCAGCAATGTAGAAGACGTCTGCCGGTTCCCAGATCTCCCGGCCCGCAAGCCGCTCACCTACCAGGCCAAGCAACTCATCTCCCGTGAGATAGAGCTGGAGAAGATGAGGAGGTCGGAGGCCTTCCAGCAGGCGAGGAACACGGCAAGGGTAAGGCGGAGGTCCCCTTTGGCGATGCCACTGTATAATTTATATTCTCCTGTCATAGGCACTAACGGGCCGATAATACTTTACCTCTCACCTAGTAGAAAGACCCGGATCTACATGCGTCACGGACTGATGTGGAGTAAGGATTTATATTTGTGTCTGCTGAGTATAGCCGTTGTGTAGGAACGGGGGGGGGGGGGGGGGGGGGAGCAATCAGAAGTATGTGAGGGTTCGGCGGATCTGCAGAATTTAGAACGGGTTTGAACCACAAGCCGCCTTTTCATTTCTAACCAATAAAAGCAATTACATCTCCAATAAGCAAAACCGCTTCATTTTCTGTTACCTGTGGTTGTAAGTGGTCTGGAATAATGGATTTTAAGTGGTCTGGATCCGCTCACAGACAATGTCTAGGTAGACGGTTAAAAGGTAGACATGAGTTTTTCACGGTTTTTTTGGTGTCGATGTCAATACCGGAGCATGTGGATCCCTAATAAGTGTTCATGTGGTATTATTATTATTATTACATTCTATGTATAAGGCGCCACAAGTGGTTGGCCGCGCCGTACAAGGGGCGCACACAGAACAATACAGTGTGCACAGAACTATACAGAACAGATAACGAGCAGCATTTGCAGGACACTACAGCAGAGATGTAGGGAAGCAGAGCAGATGTCTCTGCTCTCCATGCTTGGGGTCAGACACTCGCTGCCATCCGCACCCTTCACCATCCAAGTGGACTCCGATTGGGAACGGTGAAGTATGAAAGTTCCAAAAATCGACCTTGTTGACCTATTGGCTGTCTAGACCTAGTCAGCCATCCGGGTACCGAGGTGTTCTCTCTTCCGCTGGGGAAGAACCAGTTACCTTCAGGTGCTCATAGGGGATACGATTGCTAGGTTGACACCTATGACGTTCAACGTACATTAAGGTCGACCACTAGAGGTCAATAGGTCTTAGGGTCAGCACATAAATCGGTTGACCCGGCTAAGCATTAGGTTGACAATGGTTAGACATGAGTTTTTCACATTTAAATAAATAAATAAATTGGGGGGCAAAACAGGTGTTTTTTTTATACCCTACCATCCACTAGTTTGGGGATTGGGAACCTTCAGCCCTCAGCTGTTGTTGAACTACACATACCAGCATGCCCGGCAACAGTTTTTAGTATGACCATATAGCAAAACTGTAACTGGGCATGCTGGGATGTATAGTTCAACAGCTGGAGGGCCGAAGGTTCCCCATTACTGCACTAGGGCGTGGAGGAAGAATATAATGCTGTGCCAAGCGCAGAGAAGCACCGCAAACCGTGCGAGCGGAGACGGTACACGGATACGATGTCCGTGTTGAACTGTGTCGAAATTTGGGACAAACTATTTTTTTTTTTAAACTCACATGTTTGAGTGTCGACCATCCGTACCTGTCGACCTTAGCAATGTCGACTTAAGCCCTGACTACCTTTCGTGGTCTGCCTTATGTATTCCCACCCTTAGTGGTGGTTCGCACAACTGTAGCATGTACTGGGGGTGGGGGTGTGGGGGGGGGGGGGGACATTTCACATGATGTCAGCAACTTTGAATCTATATATATCCTCATTAGATGAGAGGCGTTGTGTTTGTAATACTGGAGGATTCCAACCTTGGTTACCCTGCAGCAATCATTATCCTTTATGAGCACCCCCGAGCGCGCCGTACAGTCCCGCAGGCCGCAGAGTTTAGTAACACGCCAGCCCCAGGAGAGTTCTCTGTTTGCCTCATCCTCTGGTCTCTGGGATACAGTGTAAACAGGCATTAATAGCTGCTCTCTCCTTAGTGTTCTCTGGATAAAACCTGGAGACGCAGTAGAGGATGATGAAATAGGATGAGTTAAGAGATCTCTTGAAATTGAATCTGTCTTTTTAATACCTTTTTTTATTTTTATTTTTTTATATATATATATATTTCCACTGCGCTTTTCAAGTGATTTAATCCGTGGATTAAATACTAGGGAAACGGCAGGTATTTCATGTGGAATACAAGAGCTCGGTTTAATCCGGTTTCCCAACAAAATATAGATGAATTTGTGTGATCACAATTGCGCAGCCTCGGGTAGCCTGTCTGGGTTGGGATGAAGGTTTCCCTGTGATTCTGATTCGCTGGTGATCTGTTGGTCATGTGACAGAATCAGGCTTCCACACTTTTTTTTTTTCTTATTGTTATTGCCCCTTTGGGCTGTATCCATGCAGTGCGTCTACGGATCTTAGAACCGGCGCAAACAACAGAGACTATGGTCTTAAGCCCAGCTACCCACTGAGGTTACTTGAGCGATACGCAGATATGAAAGGTGCTATGTTTTAGAGGGATTCAGTAGCAGATATTGCAATGAGTGGGGTATACGTTTTATTGCTCCAACAAAAGCTGGTTGGGAGAATTCTCGTAATTATGTCTTCATTTTTCTTATTTGGGGGGGATCTGGTTCCCTAAGCTCCAGGTTCAGCCAACGAAAGGACACTCCTTGCACTCGTGGGCAGAACTAAGAGACAATCATGCACTTGGATCTCAAAAATCCAAAGAGTAAATATAGTATAAATGGCACTATAATGGAAACTACTGAGGAAGAGAGGGATCTAGGTGTCACTATTTCAGGGGACATAAAGGTAGGTAGGCAATGTAACAAAGCAATGAGGAAGGCAAGTCAGATGCTTGGTTGCATAGGGAGAGGTATCAGCAGTAGAAAGAAAGAAGTAATAATGCCACTGTATAGGTCATTGGTACGACCTCACCTAGAGGACTGGGTTCAGTTCTGGAGACCATGGGGGTTATTCTAGTTCACTCTTTCTGACAAAATCCTTCTTAGATGGACAAAACCATGTGCACTGCAGGTGGGGCAGGTGTTACTTGTGCAGAGAGAATTAGATTTGGGTGGGGTTTTACTTCAAAGTGAGATCTATATTGCAGTGTACAAATAAAGCAGCCAGGGTACTGCACAGAAACAAAATAACTCACCCAAATCTAATTCTCTCTGCACATTTTACATCTGCCCCCCTGCAGTGCACATAGTTGTGTCCGTCTAAGAAGGATTTTGTCAGAAAGAGTGAACTAGAATAACCCCCCATATCTCCCGAAGGATATAAATACATTAGAGACTGTACAAAGAAGGGCAACTAAAATGGTGCATGGCTTACATCACAAAACGTACCAGGAAAGACTAAAGATCTTAATATGTATACTTCAGAGCAAAGAAGGGAAAGGGGGGACATGATAGAAACTTTCAAATATATCAAGGGCTTTAACAAGGTACAGGTGGGAGACATTCTTCACAGGGGTGTGGTATATTTCACCGACAATCATTACTCAGATGCCTGAATCCTGACTGCACAGTGGGGGGAGCGCAATGAAGCTCCTTGCGGGCACGGTGCGCTCGCCACCTATTTTATTCTCCCTCTATGGGGGTCGTGGACCCCCACGAGGGAGCAGTCTGGATTCCGACGTCGGAGTAACGACTGTCGGAATCCCGACTGTCGGGGAGCCGTCCGGCACCCCTTCACAGGAAGAGGAGCAACAGAACACGAGGACATGCACTGAAGCTAGAGGGAGGAAGATTCGGGGGAAATTACTTCACAGAAAGAGTAGTGGATAAGTGGAATAGCCTCCCATCAGAGGTGGTAGACGCAAATACAGTAGTACAATTTAAACATGCTTGAGATATTGATATCCTTACAAAAAAAAAATAAGGATCAAATATGGTTTGAGGTATCCTGTTTAAAAAGGGGGCAGACTAGATGGGCCAAGTGGTTCTTATCTGCCGTCATATTCTATGTTTCTACGATGCAGTGCAGCGTGATTTGCTCCATGGACACACCCAATTGCAACTGTTCCGTTATTTAAGGGTTTTTCGGCTTATTACCAAGAATATGCCCGAGGTCAAGATTAGCCCGAGCCAGGAACATACGTTGGGAAGCGTGGACGTGTCATTCAGGAGTCCTTCTGATTAGTGCCATAGCATTACATGCTGCAGCCATTGAAGCTGTTGTGTTGGTCTATGCAATTCTGCTGACAAGACGTCGGGCTGTCAAAGGGCTGCTACAGCAATTTCATGTATTTATTACCAGTAATTTATATAGCGCACATTCTACAGCACTTTACAGAGTTTAGTTGAACACTCACATCAGTCCCTGCCCCAGTGGAGCTTACAATATATGTTCCCTACCACATGCACATACACACACAGACATCCTAGGGTTAATTTTGTTGGAAGCCAATTAGCCTACCAGTATTATTTTGGATTGTGGGAGGAAACCGGAGTACCCGGAGGAAACCCACGCAAGCACGGGGAGAATATACAAACTCCGCACAGTTAGGGCCATGGTGGGAATCTGACCCATGACCTCAGTGCTGTGAGGCAGTAATGCTAACCATTACACCGTCCCTGCTGCCTGTACTATAACATCCAGCACGTGACTGTAATTAGCTGCTTTAGACTCCGCAGGTAGCATATATCCGTAACACACATCACTGATCAGCAGCTTATTCTGTATCATTTGAAGTCGGCTTGTTGGAGCCCAGCAGCGGCTCTATTATTGCAGTACAATTTGTGTAGAATTCGCCCGCCTTGGGAGGATTATCTGTAATGCTGCATGGTGACTATTCATTTACAAGTGGGTCCATCCTGTGATAAGTGACCGCTTATACCAATTCATCATAGATCATTGTTCCCTGTTATTTAAGGAAAGCGGGTTGATGTGTAGCACTGTCAGCCAGCAGTATAATGTATATCACCCAGATTGCAGGGTTCCTATTGGTGCAGATATAGACTAAATATATTAATCATCTTTGAGCGCGAGTTCTAGATGTGCATTTGTGTTATCAGAGATGCCAGTGTCGCATTGTTGCCCTGAGGTTGGGTTACAATAAACACAACCTCATTATGAGATGATTGTGGTTTAGTGAGGAAACTGTGAAATAACAAAAGTTCCGCCAGTGACCACTAGAGGCCACTCACCGGACCAAATTACTCCTTAACAGAAAGTGAAAGCAATTTGAGCAGGGACACTGATCTTTTTCAAACTTGCTGGATATGGAGAGAGGGAGCTGTAATGACAGATTGGCGGTAGGAGCAGATAGGGGGTGGAGAGTTTGTGGGCTAAAAACTGTCACCGCTCAAAGTGAAAGTACATGGCAGAAGCCGTCATTTTGACGGGCTTTTAACTAGTTATTAATAAATACTGTGCAGATCTGTTCTCTCCTAGTGAGGTCTGGCACACAGCTTGGGCGGTGAAACCTGCTGGTACTCCCCATGTCTGCCATGTTCTACTTGGTCTTCCTGGCCAGCTATGGGATATCTGTGTTCTCTACTACAGACAGATTTGTCTGCGGGGGAATACAGAGCACCCCAATCAGGATTGCCTGGGACCGCCATGTCCAGCAGCTCCTTCTCTTGTATTTTACCATTAGCCAGGCATGGCGAGGACCGGAGAGTTAGAAGCGATCCAGTTCCTGGCCTCCTGGATAGTAGAAGACATTATTTGTCCACCTATGGAAATCTCCAGCTTGGAAGCCATACCTCTGGCTCCATCTCTGCATGTTTTTATTTCCCTCCACTCCCCAACCCTCCGCCGCCTTTGTCCCTCACTCACATTGTCGTCAGTATCTAGCGCCATACCGGTTGGTGCTAAACACAGTACGGCAGGTGGTTCTGGAGTTGTGTTGAAGCACACCTAGAAAGAGTCTTTCGGCAGACCAGGGGTCTGATTTAGGGGCCATAACCATCTCCCAATTGTGTCGTTCGCAGGATGCTAATAACAAAATGGAGGACAACACCAAGGAGAAGAGTGCAGCAAAACCCACCTCCAAACCTGGGACGTTAAACCATGAGCAACGCCTAGAGCATATTGTGAAGAAGACGACATTTGAGGAGAAGGTAGGCCTGTTCTTTGTCATACCCTGTGGTGTTACATTTGGTTTCTGAAGGTATAGACTTTGTATTAGGCATCAGAAGAAGCAAAAATGTAAATCCTACAATTAAAATGTCAAGCTCTGGGAGCCATAGGGGGGCGCTGTTACAGAACAGCGTAATGCTGGGTACACACTAGACCAGGGCTGGGCAACACCGGCCCTCCAGATGTTAATGAACTACACATCCCAGGATACTTTGCATTAGTTTTGCTATGTGGCCATGCTGAAACTGATGCAAGGCATGCTGGGATGTGGTGTTCATCAACATCTGGAGGGCCGGTGTTACCCAGCCCTGCACTATACCATGTCCTCCTCCTGGCGGATTGAACTGACATATAGGTCTAGTGTGTACCCACTATGCTGCTGATGGTGTGTAATGTGCCTTCTAAGCTCCTTTTGCAAGGTACCGCACCCTATGAGGCGTGTACCCCCAAGGATCATCAGCGACGTCCTCCTTCCCTACATGCAGTGCTGATGGGGGAGGGGGAGTCGCTTGGCGTATGCTGATGCCGGCTTCCCTGCTTGGTCCTGTCGCTGCCAAATTCGGGCTGGGTGCACATCATCTAGTGCGTTCTCAGCTATAAGGTGAGCTGTACTTCATCCATATCAGAGGCCCAGTTAATAATAAGCACTGGTATGCAGACAAACAGTCCCAGAATAACTCTGTACAGTATGTAACCTGAGCCCCCTGCTCTCCTTATACGGAGGTTGGAGAGAGAGAGCCCTCAGCACTGCAGCTTCCTATGTGAATGAGTAGCAGTCGCACTGATCAGACCTGATTGTGTGGGACCGTTCTAGTCATGTAGAATAGACGCTTTGTGCTGAGGCCATTACCAAACTAGTGGATTATACGAAGTGGGGGCTTGTAGCTGCCCGGCGCTCACTTCTGTCTCCACGCACTGTTGTGTAACTTGCTAACATTTGGTTTTACTGCAAACACTTATTGTGTTATTTAGATTTAGTGGTATTCCCCTCATAGTAGCTATACTCCACTAACTAGAAATAACCCTTCCGTCCACCTCCTGTCCCAACAATGGAAAGCTAGGCATCAAGCAGGCTCACATACGAGACCTCATAGTCTGATTTTAGATAAATATATACATGTAAATGTTCTCTTTCTGTCTCTCCCCTATAGCCTGAAAAGGATTTTTTTGGACGCCAGATAGTCAAGAAAGATGTTTCCACGCTCAAAGGCAAGTTACATGCATGGCGGGTCTGTATATTGTAACTTGATTGGTAAAAATCCCACTGTGCTTGGGGGAAATGTAACGTTGTGGTCACTCTACCCCTCTAGTACACTACACCCCAGTCCAGAGAGACTTCTGTGGCGAGGGAGTTTCTGTATAGGGAGCTCCTTATTCATGTTAGACGTAACAGCTTTGTTGGGCAGTAATGGATGGCGGAGGCCGCTCAGTCATGTAGATGTGTCCATAGTGAGGAGAACCAGCCCTGTCCTGCCAGCTAGGGACACACTGACCAAGAGTATGTACCCTGTAGGGTAGCAGGGAGTTCTTCCTAACCCCACAAATTGTAATTGTAGCCTCAGAATAACGTGGACTGTGACCATCAAGACCAGCGGTTGTTTTTATCAGGTCTTTTTCTCGCAGGCCTAATTCTTCTGTTTGGTGCCTATACCATCATGGACTTTCTTTTAATAAGAAGTCACACCATCCATCCCGCTTCCCTTCTCCAAAAGAGATTTTGTGTAGTTCACACAAATTTCACCTACCCCTATGAATCTGTGATCTCACTGCGCCCGTTGTACAGTAGCTGCCTTAGAAGACTCTGCAAGCATTAAATATGGTGGGAAAAAGTTAAATGAATGTTGCTTTTGCCAGTACTTCATAACATGGAGGGTTTCTAGAAGAAGAGTACAAGGTCAGGAAAAGGAGAGACTGTACATTGACAGCTTAAGAGACAGCGCCACCTGCTGACCCTCCCAGTTTCTCAAGTAATACTTGCTTGGCTGTTGCACTCCATACCACTGCTAAATGAGGCTCTAGATTACGCGGATGATACAGTGTATGCATATTTTATGTCCTGCACATTAAGCTCATCACTGAAAGAGAACTGATGGGCCTATGAAGTGTTCTGTGCACCTGGCGGCTGTCATATGAGGTGGTAGTGAGTGCATTTAATAACATTTCCACAGAATATAGTTTACAGTTCTGTGAATATATGGGGGGAAAAAGCTTCTCGCACGCCTAGACGATGCCGTAGTAGTGTTCTGCATCACCACGGTACAAGCCTTTCCTATTATAGGCTGTCATTTGTTGCTCTGAATAATTGATATCTTCTAGCAGCTTCCGTAACATGGTTCATTATTTCATTCATATACATTCTAACTTGGCACCAGGTTTGCTCTATGCTGTGGTTGGTGATGATATACTTGGTGTTTTTGCGTATCCCTTGTACTTTTGTGTTGGCCATTCTGCGGGCCGTTTCCTGTCTGTATGTGGGGCAGCCTATCAAATCGCTGGCAACCAGTCATATCACAGAAACATCTGAAGTGTTCCCAAAGCTTCTTCATCCAGTGAATTGATGGGCTGTGCTAGCATTGTTATAGTGTCTAAAGCAGGGATGTCCAACCTGCGGCTCTCCAGCTGTTGTGAAACTACACATCCCAGCATGCCTTACCACAGTTTTAGCATTACCTAATAGCAAAACTGTGGCAAGGCATGCTGGGATGTGTAGTTTCACAACAGCTGGAGAGCCGCAGATTGGACATGCCTGGTCTAAAGCGTTGTCAGTTCTTCCTGTCCATTTACTGGATACCTAAAATGGCTGCCCTTTTGTGTATGTTTGGTCAGCCCTTGTGCAGGGGGCTGTCTTTTGGTGCAGTTACCCGTCCTTTAAAACGGTCTTCTATACTATGGCTGTGTTTTTTTGTTTTTCTGGGAATAGCTGGCGGTCCCATAGAATACAGGACTATATGAAGCGATGTTACTGTATTTCTAACCCATTTCTGTCCCAGCAGCAAGCACAAACCAGGAGGTGTCTGCCGAGAAGAAGATTGGGACAGCTGTGGGGAACAGCCACGTCTGGTTTCGCTTTAACGAAGGGGTGTCAAATGCTGTGCGGCGCAATGTCTACATTAAGGACCTGTTATGAGGATTGTTTATATATATATAAAACGGAAAAGTGTAAATTAAGACTGTTACCCGTCTTCGAGAGACCTGATAGAGAGTCACCCAGCTGGAGGGTCTGTTGCGCGCCCCCCCCCCCCCCCCCTTCCTTTACTGTGAAGGAAGATGCGGATGGTCACAGAATGCTGACTTATACGTTTAAGACCAGATGTACGCTCGTTCTCTGTCAGGAACAGACGCTCCCAGGTGGATACATTTTTGTATTGTCAATAATATAATAAATAGAGTTCATAAAACATTGTTATGTTATAAACAGTGAGTGGATCCCTTTGTCCTGTTACATTGAGTCCTTCTCCGAAACAATTTGGGCACAAAGTGTTCACCCCACCGGATATGTCCAATATCAGATGGGATTAAGCCTCTTGCATGGCAGCTGGGCCTCTAGCACTAGATGTCAGTGGTTCCCAACCCTGGTCCTCAAGTACCCCCAACAGTGCACGTTTTCCAGGTCACCCGGCAGGTGCACTCATTATTCAGACACATTTTAAAAGAACCACAGGTGGAGCCAATTATGTTGCCTGTGATTCTGTGTGGAGACCTGGAAAATGTGCACTGTTGGGGGTACTTGAGGACCAGGGTTGGGAACCACTGTTCTAGGTTATGGTGCCCATACACACATACGATGTCCCATTGCATTCGATCGCAACAAGTGTTCAGTTGTTTTTTTTCCCGGCACCTGATGTCGCATGCCACCTTTGATGCCACATCGGGTGGCGGAGTCAGCGACGGGCGGTAGAATTTGAAAAGAAAAACATTTCAGCCAATCAGAGGGCCACCCAATCTTTTGAATTATATATTTTTTCATTCTGCTGAGTGCTGCTGACTAGCACCGCCGACCCTCCTGCATGGTGCTTCGCTACACCTCCTGCAGCCCACCCATCACATAAAAACTATATGCAATTTGATAAATCTGTGCCGCACATAATATCCATCGACGCGACATTCACCTGGCGGGCCCACGCATTGCGTCAGATCGAAGGATTGTATGCATATTGAAATGTCACCCATCGCACAGACGCGGCCGAAATCAAAGTATCGTATGCGATATCGCCCTAGTGTATAGGAACGGTTACTATTAATGGTTATGGAATATAACATCTACAGTGTCTAGGTCTGCAATCATATTGTCGACGGTGAAAAGGTCAACATGGAAAAAGGTCGATATGATTTTGAAATGTTTTTAGGGTGTCTGTCGACATGGACACTAAGTGTACCGCGTCCCCTCGCTGTGCTCACCATGCTTCAGGCTCGGTGCTTCGCTACGCTTGGCACACTATTTTATTCTCCCTCCACGCTCTAGTGGATGGTAGGGCGTGAAATGCCGCCTGTCGGCGCGAATTTTTTTTTAAAAAATGCATGTCGACCTTTAAAAATAGTAATCGACCGTCTAACTGTCAACCTGGAGTCATTGTATGATCAGTCCAGATACCCTCTTAATTTGTTATGAAGTTTAACGCTTATTTCCACCCTTGCAAACGGCATCTGTGCGATTTTACTGCAAACCACCTGAGGGGTTAGTTCACCTAAGCACGGCCACCCTCATGTGAGAAGGGAGAGCTGCCCCCGAGTGAACACATTACCGCAAGGACAAAAATAAAAGCTCAGGTGACAGCAAAGGAAAAATGAACCACGGTTTTATTACAGAGGAAGATTCTAGTCTCGTAGAATTTATTTGGACAAAAAAAGGGGAAAAAATATAGGCGGGGTTCAGGAGCCCCCCTGATTTTATAAATTATTACAATGACCTGAAAAGCATAGTGTATTATAGTGCATAATCTGGGGGGGAGGGGGTGGAACAGGGTGCGGAAGCCGCCAATATTTGCTACTGGGCTGTGCGTATTTTGAGGAAAGCCCAAGACTGTTTTATTGCTGTCATACAATAGTGACAACCCACCGTGACATCCAGCTAGATACATACAGCGTGGCGTTCTCATGAATCTACAACATGTCCATGCTTCCTTCTCACCTCCACAACCTAAACTGATAGTAACATACAGCAAGACCACCTGTTTCTCCCAGAGGCAACGGTGGGAATCTTGGCCACCCGTGAGCGTAGTATCCACTGGAACAGTGCAGTGTTCCGCAGTCCTGATCAGCTTCCTGGCTGCACTCTAGTATTATAATTTAGTTACATTCAGAGTAGATGACAGATTGGGAAAGGGGGACGTGGGGGAGGAGCCTGGTACCAGAGCCTCACAGGATACTGCACTTTCCTCTCTCTACCCATGGATTATTCTTCATAAGCTCTGGGTTCAGGAAGGGGTCATTGGGTACTCCCTCTTCAATCCACTTTAATAACCTGAAAATGAGAGAGAAATGGGGATTAGGAGGGAGAAGCGGGAATATTTGTATTGGATGAGGTTGAAAGGATATTTGGCTGGCCTTTTATACCCTACTATGCCAGCCGCTCTCCTGCCATACACCTGTATGCAGCTACTTACAGTGTAATAGTGTATGGCCGCAAGTCACTCTAAAAAGACATGGCACACCTACATGCAGCACCGGTTGCCATTTTGTCTGAGCCAGTATCTATAGACATGGTACCTACATGCAACATCGGTTGCCATTTTGTCTGAGCCAGTATCTACAGACATGGCACCTACATGCAACATCGGTTGCCATTTTGTCTGAGCCAGTATCTACAGACATGGCACCTATACGCAGCATCGGTTGCCAAGTTACAGGATGTGTCTGGGATATGACAGGAGTTGATTGGTTGGTACAGTGTCAGTTATTACTCCCCAAAGCTTAGTTCATCTGACACTATATATATCACATATACAAGTAAAAGGTATTGTGTGCCCTCCAGCTGAAAGTGGAACTACAGATCCCAGCATGCCCTGCTACAGCTGTGATGTAAGGGTGGGTGTGCTAGGACTGTTGGCATTGCATGCTGGGATGTACCCCTGATGTATATATGGATATTAGAAGTGGGGTATTTGTCCATTGCTATATTGCTTTTTATGCCTATGAGAAAACCACTTGGGGAAATGGATTTTATCCATGTTCGTATTTGGTTGCACTGTGCACGATGGCAGCGTCTGGGTCTCCGTAATACAGCAGAATGCCCTCATGGGAAGAGATGGAAATACAGGTTTATGAAAAGCTATATGCAAATGACACTCCAGCAGAAGAGACTGCTGCCAGCTGCTGTGTATACAATGTCACGCCATCCTGTCAGAGTGGATATTCCGTGTGACCCTCGGCCTCCGTCTGCTCTGTAGGGTGGTGTGCTGCATCTGTGTCCTGCTGCCAGCTTCTGTGTATATAATGTCACACGTAATCCTATCAGAGAGTGGATATTCTGTGTTACCCTCAGCCTCCGTCTGCTCTGTAGGGTGGTGTGCTGTGTATGTGCCCTACTGCCAGCTGCTGTACATATGGTGTGTTGGGTCTGTGCCCTGCTGCCGTGGATGTGGTGTGCTGGGTCCGTGCCGTGTATGTGGTGTGCTGGGTCCGTGCCCTGCTGCTGTGTATATGGTGTGCTGGGTCCGTGTCCTGCCGCCAGCTGCTGTGGATATGGTGTGCTGGGTCTGTGCCCTGCTGCTGTGTATATGGTGTGCTGGGTCTGTGCCCTGCTGCCAGCTGATGTGTATATGGTGTGCTGAGTCTGTGCCCTGCTGCTGTGTATATGGTGTGCTGAGTCTGTGCCCTGCTGCTGTGTATATGGTGTGCTGGGTCTGTGCCCTGCTGCCAGCTGCTGTGTATCGTACCAGAACAATGCCATTTGTGAGGTGAAAGTGTTGGGCCTGTTTATGCAGGTGGCAGAATTTGGCTAGCCATTGGTGGTATAATGTATGTCGACTTTCATACCCCTTCAAACAATATGTCCCGGTATGTGCATGTGGAATCGCTTATGAAGAGAACAGCTGTGCCTCACGCTCATTACCCATTAATAATAGGGCACCACAGGGGTTACGGAGCACGTTACCAAGTGTACAAGCAAAACTAGAAAATGCTAAAGATTTACAACACAACTAAATATCATTACACAAGTACACATACAGAAGGTGTATGATACCACCACAGTTTTAGCAATCCATTATATCAAATCTGTGGCAGGGCATGCTGGGATGTGTAGTTCCACAGCAGCTGGAGGGACATGAGTTTGACACCACTGCTCTAAGACGAATGAATTCCAGATGAGAATGGTTGTACTATGTACCAGTCATTGGCAATAAAAGTATCTAGTGAGTATTACCTTAAATGGTTCAGCAGGCGACATTTAGCCACACTGCACGGGAAAGAGAGAAGCTAAGGATTGTGGGTTCATTCTAGACAAAGGGCTATAGAATGTGCTGTGGTTGTCAGACACGCTGTGCCTTGGGGTCTTTCCTGTGTGGGAAAGATCAGCTCTGGTACATCTTTATTTGGGTTAATATCTGCTCAGCCAACAGCCAGTGTAAGGTGTACGAGGCTGGTTAGGCCGCTCACACAATCTGACAATAGGATGGCGGTTGTGCTGTTGTATCACTGATGTGTGAGCATCTGTATGCAGATTACTGGGGCCCCACAGATAAGAAGAGCACTACATCTGATGTGACGTTACAGGATGTGGTTTATGTTGAGGTTCCAAAATCGCACTAGATAGCATGTTCGAAAATTTGTGACATTTTTGCCCAAATAGTGAATGTAATAGAATGCGGTTGTAGGGGTAGAAATGGAATTTGCATGCAATTTTTGGTCGAAGTGTGCACATTTTTACACATGGTAATGTGCGTTTTTTTTTGTCAATAATTAAAAAATAAAACGGCGTGGGGTCCCCCCTCCAGAGCCAGACCTGGTTCCAAAAAAATAAAGGGGACAAAAACCATAGGGGTTCCCCGTATTTCTGAAACCAGCCCCGGGCTCTTGGACCGGTCCTGGTTCCAAAGATACAGGGGACAAAAAACATGGGGGTCCTCCGTATCTTGGAACCAGAGCCAGGCTCCAGCAGTCAGCGGTGACATGTCACAGCCGGGGGGACATTTTTTATACAAGGTCCCCCGGCCTTACCATTAGCACTGTGGTTGGCCAGCCCTGGATGGGGTCCGTGGGGAAGTTTGAACATACATGTATAAAGCAGTGTGTTTTATTCTATTTTTCCACACATCAGCCCGGCGTCCACCACCCTGGGACCTTACTTTAATGGGGGGGGGGGGGTGACTTACCAGCCACAGTGGTAATGGTACGGCCAGGAAACCTTGAATAAAAAGTCTGCCCTGGCTGTGGCATGACACCGCTGGCAATATGAGGGACATCCAGTTTTTTTTGTCCCCTGCATTTTTGGAACCAGGATTGGTCTAAAAGCCCAAAACTGGTTTCAGAAATAAAGGGAGATCTCTACGCTTTTTGTCCCTCGTATTTTTGGAACCATGACCGGCTCAATGAGTCCACGGCTGGTTTAGCTCCGGAGGGGGGGGAATCCCGCTCCCATTTTGTTTTTTTATTTTTCACTTTCAAACTTTTTTTTTTTTTTTTACTGAACCATGGCACAGATCTCACTGGGCTGTACACTGATCTGTCAAATTTGTCAGTCTGAACCTGGTCTATTGGTGTTTGCAGATTTTGGTAACGGTTAACAAAAATCGAACCCTATTACATTTGCAAATTGTATACTTTATAAAGGGAAAATATCTGGATGTGAATTGATGTGTGCAAATTTTCCAACAGGCCAAAATGTGCGAATTCACTGTAAAAAAATAAAATAAAAAAAGTTGGAATCGTACTAGAATTCGCATCCTATTACATGTGTGAATTACACAAAACAGGTGAATTCGGGCATTTTTTTTATAAAAGTCAGAAAATCTCATCCTAATACATGTCACCCCTGACGTGAAGATAAGGAATTTGTATTTTGTGATCACATAGACAGATGTTCCAGAGGTAGACATATGGTAGGAATGGGATGAGGGGGGTTGTAGGTGACCGAGGAGTTTGATCTGGAATCTGAAATGTTTCTGTGAATAATTGTGTAAATAGGAGACTGAGGAGGAACCCTTTACCCAGCAGGGGGCTGTGTACCTTGGGCAGTGAGTGCCTTGGTTGGCTTAATAATGGGACCACATAATACTTACTTCTTGTTGTGTACCCCCATGTTTCCCCCTTATGCCCCATACACAGGGGGTGAGGGAGCCTCTAGCTTACCACAGATCGCCCAGCACATAGCGCTGCACCGCCGGTGTGTGCTAAGCGATCTGGCAGGGCCAGTGTTTTCCGGTGAGAGACTAGAATTACACTGCATGCATACACACAGGGTGAATTTAGGCTATTTTCTAATACCCCTTTTCCACTACCCTAAATGTCCCGGGTTTTTGCGCGGGAGTGCGCAAAACCCAGGATTTTAGGCAGGTGGAAATTCTCCCTGTAGAAATAACCCGGGTCGTGAGACCATGCATTCCTACCCAAGTAGCGACCAGGGTTCAACCTGGGTCACTGTAGTGTAAACAGGGTCAAGGTGACCCGGGTCCCGTTCACTACAGTGCAAAAGCCGGCACATGACCCCACCTCCCGATGGCATTATGCCGGGTGGGGACTTTAGTGTGAATGGGTTCGCAAGCCGGCTCACACCCAGGTTGGAGCTGGGTACAAAATCCTGGGTGCGACCCGGCTTGTAGATGGAAAAGGGGTATAAGTGATCTGACTAGATCACTTAGGAAGTAAGCACAGATCACTCCATGTGTATGTCCCCGAGCGATGGAGATGACCGGTCCTGCATGTCGCTACCGCCCGCTAGGGAAGTCCGTGCAGGCAGTTAAAATCGAGCAAGTGACTGCAAATCTCTCTGTGTGTACAGAATGAGCAATAGCAATCTACGTCATCCTGAACCACTAACCTGCCTGCTGCTTAGCACACATCTCTGCAGGTGTATGGGCTCTCTATGGGTGATCTGGACACCAGGACATCGCCTTTACCTTCAATTGATTAGCAAAATCACTTAGCAAACATCTCTACCAGTGTATGCCCCTTTAATCTCCGTACACACGGTGAGATATTGTCTAATGGCCAATTTCGGCTAGATGCACTGGAGATTAGCTAAGCGATTTGGTTTTACTAATGGTAGTCTGACACAGGTTCTCAAAGTCGGTCCTCAAGACCCCACACAGTGCATGTTTTTCTAGGTCTCCTCACAGAATCAAGTGAAATAATTAGCTCCACCTGTGGATCTTTTAAAATGTGTCAGTAATGAGTGCACCTGCCGGGTGACCAACGTGAACTGTGTGGGGTGCTTAGGACCGAGTTTGAGATCCAATGCTCTATGATCTAGTCAAAATTGCCGTGCCTGCAGAGTCTATCTACACTAGGAGATACTGACTCCTCTAAGCAGGATTCAAAACCTCCTGCCAAAATCTCCCCATGTGTACACCCCTTAAATCTAGTTTGGCAATGGCGACACATGGGATTGTGCATCGCTGTCGCTAGGTGCCTACACACGGAGAGATCCGTGCTTAATTTCTAAGTGATCTAGTGAGATGGTATAGAGATAGGGCTACATTGTGTATATGCCGCGTAATACTGTGCAGGAGACCATGTGTGGCGAGAGTATGGGGAAACACGGGCATGTGACAATGTTACACCAGGTATCACACTGTACCATATCCGGGTACCAGCTTACCCCACTGAAGGAAACATATTGTGCTTAGTACACAGGATGACATGTAACACACACACGGACACCTGCCTGTGACTGCATTGGTAACAACACCCCGTAGAGTGTTGAACATCATGCGTCCTTACTGGGAGCTGAACTGCAGAGGGCAAGGCTATTGGGTGATAGAGATGGTACCATGGAAATTTAACCACAGATCAGTCATGTCAGAACAGCTGCTCTAGACTATACATCCCAGCTTCCCCACGCCAGTCCTCAAGCACCCCAACGGGACATGTTTACTGGATCTCTGCATCATGCACAGGTGCAATAATCTATGTTGTGTAGTCAGAACCCACCTGCTGCCACAGAAAACATGGCCTGTTGGGGTGAGGGGAGAACCGCTGGCTGATATAACACCGGTCTTTGCTGCACTGTAGCGGAGGTCATGTGACTGGTATTTAGGCGCCGTTCCACCCTGAGTTAGGGAGCGATGATTACAGTCACCCTAATACAGCAAACTGCGCACAACTTTTGTTTGTTTAATGTGTCATCTTCTGTGTCCCAGCCATAACTTGTGCACACATATGGTCTGTCAGATACGGACTGCTGGTGGGGGCACAAATGGGGCAACTATTGCCAGGTAGCTGTAAAAACAAACAAAAAAGTTCCATCTCTCTCCACACCCCCCCACAGCCCTGTGCCCATAGTGCCCGCTCACACTCACTCAGGTATCGCCTTAGAAGACATCTCTCTCTTGAATGCCAGCTGGTACTTCAGGCTCTCCACCTCCTTCTTCATCTGGGGCACATCCATCTCATCCATGGTGGCAGATAGAAGCTAGAGGACTCCACAGAGAATGTGCTGTAATGGAAACATTGGGATTAGGTTCAGCCACGAACGATCTGATGTGTTCTCCATCTCGTACAAGTCACATTGCTGGTACATCCCACACTGTGCTCTCCCATTGTCAGATCCCAGGTTGGCTGAGGTCTCCTTACCTGCTGTCAGGCAGATGTTGGACAAGCAGTGACTTCTAGTGCGCTGAGAATCCCCGGCAGCTCAGATCCTGCTTTGCATGTGCCAGACAGATAATGCTCAGGGAGGATTTGAATCCTATTTGAATGTTCCAGTTAGGAGGGTCTGGGGGTGAGGAGGGAGCGAGGAAGCTCTCGTATACAGCAATCAGAGGCTGTGGTAATTGGCATTTAGGGAAGGTGTGTCACCGGGGTCCATGTGAGTGCCTAGGGGGGAGGCAAAGTAGGACAAAGTGAGTGAACATGAAACGTCATATTAGCAACACAAAGGAGCATTTAAATGCATTAGTGCACAGGTGACTGCAGGTCTTCAGGCTGTGCTGGGGGCTGATACATACCAAGGCCGCACTTCTGGGAGAAACGTGGGTGGATGCGCCCTTTAAGTTGAGCTAAATCACCCTTTCTGCAAAACCTGTGCGACGGCTTGTTTCTACTTAAGGTACAGATGGAGTAGACTGTATTGCACATTCTAAAGCGCACACACACAATCACAGGCTGCTTTAATAATTGTACTATGGAAAAATGTGATATTGATCTACCTCACTGGTGTACAGTACACCTAGCTAAAATGCTGCAATAAAGGCTGCTTCATCTGAGGCAACTTAATATAGAAGGTCTACAATCACCCCGAGATTAAACCCTCTGAGTGCCGACGTTGCTGTTAGACAGCCTCAAAATATATTTTAGAAATGCCAGCGCCTACTAACACTGGTTTCTTCCCTTTGCTTCTTCCATAACTAAGTTTCAATGTTGTTATGATCAGATGTATACTGTAGGTGGGTTTTATTCTTTAAAACCGTAGTGTACGATCCCCGCTTCTCATTTTAATGTTAAGTTATAAGGTGTACCTTATGTGCATAAAGCTCTTGTCAATGTACTAGAACCTCTGTAATTCCCGTCTTTGCAAGTTTGTACTCTTTCCCTATATGTGACTGTATAAATACTGTCTTTTGCTTGAATTGCAATGTAATTTATGGAATATGGTCATTGGCTCACCGACATGCATTTAGGTAGACATGGAGGAAGGTCGACATGACTCTAGATCGGCGGGGTCATTAGGTTGACATGGGTTAGGTCGACAGTCAAAAGGTCGACATTGGGGTTTTTGTTTTTTTTAGTTGACATGTGCCGACAGGTGGTATTTCATGCCCTACCATCCACTAGGACGTGGTGGGAGAATAAAATAGTGCCCGAAGCATGGTGATCGCAGCGAAGGGGAGGTGGTGCTACGTTTCAGTGTCCATGTTGACTATGTCGACATTCGGCACTAAACCCCATGTCGACCTTTTGATTGTTAACCTAACTCATGTCAACCTTCATGCATGTTGACCTAGTCTATGTCGACCTAGATGCATGTCGACCAACTTGCTGGTGACCTAATGATCCACACCCTAATTTAGAATACCTGTGGGTTTTCAATAAATTATTATAATAAAAATATATATATATACCAGCGCCGCTTACAGCGACTGTTCTTTCTTTTTGGGGGTGCAATATTTAACTAAAAACTTAAATGAAGTGACTTGGCCGTATTTGTATGTATTTATACTAAAAGAACAGTCGCTGTGAGAGTCGCTGGCATTTTCAGCAGATATTTTACAGAAACAGTCAAAATAATTTTTAAAGAGACAAATAATGGGTTTTACCCAACATCCGCTAAATAGCTCTATGGACCAAGCTGATGAGTTATCACCTCTGATGTACATAGCTGCTAATTTAGTAGTTGTACCATAAATGGGTTCCAATGTATAGATGCATGCCTCTCCTGCAATGTGACATCACGCCATGCTCACAGCTGAGGAGCGCACAGTAAGAGGAGGAATGCAGCATTGCCACGGTGCAGGAGCCGGCACACATCGGAGTAGTGCAGTCAGAGGAGGAATGCAGCATTACCAGTGGAGTAGCGCACATTCAGAGGAGGCATGCGGCATTGTCGGCACACAGTGGCGTAGCGCACAGTCAGAGGAGGAATGCAGCATTGCCACGGTGCAGGAGTCGGCACACAGCGGAGTAGTGCAGTCAGAGGAGGAATGCAGCATTGCCACGGTGCAGGAGTCGGCACACAGCAGAGTAGCACAGTCAGAGGAGGAATGCAGCATTGCCACGGTGCAGGAGTCGGCACACAGCGGAGTAGTGCAGTCAGAGGAGGAATGCAGCATTGCCACGGTGCAGGAGTCGGCACACAGCAGAGTAGCGCAGTCAGAGGAGGAATGCAGCATTGCCACGGTGCAGGAGTCGGCACACAGCGGAGTAGCGCAGTCAGAGGAGGAATGCAGCATTGCCACGGTGCAGGAGTCGGCACACAGCGGAGTACTGCAGTCAGAGGAGGAATGCAGCATTGCCAGCAGAGTAGCGCACATTCAGAGGAGGCATGCGGCATTGTCGGCACACAGTGGCGTAGCGCACAGTCAGAGGAGGAATGCAGCATTGCCATGGTGCAGGAGTCGGCACACAGCGGAGTAGCGCACAGTCAGAGGAGGCATGCAGCATTGTCATGGTGCAGGAGCCGGCACACAGCGGAGTAGTGCAGTCAGAGGAGGAATGCAGCATTGCCACGGTGCAGGACCCGGCACACAGCAGAGTAGCGCACAGTCAGAGGAGGCATGCAGCATTGTCGGCACACAGTGGCGTAGCTCACAGTCAGAGGAGGCATGCGGCATTGGCGGCACACAGCGGAATAACGCACAGTCAGAGGAGGCATGCTGCATTTTCGGCACACAGATGAGGCATGCGGCATTGTCGACACACAGCGGAGTAGCGCACAGGTTGAAGTTCTGCCTAGGGTGCAGAGAGGCCTGACCATAATCATAGACAGATTGAGGGAGGATGCAGCCAATACTGTACCCTGGGCCACCTTTGTAAGCCCCCCCCCCCCAGCCAAGGGGCACTGACATCACTAGCTGTCCCTTTTATGAAGCAGCAGAACCAGGCAGTCAGAATGCCTGACAGCAGGACAGTGTGCAGTGCAGGCAGAGACACAGCAGTATCAGGTTTTATGAGCTTACTGATCAGAGGAGAGATAGGAGGGAGGAGAGAGCTGTAAGTGACACAGGGATCCCAGCCTCTCCGTCTGGACATAAATAAACTATTAGTATAAATCCAATAGTCATGATCGCTTTCAAGTTACTATTAAGAATCCATACCCCCCCAACATGTTCCAGAAGGGACAAAATCCTCTCTACCTGGACTTCCTTCTTCAGTTATGATTGCCGTCACCTGTGCTGAAACACCTGTCTTATCAATTAAATAGTTCAACACAGGTGACGCCAATCATATATCAAGAGTGAAGTCCAGGTAGAGAGGATTTGGGTACTTATGAGTTATCCGGGCGTCCGATTTTTAAATCGGGTCGGATCGGGACATCGCATCGCATCGCATGCGACCATCGGATGCGATGCGATGACCCGATTTTTCCATAGGAATCAATGTTAAAATGGACTGAGTCCATTTTAACATGGAATTCAATGGGAAAATCGGGTCCTTTTCATACCCCTACTATCCAAGTGGGCATGGAGTTGGATATAAACCTGTAGCGAGCCACCGAGCCCGAAGCGTGGCGAGCGTAGCGAGCCCCGCGAGGGGACACGGAATACCGTCCCCTCGCGGGGCTCGCTTGGCTCGCCACGCTTCGGGCTCGGTGGCTCGCTACGCTCGCCACAGGTTTATATCCAACTCCATGCCCACTTGGATAGTAGGGGTATGAAAAGGACCCCTTTTTCCCATTGAATTCCATGTTAAAATGGACTCAGTCCATTTTAACATTGATTCCTATGGAAAAATCGGGTCATCGCATCCGATGGTCGGATGCGATGCGATATCGCATCGCATCGCATCTGATTGTATGCCTTAACTTAAGGCATACAATCAAAAAATCGGGAGCCCGGATAACTCACAAGTACCAGGATTTGTCCCTCCTGGATATAGATGGTAGGCGAGTTAAGGCCCATACACACTAGAATATTATCTTTCCAATCTGGCTGGTTGGAATGAAAATCTGAAAATTTCTGGGAACAAAAGCAGACATCTGCATAAAGGCCCATACACACTTGAAGATATTGGCACCAATCCCCCCACCAATTTGTGTCAGCTTGGAAAGATAATTTTCTAGTGTGTATGGGCCTTAAGAGAGCTGCCATTAAAGTGTGAGAGAAGAGGGCCCTGCTCCAAGAAGCTTACAGTCTTGGGCAGTGGTTCCCAACCCTGGTCCTCAAGTTCCACAAACAGTGCACATTTTCCAGGTCAACCATCAAGTCCAGCAGATGTCAAATTGGAATTGTGCCTCTCAAGCAAAGTATAGAGATCGCTCATACTAAACAGTAACATTTACTGAGGACAGCCAGGCAGGAGAGTTGGGGCCTGTGGGAACCATCCACAGCCTGGCAGACAAACCTCTCATTAACAGCTTACTGCCAAATACGCCCTTCACTGGCTACCTGTACAATGGCGAACCGTTTTCAAGATTGGCTTACTCACTTTCAAGGCTCTACATGACCAGGGCCCAAGGTACCTGCAGCAGCTGCTGATCCCTTACTGTCCTACTCTATTACTACGATCCGGTGAAGAAGGACTACTAACAGTACCCAGAATCTCCCTGAATTCATCTGGGGGTCGAGCTTTCAACTTTGTTGCTCCAACTCTATGGAACTCTCTCCCTCGCACAGTGCGAGAAGCCCCCACTGTAGAATCCTTTAAAAATAGACTAAAGACTCGATTTACGCAAGCATTTCACTGATATCTACTGTTAAGCTTGTTTTGTATATTGAGCTGTAAAGACAATGGTAAAGCACTTAGAGTCCTATTGGGAGAAAAGCGCTATATAAATATCATTATTAACTATGTTTAGCAAGATGTGACCACTGGCCATAATACATCTATTACACCCTATACAGACATAGGACACTACACCCCAACATGTCCTGACCGCCGGCCATAATACATCTATTACGCCCTATACAGACATAGGACACTAAACCCCAACATGTCCTGACCACTGGCCATAATACATCTATTACACCCTATACAGACATAGGACATTACACCCCAACATGTCCTGACCACTGGCCATAATACATCTATTACATCCTATACAGACATAGGACACTACACCCCAACATGTCCTGACCGCTGGCCATAATACATCTATTACACCCTATACAGACATAGGACACTGCACCCCCAACATGTCCTGACCACTGGCCGTAATACATCTATTACACCCTATACAGACATAGGACACTACACCCTAACATGTCCTAACCACAGGCCATAATACATCTATTACACCCTATACAGACATAGGACACTACACCCCAACATGTCCTAACCACAGGCCATAATACATCTATTACACCCTATACAGACATAGGACACTACACCCCAACATGTCCTGACGGATTCAGTATTGAATCACGGCGGTCGGGATCCCGGCGTTCAGAATCCCGACAGCCGAAATGCCGACAAGGGGGGGGACGTGGATCGCCCCCCCTTGCGGGCTCGCTGCGCTCGCCACGCAGCGGGCCCGGTGCCTCGCTACGCTCGGCACACTAATTTATTCTCCCTCCAGGGGTGTCGTGGACACCCCAGGAGGGAGAATGTGTCGGCATTTCGGCGGTCGGGATTCCGGCGTCGGGATCCCGACCGCCGGGATTTTAACTGCATCCCGTCCTGACCGCTGGCCATAATACATCTATTACACCCTATACAGACATAGGACACTACACCCCAACATGTCCTGACCGCTGGCCATAATACATCTATTACACCCTATACAGACATAGGACACTACACCCCAACATGTCCTGACCGCTGGCCATAATACATCTATTACACCCTATACAGACATAGGACACTACACCCCAACATGTCCGGACCGCTGGCCATAATACGTCTATTACACCCTATACAGACACAGGACACTACACCCCAACATGTCCTGACCGCTGGCCATAATACATCTATTACACCCTATACAGACATAGGACACTACACCCCAACATGTCCTGACCGCTGGCCATAATACATCTATTACACCCTATATAGACATAGGACACTACACCCCAACATGTCCTGACCGCTGACCATAATACATCTATTACACCGTATACAGACATAGGACACTACACCCCAACATGTCCTGACTGCTGGCCATAATACATCTATTACACCCTATACAGACACAGGACACTACACCCCAACATGTCCCGACCACTGGCCATAATACATCTATTACACCCTATACAGACATAGGACACTACACCCCAACATGTCCTGACCACCGACCATAATACACCTATTACACCCTATACAGACATAGGACACTACACCCCAACATGACCTGACCACAGGCCATAATACATCTTACACCCTATACAGACATAGGACACTACACCCCAACATGTCCTGACCACCGACCATAATACACCTATTACACCCTATACAGACACAGGACACTACACCCCAACATGTCCCGACCACCGACCATAATACACCTATTACACCCTATACAGACATAGGACACTACACCCCAACATGACCTGACCACAGGCCATAATACATCTATTACACCCTATACAGACATAGGACACTACACCCCAACATGTCCTGACCGCTGACCATAATACATCTATTACACCCTATACAGACATAGGACACTACACCCCAACATGTCCTGACCGCTGGCCATAATACATCTATTACACCCTATACAGACACAGGACACTACACCCCAACATGTCCTGACCGCTGGCCATAATACATCTATTACACCCTATACAGACATAGGACACTACACCCCAACATGTCCTGACCGCTGGCCATAATACATCTATTACACCCTATACAGACATAGGACCAATCCCCCCACCAATTTGTGTCAGCTTGGAAAGATAATTTTCTAGTGTGTATGGGCCTTAAGAGAGCTGCCATTAAAGTGTGAGAGAAGAGGGCCCTGCTCCAAGAAGCTTACAGTCTTGGGCAGTGGTTCCCAACCCCGGTCCTCAAGTACCACAAACAGTGCACGTTTTCCAGGTCAACCATCAAGTCCAGCAGATGTCGAATTGGAATTGTGCCTCTCAAGCAAAGTATAGAGATCGCTCATACTAAACAGCAACATTTACTGAGGACAGCCAGGCAGGAGAGTTGGGGCCTGTGGGAACCATCCACAGCCTGGCAGACAAACCTCTCATTAACAGCTTACTGCCAAATACGCCCTTCACTGGCTACCTGTACAATGGCGAACCGTTTTCAAGATTGGCTTACTCACTTTCAAGGCTCTACATGACCAGGGCCCAAGGTACCTGCAGCAGCTGCTGATCCCTTACTGTCCTACTCTATTACTACGATCCGGTGAAGAAGGACTACTAACAGTACCCAGAATCTCCCTGAATTCATCTGGGGGTCGAGCTTTCAACTTTGCTGCTCCAACTCTATGGAACTCTCTCCCTCGCCCAGTGCGAGAAGCCCCCACTGTAGAATCCTTTAAAAATAGACTAAAGACTCGATTTACGCAAGCATTTCACAGATATCTACTGTTAAGCTTGTTTTGTATATTGAGCTGTAAAGACAATGGTAAAGCACTTGGAGTCCTATTGGGAGAAAAGCGCTATATAAATATCATTATTAACTATGTTTAGCAAGATGTGACCACTGGCCATAATACATCTATTACACCCTATACAGACATAGGACACTACACCCCAACATGTCCTGACCGCCGGCCATAATACATCTATTACGCCCTATACAGACATAGGACACTAAACCCCAACATGTCCTGACCACTGGCCATAATACATCTATTACACCCTATACAGACATAGGACATTACACCCCAACATGTCCTGACCACTGGCCATAATACATCTATTACATCCTATACAGACATAGGACACTACACCCCAACATGTCCTGACCGCTGACCATAATACATCTATTACACCGTATACAGACATAGGACACTACACCCCAACATGTCCTGACCGCTGGCCATAATACATCTATTACACCCTATACAGACACAGGACACTACACCCCAACATGTCCCGACCACTGGCCATAATACATCTATTACACCCTATACAGACATAGGACACTACACCCCAACATGTCCTGACCACCGACCATAATACACCTATTACACCCTATACAGACATAGGACACTACACCCCAACATGACCTGACCACAGGCCATAATACATCTATTACACCCTATACAGACATAGGACACTACACCCCAACATGTCCTGACCGCCGACCATAATACACCTATTACACCCTATACAGACACAGGACACTACACCCAACATGTCCTGACCGCTGCCCATAATACATCTATTACACCCTATACAGACACAGGACACTACACCCCAACATGTCCCGACCACTGGCCATAATACATCTATTACACCCTATACAGACATAGGACACTACACCCCAACATGTCCTGACCGCTGCCCATAATACATCTATTACACCCTATACAGACCTAGGAAACTACACCCCCAACATGACCTGACCACTGGCCATAATACATCTATTACACCTATACAGACATAGGACACTACACCCCAACATGTCCTGACCACTGGTCATAATACATCTATTACACCCTATACAGACATAGGACACTGCACCCCCAACATGTCCTGACCACTGGCCATAATACGTCTATTACACCCTATACAGACATAGGACACTACCCCCCAACATGTCCTGACCACTGGCCATAATACATCCATTACACCCTATACAGACATAGGACCCTACACCCCCAACATGTCCTGACCGCTGACCATAATACATCTATTACACCCTATACAGACATAGGACACTACACCCCAACATGTCCTGACCGCTGGCCATAATACATCTATTACACCCTATACAGACATAGGACACTACACCACAACATGTCCTGACCACCGGCCCTAATACATCTATTACACCCTATACAGACATAGGACACTACACCACAACATGTCCTGACCACCGGCCCTTATACATCTATTACACCCTATACAGACATAGGACACTACACCCCAACATGTCCTGACCGCCGGCCATAATACATCTATTACACCCTATACAGACATAGGACACTACCCCCCCAACATGTCCTGACTGCTGGCCATAATACATCTATTACACCCTATACAGACATAGGACACTACACCCCAACATGTCCTGACCGCTGGCCATAATACATCTATTACACCCTATACAGACATAGGACACTACACCACAACATGTCCTGACCACCGGCCCTAATACATCTATTACACCCTATACAGACATAGGACACTACACCCCAACATGTCCTGACCACTGGCCATAATACATCTATTACACCCTATACAGACATAGGACATTACACCCCAACATGTCCTGACCGCTGGCCATAATACATCTATTACACCCTATACAGACATAGGACATTACACCCCAACATGTCCTGACCGCTGGCCATAATACATCTATTACACCCTATACAGACATAGGATACTACACCCCAACATGTCCTGACCGCTGGCCATAATACATCTATTACACCCTAT
Organism: Crinia signifera; assembly: GCF_055691185.1. Lineage (NCBI taxonomy): Eukaryota > Metazoa > Chordata > Amphibia > Anura > Myobatrachidae > Crinia > Crinia signifera. The sequence continues at coordinate 34,540,635 of NC_139223.1, read as the reverse complement.
ACAGACATAGGACACCACACCCCAACATGTCCTGACTGCTGGCCATAATACATCTATTACACCCTATACAGACATAGGACACTACACCCCCAAAATGTCCTGACCACTGGTCATATCTTTTACACCCTATACAGACATAGTAGACTACTCTTCCTGGGCTTGCTCACAGTATCGGACGTACACCTGACCTGTGGCCACATCTTGTGTAGAGCGTATAGGAAAGGGACGTAGAAGATGGACTCACACAACCATTGAGTCACTGCACGCTGTGCTGTGTTAGAGACCTGGAAATGGGCTTTGTGTAAAGGCCGCAGTACTGTATCCCGTGAATATAACTGCTGCACAATGTAACCCTATGGGACTGTGACATATGGATTACTGGCGATAGCCTCAGCTGGGCTGATCACATTACTCAGGACAATCCTATTTATTGACAGCAGCTTCTAGCCACTAATGCATTACATTAGCCAAATGCAAATTCTGCTGACGAGTCTCCATCTATCTGCACAGAGCCCCCCCCCCCTCCCTCCCGCAGAGTGCAGCGTATGTTTGTATACGGACACTATCCTTACAATCCCCCGGACATCTCATCAACAACCTACTAATAGCAGTACCATAAATCCTCTCCCATCTACCAAGGCCGGAAACGTCTGCACCACGTCCTGTGCCATACAAACCCCAGAACGTTATGTTCCAACTTTTCAGATCGATCGCCCTCAACTCAAATGAACGAATTCTGCTCCAGACTTTGCGGAAGAACTGAGTCTTCCCTAAGTTGGGGTCCTGCCCGAGAGGTTGGAAACAGAAAGTAGAAGGTGAGACGGATAAACCAGCCCAGGCCGGATTTGTGCACTCTTCTGCAGCAAAAACGGATTACAAATTAATTGCCGGGAAGGTTTTAATAGGCAACAGGAGCGTAGATGGCTCCATCAGTGTGACCGGAGACCTGGATATCTGTACTGAGCGCAGATCCAGCAGGAAGCCACTATGGTATCTTCTGCAACTAATTAAGACAAAAAAAAACCCATCACCAACCAGCGTAGCCTGGGGACACCGTAAACTTCCATCACGAGACCTAGCAACATGTTTACCAAGCTAATTGGGAAAAGGAGGGGTGACAGGTGTTTGGATAGGTGAGCGAGGGAAGTGCTAAGGCTTCCTCCAGTGTCAGTATTGTTCTGAGCTAATAAATCTCAGTATCGGTCTTATTTCAGTTACATACCTTCAAATTCGGCACACAGAACCAACATATTATATAGGAGGAGAGGTATCAAAGCTTGGAGAAAAACAGACAACCAATCAGCTTGTCATTTTTAACCAGCGCTGCACACCCATCTTTCTTGCTTTTAGTAACCAATCAGCTCCTTTCATTTTTCAAACACAGCCTGTAACACAGTACTTAGGAGCTGATTGGTCGATATTTTATCGCTCGCTGAAGCTTAATACATATACCCCCCCCACAGTGCGGTACAGTAATGACATGGAAATGGGTGCAAAATTTAGGGAGCTTACAATCTCAAGTGAGGATGAGATTTTGGGACCACAGCTATCAATCTGACTACAGAACATCCCCTTCTACATTTAGGGTGGTATTCAATGTGGGGTTCCAATAGTCGGAATCCTGTCCCAATTTCATTCAATTCCAAATTCAATGTTCCGCCTGCCGAAAACGGTCGTGCATTGTCGAGAAACCACCGTGTATTAGACAATCCACGGCCTTAAATAAATAAACCCTAGAGGAGGGGGTCTAGAAAAGACGACACGAAAACGATGAAGAAACTGTACATTTCAGGCCAGGTTATTGAAATGACTTCATGTTTCTACCCACAGAATACAAACGCTTATTAATCACACACAATCTTGGCCAAACAAAATGGTGCACTGCATCATTATGGGAAAGTTTCAGCAACAGAATGATCAGGACTACCGTCAAGTATAGAGAACCAGAGCTCATTCTCAGCCAATCCGGGCCATCCTGTAACCCGGTACACACAATGACATTACCAGCTAGCCGCACACACACACTCACAGTAGCACTCCACCGGCCTCTCCAGACCGGCAGCCGAAACACTTATCGAACCTTATCCATGTCATTGTATATCCCCAACGAGGATTAGGAGACATTGAGTCATAACACTACATTCAGATTGTGGGGTTAGAAGTGGGGTTTGTGAATGGTCTTACGTAAAGCCGTCTTCTCCAACTTCCCACCATGGTCAGAGTGGACTTGTTGTTTAGTTGTTCAAAACAATCCGCGGCCCAACTGTTCCGGTAGCCAAAAACATCCTTCCGGGGGCTTAAAAATATCCACTGGAAAATCTAAGATGTTCTACATGAACATAGATGCTACCCGAATAAAAAAAAATAAACCTACTCCCGCACTTCATAGATTGCAAGCTCTTTGAGCAAGACACGGCGTTAAACCAGAATATATATTTTTGTGTGCATAGGTGCAAAGTATACGTACTGCATATGGAATACACACACGCTATTTGTTTCTGCATTTGGTAGTAATAGTAGGATCAAACAATAGCATTGTGACAACATCCCCCCACCCCTTATTGTTCCAGCTTACACATAATAGCCCCCTGCGTCTGTCCGGACATGCATGAATTCTAACAGACATTAACCACTTGCTTGCCAGAGCCTGAGCACCGCAAAGCCACAATCTCCCCGAGCAATCGGAACTGGCTGGAAGAAGGAGAATTCTTCTTACCTTGATGTCATGAAGATGTCCTAACAGGAGAGAGAACCACGGGCAGATACAAGATGAGTCCTCTGCAGGAGAGAGAGAGAGAGCAGTTGGGGGGTATCCCGCAGCCTCACCAAAAACTCAGTGGCCTTTAAACAGATGGAATCCTGCTAAATCTGCCCAAGATCCAGGATGTAATCTGTTAATGTACCAGCAATCCAGCTGCTGCAGGGAGAGAGAGAGGATTAATGAGTGATGGCCCTTTTTTTTTTCTGGGGATGGGTTAAGAGCTGGCCCAGTGATAAGGCTTTATAGAGGGAGCTGCTGGATGCCTGTCTTCTCGGAAGCACTTACAATACTCCCTGCATTAAGGAGCAGGTTTTGTTGAAGGATCGAGGGGGAAAAAAAACACACACACACACACATATACAGAGAGAGAAAGAGAAAGAGAGAGAGAGAGAGAGAGAGGGGAGGCAGCTGATGGGAGTCATTAGTTCCCCGGTGTATTTTTACCATTTTATTGCTGCCTGGTGCTAATGACATGCGATGTTCGGCTACCATAGATACCCGTCTTTGGGATTATGCCTTAATTGCTTCCCCCAGGAACACAATTGCACCGGCCCAGGCGTGCGTGTGTGTGTTTTTAGGAGACAGCAGTTGACACCCAGCAGAGACAAAGCGGCTCCTTTGCTCCTTATAGCTGCACTGTGTTTAGTCTTGGAGTTGGGTGACTATATACAAACCAGGGCGCGGGCAGGAGGCCGCGGTGACTCAGCGCAGCAGAATACTCCACATTTTTGGAGATTCTAGGGGGGGGGAATTTACTAATATGGGAGTGCTATTTTACATGGGATGTTGCTATAGGCAACCAAGCAGAATCTACTTATTTATTTAGCACATCCTACAGCAGCCATGTCCACACTATGGCCCTCCAGCTGTTGTGAAACTACAAGTCCCATCATGCCTTGCCCCAGTTTTGCTATTAGGGAATGCTAAAACTATGGCAAGGCATGCTGGGATGTGTAGTTTCAGCTGGAGGGCCACAGTTTGGACATGCCTGTTCTAGACGATAATGGTATCTGATTGGTTGCCCTAGCAACCTCTTATCTGAAATAGAACTCCCATCCTAGAAAATGTACCCATAGGTATTATCAAAGATGTTCTTTATATAGCGCGCGCGCGCGCACACACACACACACACACACACATATATATATTGTGCTATGTTTATAAAGAGGGTATTTCAGTTAGTCCCAGCCCTGATGGAGCTTACAATCTACAATCCTTACCACATGGACATAGGCTGGGGTTCATTTGGTTTTAGTTAGATGCCAAGTAACTGGTATGTTTTTGGCATGGAGAGAGAGTACAAACTCCACACAGTTAGGGCCTTGTCAGGAATTGAACTCAGGACCTCAGGGATGTGAGCCGGCAATGCCAATCACCAGATTCCGATATATCTTATGTTCTCTAGGTCCGACGCCGTGATCCGATCCGATGCGCGCGGGACCGCGCATCAGATCAGATGTCAAACACATGCGATTTTGGGCCGATTTCACCCGATTTATCGGCCCAAAGGGCCGAAATCGGCCGAAAATCGCTTAGTGTATGGGGGCCTTAACACAGACAGGGCTCACATATAGATCACTGAGCGTCCTTGCTCCAGCACAGTAGCATGAATGCACACAATGTGTAATTATAGGAAAGGGAAATAGAGAGGTAATCTGGTCGGTGTGCTCAGTGGGGGGGGCTCAGCGGGGGGGTGGGGGGGTGCTCAGCGGGGGGTGGAACGGCAGGACAGATGACAGAAGGTACAAAGATAACCTATTCCACAGAATTCTGGGGACTGGTGGCCACAAGCAGGTAACATGGCAGAGCCCCAAAGCTCACAGGCCATGGAAGTTTCATCACACACGTATCATGTTGGACCATTCCGCAGCATTCATTGAAGTCTGTATGGAGCTATCACCGATTGTGATCATTTTGTTGGTAGGAATCACCAAATTGAGGATTTGTGCAATCCCCGAGCCAGGCATCAGCAGCAAGGAGAATTGTCCAGATACCTGCCTGGTGTATGGGGCCCAAAGGAGAACACCAAATGTTATTTACTTATATAGCCCCAACAACGTACACAATGATGTACAGAGAATGCTCAATCAGATTGTTTTCTACAGTCTCGGGGTGGAAACAAAAACATGGTTCCTTACCTATATATTTATGAGCTTGCGAGTATAACAGACATGTATCACCTTGCAATAAATTACAGTCTGAGCTCTCATGGGCTGTTCTCTGTGTACTGGACTAAAGGCCCATACACAATGGGCGACTACGCCCAGCGTGTATGGACAGCGATGATCGCTATCATCACTAGGGGGAAAGCCGCTCAGTGTATACACAGAGAGCTGCTTTCCCCCTGCCGACAGAGGGGAGAGGACGGCTTGGCATAGCGCAGAGCTATGCCAAGCTGTCCTCAAAGCCGCCCATCTGCTGGTAGGGATCCGGACTGATCATAGACTGACTCATATGGTCGACCACTAATGGTCGACAGGGTCTAAAGGTTGACAGGGTTTAAAGGTAGACACACAATAGGTCGATATTAAAAAGGTCAACATGTATTTTTTTTAGACAGCCATATGGTCGACAGGTTTTAAAGGTCAACACACAATAGGTTGACAGGGTTTACAAGGTCGACAGGCAACATATAAAAGGTTGACATGCATTTTTTTTTTCAAAATTTTCAGCCGACATGTGCCGACAGGCGGTATTTCATGGCCTACCATCCGCATGGGCATTGAGGGAGAATAAAATAGTGTGCCGAGCGCAGCGAGCCTTGCAAGGGGACGTGGCACACTTAGACAGTGTCCATGTCGACCTATGTGGACAGACACCCTAAAAACTCATGTTGACCTTTTTCCATGTCGACCTTTAGACCATGGCGACCTTTTACAGGTCAGCCATATAACCATGTCGACCTTTTACCTGTCACCCTTTAGACTGTCTATCATGACTGTCTATGATGCATACCATAACCCTGCTGGTATTACCTGCAGATGACCGGGTTTCCCGGCGATGATGCGGAAGCGCGCAGCAGCACTCATCACCGGGCCATACACATACACTGCTGTTTTGAACGACTTTCAGCTTAAAGTCGCCCAGTGTGTATGGGCCTTAAAACTTGTGGGGAAGAGAGATTTTCGTTTTTTGTTGAAACAATGTTGCATTACCCCCAAGTTATCCCTCCCGCTACAGATACACAAAGTTGAAATGGTTTTCAAACAAGACAGACAAGTAATGTACCGGTGTTGTCATCAGAATGGGAGAACGTCCCTCAACAGGTTCAATCGGACAACAACATTCAGTGTTCTGTGTTAACATAAAAAATTAAAAAAAGCTAAAAATAATAATCTAAATACATATTTTCATATTTTTTTTACATCTCTTAACATTGATTCCAGCTAAGCAGAGTGGACTTAGATTTCCTGCATAAGCTGATTACTGAACGGTTTTGTTTTTTTCCGTACCCAAAATATTAGTGACATCTGCTGATCCAGTGAAATCTGAAGACCAGACTCTACCCCCCCCTCCCCCACACCAACGACCCCTCCCCCCACCTACACCCAAACGGTCCTATACAATAAAATATCACAGTGACCAGACAACTGCTGATTTTTACATTTCTTCAAATATGACTCAATATTCCCAGAGCATTTCTTTGAAAGCTGCTTCGATCATCTTGCATCCAAGTGCTGGGGGAATCTGGGCCCCATTCGGCGTATATAATATACATAAATCCGTGTAATTTATGAACTAGTCCTGTTTAGAAAGAACACGACTGTCACCTTCTGTGTTCCGTTTACTACAGAATAAGCCGCTTCCTGTGTTGGCTCATTTTCCCCACTATTTGTGTTACAGAGACTTTCCAGCATAAACCATTCACCTTTCCCACTATTAATTACATCTTACATTTGCTGCGTTTTGGGATCGGTGAGCCAGGGGAAGTTTGGGTTTGGATGTACGTTAACCTTTCTGTAGGTTACAAGCTCTTCTTTTGCGGACTTTATACTTAGACAACTTAGCCTGAGCCACTGTTTCTAGGCAGAAATTGCCATCTTAAGTATTTATAATACTTTAATACTAAGGCAAGCGGTAGATCCCAAACGCACTTTGCCCATACGTCAGTCAAATGGACTAAACGCAGCGCAACCTAAACAGTAAAGGTGTGTACACACGGTTCAAGAAGGGGACAGCCGATATCGATATATCGCCGACTGCCAGGGAGGGAGGGACCAAGGGGGAGCGGCATGGCCCTCAATATGAGATAGTAGAAATAGACACTGCTGCACAGTCAATTTCTACTTTCCATTCCAAAGCTGGAGGCCGCGCATCGTGATCAGATGCGGCTAAACACAGGGCGATTTGAACCAACTTGCTATTGTTTATGACTATCTAGTCAAAATTGATAACAAAATCACACCGTGTGTTAGAGATGGGCAAAACAGGTCACCAACGAGAGCTGGGGTCCATCAGATCAGCCAGTGAAAAGATCCGTATCTTTTAGGCGGGTCAACTGTTCACTTTGAAAAAAGGGATAATTTGTTAATAACGAAGCGTACTTTGTCTTACAATCATTTATTCCCATTATTTTTTACTTAAAAAAAAAAACATTGAGCTGAACAAATAAGAACATACATAACCGAGTAAAACACTGATCGATGGCTGGGTGCAGAATCGCCATCGATGGCAACCATTGATGGTGTCTGCACCAATGGCCGTCCCTAGCAGCAGCAGCCTTATTATTCTTTATTTTACTTGCAGTAGCAGCACTGAGCTCAGTCTCCGGAGTCAGTACATCTCAGCTGCCACAGGTGGCAGTGCTGAGATCAGGAAAATGCATTGTAATTAAAAACGAAACTGAAAGTAAAAGAACGACGGATCACCTTTTTGGGATCAGCGGCTCACTCGTTCTTTCATGGGATCCGTTCAAAAGATTTGCTTCGTTCGCGAACGACCCATCTCTACCGTGTGTACACCGCTTAAGTTCCCAATGACACCTTCCCTCCAAATTTTGGACCCGTGATTTCTCAGAAACTAAAATACACGTGGCCACACTGCCACCTAGTCGTTAAGTCCTGGTGCGGAGCTGGACCGGTCTTCTGCTATTGCACAGGTATAAAGGTGGTCATGCACTGCTGTGATGTCTCAGAGCAGTGTACAGCCAGCTGGTACACCGTGAGCTTCCTGGGAAGGCCTGGTCGGCAGGGACGCATGCGATCCATTACAAGTTTACCCACCCGCCGCCGGGAGGTCTGTGGTTGGTTGGTCAGACATCCAGCAGGTCCGATGCCCAATTAAAAAAAAAAAAAAAAGTGTACTTGTTTCCTAGCAGGGCGCCCAGTTTTCTTATGTACGGGGACGTAGTGAAATCGCATCGCATTACGTTATAGTAGCATGCGATGCGATTTTCCCGTTCCCGCTCCCTGTCATTCCCACCCCGTCAGATCCTCTCAGAAATCACTGTGAGGTGATATTCTGTCAGGAGAAGAAGCATCACTCAGAGCTGATGGTGATTTATTAAGATTATTGAGAAAGTTATTGCAATGATTGAGATGGCTGCATCGATGACAGTGTTCACGCTGCCTCAGACGGAGGAGGTGATCGCGTTTTTTTCAAGGGCACGATCTGCTTCCGGTGGTGCAGAATTGCGCGAATGTGCACGTAATGCGCCTTTCTTTAAAGGGAAGAAAGTTTCCAGGGAAAAGTTCCAAGGAAATTTCAGGCGCTTGACAGGAGTTGTATTTCTTTAGATTAGCTGCTGCTCAACAGGGGGGATAGTCAGTCCCCACGGAAAAGAACAAAACACCAATCACGCGCTGGGCATGAGAGCAGCACTAAGAGAGAAAATTAACACAAATGTTTGGTACAATGTATAAACTTTTACTACATACAATCAATCAATCACATACATAAAAACAATTAATGACTGACAATGATCAAAGGGTTCTTCACATCACAGGAACAAGATCTCAATGTGGATAAAGCCCAGTTGGGGTATGGTGATAGGGAAACGGGGAGTCGCAGGTAAGTGCACTTTACCAATTAGTTGGAGGTTCTTGTTGTCCAATGGTTTCCACTTATCTGGTAGTGAAATCCTCACTTGAGTACAATTGAGTACGGAACTTGATCAGCCGTTGGAGGAGGAAGGCTTCTGCTTATGTTAGTCACCCCTCGTTTATGTGATCTTGGGTGGGAGTTGAACACCAAAGGGGTCCAAGGAGCGGTGTCCGCCAATACTCTCCAGAAGCAGGTGGAATGGTGGTATCTGGTCACATGGACAATGTCCTCCAATTGATGGCTAGCTGGAACTTTGCCACTAGGGATTTAGGAGAAGCAGTATCCACCAAACACAATGTGGGGAGGAAATCTGGGGGGGGGGGGGGGGGGGGGGGCAGAGTGGAACCGTGGGTGGTAGTACACCTGGAGCAAATTGGTCCAAATGGAGGAAAAGGGTCCACAACGGACGTGAAGAACAGGCAGTCCACCTGACGCGTTTCACTGCCAACTGCAGCTTTTATATAACTGCTGCAGATCATCTATTCGTGTGCACAGGAGCTCACCTCTATTGAGTATTGCAGCCAGCAGAGCTGAACAGTTCTAAAAAAAACGGCGGTCCTCTATAACTGCTGGATGCGGGAGGCGTGCACAATGGATATTATTGGCGCAGCCCCAGCGGAGGATCGGTGGACCTGGCCATATTGTGGAGGTAGACGAGACGCTGTTTGTGAAGCCGAAAAACAACGCAGGTCGCATTTTACCACCGCAGTGGATTTTCGGTGGGATATGTTGGGAGACTGGACATTGCTTCCTACAAATGGTGCCCAGGCGTGATTTTATATACTGTGGCGAGCGCATCGAGCCAGAAGCGTGGCGAGCCCCGCGAGGGGCCGTGGATTACTTTCCATGTATTCCGCCACACTATATAAAATCAACTCCATGCTGACGTAGATAGTGGGGGTATGAAAAGGTCGTAGGACGCGTTCCGCCGCCGCTCGCCACGCTTCGGGATGGGGTGGATACTGGAGGTGACGCTAAACAATGGCATAGGTGCTTTCAATTGTAAGCACCCATCACATCTCATCACTTCCCATAGTAAGCACCCATCACATCTCATCGCATGGGTGCTTCTACTATTAAATATCGCACCGCACCTGGTGCCCTGCGATCGCATGCGATATTTCATTGTATAAGCACTCCTGTGCACTTCATATGGACATCCGACACACGGCACTATACACGCTGCGCGATACGATTTCACTACGGAGAATAGCCCAGTACACTAAATGCGTACTGGGCACCCTGCTAGGAAACAAGTACCAAAAATTGTTGTTAAATTTGAATAAAACTACTTTGAAAAGCTGCAGCTTGAATGCGAGAATCAGAAATGGAGTGAGTGCTAAAGTCCTCAACTCTTTGCCCTTCATCGCAGGGAACCCAAAGGTTCTCCCGGTAGTGTTAGCGTTGCTACCCGGTACACTTTATAACACTGCACTTTCAGCCACATGGTCTGGCAATCAGCTGTCTTTGAGCCTATTTCATGCGAGTACGCTATGGGCGATGTTCAAGCAAGTGAACGGTGATCAGCAAACTGCCAGTGTGCTGTGATTGCAATGCACATGCATCAGGTTGCCGCTGCGATCCCACTAGCAGTGAGGAGTTTTATAAGGCTGACAGGAGGTTTTTCCATATTTTTTGGGGTACCGATGTCGAACCTCCAATCAGAGCACGTGTACCTCGGATTACTGTACTGCTGCACTCGCTGTGCAACGGGCCAGGTGCACTTTACCCTTCCCATTCGGAGTTGGTGTGGATGATATAGTATGAAAAAGTTTTAAAATAATTAAAAATTCTAAAAACACGTGCCGACAGTACTTATCTGTCAGCCATCCGGATAACTCCTTTTTTAAATTTATAACAACTGTATGACAACAACTGTATGATAAAAAAAAACCTTATGATTTCTTGCAGATGTTCCATTCTTAGCTGTCCACCGGTGACATAAAAGCCAAACTAGTGACATATTTTGAAGTCCTACTGGTAACCAACAGAAATGGAAGGGAAGATAGCATGGCAAATGGTGTATGGGGACAATTGGGCAAAGACAACCCAAGCCCCTGTAACTCTATGGAACTCTCTTCCTCGCACAGTGCGAGGAGCCCCCACTGTAAAGTCCTTTAAAAATAGTCTAAAGACGTATCTATTTACTCAAGCATTTCACTGACATCTACTGTTAAGCTTGTTTTGTATTTTCAGCTGTAAAGACAATGGTGAAGCACTTTAAATCCTATTGGGAGAAAAGCGCTATATAAATATCATTATTATTACTGTACTGTCTTTTTGCAGATTGTATACAGTATCTGTGATCTTTGGGTTCTTTTGCCTCTCTATTTTAAATGTGAAAGAGAAACCAGAACAAAACCCTCAAAAACATTGGTTCTAAACTTTATTCATATTGATCTAAACCGTATACAAATATCTCAGCTATGTACAATAAAAATGCAAAAAACAACAACGCCACAGCGGCAGGCAGTGTGTGTAAAGGAGTAACATAAACATACAGGAAAGACACAAATGCCGAAGACTTCTATTGTGAGACCGCTAGTGTGCACATTTCCTTCCCAGCCCGGACAGCCATTCTGTGAGGCTAGCCAATAACTATGAAATCGCAGGCTGATCAGCTTCCTCGGAATCAATGATGAGGTATGAGGTGCCTCAGTGATGCCAACAACAACATCAACAGGCTGAGTATTACTTGCGCTCACACAACGGCTACTTCCACTGCTGAGAGGACCGGTCCAGTTAAGTGCTGGTTATCTATACACAGGCAATTTGTGTGGCTTTACAAGGCCAATTTGTTTAGTGGACAATAGGAGTAGGGTAGCGTGGTGTCTGAACTAATCCCCCCAACGTTTATGATATGATCAATTGAAACCATTTTTAGTCTCTTTCCAAAACGTGAAATGCAGGAATATACACAAGGCCAGAATTGAGTGTGATGTCATTTATTGTTGGACATGAAGGAGTCCGGCTGTCTGCTTGTAACTATATTGGTGTCTACCCCCCTCACCCTCTTATACCCCCTCAGTAACCACTATGTCCCAATGCTAGTATGAGGATATCCAGGAGTTATTAAATCCCAAGGTCTTAGTGATCCAAGTGATTGCAAGCTCTGCTGATCCCAATTTGTCCACCACACCTGAATGGGTGGCCGGGCATTTAGCAGAAGCGGAGCACGGACAATGTGCTGGGAGAGGGGCTGCCAGGTAGTGGTTTCGGCATCCTGCTATCGAAGGCCTCTGGGATATTAAGGTGCTCTTGTTTAGGGAGCCCCCCCACAAGGTCTATTACCATGTGATCACCATAGACCATGAAAACTGAATTTAGAAATGATACAATTCTAGAAAGTTGTCATTATTTAGAAGAATCTTGCAGGATTCTCAAATTCTGGGGGGGCTAATACGTACATGGCGGAAAGTCTGGCCAGGGAAATCTGGTTGGGGGAACTGCATCTGCAGATCACACGAATCTAACAAACTCATGTGTAACCGCATCAGTCTCATAGAGATGACATGCAATCTGGTTGGGTTCCAGCTCTCACCGCAGCTCTGTTAAATGAGCCATGATACTAGTTATGTATTTTGTTTAGAACAGGCAAACAGCCTGGCACATTACAAAACAGTACCCTAATTCCAAAGCCACCTGCTCAACATTGCCACGTGCCAGCTATTGGGTTCTGTGTTTGCCAAAGAGACACTTACATAAATTAAAGTTGCACATTTATCGGGCTTGTGCGCTGATGAATTATGCATATTAATCCCTGCTGCCCAGATAAGACCACATATCAAACAAATTCCAGGCAGCTTCAAAAACATAAAAAGGAATTGTCCCGGACCATTCGCTTCCTGAAATCCAGACGATGAAATGATGTTGATTAAAGGTTTGATTTTTATGGGAACCCAAAACAAAACGTAACAGGAAGTTAGTCAGGGAAGTCTGTTCACAAATAAAAAGGCACGAAGGGTTCGTGTAGTGTGCAAATGTCACATAAAAACTCAGTCTGCTCGCAAACCGCACTTGTCTGCCGTCAGAATGTATTGTCAGATATCAGCAATACCGGAACCAGCCACAGGAGGTCAATCAGAGACTTTTATTTAGGTCAAAGTTCTGATTTTCTCAATCATTTTCTCCTGTTCTATGACATTGATGAAATAAGTGACCCCGCTGCCCAGCACCTGCAAAAAAAAATAATAATAATGTAATTGTCTACATAGTACAACAAGCCAGGATGTATATTACTTTTAGCAAGCTTCTAACAAGAGGTGTAATGGTTAGCACTACTGCCTCACAGCGCTGTGGTCATGGGTTCAATTCCCACCATGGCCCTAACTGTGCTGTGTTTGTATGTTCTCTCCGTACTTGCATGGGTTTCCTCCGGGTACTCCAGTTTCCCCTCACAATCCAAAAATATACTGGTAGGTTAATTGGCTCCAAACAAAATTAACCCTAGAATGTCTGTGTGTGTGTGTACATGTGGTAGGGAATATAGATTGTAAGCTCCACTGGGGCAGGGACTGATGTGAATGTTCTAATATTCTCTGTAAAGCGCTGCGGAATATGTGTGCGCTATATAAGAAGTGTACAAAGTGAGACTCGGAGATCCCCCCACAAGTCCGGAAGAGGACACAAAGGTAAGATAGGGAGAGCTTAGCTTACCGAAAACCTCATAAAAAAAACGGACTTTGCATACCCTCAATAAATATCCAAAAAAGAGCTGAGGGTTACCCAGAGTCCGGTACTGGCTAATGAACACATGTGGTGTAGTGATATGTACTTACAGCGTTCTTCAAGTGATTGCCAACAGTGCAAGTCCATGGAAACCTAGGAACAAAATACCGGGTAATTATTGGTTCCATACTTTGATCAGACAACACGATTGGACATTATTAACAAGTAATCCTTACAGGATAGAGAGGAATCGCGCACTCCAGTTGGGATCCGGTTGGTTGGGAAGGGAAAGTGGACCAGGATAGGGGAGTGTGATATTTGCACGAGGGACTGGTGAATGTGTCAGTGATGGTGTTGTATGTGAGTAATGTCGTCATGACACTGACACACACACACACACCCACCATCAGACACATTCACCAGACTCACATGCAATTCCTCCCTATATGTTACGTTCAAAGGGGTTTTCGGATGAACCCCAGAATTACCTATTCTCACCCACAGCTCTCATCCCAATACCCCCAACCCCGTACCCTGAATACTGTTAGAGCATAATACACAACAATCTAAAATATTCAAGTAATCCTTAAATATGACCGGCTATTCAGCTGTACTAAAGGCTTGATAAAGGCAAGGTGTGTACCTGTATACAGTGCCATTCTCTACCCTGGACACATGGTGGCGCTATGGAGGTTTCCTAGCCTCTAACAGTGTAATAACACATGAAATGTGGATTACCAGCTACTATGGGCAGAATGTAATGCTGAACCCGGGCGGTATTACATTCCGCCTGATACTGGAGAACAGTATGCCCTGACATCTATAGCAGTTGACCATATGTCCCCACCAATTAATGTGATTTAAGTGCCTATACCAGAGTTGCACCGTGCCATCTGCTTACCTTACATACAGGGACCACTCTAGAAGCATAGAACTTTTAAGCTTTCCACCAAGTGCCCAAATCCTAATTCCCACTCACCTGGAAATGTTTCGGTGGAGAATATCGATCATGTGGATCCCGACGGACCGGACTTCCACAGTCTTGTTCAGCAAGAACACAGGAATGAGATGTGATAAATATTCGGGTCCCCGGTTTTGAAACCTGTCAAACAGAAATGGGTCACAATAGAGGAATGACAGAATGAGAGAATTTGGACGAGGAATATCAGGTAGTCCCACGTGACCCAACTTCCTATGTGCGGCTCTCTCCTCCGCTGTGACCGCTGCCCATCTGAAGCCTTCACAAAAGCTTAGAATACAATGCGATAGTGCTGTACAGTTTATGTGCTCAAAGTAAAATCTCCCGGTTAGGACAATTGGACGTCTTGGAAAGGGCGGGAAAACCGTCGCGGCCCCTCCTATCTCTGCTAATGCATTAATGGAGCTAAATGCGGCTTCCGCAGAGATAGAACTTAGGTCTACAGACTGCTTCCCGATGGTTAGGGCCCATCAGTGCAAGAGACAGATTCTCTGGCCCGTGTGGTAACGTGGGCGGAGCGGTTGTCCACTTATCACACTCCTAACAACCTAGGCTGGATTACTTTGACAAACACAGAGGAGGCGTTGTTAGGTATACCTTGTTCTATAGGCCCTCCACTGTATGGATCTGGTTCTCCAAGGACGCTCAGTGCAATATGCAGCTCTACTCTCGCTTATACTAACAATCTCATACAAAAAAGGGTAATGGCTGAACGCTCATCTAGAATACATCAGTATATTACCCAGAAACCACCTGTGGCCAATGTTCCCTCTAATTTTACGAAGGCTGTGTGCGGCAAAAGATTTTGGCTGTGCAACTTTGGAAGGAAATTTTTATTTTTGTGCGCCACTTCTATATATAACTGGAAAACGACGTGATATTAAACATTCAAAACATTTAAACATTCAAAACACAGCACATGATGTAGTTATTGGGTGAAACACCCATTAACTGAGTCCACAACTGCAAAAAGGGGACCACTGCTGCTTTGTGCGCTCTGTTGTAATGTCTGTGCGCATGCTTGGCGAGTTGTGTGCGCGCGCACACGCGCACAGCTTAGAGGGAACACTGCCTGTGGCCCCCTCACAAACACTGCAGGCACAAAAACAAACTTACACTTCTACCACAAACGGCTCTCCCTCGCTCAGCTCATGGTTAAGATTGGCCACAAAGCCAAGTAACAGGGCGTGCATGAAACTGATCCCCTCCATCAGAAGAGACAGGGCCCAGTGGTTAAACTGTTGGGGGACACAAAACATGTGGTTAGGACAAGGCGGGTTCATTTATAAGATTATTAGCCTAAACTATTTTCAATTTTACAAAAAAAAAAGAATACATTTAAGTTGAGCATAATCTTACCCCAAATGACAACACGAGTTCCAGCATGCCGCGCAGCGGAGGAAGGGAAGACATCATAAACCGGCACACCGCTTGAATGACGAGGATTAGCTCGGCCTGATACCAAGTGGCTGGCTAGAACAATGGAAAGAGGTACGTCATATGTATGGCACGGGGAAACGGGAAATTGATCCGAAAAACATTTCACAACTAACAGTGTGGAAACGTATCAGAAGAACAAAAGTCATTAGTTCATAAACGAGTTAGCGAAAGGTGACCTAGAACATCATTAAGGCTCCTGATGGTCACACTGAACAGTGGAGTTTCCAAAACTTGGGAGAGATGGCTTCTGGGGTTGCAGCGGTTGGGCAATACACTTTTCTGCAACACATGAGGTTTGTTCCTTCTTATTTATCTTTGCCTCTACTGTGACATTAAACATATATCAAAGGGATTTATGGTCTGTTACAGGACCGCCAGGTACTATTACTGTAAGGTTCTGTACACAGGTGCACAGCCCCACTGTAGAGGGTGACTGGCCTACAGAGAGGGATCACGATTCCCATGGAGAGAGGCAGTCGGTACTCAAACAGGCATTGCAAGGGGTCGGGTATGGAAGGCCAGCTGACTGTAGACATGCTAAGGATCACAACACCTTGTAGGAATGTATCCTATCCCTCCCTCCTACCTGCATTCCAACCCTAACTCTACCCAATTAACCGCTTTGGATGCAGGAGCCCATTTGGCAGATCCAGTGCTCCCTCCCCCCCTCGTTGCTCCAAACAAAACCTTTCTCATCGGTCACCCCTGGTCCCTGCTCGGGCCACTCGAGTGCACAAACCCCAAAGCTCTCCAGAGCCTTCCCCAAGTGGCCCTCAACTGTACTAAGTGGCTGTAAAACACCGCCAAAGCCAGCAGCAGAAAACCAGCGGCTGCAGCTTGAGTGGTGAATATTTCTGGGGTGGACAAACCTGCCCTGCCCCAGGAAAACCCACCACTAAAGGGGTTAATCCCCCCCCCCCCTCCCCCGCATACTTACGCTCAGGATGCAGACAGTCAAGATTCCGGTGTCGGCATTGTGAGCGGTGTTGGGATTCCTCTGTCGGTATGTCGACTGATGGCAATCCAAGCACCATAATGCCAACTGCATCATATCACCAGGGGCAGACATGCCTTACTGTCCAGCATCCCTGATCACTCTGTGTACACACCCCAGGGATCTCTTATCCCTAGAGACCATTGAGAAGGGTGACACCCCATCTGACAGCACATACATACAAGGTTACCAGGAAGCAGACAAGAGACATAAGGAAACATACTCTATAGAAAGGATCAGGCAAGTGCACATTGGTGCTCTTGTGCAGCTCATCCAGGATGGAGCAGGACACATCCATCACCATCTAGGAGAAGCAGAAACATCATTAGTGGGGATCAATAGGGGGTGTCAGCTGCATCATATGGAGATACACTCTGTCAATGACACGTATCTCCCCCCCCCCCCACTCCTGGGCTTGTGCCAAACTGCAAGGAACGCCGTACAAACACAGGTTCCATGCACATCTAGAACCAGGCTCGACCACCACTACACCAGGGCCATTTAACCTGCGCTGTCAGATGGTCTTAGCAATAAAGGGCTGCACTGTGGGAAATGATACATGCGATCCTCTATACGACTGTATCCCACTACGTACCTCAGTTGTTTAACCCTGTCAGCACTCCCTATAACACCGGCGCTGTAACATTGTGCGCATTAAATATGGCAACAAATCCCTAGTTTTGTAGAGGAAGATACTTTTCATGCAGGCGTTACTAACAATAAAACGTATGGAGAGGTCTGATAAAGTTCATTTAGTATAACAGTATGATCAAATTTCCCCCAAAATTGGAAAAAAAAATTACACAAATGTAATTCAAGGGTTGGCAATAAGCTTTTGGTTAGCTCTATAACATTGCCATGGTCAGAGGAAGAGTATCTTTTTGGTGCCAGAGCTTTATCCCCCCTGCTCCTATGTTTCAGACGGAGTTTACAGTTAAGCCAAAAAACAGTAAAAGGTTAAAAAAAAGTTGCGTCAATACCGGACATATGCCATAACAACTGGCTGCGTGATAACTTCAACATCTGGAGCGAGCAGTGCAATAAGGCCATATTTACTATCAGGACGTACCCGCTGCAGACGTAGCTCGGGTTCAAACAGGTTGAGAGGTATCAGCTTCCCTTCTTTGGATAGCTCGTCATTTGTGCACCAGATTCGGATTAGAGTGCTCCAACATTTTGGCTGAAATGTAGAAACCAAAAACATTATAAAGCCAACGACGCATAAACGGGCTGCAAAACGTTACATTTACCCATTATTTTACAGGGGCATTTGGCTGAACTCTGAACTTCTAATCTGATCCAATCTACATCTCCGAGTACCTTCAGTATTACGTGGACGGGACAAGTGCTATCTGTAGCCAATCAGAGTGATCACCATTTAAGTTTAAATCCCATTAAACTGCCACCCTCACCATTATACCATCCTGCCATGCTGCACCACTTCTGCAATCCAGCTGCTCAACAACCAGGAGACACGGGCCCCATATTGCATGACAAAGAAATCTTATTTGCCAACATCTCTTTATTGATCCGGGTGTGGATCAGTTGGTCACCAGCAAGTTGTTAGACATTGATTAGGTGGACACCATTAGGTCGACATGAGTCTAGGTCGACAGGGTCATTAGGTCGACAGTCAAAAGGTCAACATGGGGTGTTTAAGTGTTTTTTTTCCCCGAATGTCGACATGGGCACAGGTTATAGTGCACCGCATCCCCTCATATGGCTCGCAATGCTTCGGGCTCGATGCCTCACTACGCTCGGGACACTATTTTATTCTCCCACCACGCCCTAGTGGATGGTAGGGCATGAAATACTGCCTGTCGGCACACGTCGCCTCAAAAAACTGTGAAAAACCCCATGGTGACCTTTTGACTGCCGACCTAACCCATGTAGATCTAATGACCCTGTCGACCTAACCCAGGACAGGCCAACCTGTAGCTCTCCAGATGTTGTGAAACTACAAATCCCAGCATGCCTTGCCACAGTTTTAACACTCCCTTATAGCAAAACTATGGCAAGGCATGATGGGATTTGTAGTTTGACATCTGGAGAGCCACAGGTTGGCCAGACCTGACCTAACCCACGTCGACCGCCCTGCATGTCTACCTAAATGCATGTTGACTAATGGTATCGACCTAATGACTGCCTAACAACTTGCTGGTGACCCAATGACCGTATCCCATTGATCCATAAGCATTAGAGATCTAATTGACCAGGATAGTACAAAGAAATGCTACTCTACGAGGACGGACCAGTCTGCAACACATATAAAGGAAAAGAGGACATTTTTTTTCTACTGATCATAAAATCAATTCCCGAATCCATGTGAGGGACACTGCAGACAGTGGGTTTAGAAGCAATGTGGATGATTACGCACTAATTACGGTCGAATTAGTGGTTTTGTCGAGACCTTCTTTTTTTGCAACAGAAAAAGTAGTTTTATTTCTTTCGCCTATTCATTCTTCTGTTTTTCTGACTATCAAATCCATCTCGCCAGTTTTTGTTTCTCTCGCCAGTTAAAATGTTTACGGCTCTTACCATTTTATTCCAGTTGGAGTTTTGAAAAATATCACAAACCTATTCAATGTGACATTGTCGAGTTGGTTTAGACAGTTATTAGTCATGATTACGACAATTTGAAGAGACAGTTTTTTCTGGAACTGGTCCCAGTTCTGAACTTGGTTCTGGTACCAGTTCTGTGTCTGGTACCGGTTTTGGTACCATTTCTGAATCTGATACAGGTTCTGATAATCGGTTCTGGTGCCGGTCCCAGTACTGGTCCCGTTCTGATCCCCCCACAGCTCCTATTACAGCTCTGCAGTTAGAAATAATGGCACCAAACCATACAGATCAGGGATTTATATAGAAGCTGTCGAGGTGGGAAGGTGGATTAGGGATGACTTTTGCGCAACATAGGAGGCGCATTAAATTAAATGTTGACTGTTGAGTTAAGAATTGACAAGCGAGCAAAACGAAACCAAATCAACGTGATAGTTTGGCAGTTTACGACCAGGTCCAAATAACCCCCCTAAATTGTTAAACTATTGGAGCTAGCCTCTCACTCACCTCCTCCAACCATCAAATTATTGATAAAGCTGAAGGTGAATACAAAATGGAATAGGTGCCAACACCACAACATGCTATAGGCACAACTAAGTCAACAACCAGGGTGGGAAAGTCCAGTACAACAATCTCCTTATGTAGATGGAAGTGACAAAAACCACCTTCGGCGAAGAGACAGCTGGATACGGAGAACCGCAGTGTTAAAATGACAAATCAGTAGCAAAGAACTCGCCGACAATTGCGGCCAATTCTGAGACCCTCCAAGGAGAGACAACAACCAAAAGAAATGCAAATCTCCAAGTAAGCCATCGCAAGTCAGCCAACTCCAGAGGTGTGAAAGGAGCCAGTTGAAGATACTTAAGTGGAACAGGTGAGACACGCGTAAATGTCCAATTTACAAGCAAGAAGCACAGTCCTCATGACAGCCGCAGGAAACCTTTTAGACCTTGAGATACTGTTCCCTAGTGTAATGTTGACAAATTAGGAAGCAGGAACAGTCCTTGAGTAAGAAGGTCATCCCGCAGCAGCAGCCACTACACCAGTTCAACCAACAGAGCCAGAAAATTGCCATATCAAGCCCACCGTGGCCAATCCAGAGCAATGAGGAGAATGTGGGCCTTCTCCAGGACGATTCTCCATCTGAGAAAGATGGCTTCCAAATAAGTCCACCACTGGCAAAATGGCCAGAACAAACCCAGTTTATGATCTGAGCCGTGTCCGTCATGTCCTCGTCTCCTGTAGAATGATGTACCGTGGCTACAAAAGGCAGTCATTGAACCCCTCTTTTTCATGTTTTGCTGCGCTAGAACATGGAACCATAAGTTTATTCCTACTAATCAACACATATTACTTGTTGTGGAAAAAAGTAGTCCCTACCAACACCAGAGGCCTGGATCTTCCTGCTTTAACATTTTTCCAAATATAGAGAAAATTAAATAAAATATATATCTTCTACTGCTATTATGTACCCTTAACCCTTTCAGTGCCAACGTTGATGTGAGCGATCCTCAAAATATCCGCTAAAAATGTCAGCGTCGCTCACAGAGACTGTTCTTTTAGTATAAATAAATCAAAATATTGGGCTTGCCCCATAGTTAAGTATTTATGGCTTCTTGAACGGTATGCTGAAGCCAACCTCGTTACCTTTGTGCCCTTTACCCCGGAATGGGCAATTTGAGGTGTTTTTGACCAGACCCTTTGAATGACCAATGAAAGTAAACAATTGCTACTGGCCCTCAGTGTAGCGGGCAGGAAGACTATTCTGAAAACTGGATCAATTCCTCCCTTCCGCAGATACCTAAATTGCATTTTCTATTTAGAATGGACAGGGTGGAAGCCACTGTAGATAAAGGTAAACAAGCTGCAAACTTCTTTACCCTGTGGGATGCCACTTTTCCTCTGACGACTCGACAACAGATACACTTTAATCTAAAGGCCCCCATACATTAGGCCGACTTGTCCTAGGGACAAGTCGGACCCAATTCTCCTGCGAGACGCCCGGCAGCTCCCCGGGAAGCTCACATACAATGTGGCACTTGATGTGCCATTTTTTACATGTGATAAATCGCATGTAAAAATTGCCGGCAGTGGGGGCTGGCAGCAGCATCTCTGGGTGCCGCGGGGGATGCCTGTGACAGTGGGGCGGGCGGCAGTGATAATCCGCATGCTGTCACTCAGCGGGCAGCGGCGGCTATTACATCTTTAAAATAACACGTCAAATGACTATCCACCTTCTGATTGGCTGAGATAGCACACTCTCAGCCAATCAGCGGCCGCTGATTAGCCGGCCGCTGATTGACTGAGAGTGCGCTATCTCAGCCAATCAGAAGGCGGATAGTCATTTGACGTGTTATTTTAAAGATGTAATAGCCGCCGCTGCCCGCTGAGTGACAGCATGCAGATTATCACTGCTGCCCGCCCCACTGTCACCCCCCGCTGCAAGAAGAGACGCTGCTGCCAGCAAGCTGCACAGTGAGAGCACAGTGATTATCACTGCCGCCCGCCCCGCTGTCACCGGCATCCCCTGCTGGGCACTCATTCCCTCCCCCCCCCCCCCCCCCAGCCCACTGCAGGAGGTCGAACGTGACCGTACCTGCTGAACGTCCGACCTCCTGATCCGGTCCGATGCGCACATGCGATTTTGGGACGATTTCACGCGATTTATCGGCCCAAGTGCCGAAATCGCATGGAATCGGCCCAAAATCGCATAGTGTATGGGGGCCTTTAAAAATACCACCAGGTATCTTACGAGATTGGCTGACCAAGACCCCCTCGGTTCCTCTGATTTGATATTGTATTATGGTCCTAATAGATACCCTCTAATGTATTCTCTCTCTCCACTGTATAATTCTGAAAGAACCATTGTTGCTTTTTGAAATAGTTTCTTACCAATTACTGTATTTACTTTTCACAAAATTATTACTAAAGGTTGAGTATCACTTATCCGAAATGCTCGGGATCATGAGCATTTTTGACCTGGTGGTGCTCCGACAGACCCTCAATAACGGTCCCCCAATGTCCACCGCGGCCATCGGAATCCTCTTCAGCGGCATCCCCAGTCCCACAGATGAATTGCGTGGGTGCAATGACGTCACCAGCGCACACGCGCAATTAATCTTGGGATGCCGCTGAAAAGGACTCCGATGGCTGTCGTGGAACAAGGTAAGTATAAAAAATAGTGCGGGGGAGGGACGATAATAATAACAAAAAAAAAAAACAAAAAAAATATTCTGAAAACCTACAGTTCTTGGAATATTTAGGTTTTGCGGTATCCTGATAAGGGATTCCCAAACTGTATTTCCTTTGAATAATGTATTTCACATTTACGAGATATGTGTAAATGTCCTCTATCCGTGGTGTCTCAATAAAAAATTAATTGGAAAAAAGTCAATTAGTTGTAGTTAAATATTGCACCCAAAAAAGAAAACCAGTCGTGAGCGGCGCTGGCATTTTAAACTGATATTTTGAGGATCTCTCACAGCAACATTGGCATTCAAAGGGTTAAATGCTGCGGTCTCCAAAGTATAAACCTAAGAACCCAATTGTCCAGTCCTCATAAAATGCAACTCTCAAACAACAGGTTTGGTCAACACTGATCAAGTGTGTACCCTGCACAGACCAACCTGCTCCCCCAACTCAGACTGTTTTAGGTGGGCATGAACCCTGCCATGGTCACTGCTTGTGCCGTCCCAACTGCTGACCTCCCCATGATCTGCTGGAATTCAAAAAATGGTGTTCACCTTGATTGATCGGAGTACAGCAAGGACTGAAACGGTTGGCACCATGGTCTTGCAGCCATGACGGTCAGGAAAGCATTCCTCGCTACCAAGGGAATCGATAAAAAAAAAAACTATCCCCAAAAATACAGATCCACAAAAAGGTTATACAGTACTTCCTGGTCCTTCGTAGATTTCACATCCGCCTCCCAGCATGTTAGTCACAGTGTAGCGCCAGCCCAAGGGCTGATTTGCTTTTGTAAGGGCATTCCCCATATAGGCCAGAACATCCATGGTATGGTCCATCAGAACAAGCTGTACTGCCCATTTCTTGGCTGCCTTGTAATCCCAAGCAGCCGCTATGACCGTACACTGTAATATTGAAAATAAGACTTTCCCGCAACCTCAGACTCGGCTTCAAGAAATGGCCTCCTCAAGAAGGAACACCCACACAGTCAATGCAAAGAGAACTCCTCCACTACCACAGACACAGCCGAGCAAGAAGGCTAGTTCTGTACTGTGTTGTGTAGTCTGCCCATCAGCAGGGGTGGACACATTGAAAGGCCCCTACCGGATAAATGCGACCGCAACCTCTTGCTCCTCTAGAGGAGGATCCCCCCTCTGGATGGCCTCGAAATCTACTGGCTGAGCGAAAGGACCGAAAAGACAGCCCCTGAAGGGATGTACAGAGTGCCAAGGGAGCTGCTGAAGGCAGAGATCCATTTGTCCTGTCCAGTTCAGGACCAAATAAAAACTCTCCATTGAAGGTTGAAGCTTCAACAGCCTGCTTAGACTCAGCCTGCCACTGGCGGAGCCAAAGAGCTTGACGCACTGAGACAGACAGGGCTGAAATTCTTGCCACCGCCATACATAAATCGGTAGAGGCTTCTATGAGATAAGCAGCTGACTCACGAACGTGGTCAGTTAAGACCACCAGGTCCCCCGCGGCCAGGTTGGATTGTAAATCTCTGGAAATCTGGCCAGTCCAGACCTGCATAGCTTTGGATACCTAACACTATGGAAAAGCAGATACTAGTGTATCTGTTGGGGAGCCTGTAGGAGTTGTTAGCCAAGCAGCAACCTGGAAAGGGGGTGTCAGTCCCTATATAGATACAAAAAATTATACATTGTGTAGGTTGCGCTTGTATTGATGACAGGAACTGGGTATTTAGGATAAAAAATAGTACATTTATAAATACAAAAACACACAGTACTTCTAAAAATATAATAAAAAAATTTGGTACTTGTTTCCTAGCACGACGCCCATCGCATACCGTATTTAGTGGTATGCGATGCGATATTCACGTTAAATTAACAGGAGTGCTTGTACAATGAAATATCACATAGCATCGTATGCCAGAAAATGGTATGCGATGCGATTTTTAATTGTACAAGCACCCTGATGGGTGCTTACAATGTTACAATGCGCTCACCACACTATCTAAGGTCAACTCCACACCGACGTGAATAGTGGGGGTATGAAAAGGTCGGAGGACACATACCGTCGACGCTCGCCAAGCTTCGGGTTGGCGTTGATAGTGGGGGTGGCGTTGACAATGGGGGTGCATTTAACATTGTAAGCACCCATCAGGGTGCTTGTACAATTAAAAATCACATTGCATCGCATGCCGCTATATTGCATGCGATGCGATTGCATAAGATGCACTGCGATCAAAATCAGGGGCGCCGTGCTAGGAAACAAGTACCAAAAATTCTAATTGAAAAGCTGCTTCCGGTGAAATTGATGTATAGTAACGTCACCTTTTTTGGGAGTGCTACGTCCTGTTTTTTGGGGGGCCCCAAAAGTGTTGAATCAAGATGATGAGTGTGGTATCCCTTGGGGTGCTTCCTCCATACGGTTGGTGGGGGTGGCGTGCCTCCCAGCTAGTTGGAATATCTGAAGCAACGTGGGTGTCCCACTTGATCTCTCCGGCAGGTCTTTAAAGAGGTGGTTTTCTTTTAAACTTGTGGTGCCGTGCCTTAATGGAGGAATGGGGCTGGAAATGTCCCGTTTGGGGTGAAAAGCACTTCAGGTGGCTGTAGGTGATGTCCGGAATAACAGTGTTTAAAGATGTGGTGGCAAGGTGCCTAGAGCCGACACGCGTTTTACTGCTAACAGCAGCTTGTTCATGGTGATAAAAGCTGCTCGGATACCTAACAGCCCACCTGTGCTGGGCGTTGTAAGAATACGGCAGTAGAATAGATAGTTTTTAATGTTGTTTCTAATTTCCTGTCTGAGGGTTCTTTAAGAGAAGAAGCCCCTGGAACAGGAAGCACAAGCTTTTTTGATCCACACTCGGGGGAGTCTCACTTAACTTCCTGCTATCAGGATAAAAATCTCTGTGATAATTGAATTTTTTTTATCCGGGTGCTTCCAAGCATCCAATAAGTGATGGTCTAGATCAGTGGTTCCCAACCCTGGTCCTCAAGTACCCCCAACAGTGCATGTTTTGCAGGTCTCCACACAGAATCACAAGTGCTATAATTAGCTCCACCTGTGGATCTTTTAAAATGTGCCTGAATAATCTGTGCACCTGCCGGGTGACCTGGAAAACGTGCACTGTTGGGGGTACTTGAGGACCAGGGTTGGGAACCACTGCTCTAGTTCCTCAGAGAGAGGAAAGGCCGCTGCCTATTTGTATCTCATACCAAACATAGTAGGACGGGATGGGGTCCTCCAGCCCTTTATAAATGCCTGCCTAAAATGCTACCTTTTAGCCCGGACTCCCTTCTAGCTGGGAGCCAGGGTATACTTTCTGCTGCTCAGCTGCTGACGGCAGACAAGCAAGCGGAGGACCCCGACACACGCCGCATCTGGTCCTCACTGTAACGGTGGTTAAAGCAGTGGGTACGCTGACGCACACCGCACCCACGCAGGTGGCGATAAAGACCCCGCTGGGGCCCCCATGGCAGTCAGTCAAAGTTGTAAAAATCGAAAGAGCATGTAACCAAAATCAGCTCCACACCCTTTAAAAGAATCTGTACACCCCTTCAGAACAATCACCTGTGCCGCTTTGTCAATATAGACCTTTGGGACCCTAGAACCAAGATACAAGTAGGGACAACGGTACTTATATGTTAGTTGGGCGGCCACTATAGTTAGTACGCTCATACCCTTACTATCTATGTCGGCATGGAGTTGTTTTTATATAGTGTGGAGAGCGCAGCAAGCCACCGAGCCCGAAGCGTGGCGAGCCCCGTGGAAAACTAAGCAAATAGCTTAGTGTGCGCCCAACTAACATATAAGTACCGGGACAACATTCTCCCCACCAGACCACCACCCCAAGCCAGTGTATCAGGGAATAATCAGACTTGCGGCAGGAGATTTCCAGGAGAGCACTGGAAGGTTATGGTAAGTGACAGAAGAACTTGCCAAAGCAGTAAATAGCATGTAACTAACCTCTTGTAGTAGATTGTTATTAAAGTAAAGTATTCTTATGGCTGTCCGCACCAAAACGCCCTTCTTCAGTGACATACCTGAAACAGTACATAAGATCCAAAGATAAGACCCGGAGCTCTGCGTGACCAAAGTCCCAGAGAAGGGTAACAATACCGCAATAAGACAGTGAAAAAACCCATGTCGACATAATGCTTGTGTCGACCTAATGTCATTTCGACCTAGACCCATGTCAACCCAATGCTTGTTGACCTAGTTGTTGTAGACCCAACGATCCCAACCCCCTACAACAAGCAAATTCATTAGTTACCTTTGGACTAAATAGATGTATCTTTACATTTTTGTTGGCAGATATGGAAGTGTCTGTATTTTAGCAATAAGTTTATTTCATAGACTAGGTTTAAATCAAGATGTCCATTAACAGGTGTGGTGTAAAAGATCCAAAGTTTTTAGGTTGACACATTTTTTTTTTTCTTTGTCAAATCTGGTATGTATATGTCACCACTAGTGGAGATGTGTACCCTTACAGCGGTGGTTCTCAACCCTGGTCCTCAAGTACCCCCAACAGTGCCCAATTTCCAGGTCTCCACACAGCATCACAGGTGAAATAATTAGCTCCACCTGTGATATTTTAAGATGTGTCAGTGCAGTGAATAATGAGTGCACCTGTTGGGTGGCCTGGAAAATGTGTACTGTTGGGGGTACTTGAGGACCGAGGTTGATAACCACTCGCTTCGCTCGCCACACTCTGGCATAGGTGACTTGATGCACTCCGCTCACCGCCGGTTACTATTCCCAGTCGTGGATAGTGAATAATGCAAATGTTGGGAAAACATTAATAAAAAAAAAACCTGTAGACAATTGTGTGTCAACCAATGTCATGTCTAGTGTAACCTCTAAGCTTCTTTTGCAGGGTGCAGCACCCGGCCCATTCTTTAAAACTCCAAAATGCACCGTGCCCTTTTTGTGGGTGGCACTGTGCGCCCTTACGATGCCCCCAGTGCGCTGACATGTCGCTAAGAACTTTCGGTGTGAGCCATCATGTGTAATGGATATTACGGTGTATGCCATCCTGTGTAATGGGCATTATGGTTTGTGGTATAATGTGTAATTGTCATTAGGACAGAATATGTAATGGGCATAGCAGAGTAGGACTATGTTTAATGGGCGTAATCCTAGTGCAGTGGGCAATTTTTTTCATGTATATTTTTGTTTGTTTCTTATGTAAATTAATAATCTAAAATGTGACCTCCCGATTGAAAAAGTGCATTCGAAATGTCAACCCTTTAAACTTGTTGATCATATGGTGTCGCCCTAACATCTGAATAACACTTTAAAGTCTCACAGAAGTTGGTACAAAGAAAAACAAATCCTTTATTACAGACCACTTCTAGCACAACAGTACATTTTCTAGAAATAGACTTAACAGCCCCCCCCCCCCCCCCGATAGGACTCAACTTGCGGCAAAACGTGGATGCCGCCGCCAATCACTGACCTTCTCTAGGCGTGCACAAATCCCCCGCTACAAGCTCGTTTCCTGGAGGGCAGCTTTTGGTTCGTAGCATGGTGAGGTAGAGGGCAAACTGGTCTGGATCCAGGAGCTGACTGATGCCACCCTTCATGCCTTTTATATTCAGCATGCAATGTGCCGCGTTGGGGAAATCGCCGTACTTGCACATGTAAAAGCACAACTTCTGCTTCAGGATGTTTAACCTGAAAGGCAAACGGGCACAGAGCAGGCGCCTCAGCAAGCAAAGCCTGTGTGATGGGTTTAGCTTTAAGGGTTAAGTAAAACGGGGCTTACCCAGTGGTGTCTGTGGTCTGCACCGCATTCAGGTAGCGCACCAACTGCCTGTAACTATAGGACACAGCAATGTCAGTCACTTACAATATGCTTTGTGGGCTGGATGACTACTAAGGCCTCTGCAGTAGCATTTCCTATGATGGGACCTGGCACGTGCTTACACACATTTCGCAGCATGACCCTAGCTTGTGATATCCGTCACCCTGCGTGTACAGACGACAGGGGGTGTGGCCGACGATGCGTGGAAGCGCACATCGTCAGTGGCACTGTGGGTACACACTGGACGATTGAACATTTTGTAGTTCAGACCTGTCAGAATCGGCTACTGTGTATCCAGCTAAAAAAAAACGGCAGGTTCTCTTTTAAAGCCAAGCCGCAAAAAAAATTTAATAAAAAGTACAACCTACAACTTGGCAGAATTGTGAAGCTCAAACCAAGCCACACCACCCAATAGGAGTACTGACCTTTTGAGTTCCTCCAGTCTCTGCACCCTGGCCTGTATGACAGGCAGCGCCTCCCACAGGAATTCCTTCTTGCCTTTATTCGATCGCATCCCGGATGGATTCTGACCGGCCAAAACAGACGTCAAAAACAAGTGGTCCCATCTCATAACGTTCAGGCTGGTGGGATACATATTCTATGGTAAGGAGGCTACTGCTAGGTGCACAGACAGTATCCAAAAGCATAACATATTGCAACTCTCAGTACAAACTTACAAATTCAAGTATTCCAGGGCAAAAGGAAAATTCATCCATCAAATCATAAGCTGAGAAAAGAATCTCCTTTTGTGGGTCTAGTCCCTTGATGGCTAACCTTGACACTCCAGCTGGCGTTGAAGTACACATCGCAGCATGCTCTGCATAAGATTTAGCATGGCCAATAGCAAAAATGAAGCAGAGCATGCTGGAATGTGTAGTTCAACAACAGCTGGAGTGTCAAGATTAGCCATCAAGGGTCTAGTCCTTCTAAAACCAGTCTGACATGAGCGGGATAGTAAATCCCCAACTCATGTGCAGTACGGATGGTGTAATGGTTAGCATTACTGCCTCACAGCACTGAGGTCATGGGTTCCATCCACACCATGTGTTATATATACACGGGGCAGTACGGATGGTGTAATGGTTAGCATTACTGCCTCACAGTGCTGAGGTCATGGGTTCCATCCACACCATGTGTTATATATACACGGGGCAGTACGGATGGTGTAATGGTTAGCATTACTGCCTCACAGTGCGGAGGTCATGGGTTCTATCCCCACCATGTGTTATATATACAGGGCAGTACGGATGGTGTAATGGTTACATTACTGCCTCACAGCGCTGAGGTCATGGGTTCTATCCCCACCATGTGTTATATATACAGGGCAGTACAGATGGTGTAATGGTTAGCATTACTGCCTCATAGCACTGAGATCATGGGTTCTATCCCCACCATGTGTTATATATACAGGGCAGTACGGATGGTGTAATGGTTACATTACTGCCTCACAGCACTGAGGTCATGGGTTCCATCCACACCATGTGTTATATATACAGGGCAGTACGGATGGTGTAATGGTTAGCATTACTGCCTCACAGCAC
Organism: Crinia signifera; assembly: GCF_055691185.1. Taxonomy (NCBI): domain Eukaryota; kingdom Metazoa; phylum Chordata; class Amphibia; order Anura; family Myobatrachidae; genus Crinia; species Crinia signifera. The sequence continues at coordinate 34,510,692 of NC_139223.1, read as the reverse complement.
TGAGGTCATGGGTTCTATCCCCACCATGGCCCTAACTGTGCGGAGTTTGTATATTCTCCCTGTGCTTGCGTGGGGTTTCCTCCGGGTACTCCGGTTTCCTCCCACAATCCAAAAATATAGTGGTAGATTATTTGGCTCCTAATAAAATGAACCCTAGAATGTCTGTGTGTGCGTGTACATGTGGTAGGGAATATAGATTGTAAGCTCCACTGGGGCAGGGACTGATGCGAGTGTTCAAACGTTCTCTGTAAAGCGCTGCGGTATATGTGTGCGCTATATAAGTAGCTGGTAATAAATGTGCAGTTACCTCTACATTACATGCCTGCTTACCCAGACAGGTTACATCCTCACACCACAGACCTTCACTTCAGGGAAGGTATGGGTCATTGGTTCGACCCAATTTAGGTCGACACCTGAAATAGGTCAAAGTGGCTAAGGTCGACAGTCAAAAGGTCAACTTGAGTTTTCCACATCTTTCTGAGCCGACATGTGCCGACAGGTGGTATTTTATGCCTTACCATCCCCTACGGCGTGCTGGGAGAATATAATAGTGTGCCGAGTGCAGTGAGGCCCTGTGCCGGAACATGGGGAGAGCAGTGAGACATGCGAGGGGACGCGGTACACTTCGACGGTGTCCATGTCGACAGTTGGGGAAAAACTGCAAACTCATGTCGTCATTTTTCCTGTCGACATTGCCATTTTTGACCTAATGCTTGTGTCATAGAGGCTTCACAAATAGAATCGACATAGGTGATGAGCTCAGAACAATGAGTGACGGCGTTAATATGGTCCAGCAACTCCTGAGCCCAATTTGTAATAGCTTTAGCTATCCGAGCAGATGCTACGGCGGCTCTCGCAGCTGTCCCTGTGTTAGAGGATCTTCAGAAGATGCTCCAATTTCCTATCGGTAGGGTCATTGAGGGATGCCACCATAGGAATTGGAAGGGTAGTTGATTTAACTAAAGGAGCCACATGAGCGTCCACTTGAGCTGGTCAGACTGCTCAAAGGGGTAAAAGGAAGTCAGGCGCTTAGACACCGGGAAATTCCTATTCGGAAGTGACCAAGCAGCCAAGTAAGGTATCGTTTAGCTGTGTAAATGGAGAAAGCATGGCTGGATTCTTCTTCTTACGTGTGAAGAGGTGACCTTCTGCTGCCTCTGGCTGGTCATCCTTAATTTTAAAAGGAGGTACAAGACACCTTAATTAGGGCATCCACACGGGTTGGGTCATTCGGTCCTCCTGGCCTGAGACCGAGTCCTCGTCAGTGTCAACTGCCAACACCTCACCGTCAGAGCAGTCTTCTGACCCAGAGGCGTCAGTGGAGTCCGGATACACTGTAGCTCTGCATGGGTGTCTGTGTTAAACAAGAGACCCCCAACAAAATTATGGAGGGAGCTAGAGACCTGTATCAAACCCTGCACAGACATAGTGAGGCGTTAAGACCCAGGCTGGTTCGGGCAGAGGCTGTTGGGAAATCAATGAGATCGGATCCGCAGCAGGAACTGCGGCTGGGGAGACACCACCCAGTCCGGGTCAGTCGGTAGAACAGACCCAGAGGGGTGGACATGAGGGTCCTCCACAGAGCAGCGATCACACATACCAGTATGGTCCTGTTAAAAGGATGAAACATTTTCCTTGCAATTAGTGCAGGTGTACGCTCGCAGCATAGGAGCGGTCTTATGCCCTGGATCCCCTAGAAAACAATGTCTAGCAGCCCAATAAGTCCTGGCTATATACAGCTGCAGAGTGCCCACAGATAGCAGTTAGAAGTGGAGCCCCAGCCCTTGGACAGTTTCTGTTCAGAAAGTGAAAGTAACTTTACAAAAAAGTACAGGAAAAAGAAAAAGGCACACACACTCTGTGTATAACAGTGATGGTTAACCTTGACACGCCAGCTGTTGTTGAACTACACATCCCAGCATGCCCTACATTATTTTTAGCATGGCCAAATAGCAAAACTGTAGCACATCCTGTATGGATACAGTATGTAGTTCAACAACAGCTGCAGTGTCATGGTTAGCCATTACTGGTGTATAGTGTGGTAGCAGAGTATCTAACCTGCTCCTGGACTTGAGGAGGGGTAGCAGGGAGCTGGGGTGCACTTCTCTGTATCAGCAGCGAGGCACCAATGGCGCCCAGACGCTGAGGAGGTGGTGTAAAAGAAGTTAGCCTCATCGAGGGAGGACCTATGGAAGGCCCCATTGCTGAGGGTTGGAGGTGGGAGCTGGGATTAAACCAACCTCATCCTGGAACCTCACAGGGGACTCGAATGACCGCCCAGACTGCCTAATTCCCCGGTTATATACTGGATGCACAGAAATAACCAGGCACAACTGCCAGGGTCAGCGAAGGATGCCCGCCCCCACCGGTGACTCACCACAAGTGAGTAGTCCCTCCCCCCCTGCCGCCCAGTCTAGACATTCAGCGGTCTACCCAATGCACGTCGACCTAGTAACCCTATCCCTTCAGGAAAAGGACATGAAGGTCCCTAGCAGCGTCTATTGCACAGAGCCACAAAGTCTTCTTACAACACCAACCAAAGATCAAAGCAACAATGTTAGCCGAGGTCCTAGTCAGACACCTTGTATCTCTCCGGACTAGGAGAGTGATTTAGATCTGACTTAATATTCATTATCACAGAATAATCTGCAGAACATTTTTGGTCAAATAAACCAACAGGACATTAAGCTGAACACTGCGAAGATCCGGCAGCCCCATTGCTAGCTGGTAGAAGATCCGCTCTTTCAGTTTCCACAGCAGACTAACTCAAGTCCAGGTGTGAATATAGGAAACACACGGCTTAGGTGGGGGAAGCCCACTCATGTGAGCACAGTCTGGATGGCCAAGAACACACATAGGGGACACTGGCAGTCATCTGTTACTGGTGCTCCCAGCAATCCTAATTGATGAGCGAGAGTTATGACCATTCTGTGGGCATTTCAAGCAGTCCTAATTGGTGACTGGGATTCTGGACATTCTTGGCTCATGAACATAAGATGGCCACCTAGTATCCTTTTATAAAGGTTTTTCTAATACAGGGGTAGATGTATGAAGCAGTGATAAAGGAGAAGTGGCCCATGGCAACCAATCAGCAATGATGTAACATCTATAATTTGCATACTATAAAATTATACACAGCAGCTGATTTGTTTGGGATATCACCAACAAGATGACATATACATATATATATATATATATATATATATATATATATATATATATATACACACACACACATACATACACACATAACTATAAATACATGGCAGATGAGAGAGGAACAGATTATACAGAGGATCACTGGCTTATTACCTGTCTGCATACAGGTGACTCACCTGTTTGTTAAGGCAAAGCAATGCGGAGGCAGCACAAGGGATAGAAAGAAATACACAAATTTGTCATGAAGGTAATTCGAATAATCTGCCAGGACCAGAAGCCTTTGCAAAGTGGTTACAATCCTGAGAGCGGGATAAAAAAAAAGGAAGAGAAAAAAAGGATAAATGACAGATTTTATGCATATTTGTCACACAGCGTTTTTATTCCCAGTACAATGCATCAAACCTAAATCTAAACACCAGACTGGTTAATAAGAATTCAATACCAACAGGATTCCTGTAATAAAGAAAAATCATATTCAATGAATCCACTGGGGGACGCTGCACCTTGGGGGACATAAGGGCTCATTTAAGACATCTCTGCATTAGGGCCCCGATTCTGATTGAGAGAACACAGACGATGATGATATCGATGGTCCCTGCTCATTTTTCATTCTACCAGCGATAGCGCTGCACACAGCCACGCACCGCTATCGCTGGCCCCTACACACACAGCGACGTAGGGTCAGATCGCTTAGAAATGGCAAATTAAACATCGCTATGTGTGTAGGCCCCATAAGATTTGCGAGCGTGGTAGAAATCATTCGATGGTCGGCTACCATCGAATGATTTTGGCCCCGCACGCTACCCTGCAAATGGGTGTTTATATTCGCAAGGCGGCAGGGGGGTGGGCATTCCCGTTAGAAGGCTTGCTAAGCAGCAACTACCGCTGCTTAGGGGCCAACCAGAATGAGGCCCTATGTCAGAAAGGCCTTCCCTTTATCTAAACAGATAGGATTCTGGGGTAGATGCAAGAGTCGTTATGGGTAGAAGTAGTGTCAGCGATGTGCTGCATGACCGTTCTAGATGTTATTATCCACAAGGTAGCGTGCCATATGCAGGGCAATGTATGAATGACTGTTTTGACACCTGCAGCTATTGAGATCAAGGCACACCTGAGTCGAAGTAGTGGTCAAAACAGTGGGTATTGCCTGGCGAACGGGCGCCAACTAAAGTCGATGCTGGAAAGGTGATGGCCGCAGTTTCTTGGGATTCCCAGGGAATTACCCTAATTAACTACTTGCGCAAGGGTAAGAAAATATTGCTCAGCCGTGTTGCCCCATGTGTGGGCCCCTTTAGGAGCTGATTGGCTGGTACGTTATTACTTGATAGGGTTTAATACATTTGGCCCAATGTTACATAAACACCATACAGTAATTGCCAAACATTCTGCATGAACCTCCCATGTGTAGATTTAGGTGGGTATTCAATCACCGGGGAAGGGGGGAGATGGCCGCTGGGCCCTATTCAATGCTGTCTTCCCCGAGAGCATTGAACAGGGGAGCTCGGCCGAACGAGCCCAACGGTACTTGTTTCCTAGCACGGCCACACCGATTTACATCGGGGTGGTCGTGTCGGAAAAATCGCGTCGAACGCATCGCATGCGATTTGGTCGCATGCGATGTGATCGACGCGACCGACCCGATTTTTTGATTGAATGAAATGTAAATTGGGTCCCTGGGACCCGATTTTACATTGGATTCAATGTAAAATATTCCCAACCCCCCCCCCCCCCCCAAATTTAACGGCGTAAACCCCACCCCACGATAGACGCCAACCCGAAGCGTGGCGAGCGGCGGCGGTGCGCGTCCTCCGACCTTTTTATTCCCCTACTATCCACGTCGGCGTGGAGTTGAGAATAGAATAGTGTGGCGAGCGCAGCGAGCCACCGAGCCCGAAGCGTGGCGAGCGCAGCGAGCCCCGCGAGGGGACGCGTATACCTGTGAAGTTATACGCGTCCCCTCGCGGGGCTCGCTGCGCTCGCCACGCTTCGGGCTCGGTGGCTCGCTGCGTTCGCCACACTATACTATTCTCAACTCCACGCCGACGTGGATAGTAGGGGAATGAAAAGGTCGGAGGACGCGCACCGCCGCCCCTCGCTGCGCTCGCCACGCTTCGGGTTGGCGTCTATCGTGGGGTGACGACGAGGACATCTATAATGTGAAATGGGTCATATTGGCCCATTTCACATTTTTCACATTTTCTCACGATTTCAATGTTAAAAAATATTTTAACATTGAAGCCTATGAAAAAATCGGGGGCATCGCGTAGGGACCAATGTTAATGGTCCCGACCGACGCGATGCCCCCGATATTTTACCTTTCCCGACACGATTTCAATGTTAAAATATTTTTTAACATTGAAGCCTATGGAAAAATCGGGGGCATCGCGTCGGGACCAATGTTAATGGTCCCGACCGACGCGATGCCCCCGATATTGTGTCTTAGCCGGCAAAATGGACCTGATTTCAAAGGAAATCGGGTCCATCGTGTGGATCGTGTACCTTAACTTAAAGGTACACGATCCACAAGATTGTGGCCGTGCTAGGAAACAAGTACCAGCCCAACTTCACAAGCTGTTGGGCTCGTTCTGCCGAGAAGTGACGAGCTGCCGGCTGTAGCTCGCCTCTTCCCAGCCGCAACTCGTGGCCACGCCCCCTTCTCATCCCACTGCAGGCGGTACATTGAGACTCGCCTGCATGTTCTTGGTCAAGCAGAGCGAGAATGGGACAGGGTCACGGCTGACGAACAAGCTCGACAGCCGTGACCCCCAGATTGAACAACCCCCTTAATCTACCAAAACTCCTGGCTTTAAAAGCATCCGCCTGGCCCTGCATGGATGCTACAAGCGGCCACAAGCATACATACTCCAGCTTGCCCCAGTGGGTATTACACAGTCAGACATACCTTGTCATTAGCAATGCAGTGGCATCTCTCAAATTTGAATTTGGCTCCGTTACAAGAAACTGGCTGTTTATTCAGGTGAGGGGAAAAAGAGAAAGGTTCCGATTAAAAACGACCACAATGCAGCTATTCTACGTCAGCTGTCGTAATACAATGAGACTTAATACAGGTCCGTGCTCTGAAACATTTTACGGTCTCGGAATGAAACTCACAACGCAAACAAGTAGAATGGGAGCGATATTGCCTGGTATATAACAGAGGCTCCAAGATGTGGACCACAAGGCACCCCAACAGTCCAGGTCATGGCTCTGCACAGATATGGTTAAATAAAATAAACTAATTAAGTCACCTGTGGCCAAGCATGGATATACATTAAACCTGGACCATTGGGGGCTGCTTTGAGGACTGAATTCGGTAACCTCTGGGTTAAAGATCTCTAAACAGAAACGAGGAACCCAAACAGAAACGGAGACCCTTTAGCCAGCCAGACACTCACTTTGTCACTGACTGATGAGAGATCAGAGCCTTGGCTACACCAAGTAGCATCACTGCCGCGGTCTTTGGATTTTCATTGTCTGCCTTGTCCAAGTACTCAGTCACCAGCTTGTACACAGGACTGTAACTGTGAGGGAAACAAGATATATAGTGGGAGAGTTCAGTACCTGACAATAAGCTAGGAGTGAAGTAATTCTGTCATGTGAAATGGATCATGGGGGAAAAAAAAAATTCCTTTTTAATGTTAATGGATTTTTATGCTTTGTAGTTCCTGTAACTCACCACAAGGTGGCACTGTACATATCGTTCAGCAATTCTACCCAGAAGTCTAAATATGAAGTGAATTCTGGGATGCGGATGAAGGCTAATGGACACAGCTCCTACCCTCAGGTTATTAATAGGTTTATTACAAAAGGGGAGGCCTGTAATTGCAAACATAGGGGTACAAAGTCTGCTGCGGTATACAAGATGGAAAGCACTAATACTGTAGTCATACTTAGCACATCATGGATGTGATGTCAGCTAGTCTAGGGATGCCAAATCTAGTAGCACACAACTGGATGATATTAAGGAGGGTTTATTTTCTGTAATATACCCACACACCAAATACACCACACAATGATCACCAACAATAGTCCGAGACATGGCACATGTATAAAAACTAAACTGCTTATATTAATAAATCACATTCACTTCAGACAACTGATGTTAGTGCAGTTCTGAGGAGGCTTCAGATTTCCAGTCCGCTTCTACAGACAGGGAGAATATGACGCGTTTCATTGTAACTAACAGGATGAGGCCTCCCTTCAGTATGATGGCTCTTTATATAAGGAACCCATTCACCAATAGTTGCAGATTTGCAATAACTGATCATAATGTTTCTAACACAGGGGCTAGTGTTTATTTAGAATACCAATATAGTCAGGTCTATAAATATTGGGACATTGACACAATTCTCATATTTTGGGCTCTATACACTACCACCACAATGGATTTGAAATGAACCAAACAAGATGTGCATTAACAGCAGACTCTCAACTTTAATGTGAGGGTATTTACATCCAATACAGGTGAGTGGTGTAGGACTTACAACGGTTTCTATATCACCAACAATAGACTGAGACATGTGGTGGTGTACAGAGCCCAAATATTCTCTGTAAAGCGCTGCAGAATATGTGTGCGCTATATAAATAAATGATAATAAATAAAGACTTCAAATATTGGGAACTGAGCATAAGACAAGGCATTGGGGAGTATTAATGATTTTTTTCTCCATGTGCAGCGAATCCTGTTTAGGATTCGCTGCACATTCGCAGGGTTCTGGAGGGCTGCAGCATTTGCTGCCAGCCCTCTCTGTCACCCTATTCAATGCGCAAGAAAAAATTACATAACCACTAGCGCTTCCTCCTGTTCACATAACAGGGCACATGAATAATAATAAAAAATTAATACGTGTCCTATTCAGGTGTTAATCCACCTGAATAGGACACGTATTCATTTTTTATTATTATTCATGTGCCCTGTTATGTGAACAGGAGGAAGCGCTAGTGGTTATGTAATATTTTCTTGCACTCTGTATTTCTTGTTGGTGGTTGACAAAAACACCGTCATTACAGCAACTCAGCTGCATACATCTTATTTAGCGCTCGAATCCAGTATTCATTCATTTGTATCTCACCCTATTCAATGCAGCAGGGGCTCGCTGCCCCTGCTGGCAAATTTTAACCCCTGTGGCGCCGGGGGATGGAGGCATGCAGGGAGATGTAAGCCTCCTTGCCTGCCCCAGAATTTTTGTTGGGGAGAAGGGGACACAGGCAGCAGAAGCTGCCCCCCGATAGCTGGCAGAGGACAAGGGTAGGAAGCCACTCCACTGGTCCCGGTCGTAAGAAGCCCCCTGCAGGCGAATGTGGAGGCCATACATAGCAGACATCGGGTTCGCTGCAGAAGCCGCGGATCTTGCTGTTTGGGGGAATCCTCGCTGTCCTGTGACAGTGTGGATTCCCCGGGAGAATAGGGCAAGCGGCTGGTGAGAGGGTTAAACAGCGAGGATCGCTGGTTTTCTGCAATCCTCGCTGTTTAACCCCCTTGCCGGCCGCTCGCCTGAGAATTGAATACGGCTTAGAATCTCTACCTTTGGGATGAGCTATTGTAGCCAGATAATCGGTATTATGCACGGGCCAGTGGTTATAATGTTATGGTTCATGAACAAGCGTGTGGGACAGAGAAATATATATCCACACACACCACATTAAAGGGTAAATGATAAACCAAATACAGATTACAGCCGACGTATTACACATGACCATGCTGGTAATTACTTGTGTATGCAGGATGCTTTGTGATTAAATGCACAGGCATTGCACTTGTACTTGGTCTTCGCCTTGTGACAGCGGCACGGGCAGTTCCATATGCTGTCTAGTGCCATTACTGTTCCCTCCATGTACTTCTTGTACATTTCTGATAGCTCCGATAGGAAACTCTGCAACCGGTCTCCTAACAAAAACAAAACAATATTTTGTTATAACCGTGGAATCCGGCACTTTGGTCACTGTCCGGCGAAGCTTATAATCTAGTACCCACAGCACAGACATAAACCAATGTGTGTGTGCTTGTATTAGAGTACACATTAGGCTGTTTTAGCAGGGTGCTGCTCCCTGCCTGATTTTTAAAGGGCAAATACCCCTTTAGCAGTGCTAAAAAAAGCCTGCACAGCGTGAATTGTTGCCATGCGCATAGGGGGGCCTCCTATTCATGATTCTGGCCGGGAACCCCCTAATAATTACCTCTGCTGCACCCTGCCCACATCCTCAAACTCTCCAAATCTGTCACTTTCTGGTTCTCATCCCCTATTACATTTGGCCCTGTGTCCTAAAACTAGAAGGCAGCCAGGCCAACCACTGCAGGGTCACATCTGTTACATGGTGGCTCACAGATCTTCCTCTCAGTCAGGCTAAATGTAATGGTTCTGCCAGGGCACTTGCTGGCACAGGAGATGCCACCTATGCTCCTATAAAGAAGTTCACTGATGACCAACATTTCCACTCTAGTTCATCCCTCTTCCTCTGTAGCCTCTGCTCCCTTCTCCTACTGTGTCACCCATGTCCCTTACAGACTTTAAGCTTATGTCATAATTCATCTATTAAGTTATATTGTCTGAATTAATCTGTATTTCAGGTCAGTTTTATCCCCTTGTACACCACAAAGCCTTATAAACAAAACACAATAGGCAGAGCGTACAGCAGCATGTATACCGGGCATCAGCCCAGCGGACACCTCTCCAGCAGCAGCATATGCCTGCTTATCACAGGCATATATCAGGTGCAAAAGCTCTGTGCTGCTGGGAACGTGTGTGCATAACTGCTAGTCTGTATTTGCATAAACACACCCTTCTACTAAAGCCCATCCCTAATTTAGTCCAATAGTAAACAAAGGAACTACAAAGGAATGGAAACCCCCCCCCCCTCCCTGTGTGCTCGCCACTGCGGATTTCACCCACTTCCTGACACCAAATTTCTATATTTTAAGTACCATTTCCCCCTTGTGCCGATTTGATATCTTAATGGTTTGATATTCCTTCCCTGTTACTCTTCTGGATTTAGGCATTTCCATCTTATTGCTTACTGCCTACGCTTTAACCAGTCAAGGGTGTGTTTTTGTGCGATTGCGCATTTTTGTGGCTAGGTGCTTATAGTCTCACCCAAGCATTTCCTATGGATCAACTATACGCACGTGCACTGCAAAAAAATAAGACGCACCTGCAATCACCAGCATGTTAGATGAGAAAGTAGTAGAAGGTACAAACCTCCTTCTCTAAGATCGTTGTCTATCTCTGTAAGGTCCAGGTCAAACATGGTCAGCACTCCCACCAAAGCCTGGTCTCTCTGATCTTTCCAGAACTTGCTCTTGTTGTGGGCATTGCAATGGCAATTGGTGGGACTGGTCCAGGAAGAACACTAACGGGGAAAGAATGGGATACAGAGGACATGAGAAATGGGAGCGCAGCTATAAAACACATTATAAAGGTGGTGGGTGTGTGTGGAACCCATTACCAGCTTGTAGGTCCAGAAGGGAAGCTATATAATACATAAGTGCCTCAGAGGGTTATGCGTGTAGAAGTTAAATACGATAGGCTTGCCTGAAGAGATGAGTTTTCAGGGAATGCTTGAAAGTCTGGAGGCTAGAGGAGAGTCTAATTGTGCATGGAAAGGCATTCCATAGGATGGGAGCAGCCTGATGAAAGTCCTGTTTTAGTGAATGGGAGCTGGTGATCTGTGCAGAAGAGAGATGCAGATCTTGTGCAGAGCGGAGTGGTCGAGATGGGAGATATTTTGTGATAAGTAAGGAGATATTTTCTGGTGCAGTATGGTTAATAGCTTTATATGCGAGTAGAAGTGTTTTATATTGAATACGGTAATATACAGGCAACCAATGGAGGGACTGGCAGAGCGGATCAGCAGACGATGAGCGTCTTGCAAGGAAGATCAGCCTCGCAGCAGCATTAGAATGGATTGCAGTGGCGAGTGTCTGTTCTAGGGAAGACCAGTTAGGAGATTATTGCAATAGTCAATGCGGATATAATGAGTGCATGGATAAAGGAATTAGTAGTGTCTTGTGTGAGTTAGAGTGATTATTTTCTTAGATGCATGTAACATGATTTGGAGACAGACTGAATGTGGGGAACGAACGACAGTTCAGAGTTGAGGATGACCCCTAGGCAACAAGCTTGTGGGGTGGGGTAGGGTAGATTGTCGAGTTGTCAACAGTTATGGAGAGATCAGGATGGTAACTTCTCCACTGGTGGGAATATAATTAATTCAGTTTTGGAAATATTGAGCTTGAGGTGGCGAGAAGACATCTAGGATGAGATGGCAGAGAGGCATTCAGAGACTCGGCCCAAGACCACTGGTGAGAACTATGGGTTATATAATTATATTATATCTCCAGTAATTAAAAGTTATCTCTACATAATTGTACACTCAGAGTAAGTAGTGTAGCCAGAGAGCGCAAGCAGGTACGACTAACTCCTGTCCTCAGAAAACCCCCTAATGCTGGGTTTCCACCAGGATGACTGACTGGTAAGAGCATACACACTTACCAATCATTGGCCCTGTGTGCTGTGCCTGACATCACTACTGGCTCGGTATTTACATGTGTCAGCCCAGTTGTGATGTCAGTCGCCATCCTCGATAGATCAGCAGATATATTAGCCATTGGCTGTGCTGCAGTGCCAGCGCAATATGCCTGAACATGATCAGTCGCAGACATACCGCTGGTGTACACCCGCAGAAGCACTCACAATACATCCGCCGTTCAACTTAATTACCGATGTATCGCCCAGTGTACACCCGCAGAAGCACTCACAATACATCCGCCGTTCAACTTAATTACCGATGTATCGCCCAGTGTACACCCGCAGAAGCATACCCAATACATCCGCCGTTCAACTTAATTACCGATGTATCGCCCAGTGTACACCCGCAGAAGCACTCCCAATACATCCGCCGTTCAACTTAATTACCGATGTATCGCCCAGTGTACAACCATGTTAATAGTTAATGTTTTGTAGATCTTAGTAGCTGTGCAAGTGTAGTCAGTGATACTGGGGAGATCTGTGTTCAGACAAACTGATATCACAAATGTAGCCAAATAATCGTACGGATATCGTTACCTCGGAAGCAGGTTTGTCGCATAGGTAGCAGTAGCACTCGGCACAGAAGCTTGCATTCTTTTCTAATGGGATCTGTGCCTCTTGCTCCAAGCGTCTGGAGGAGACAGAAACATGGCTCAGTTACATCCATTACAGCACCATGCCTATACAATACTCCCCTAGCAGCCGTCACCCTTTTCTCCTTACAGAAACGGATGTGTTGAGCAGTCGTATCTGGCATGTGGCATCACCCGGGCCTTCCTGCTGAAGGTAATGGCAAGTTCCTCATCCAGCACCTCTAAGGATTTCTTCTCTTCCAACAACGAGCCATCTGGGGCGGCAATAGGGAATAGATTACAAGTAGCCTATTTAATATATGATGCACACACACCTCAATGTACTCTGAAACAAAAGTACAGGACAAAGGGGTTTATTCTGACCTACTAAGTAACATAGTAAGCTTGAATAAAGGACTTGGGTCCATCAAGTTCCATTTGTTTTAAATACATTTTTTTTTTTTAAATGCTAGGTCTAGATGTGATATTGCTAAACTATTGGGCCCCATACATCTACAGATCGATTGTCAGATTGGGCTGGTTGGAACAAAATTCTGGTAATGGATGAGAGCAAATGACCGTTGACCATTTGCTTTGAAATGCTGGAAAACTGTCAAAAACGGTCACTCAGATATTACCATGTTTTTGTTCCAACCAGCCCAATCTGATAATCGATCTGTAGATGTATGACCACCTCAAGTTTAGTCGGTTAATTCTAAAATTAGGCTATCTAGTGGTTATTTAGGGCTGCCCACTGCGCCCCCTACTAAAGCATAACAAGAGGGTTGTAACCCTGGATGTTGTTCTCTGAAAGGAATTTGATCAACCCTTTCTTAAATCGTTAATGGTGTCTGCCAGCACTACCACCTCTGCCAGAGTTCCAAACCCTAACTGCCCTCATCGGAAAGAACCCCTTACTTCAGAGGGTACTAAGTCGGCTCTCCTAAAGGCTCAGGGGATAAACCAGTTATATTTGTGCATTAAGGGCCTTATTCAGATCTGAGCTCAGTACAAATTTGTTCGGAAAATGGGCAAAACCATGTGCACTGCAGGTGGGGCAAATGTAACATGTATAGAGAGTTAGATTTGTGCAAGTTATTTTGTTTCTGTGCAGGGTAAATACTGGCTGCATTATTTTTACACTGCAATTTAGATTTCAGTTTCAGCACTCCCCACCCAAATTTAACTCTCTCTGCACAGGTTACATCTGCTCCACCTGCAGTGCACATGGTTTTGACCATTTTCCAAACAAATTTGTACTGAGCTCAGATCTGAATAAGGGCCTCATCCGAAAGGTATTTTTCCTAAGCAGTATTCATTTGGCTAACTTTCTTCGTAGCTCAATGGCTCCATCCCCTTAATTAATTTGGTCGCCCTTTGCTGAACCTTTTCCAGTTCTACAATGTACTTTTGCCCCAAACTGCACCCCGAGTTCTAGGTGAGGCCTAACTAGTGCTTTATAGAGTGGCATAATTACAGCGTCATCCCTTGCTTCTTATGCCTTTTTTATATAGGCTAGTATCCTATTTGCCTTGGTTGGGATTGTTTGGTCTGCAGTATGTTAGTCAATAAGCATTAGGTCGATACCACTAGGTAGACATGGTTCTAGGTCGACATGGGTTTAGTACAACACAAGCATCAGGTCGACAGTCAAAATGTCAACATGGGTTTTTTCACAGTTTTTTTACCTGAATGTCGACACAGATACAGTTTGAAGTGCACCACTGCGCTCGGCACACTATTTTATTCTCTCGCAACACCCTAGAGGATGGTAGAGCATGAAATACCGCCTGTCGGCACGTCGGCTCAAAAGACAGTGAAAAAACCCATGTCGACCTAATGAACTGTCGACCTAGACCCATGTCGACCCAATGCTTCTTAACCAACATAGTGTAGACCAAATGACCGTATCCCTTTGGTTGCCTCTCCTTGACACTGAGCACGGCAACTAAGTTTATCAGTTTGTACTCCTAGGTCCTTCTCCAACTGCTATTCTCCTAGCTGTAACCCATATAGATTGAAGGTTGCACCCTGGTTATTTCTCCCAAGAGGCGTATATTATCTACATTATATTTATCTACATTGAATCTCATTTTCCATTTATCTGTTCACTTCTCCATTTTGTTGAAGTCACTCTGTAGTTACTCTGTATCAAGGAGACATCCTGATCCGTTTTAATCAGCCTGCCCAGTTTTGTGTTGTCCGCAAAGATGAACACTTTGCTTCGTAGTCCATCCTTAATATCGACAATAAATATGTTAAAGAGAAGAGGCCCCAGCACAGAACCCTGTGATATACCACTTATTACTGGGATCCAATTAGAAATTAACTGTTTACAACCACTCTTTTTCCCCCCCTAGACCCAGCTCATTTCTTATACAGCACGGTATCAAAGGCTCTAGCAAAATCCAGGTAGTCTACACCGACTGCAACACCTTTGTCTAGATTCACGCTAACTTCCTTGTAGAAACAAATTAAGTTACTTTGGCATGACCTGTTTCTTACCAACCCATGCTGGTTCCCACTAATTATCGTATTGACCACTAATAACCTTGGATAAAATCTTTTAATATTCCTTCAAATAATTTCCCTGTAACTGCTGTTAGGCTCACTGGCCTATAATTTGCTGGATCATCTCTCTTTCCCTCTTTAAATTTATTTTGCAGTTGCTTACAGATATCCCCGCAGTAAATTCCATATTTAGGAATACGGCTTTATGGGTTATATGTTATAGGAAAAGGGTAGGTGAAAGGGGCATCACAAACTCCAGTGCGGTGTAAAACATTAGTCTGGCCATGAGAGGACAGAGACATGGCAAAAAAATCATCTCCAGTATCACAGGAACAATCAGGAGAATGTCCAGAGTAACCAAACACAAGATCTCAGAGTCGTCCAGTTTCCTTCAGCATTTCCAGGGCAGCTAGGTGTGAGATACCAGGAATTCTCACATTCAGATCGAGGTCCATGAGAGCACATGTCCAGGACATACAGAGACACAGGAGCTATAGGCATCATGGCACAGGTATGATTTCCCCAATCACTGCAGCACACATCACATGGGTGCAGGAGGGAGAGAGGATATCCCTCTGTAGATCAGTACACCTATTTACAAGCCTTGTTTGCAGAGGCACTAACAGCCTGAAGGATCTGGTGTAGCGAGTCTTCCATATCTATGTGTGAAACACGCTTACTTAGCAGAAATGTCAAGGTTGTAGGAGTAAACCTACTGCCACAGAGCAGTCCCAAGACTAGATGGCAGCTAGCACGTTGCCATTTGTACAGGCTAGACTGGTCGCTACATGTCTCCCTGCACCACCACCACACGGCAGTGTGCAGCAGACAGGTCGAATAAAGGGATGTGCTGTTGTCGCTGAGTCGCAATGCAGAGCCAGGCCCCAATCGCAACCAGACCGCCGGAGCAAGGCAGCCACGCACCCAGCAACAGCCGGAGACAGACAGGTCACTGCCCCAGGGATCACCGCCAGGCATTTTAATACATGGGTCCATAAAATCATCTTCCAGTCTTTAGCAGTACACTGGCAGTGCTTTATAGCCAAGGCAAGACTCCTTATTTCGCCATCTGATCAATGTAGTTCTTACTAGCATACATCCTGTCCAAACTGCAGCTGTAGTCCTCTGTTCACAGAAGGAACAGAGAGGTGCTCAATGTGACCAGTATTAAGCTCTTGTCCTGTGAACCACCTTCCACCTGCACTGTTCACTCCCAGCGACAGTGCAATATTGTCGGGACAATGCCTCGGAGGGTGTAGCAGACTGTCAGCCCTTCCTCTATATAGACAGTACTTGGCACCTGTAGGAATTGCTTGCAATAACTTCCCAGGCGTCCAGTGATGCAGAACAGCTGTAAGTTCTGAACCATGTATTTGAAGAGGACTTTTCTATAACTCGGACATCTCCTTTACTGTTCAGCTAAAGACACCATTTTCATCCTCTGCAAGTTTTTACTGTTACTGTTCACTTTTGTACTATTTCACATTATTCAATGGTTTTTAATTACAAGACTTGAAAACTTTGGGTGTTCTAACATCTTTGATGGGTAAAATATGCAATCAAACAGATGCACTGGAAATTTCCAATAACCTTCTTTCCTTATTTAGTGGACACCAAAGAGTTATACTGCTTTCACATTGCAGAAATGGGTAATGATACGGTATTCTTAAATGGGACTTTAAAACGGGTCTGAGCCTTGAGACCTTTCACATTGCAGGTGAAAACCGTTTTAAAAATCATTTAATACCATTCAAACATTCAACCCGTTTAACCCCCAAGGGACACGTTTCAAGCCATTGAAATAGAGCTGTTCAAACTGCCAAAAAAAAGGCTTTAAAATGTGTAGGACTCTGCTTTTTAACCGTGTTGAAATACCGGTTAACTTTAACCGGTAAATCAACTCTGGCACTTTCACATTGCAGCCTTAAATGTTTTAAAATGGAAAAAAAACGGCAATATACCGTTTTAAAAGTGCCATGTGAAAGGGGTATTATTTTACTTTTATATTAATCAATATATACAGTGACATTTTAGAAGTGAAGATGCAATAAGCAACCATCAAAAAAAAATATTCTGCTTACCTCCTGCATCTTCTATCAGAAGCACTGAGTTCCCCAGTCCCAAGGATACATCCCCTTCGTCATCGCTGATTACTATCACACTCACTTCTGGAACGGCTACCTCAGGAGACTCATCCGCCTCACGGCTACCCTCACCTTCAGTTCTCATTGTAACTAACAGCAAAAACAAAAAGTTATGTGCAAATTTATTTTAACCAACACAAATACTCATGGGGGGGCACGGTCATCAGCCATGGTCCTACGTCTAACAATACACTAATCGCAGGAGAACCAACGTGGAAAACAGGGGAGGGAGGAACATCTTTCCTTTATGCCAAAACAATCCGGAGGTTTAAAATTGATCAGATCTTAACCAACTGTATAATCTTCAGGTATGTCTGTGAATATGACTGGCAGGCCTGTTGGTGTTCAAGCAGATCTGATCTGACCATTCACATCCGGTGCAATCAAAAATGGCTCAATTTGTGCACGTGGCAGGGGGACTTCTCTACCTGCCTAGTAGCCAATATATCAGAGACTGGGCGGTCAATCGAACATCCTGCATCTTCCAAAACTCCTCTTCCCTGCCTGGGGGTGACTTTCTCTGCTGTGATGTGTCTAGCACAGTGTAGTCTGTATTTTAGCACTGAATACAGAAGCACCGCAGCAGAGAGCAACAACCCAGGGAGGGGAGAGGAATTGGAAAAGTGTTTTCAAAGGGCATAATGTCACTAAGTCGACATGGGGTTTTCACTTTTTTTTTTTTTTTTTGAGCCGACAGGCGGTATTTCATGCCCTACCAACCACTGGAGCATGGCGGGAGAATTAAATAGTGTGCCAAGTGTATGATGAGCGCAGCGAGCCATGCAAGGGGACATGGTGTTGTATTTCAGTGTCCATGTCGACTGTGTCAACATTCAGGACAAAAAAAGGGGACAAACTCCATGTCGTAATTTTTACTGTCGACCTTCCTTCCCCATGTCGACCGAATGACCCTGTTGGCCTAACCCCATGTCGCCCTAGTTACTGTCTATTCAATGATCCATACCCATTGAAAGGTGCAGGGTGCCAGAATGAACACTAATCACATATAGTGGTTCATACTGTATACCAAGCCTTGGACAGCAATAAAGTGCCAGCCAACTAGCTCCCAACTGTTACTAACTGATACAGGCTGTGCTTTAAAATGGCAGTTGGGAGCTGGTTGGCTGCAAATTTTTATTTGCCTATTTTCTCTCTCTCTCCAAGTCTTCGTACACAGACCCCATAATGACAGTACTGTATGTCCACTTCTGAGATAGGAATGAACATTGGTAGACTGGCCATGCTTGTGTACCCTGCCAGCACAGCCCGGGAGGCTCCCAAGAATTTGGTGGCACCTGGAAAAGGTGGGCAAGTCTCCTGCAGTCCCCTGTCTACACTTCCCCTTCCTCGCACGTCCACTTAGATATAGATAGGCCAAGGAGCTTGAAAAAGGTCTGAAATAAGACAGAAAAGTCGCTTGACAGTGTGTTTGCGGTCTACTTCTTTACAAGCCCTGGGAGTGCCGCCACTGCTATCGTGTGTATGTATGGTGACACAACACCTAGGAGGGCACCTAGGCACCTACACCATCTTTCCATCGGAGTGCCGACTCATTGGTTCATATACACACACACATGTACATACATATACATACAGACACACACACACACACACAGGCAAATAACATGGGCAGTCACCGGTCTTCCTTGCAGACAAAAAAATATATTTTTAATAGAACATACCACTAATTCAGTGCATGACAATGTGTGTTAGCCAGCATTTGGTTGAATCACAAGTCCCTGCATGCCCTCCCTGAGTATACCAGTCGTCCCCCCAGATTTTGGTGACAGCTGCTGGCACTCTGACTAGAATGGCAAGCTGGGACTTGTGGTGCGGCACCTGGAGGGGGCGTCATGTATACAAGTCACATGTGACCGGTGATATAAGGGCTATACGGCGGAAATCTCACCTTCCGGGGTCCCGTCCCGTCCCTCCCTCTCCCGGTCGGATGTCTCCCCGCCTCCGGGTTCTCAAACTAAAACTTGGCGCGCGCCGGCCCCGCGGCAGCTTCCGTTTCCCTGGCCGTGACGCATTTCCGGTCTGTTGCCGAGACGACGGATGCTGGTGCACAGAGTGAGAGTGGTACCCAGAGTGTGCTCAGAGAGAGCCCCCCGGCCTGTGCTTCTCCTGTATACTACCCGTGTCACATCACACATGCTGGGGGGAGGGGACAGGGACGTCACGGTTATAACTAAGTGATATCATCCATACGGGAAGGTGACATCACACATGATAGAAATGATATCGCACATTATAGAACTATGTGATGGCACAAGTGCTGGAAGATGACATCACACGTTATAATAATAAATGTATGTGACATCACACATGGTAGAGGTGACATCAGACATGGTAGAAGTAAGTCACATTATATGTGCTGGAAGGTGACATCACACGTGATAGAACTAATACCTCAGGCTTCAAGGCACCCATCTGTGCTAAACCATGGATAGAATTAAAACTTGGACCATGCCTTGAGGACCGCATTTAGGAACCTCTATGAACCCCTTTCACATCACTATGCTTAGTTGCGTATTTTGTACACATGACTATCCTGGGTGTCAGCCCGCTAAGACCCGTTTCAGACTGGTAACCCTGGCAGAGGGAAATGAGATCATCTCCAAGCGCAAACTCTTTCTATGCTGTCATATCTACCTGGGTTGAAATGCTGGGTAACTCAACTCAGCTTATTTCAACTGGGTGCTTTCACACCGCACAATGGGTCAGATTTTTTCTCAAATGGAAAAAACCATGCTGCGCTGCAGGTGGGGCAGATGTAACATGTGCAGAAAGAGTTATGCCCCATACACAAGCAGTGACTGAGCGTCTGTGATTAGCGATGCAGTTAAGCACAAATCACTCAGCACACAGCGCTTTGGGCTGAACAATCTGTCACAGCAAGTGTTCTCTGGAGATAGAACACTGGCGATTGCTAGATATATGCTGTGTATATCTAGTCAGGCGATAGCAGGTGTGCTATACCCTGCTGATGTCTGGCCCGCTCCTTGATTTCCGCCCCACCCCCTGACATACTACTAGGGATGGGTGCCGGGGCCGAAGATTTGGATTTGTCACAGGGATTTGGATTTGTCAAGCAGGCGGTGAAAGGCATTGGATTTGGATTTTTTTTTTTTTTCAAAAATGGTCAAAAAACGCCCAAATCATGTAATTTTGCTGTTTTTTTTTTTTTTGTCTCTAGAGTAATATTAACCTCAATAACATAAATTTCCAGCCAATTTTGACCACTTTACAGCTCACAATGTTGTTTTCAATCAATTTAGGCCAAGGTCTGACAGTATCAGTATGGTGTATTGGGGTGCAGTACACACAAACAATAAAGAGCAAAATAAAAATAAAAATTATTTTCTTTTTTTATGGACGGGCTTGTTCAACACTACGTGGAGGCAGAACAATCACACACGGAACTTGTTCTGAGTCTGACAGTAGTATCTCACTACGTGTATTGGGGTGCAGTGCAGTGCAGCACACCAGACACCACAAATGATGTAAAAATGAAAAGCTGACAGCCTGCCTGTGTACACTGACTGACAGCCTCTTTGCACACTGACACAGCCTACCTAACACGACCAGTACACTGACACAGCCTGCCCACTGACTGATGTGATAAATCTTACTGTCACTGACACAACCCAGCACAAACCCCTACACAAATCCCTCTGCACAACACAAACCCCTCTGCACAACCACACACCCCTCTGCACAAACACCCCTGCACAACCCCCAGCACAACTACAACCCCCCAACTGCGGAGCTGTGAGCTGCTTGGGGAAGCATGGGGCAAATGACAAGGAATTCTCAAGACACCAAGCCTATAAAGATTCGGCGTCTCATGAGAATCGTTCGGCCGCGCTTGGGTTTCCAAGTAAAGCCGGAAACTCGCAGGCGCGGCTCGTGGCGGGCTCAGGGGCCAGTGTTCGGAGTGGTTCCGATTCCACAGAATCCAAACCGCTCATCTCTACATACTACTATTGGGTCTCCTTTCCTGGCTTCTGCCGGAGAGGAGAAAAGAAAAGTAGGTAAGTATGAGCTGCACCCAAAGCAATCAGATACACTTTTAATGCTGCTTTCAGACCGCATAACTGGCTTTGACCCTGTATTTGAAAACGTTTCCAAAAACAGGTCTGCCAGGTAAAACCCCTTTCACACCACATCTCTTTAACGGTGAATTACCCCTTAAGTGCCGTTTTTTTGACACTGGCAGACCCGTTTTGGGAAACTTTCCAAATACAGGGTCAAAGCCAGTGCAGTCTTCCGCGCAAAATCCCCCCCCCCCCTAGGGTTAACATCCCCCCTAGGGTTAACATCACTTTTCTTATAAGAAAAGTGACTTTCGGAAAATGGCTGCCCCCATACGAAAGACAGTTTTTTTAAACTGGTTTTCCTATGTGGCAGCCATTTTCCGAAAGACACTTTTTTTCATAAGTGCATCCGTCACTACAGTACTGCCGGGATCTGCAACGGAAGGTAGTGGCTGCACGGAGGTGGGGGGGTGGGGGGTTTCTTAAACACATTGCGGGGGGGGGGGGGTTCGGGGAAGTTAACCTGCGCGCGGGGGGCATGCAGTGCTATGAATATTTAATGAGCGCTCATTAAATATTCACTGCGCTGAATTTAGGACCCAGCTCATTGGCTGGGTCATAAATACCGTTTCAGACCCGATTTTGATGCCAAAATACCGGGTCTGGAACGGGTAGGACCCTCCATTTTAACCGTTTTACAAAAACGGCTTTTGTAAAACCGTAAAGTGGTCCTGCACCTTTCAGACAGCACAGATTACCGTTTTAAAACGGTTAAAATCGGCAAAATACAGTTTTTTAAATGCGGTCTGAAAGGGGCATTCGTTTTTCCAAGTTACAGCTTGTTTTTGCCCTTATTTATGGCTTACATAAATCATGTGACTAAGGGAGCATCAGGACTGTAAGGGTAGATTTATAAAGCCTGGAGAAGTGATAAAGTGGAAGGTGATAACGCACCAACCATTCCGCTCCTGACATTTTTTTCAGTTAATAGCTGATTGGCTGGTGCTTTATCCAGGCTTGCCTACTTTTAAAGTCTCCTTTTGGGAGAAGCCGGGAGAGGAGACTATCAGCAGCACGTCAGGGTGCGGGTCCTGATAAAGACATCATCAAGCCCCATCCCCAGTACTGCAAATCCAACGATTTGCGGGTCTTCCAGAAGGGGGCGGGGCTAAAATGTTGCGATTTGAAGCCGGGTCTGGGAGGGTCTGGCAGAGTCCGGGAGGTTTGGACCCTATTTTTGGGAGCCTCCCGGCCATTTCAGGAGGATAGGTGGCCCAGACGTTATCTCCTTCCACTTTATCAGTTCATCTGGCTTTAATTTGATGGGTATCTCTGCAAGACTTAGACCCCTGACTCCTAAATAGCCCATTTATTTGCCCGCTGCTGTCTTACATCACTAGCTAGGTATGGAATCAAGAGTTCTTACAGGTCTCAGTTTTCATCTGGGGGGTTTAGGATGCTGTTGTCTGTCATTACATGCCGCACATTGTATCTGGCATCGCGAGGAATATTGATGTGAAGCCAGAACCATCGTGAAGTAGACACCATCCGGGTTGTGGTCTATGCTCAGGGGAGAGCTCTCTCCGAGCGCAGGCCAACCAGCTGTTTGCAGAGGATTTGCTCCACATCGTCAGCTGCTCTGGTTCTGGTAACTGGTTCCATCCTGTGACACAGCAGATCCTGTGGAGCGGAATCACTCCAATAACATGTTGATAGATAAAATGGCGGCTAAAGGCATGTCAATCACATTTCTGACTCTTGCATTTGAATTGCCTGAAAGGGTCACTTAGATTGGCTCTGATATCCTCACACTGATGTATGTCCCCTCTGACTACCCTCCTATCTCTCAGCTCCAATGCCTCTCCAAGCTGCTCGGGAGAATCTTCAGATCGCTCAGAAAATACCATGAAATCACCCCCTGTGTGTATGCCCCATAAGGCCTGAGTACCCATTCTTCCTATCTGATTGGTGGACTTCTATGATTGGCGATCCTTCAGGGACTGCACATTAAAGATCCGACCTGCCAATACTGATCAATTTTTGGTTGGAATCCTCGAAGTGAGGATTTCCAACATGTTGCTTTCCCCCGATCTCCCCCCCAACTAGGCATCAGCAAAACGGGAAACTGATGAATCACTTCACAAAAACCTGTCAGACAAATGGCTGACAACACAGTGGCATAGCTGCATAATGGCCAGATTATCTCACTGTCATATTACAGGACTCCGCAGGAGCCATGGGCACATGGGGAGATTAGGAACGGAACCCCAGGCCAGTTTCTCTGTCTCAGCGACTAATGACAACCTAAATCACTCTCATCTTCCTCCTCATTCATCCAAACCAAGCAAAAAGGGATTCTCCAAAGCCGACTGTACGAAGGCCGCAGAGAATTATTACAATCTGTGTTTCTGAAATGCTTTTTAAAAGTAAATTTTAGTTTTTTTTTCTAAAGGGTTCTACACACGTGGTGACTCCCGGGCATTTTCTAAGCAATCTCCGTGTGTAGGGGCATAGCGATAGTGATGTGCGGCCCCGCGCGGCGCTATCACCTGGCAATTAATACACAGCACGCTGGATAAATCTAGTTAATCGCTGGTCAGGGCCAGTGTTCTCACAGGAGAACACTGGCCCTGACACATCGGCCAGCACACAGAGCTGACACTTCACTGTGTGATGAGCGATCTTGCTGAGCAATGTGAGTGATTCAGCATCGCTCAGAACACCGTTCAGCATCTCCCCATGTGTAGGCCCCATTACCGGATCAGTTTTAGCAATTAGGTCATATGCAATATTCTCCCATTGTTCTTCCACTTATTCTATGGAGCAAATAGCAGACGTGAGCTACAGGGACCATAAATAAATGTCTGCTAATCCTTCTAACACACTAGATAATATATCAGTAGTGGTCTCCGCATCTCTCTCCGCTTGCTGTAACCAGGCTGTGAGTCATCTCCCAGCCCCTGGTAGTAGTATATAGAGTCTGGGGGACGTGTCTGCCGGTCAGGAGCTTGATAAGTGTCTATGAGAAAGTTTCTTTTCACACCAGACCAGACACTGCGGGTAGTTTTCATTTTTCCATATGGAAATAAAAAGCGTAAACCTGGCAGTCTATTCCAATGGGTATCCGAACTGTAGGTCCACAGATAAGGTGGTCCCCTATTGGTCGGCATGTGTTATATCCACATGATAATGGTCAATGCAGCATAACACAATACGGTTTTACAATATGTTCCGCATTTTCATAATTTACTATCCACATTTATATATGTGTATGAGGCTAACTACTAACTTTCATCTATTTATTAACAGATGAAACATCGCATAGGGTGCTTTTAAGCACCCAAATGGGTACTTACAATGTTAAATGCACCCCCACGCCACCCCCCCCCACTATAAACGTGAACCCGAAGCGTGGAGAGCGCAGCGAGCCCGCGAGGGGCGGCGGTACGTGTCCTCCGACCTTTTCATACCCCCACTATCCACGTCGGCGTGGAGTTGAGAATAGAAAGTGTGGCGAGCGCAGCGAGCCACCGCGCCCGAAGCGTGGCGAGCGCACGCCGATACCTGTGAAGCCCGCGAGGGGACGCCGATACCTGTGAAGGTATCAGCTGCGCTCGCCACACTTTCTATTCTCAACTCCACGCCGACGTGGATAGTGGGGGTATGAAAAAGTCGGAGGACGCGTACCGCTGCGCTCGCCACGCTTCGGGTTCACGTTTATAGTGGGGGGGTGGCGTGGGGGTGCATTTCACATTGTAAGCACCCATTAGGGTGCTTATACAATTTGTAATCGTATTGTATGGCATTGTATGCCATACACAATGTCATACAATTTTAAAATTGTATGACATTGTACAATATCGCGCGATATCGCGTCGCATCGCATACCATCGTATGCCTTATGGTATGCAATGCGATGGGCGCCGCTATAATACACAAGTACCCAGTTTCCTTTATAGCGTTCACATAGCGGTTAATTCTGGTTGATTCGCAGTAGGGCTGCATTCGCATGTGCATATGGGTGCACCCATGGCAAACAGACTGATCGCCGGATGCACGCATGCAGGACAGTGGGCGGGGGGTGCGGAGAGGAGCATGGGGTGGGGTGCGGCTCCATTAGCATATGGGAACGCCCAGCATGTCATGTGCGTTCCCATGAGAACGCTGGGTCATATCACCAGATGTCAGCTGCCCGCCCACTTCCCCCCGAGCATCCACGCATATATATAAGTGACTTCAGAGTCACTTTTATATGCGTGTGCCTTCTCCATAATTCAATGGTCAGCAACCATCGAATTTGGAGGATCCCACAAGGCTGCAAATGGCATTTGTAGGCCCTGCCATTCACAGGCACTGGGCGCCAGCCACCCATCGCAAGGCGGGGTTTGGTGGACTTGCACGGCTGCAAATTTGCATCCTTGCTAATCAACCAGAATAACCCCCATATTCCTCAGCCCTTTACAGAAAATAGTTGAATGTTCGCATCAGCCCCTATCCCAGTGGAGCTTACAATCTATATTCCCTACCACATGTACACGCACACACAGACATTCTAGGGTTAATTTTGTTGGAAGTCAATTAACCTACCAGTATATTTTTGGATTGTGGGAGGAAACCGGAGTACCCAGAGGAAACCCACGCAAGTATGGGGAGAATATACAAACTCCGCACAGTTAGGGCCATGGTGGGAATGGAACCCATGACCTGTGAGGCAGTAATGCTAACCATTACACCATCCGTGCTGCCTACTGCCCGCTGACTGAAGTACCGCCACTGACCACTAGGGGCCACTCGGAGCGCCGGCGGGAGGCAGAATAGTGACACCGGACAGGAGAGGGGAGAGCAGCGTGCACCGGTGCCCGGTGTCCACATAACAGCAGTAGCTGGGAACCCGCCCCAGCTCCGCCCGCTCCCCCCGGCAATACAAGTCCCGCTCCCCCCAGCAACATGAGTCCCGCTCTTCCCAGCAATACAAGTTCCCGGCAGTACAAGTTTGTGTGTATTTTATGTGGTAATAAAATATATTTGTGTGTATATTATGTGTTTATACAGCATAAATGCAAGATACTTCAAAATACATCATTGAAATATTAAAATATTCCGAAATACGGAATAATCCGTTATCCAAAATTCTCCTGGTCCCGAGCATTTTGGATACGTATTATATTAATCATTAATGACAGGGGAGGCACTGCCTCCTCTGACTGCACGTCCCTGATGGAAGGTAACAGCAGATATGGACTGGGGTGGAGAGTTTGTGGGCTAAAAACTGTCACAGCTCAAAGTGAAAGTTTTGACAGGCTTTTAATTAATGGACTATGATTGGGAATGGTAAAGTGAGGCACCTTGTCCAAAGTATGGCCAGCACAAACAGTATTGTCATAAATAATGTTTTATTTTTGATTTGCCCTGCCCTGCTTAAAGCTGCTATGGGGCCCCTATGCTTATGGGGCCCCTAGGCAGTAGCCCACCATGCCCAGTGGGAAAGATGGTCCTGCCCAAAACAGCAATATGTCTATCGTACTAAATCATAATAGGTCTAAGCAGCCTTTCTGCAGATGCATTGGGGTATATTATATCACTAGGTGATTCATCGTGCCCTACGGGCGCTCTTCACACCGGCGTAAGGGGCTGCGCCCCCTTAATTTGTGAACGTTTGTATTGTGAGACATATGGTTAGAATTGTATGTAAGATGCCTGTATTGCAACTTGAGTTATAGGTAAAATGTGTTACATAGAGAGCATATGATGTGGACGGGGGTGTGTATTGTTTTGTTTAATTAAAAAGCGGTTACAGAGTAAGATGTACATTGATAGTGCGGAGGGTACAGTGACATTTGTGGGTGTGGGGTGTGCGTGTTGTTTAGGTGTGTGTGTGCAATGGGGGGCGGCAGTTTGGAGCTGGTCCCCCCCCCGCGCCGCATCACCTAGGAAGCCGCCCACTCCCCCCTTCCTGGGGAGCATCGCGTCACATCCCGGCGACCCGCATCACCCACCAAGCTCCCCCCCCAGAACGTCACAGTGAAGGACACCCCCCTCCCCTCCCTGGGGAGAGTCGCGGAGGCCAGCCCCCCCCCCCCACGGAACATCACGGCGCCGGACACCCCCCTCCCCTCCCTGGGGAGAATCCCGGCGCCCAGCGCCGCTACGCACGGCAAGCGACACCCCCCCCCCCCAACGTCACGGCGCTGCATCACTGGACCCGGCAGGCGGCCCCCCCTGGAGTGGGTAAGTGGTTGATCGCAGGGGCGCCCGCCCCCCTCCCTGCCTGGGGCGCTCCGGTGCCTAGCACCGGCCCTGGCAATAGTATAGTAGGGTGTTTTTGAATCAATGGATCCCCACTGGCGGAGGTCATGACACAGGAAAATAGGAGGCTGGGTAGTGATAGGGGTGTGTGGGCATAAGGGGGACTAAAGAGGAGGGTGGGAGACACTGTGCAGCTTCTGTCAGTGGGTGAGGGTCCAGCGTGGCAGCACAGGAGTACAGGATGGTGGCCCTGAGTCTGTGTCTCCTCCTACTGGGTGGGAGTTAGGGTGCATGAGAGGCTGGGCTATGAGGCATGATAGAGGTATGTGGGCAACACAGCATCAGCGACCGCCCACCCGCGCATCTGTGGAGGAAGTGGAACTTAGATTTGGCAGGCGGAGGACGGGGACTGTAAGTAAGCACTAAGCAGGGCAGAGAAGCGGGGAGCCGCAGCAGCACGGAGGGAGAAACATTTCTGCTGTTTCCTGTGGTGTCCCCCTTTTAATGTGCAGCCTGTTGTGTCCTCCTGTTATTATGCAGGGGAAGCAGTATGTGGTGTCATGGCATTATCTTTTTACAGGGGGAGCAGCCTGTGGTGTCCTGTTCTTTATCTTTATGCAAGGGAGCAGCCTGTGGTGTCCTGTTCTTTTTATACAGGGGGAGCAGCCTATAGTGTCCTCCTATTATTATGCAGGGGGAGCGGCCTGTGGTGTCCCCCTGTTATACTGCACGGAAAGCAGCCTGTGGTGTCCTGGTATTATGCAGGTGGAGCAGCCTGTGGTGTCCTGTTATAATAATAATACAATAATACAGGGGATTTTCCCAGCCCTCAGCAGCCCCCCGCGGAGGGGGGGGGGGGTGTTCTTGGGTCACATCCTCAATATGAGCCTTCGGATATCTGAGAAACCACGAGAGGGAGCGAAGCCGGCCCAAGCACCCACCAGAAAAATCACAAATGGGTGCATCAGGTCACTAATGTGTAGTGTAACATTAATCAGGGGCACTACTATGTGGTGTGACATGAATCAAGGGCATAACATGTTGTATAATGTGAATAAGATTGTGCTACTGTGTGGTATAATGTGAATAAGATTGTGCTACTGTGTGGTATAATGTGAATAAGATTGTGCTCCTGTGCTCCTGTGTATCATATAAAATCGTGTTCCTATTTTGTGGCCATGCCCCTTCCTTCTGAGACCACACCCCTTTCCTCCAGCATGCGCTGTGACTTTGTAATGTATGGGAAGGCACAAATTTAAATTTGCAGGGGGGGCGCCGCTCACCCTAGCACCGGCCCTGTTTCCAGGGTTTTATAATATTACTTGGCACAATTGTGAAGCAGCGTGTAGAGAAACATAAGATATACAATATCCAGGGCCGGTGCAAGGCACCGGAGCGCCCCAGGCGAGTCGGGGTGGGGGCGCCCCGGTGCCGGGGGGG
This sequence comes from Crinia signifera, assembly GCF_055691185.1. Classification (NCBI taxonomy): domain Eukaryota; kingdom Metazoa; phylum Chordata; class Amphibia; order Anura; family Myobatrachidae; genus Crinia; species Crinia signifera. The sequence continues at coordinate 34,482,055 of NC_139223.1, read as the reverse complement.
GGTGTACCTGTCCTGCGGCTGTGTATATAAAGCTTGCGGCGGTGGCGGCAGCGGGGGGTCCCTGCAGTCAATAAGAATTAAATAACGAGCGCTATCCGCCTGGCTACGCGGAAGCGCGTCTGTTGTGAAAACACTGGCCGCACGGCGCACGCTGATTGGCTGAATCTCAGCGTGTGGCCAGTGTTTCCATAACAGAAGCGCTTCCACATAGCCAGGCGGATAGCGGTCGTTATTAAATTCTTATTGACTGCAGGGACCTGCCGCTGCCGCCACCGCCGCAAGCTTTATATACACAGCCGCAGGACAGGTACCCCCGCGGCACGGGGGGGGGCAAAATGTCGCCCTCTAGTGGCCGGCGCCCTAGGCAAATGCCTAGATTTGCCTAGTGGTGGCGTCGGCCCTGACAATATCAAGCTAATGACAAAATGGATGATCTATACCCAGTATACAGTAGGTCGCCTCCATTACGTGACTTCATGTTGGGGACATTAACAGTGTAATGGTCTGGGCCCCTCCAACAGACTTGGGCAATTACTACCCGCTACCCCAACCCCCGGTACCTCTGCTCATAGGTTGTATGTACACATGAATTGCTATAATGACTGCATTCATATGTGATGTACGCTGCAAGCAATATCCCATCAGCCCCAGGACAGGAGCGGACTGGTTTTCTGGACTCTTCGGGAGCAGGGGACTAAGGATAAGTGGAGCGTTCCAGCAGCACAAGAAGGATTAACCCCTGAAAGATCTGTGGACTCCAGAGGAATATAGGGATATTGCATTTTTATTCCAGGAGAGATGGCGGCCATTGAGGTCACCCGTTTCAGCACAACAGTGACGAAGGAACTAATAAGTCTCTGTAAGTCCTGGGAAGAGGCGCGTTGTGTTATTAAAGCACTAATCCAGATCAGCTGGCAATGGTGGGGTCTGTCACCCTGCTTACATCCCAGTTTAATAACCTATGGTTAATTTATGGCGTATTAGGAGCCTTGCAAGCGGCAGAAGAATTATCTGAGTGTCACAGTTGTATGGTGATCGGGGATGGAACGGATAACTGCACAGTGTTAGCCGGCTTCAGGAAAATGTCACCCTGTTATTTAACAGTGATTCATCCAGTTACAGTGTACCTGTATTGTGCAGACCACGGTGGGCGGGGCCAGTATCCGTGAGAACGCAGATAGGAACCATAGACATGATGCACACCATGGTGTACATAAGGGAACACCGTGCCTATGTGCTATAAAGATGTAATATCCAACCCATCCATTGTCAGGGAAGTCCAGATAGCCTCCCGCCTCCTCAGCACACACAGCGGATGATATGGAATGGTGCAGAGCCTCCTCAGCACACACAGCGGATGATATGGGATGGTGCAGAGCCTCCTCAGCACACACAGCGGATGATAGGGGATGGTGCAGAGCCTCCTGAGCACACACAGCAGATTATATGGGATGGTGCAGAGCCTCCTCAGCACACACAGCGGATGATAGGGGATGGTGCAGAGCCTCCTCAGCACACACAGCGGATGATAGGGGATGGCGCAGAGCCTCCTGAGCACACACAGCGGATTATATGGGATGGTGCAGAGCCTCCTCAGCACACACAGCGGATGATAGGGGATGGTGCAGAGCCTCCTCAGCACAAACAGCGGATGATAGGGGGTGGCGCAGAGCCTTCTCAGCACACACAGCGGATGATAGGGGATGGTGCAGAGCCTCCTCAGCACACACAGCGGATGATAGGGGATGGTGCAGGGCCTCCTCAGCACACACAGCGGATGATAGGGGATGGTGCAGAGCCTCCTCAGCACACACAGCGGATGATAGGGGATGGTGCAGAGCCTCCTCAGCACACACAGCGGATGATATGGGATGGTGCAGAGCCTCCTTAGCACACACAGCGGATGATAGGGGATGGTGCAGAGCCTCCTCAGCACACACAGCGGATGATAGGGGATGGCGCAGAGCCTCCTCAGCACACACAGCTGATTATATGGGATGGTGCAGAGCCTCCTCAACACACACAGCGGATGATAGGGGATGGTGCAGAGCCTCCTCAGCACACACAGTGGATGATAGGGGATGGTGCAGAGCCTCCTCAGCACACACAGCGGATGATATGGGATGGTGCAGAGCCTCCTCAGCACACACAGCGGATGATAGGGGATGGTGCAGAGCCTCTTTAGCACACACAGGGGATGATATGGGATGGTGCAGAGCCTCCGTAGCACACACAGCGGATGATAGGGGATGGTGCAGAGCCTCCTCAGCACACACAGCGGATGATAGGGGATGGCGCAGAGCCTCCTCAGCACACACAGCGGATTATATGGGATGGTGCAGAGCCTCCTCAGCACACACAGCGGATGATAGGGGATGGTGCAGAGCCTCCTCAGCACACACAGCGGATGATAGGGGATGGTGCAGAGCCTCCTCAGCACACACAGCGGATGATATGGGATGGTGCAGAGCCTCCTTAGCACACACAGCGGATGATAGGGGATGGTGCAGAGCCTCCTCAGCACACACAGCGGATGATAGGGGATGGTGCAGAGCCTCCTCAACACACACAGCGGATGATAGGGGATGGCGCAGAGCCTCCTCAGCACACACAGCGGATTATATGGGATGGTGCAGAGCCTCCTCAGCACACACAGCGGATGATAGGGGATGGTGCAGAGCCTCCTCAGCACACACAGCGGATGATAGGGGATGGTGCAGGGCCTCCTCAGCACACACAGCGGATGATAGGGGATGGTGCAGAGCCTCCTCAGCACACACAGCGGATGATAGGGAATGGTGCAGGGCCTCCTCAGCACACACAGCGGATGATAGGGGATGGTGCAGGGCCTCCTCAGCACACACAGCGGATGATAGGGGATGGTGCAGAGCCTCCTCAGCACACACAGCGGAAGATAGGGGATGGCGCAGAGCCTCCTCAGCACACACAGCGGATTATATGGGATGGTGCAGAGCCTCCTCAACACACACAGCGGATGATAGGGGATGGTGCAGAGCCTCCTCAGCACACACAGTGGATGATAGGGGATGGTGCAGAGCCTCCTCAGCACACACAGCGGATGATATGGGATGGTGCAGAGCCTCCTCAGCACACACAGCGGATGATAGGGGATGGTGCAGAGCCTCTTTAGCACACACAGGGGATGATATGGGATGGTGCAGAGCCTCCGTAGCACACACAGCGGATGATAGGGGATGGTGCAGAGCCTCCTCAGCACACACAGCGGATGATAGGGGATGGCGCAGAGCCTCCTCAGCACACACAGCGGATTATATGGGATGGTGCAGAGCCTCCTCAGCACACACAGCGGATGATAGGGGATGGTGCAGAGCCTCCTCAGCACACACAGCGGATGATAGGGGATGGTGCAGAGCCTCCTCAGCACACACAGCGGATGATATGGGATGGTGCAGAGCCTCCTTAGCACACACAGCGGATGATAGGGGATGGTGCAGAGCCTCCTCAGCACACACAGCGGATGATAGGGGATGGTGCAGAGCCTCCTCAGCACACACAGCGGATGATAGGGGATGGCGCAGAGCCTCCTCAGCACACACAGCGGATTATATGGGATGGTGCAGAGCCTCCTCAGCACACACAGCGGATGATAGGGGATGGTGCAGAGCCTCCTCAGCACACACAGCGGATGATAGGGGATGGTGCAGGGCCTCCTCAGCACACACAGCGGAAGATAGGGGATGGTGCAGAGCCTCCTCAGCACACACAGCGGATGAAAGGGGATGGTGCAGAGCCTCCTCAGCACACACAGTGGATGATAGGGGATGGTGCAGGGCCTCCTCAGCACACACAGCGGATGATAGGGGATGGTGCAGAGCCTCCTCAGCACACACAGCGGAAGATAGGGGATGGTGCAGAGCCTCCTCAGCACACACAGCGGAAGATAGGGGATGGTGCAGAGCCTCCTCAGCACACACAGCGGAAGATATGGGATGGTGCAGAGCCTCCTCAGCACACACAGCGGATGATAGGGGATGGTGCAGAGCCTCTTTAGCACACACAGGGGATGATATGGGATGGTGCAGAGCCTCCGTAGCACACACAGCGGATGATAGGGGATGGCGCAGAGCCTCCTCAGCACACACAGCGGATGATAGGGGATGGCGCAGAGCCTCCTCAGCACACACAGCGGATTATATGGGATGGTGCAGAGCCTCCTCAGCACACACAGCGGATGATAGGGGATGGTGCAGAGCCTCCTCAGCACACACAGCGGATGATAGGGGATGGTGCAGAGCCTCCTCAGCACACACAGCGGATGATATGGGATGGTGCAGAGCCTCCTTAGCACACACAGCGGATGATAGGGGATGGTGCAGAGCCTCCTCAGCACACACAGCGGATGATAGGGGATGGTGCAGAGCCTCCTCAGCACACACAGCGGATGATAGGGGATGGCGCAGAGCCTCCTCAGCACACACAGCGGATTATATGGGATGGTGCAGAGCCTCCTCAGCACACACAGCGGATGATAGGGGATGGTGCAGAGCCTCCTCAGCACACACAGCGGATGATAGGGGATGGTGCAGGGCCTCCTCAGCACACACAGCGGAAGATAGGGGATGGTGCAGAGCCTCCTCAGCACACACAGCGGATGAAAGGGGATGGTGCAGAGCCTCCTCAGCACACACAGTGGATGATAGGGGATGGTGCAGGGCCTCCTCAGCACACACAGCGGATGATAGGGGATGGTGCAGAGCCTCCTCAGCACACACAGCGGAAGATAGGGGATGGTGCAGAGCCTCCTCAGCACACACAGCGGAAGATAGGGGATGGTGCAGAGCCTCCTCAGCACACACAGCGGAAGATAGGGGATGGTGCAGAGCCTCCTCAGCACACACAGCGGATGATAGGGGATGGCGCAGAGCCTCCTCAGCACACACAGCGGATTATATGGGATGGTGCAGAGCCTCCTCAGCACACACAGCGGAAGATAGGGGATGGTGCAGAGCCTCCTCAGCACACACAGCGGATGATAGGGGATGGTGCAGACTAGAGCCTCCTCAGCACACACAGCGGATGATAAGGGATGGTGCAGAGCCTCCGCAGCACACACAGCGGATGATAGGGGATGGTGCAGAGCCTCCTCAGCACACACAGCGGATGATAGGGGAATGGTGTAGGGCCTCCTCAGCACACACAGCGGATGATAGGGGATGGTGCAGAGCCTCCTCAGCACACACAGCGGATGATAGGGGATGGTGCAGAGCCTCCTCAGCACACACAGCGGATGATAGGGGATGGTGCAGGGCCTCCTCAGCACACACAGCGGATGATACTGTAGCTGAGCAGTAACAGACATCCACATGAGCGAAGCCACAGGCAAACGCTAGTTACGGCATGCAGTCATCTGGTATGTGGTCGATTGGTTGCCACTATTGTCAATAGGTTGACACATGCATGGAAAAGGTCGACATGAGGTTTCATTTTTCTTCTTGAACATAGTCAGTTTTTCATACTTAACTATCCATGTGGACATAGAGGGAGAATATATTAGTGTGCCGAGCGAAGCGGTACACTTATACGGTGTCCAACGTCGACTTATGTCACAATAGCGGTCGACCTAATGACTTTAACCATATGACCCATACTCCAGTTTCTAAAGGTTGCAGCTAGAACCACTTCTGTCTTTTGACATTTTCTAATGGCATTGTACATCAGAGCTGCAGCTTTACTGGAAAGGGACCTGGATCACCACCTGCTGGTCATAAGTGGTACTGATTTTATTACTGCAGATCTAGGGTGAGATTTAATGGGATGAGAGATGCAGAAAGTGAGAGATTTGGTAAGAAATCTCCAGTTTTTTTTAAAGCAGCAATCATTTACACTGCAAAATCAAACTGGTATTGCAGTGTAAATGATTGCCGCTTTAAAAAAACTGGAGATTTCTTACTAAATCTCTCACTTTTTGAATCTCTCATCCCATTAAATCTCACCCCTAGGCCGGGATGTATCAACGCTTACCGCAGCGCTGACATCCCGTTTACGCATCCACAGTGCCTTCTCATGATTTATCAATAAAGTTTCCGTGTTTTGTTGTTAAAAAAACTCCGCCGGCTTGTAGCATCGCAGAGTTTTCGGCGCGGCAGCTGCTATCATAGAGTTCTATGCAAGCTGACGCGCTGTGTTATGTATTAACACTCGCTGCGCTCAGCTGTTGTTAGAAATTATTCGCCTTATATTGCTGGCGAACTACAGTGTTGGGACAGGTCAAATATTAAACTATAAGGTAATTCCAGTTGTGTTTGTTTTATTTTAGGGGCTGTTTACTTGAGGTAAACCTAGGTTGTGTTGTGGGATGCTAGGGTGAGGATAAAGGTTGAGGTGAGAGGCATGTTATTGTAATTTGAAAGGAAAAATAGGGTGAGTTAATAGACTCATTAGGGTGAGGTGTGAAGAGGTGTGAGGTGATAGGCTGATTGGTGCGAGTAGAATTAGGAATGACAGAATGAAAAGTCATTGCGCATGTGCAACAATACAAGAAAAAAAAAAAAAAAGACGAAGAGATTCCGACAGAGCACGGAGTTACCGCGGCCATAAATAAAAATGAAATAAATAATACATAACGCGGAAATCTCCGCAAAACGGCAGCGAAGATGGTGCGAAACAATGAAACACACTTCACTACAGAAATGCGAATAATAGTACATCCCGCCCCTAGTACCCAATATACTGTATATTTGACTACCAGTTATTTATATAGCGCAGGGTTGCCGAGTTTTACAGTCTGCTCTCCGGGAGAACCCTGGAGAGGAGACTGTCAGCAGCACTTCTGGGGGCGGGGTTGATAGAGACATCTACAGCCACGATTTGCAAATTTAGCACCACCCCCTCCGCTGATAAAAGGTGTGAATCGCAGCAATTTAAAGCTCGGCCACTGGGGAAATGTGGGGGAGGGTTGCCCACCTTTCCGCGGGGCCGGGAGGGGGACGCGATTTTCGGGACTCTCCCGGCCATTACGGGAGCGTAGGCAACCCTGATATACCGCACACATATTCCGCAGCGCTGTACAGAGAATATTTGCCCATTCACATCAGTCCCTGCCCCAGTGGAGCTTACAATAACTTTTCACTACCACATGTACATGTATTCACGCAAAGGTACATTTTTGGGGAGCAATTAACCTACCAGTATATTTTTGGATTGTGGGAGGAAACCAGAATACGCTGATATATTTCACATTAGCATACGGAAGTAAATACGCTGCAGATGCCTCACAGTCGGTACCAAGATCTTTAACAGGGCACAGTTTTGCCGTGGGTCCAGTGAGGGGTCACACTGCATTCAATGCACTAATTTCTTGTATATTTACCCTTCCAGAGTACCATGTCCAGGGCAGTATCACTGCAGAAATCACCAGGAAAATGGCATGACGACCATTTCCCAGAATCACTAGGAAATGTTCACCACTCCATTTCCCCCGGATACCTGTGTATATCAGGGTTGCCGACTTTTAAAAGCTCCTCTCCGGGAGAAGCCCGGAGAGGAGACTTTCAGCAAGAGTTGGGGGGGCCTTAAACGTGACATCATTAAGCCCCGCCCCCACGAAGGAAAGTTACTCAATTTGCCTATCTCCGTGGAGGGGTGGGGCTACGATTATGACACTTTAGCCCTGCCCCCTCCCCGGAGATCTGCAGATAAGGTAATTTAAATGCCGCGGTCAGGGGGGGGGGAAGCCGCAATCAGGGGGGGAGCGGGGGTCCCCCAGAATCTGGGAGGGTTGCCCACCTTTCCCAGCATGCCCTGCAACAGTTTTAGCATGGGCAAATAACAAAGCAGGGCATGCTGGGATGTGTAGTTCAACAACAGCTGGAGGGACAACGGTTCCCCATCCCTGCACTAGACTCTTGCACAGTGCTAGGGTCCCCTAGTTACCCCAGTCAGAGGCGTAACTATAGCACCGCAGCCCCCGCGGTCGCGGGGGGGCGCTGTGCATGTGGGGGCGCCGGGGGTCTGTGGTACTATAGTTAGCCCCCTCCCGTCCGCCCATCCTCCGCCCCCCAATCCGCCGCCCGCAGCCAGACAAACCACAATAAAATGTCCGCCCCATATAGCAGACAGTTCTCTGAAACTGTCTGCTGTATGGGGGTGGACATTTTGTGTTGGTCCGTCTCCATAGCAGAAGAATGAAGCCAGCAAGGGAGCCGGGACCAGCAAGACGGGTTAGGCTGCGGGCGGGGGATGGGGGAGCCGGGCGGGGTGCGGCGGGGGGGGGGGGGGGGCGCCCAATTCATAGTTACGCCACTGGCCCCAGTACTGACAGGTTCACTTTACTGTGGTCTACAGAGAATGCGCCTCTGTAAATTGGAGATAAACAAGAAGCTCAATGTCCCTAGCATATCTCCAAACTGAGAAGAGGGACACTTGCGCGGCAAAGCCTTGTGAGTGCCCGATAAGGGGTGTGGCCTATGTAAATTAGGGTGTGGTGTATGCAAATGAAGGCCACACCCCTGTTTTTGACCACTGCGCTGCTGAATAGACGCTGTGTCTATTCCATCAGACTGGGGGTACTTTCAACTGCCCCCACCCCACGCGGGACACTGGCGGCCCTGAACGGGGGGTGGGACCGTCCCTAAAAAAGGGACAGTCCCACGAAAAACAGGACAGTTGGGAAGTATGGCTTAGTACAAAGCCCAAATTGTTCAGATTAAGCAAAGACATTAGACAAAATATATCCCTCTGAAGATACTCCCATCATGGATGCCAGAAGCTGTTGGGGCATCACATGTAATTGAATCAGACCCTAATATTCTGTAGCCAATAGGATACATCACAAAGGCTAACCTGCTAGCTGGCTTTCGGTCCTAAGTCCAGGACACTCTGGGGCCTATTCAGACCGAGTTCGGCCCCATCCCCAATGGTGGGGATCTGCACATTCGAATAGTCGCTCATGAGCAAACCCCCGGAGCTAACGGCTTAAAATGCTAGCGGTTTAAAATGATGGACAGGCAGGGGGCGATCATTGGGGCCCACCCAGCATTTTATGGCTGCTCAGGGCGGGCAGCTGTGGTCACATGACATTGGCACCCACCCATTTCGGCCATCACCTTGCAGGACAAAAGGAAGTATAGACTTACTCTCTCCTCTGTGTGGCCGCATGCGAGCGGATGACGTGTAAGCATATGCATCGTGTTGTAGCAATTCGGTTGGCGGAGTGTGTGCGCGTTCAGAGGGGCGGCGTTTACCTGCTCGCTAGACAGCAAATATACGCAGCCTAGTGAGCAGGCCTGAATTACCCCACTGTTTGTTAGTAGTGAGCATTTCAGCCTTTGGGTACAGTGTATTCCATGTTTAGTGATCCATAGAGAGAGGTTTCTACACTGTTTTCTTCCAGTTCTATCTGAATCTCTGGCAATCCCATTTATCTGCATCCAGCCTTAGCCCCACCGTTTGATTAAAGTGTCATTCTTGTCAATATGAGAAACATTCTGCCAAATTGCCCAGATTCTGGTACTTGGCGGCTGAGTGTTAGCTTAAGGGACTGCCGAGGTGTGGAGACGTTGTCAGGTTCCCGGGCCCCTGGGCTTTGATCCTTTGATATAAAGGTTGCAAGCGTCTCCAGGCACCCTGGTCCTTGTCGCCACCTGGACATGTGGAATCCATTCCCTTATCACCATCCCGATATGACGGGACACAGACGGTGCAGGGAGACCCAGGTGTCCTATCAGCAGCTCGTCCTCTCTGTAAGCTGATTATAAAAACACATTTCCTCAGGTGGGCTGCCGGGTCTGTTCCACGGCTCGTTTCTGTCATTCTTACCAACAGTGATCATTTCACCAGCTAAAGAGGGGGGCAAAGAGGGCACCTGCCACCTACGCACAGCGGTGGCAGGCGATTAGTGGACTGTGACAGGAATGACAATAAGGATGAAGCCTTACTAACCTGTGATGTCACTGAGGCGTAACTTTATGTCAATCATTCTGCAGAGTGGCAGATAAAACTTGTACAGCAGAAGGTCTGTATATAGATTAGTAAGGAGACAAACCCTCTTTGTAGTGCCCATTCCTAACCCTATCCATAGGAATCATTTGGTCTACAGCATGGTCTACAGCATGATGGTCGACAGTCATTAGGTCGACACCATTAGGTCAACATGGGAAAAGGTTGACATGGGTCTAGGTCGACATGGGAAAAGGTCGACATGGTTCTAGGTTGAAAGGTGATTAGTTTGACAGGTCGTTAGTTCGACAATGTCTAGGTCGACAGTCAAAAGGTCGACATGGGGTTTTTCACTGTTTTTTTACCTGAATGTCAACACAGTCGGCATGGACACAGTTTAAAGTGCACCGCATCCCTTCGCATCGCTCGCTATGCGTTGGGCACACTATTTTATTCTCCCACCACGCCCTAGTGGATGGTAGGGCATGAGATACCGCCTGTCGGCACATGTCGGCTAAAAAAACTGTGAAAAACCCCATGTCGACCTTATGACTGTCGACCTATTCACTGTCGAACTAATGACCTGTCAAACTAATGACCTTTCGACCTAGAACCATGTCAACCTTGTCCCATGTCGACCTAGACCCATGTCGACCTTTTCCAATGTCAACCTAATGGTGTCGACCTAATGACTGTCGACCATCATGCTGTAGACCAAATGCCCGCATCCCTCTTGTGCAGTAACATGCGAGGGATGGAGCAAGCCCAGGGAGCAATGCTCAGTGCGCTGAGGGAAACCATCTCTCTACCATCAACTGACATCCAGCAGCATCTTGCACATAGGGGGTGATTCTGCATTCGCACAGGGGGTGATTCTGCATTCGCACAGGGGGTGATTATTAGAGACTGCGCGTGCGCATAAGTATTTATATATTTATTACCGTATATACTCGAGTATAAGTCGACCCGATTATAAGCCGAGGCAACTAATTTTACAACCAAAAAAACTGGGAAACTCATTGACTCAATTGGGACCCTCACTCGAGTATAAGCCGAGGGGGGCTTTTTCAGCATAAAAAATGTTCTGAAAAAGTAGGCTTATACTCGAGTATATATGGTATGTATTTTTATGTGCAGTCTCTTTGTGTGAGCGGGCACAGAGAAAGACTGTAGAAGCCAGCTTGTCTGGCTGAAAACAGCATAAACTCACCTGGCTATTGGCAGGAATCTTTAGCTCACACACTTGATCTGGGCACGGGGGTTCGGCTTGTCTTGACTGACGGGTTGGCTGATTTGAATGACGGTTCAGGATAGGCTGGTTGAGGTCAGGGGTGGAGATTGATGGGGTGATGTTCTTGCTTCCAGAAGATTCTGCCTCTTGCTTCAGGGAACGTTGGACTGTTGAGTACAGAGATTCTTTTGATTAGCTAGACACTGACTTTATTGCTGTATTTTCATTTAATAAACTCCTTTTTCACCCATCTATATCTCTCTAGATAATAAACCTCTTATTTCTGTCACCTTTTCTTTCTTTTCTAACTGTTTCTATCCCACTCTATTCTCTAATGTCTGCCAGGCCCAAGCGTTCTGTGGGGGCTTCCACCAGATATGTCAGCCTTGATGAGGCTGATGTTAGGGCCAGGGCCAGGCCTCCTGTGCGCGGCGATGTAAGGGGCTTGTCCCCTTCGCCGCACAGGAGAAATGTGTGCGCCAAGGACGCCTGCCACGGGGGTTAGGGCCAGGGCTAGGCCTCCCAGCGGAGGTGGTGAGCGGGGACTTTCCCCCTCAACAAGGCGGCGGATTGCTGCTCCTCCCGCGGGTTCGCCTAAGCAAGCGCCCGCTTCAGGTACCCCTGTCAGGCCTATCCCTGGGCGTCGCGGGGTTAATAGGCCTCAAGCATACCTCGGTACAGGGCTGCTGGAGTGCGGCCTCCGCGGTCAGCGTGGCCGGGTCGGAGCTCTGGAGCACAGTCAGGGGAGCCGGAGCGGACGGACGGGTCTCCTGTTCCCGTCCGCGTCATGAGCGGGCACCGCAGGCATCACGCGGCGGCGCCTGGCATTACTATGGGTAGTGATCGCGTGCAGGAGGAGGATATCGGGACTTGCGCCGGGGCGCCTCCTGCACGCGCGCCAAGGAGAGCTGCAGCTAGAGGCGGGCAGCGGGCCAGAAAGTCCCGTGCTGCCCGCCAATATCAGAGCTTGGGGGGTTCAGTGCCAATGAGCACTGTAGGCAATGCTGCGGCGGCTACCGTTTGAAGGGGCCGCCGTAGGGGTCCCGGTAGTACTAGGAATGGTGCCACAGGCATTGATAAGCCTGTGGCGCCATCTTGTGGTGTTAGGGGTGCTGCAGGCTGTAGTCAGCCTGTGACACCAGGCTATGGGAAAAAGGGGTGCTGCTGGTGAAAATCAGTCTGCAGCGCCACCTAGTGACAGAGGAGACATCTTACTTAGAAATACAAGATGATTGACAGCATTAGGAGTAAGCTGTCTCTGGAGGAAAGGGAATTACTGGGCCTTGAAACCATTATGTGGAGTGACCAATTTAGTGGTAACTCCACTGGGGGAATCACAGTCCAGTGATTGTAGGGTATCGGGCGATAATTCACCCAGTTATGGACGACGGGCCGAGGATCAAGTGTCGCTCATTAGTCAGGTGGGGGGCTCAACACCAATCGTGCGGGGCACCGAGCTTTAAAATAGCACACCTGAAGGCAATTCGGCCGTTGATAGCGTCATTGCGGGTCCTGCCGTGGATAACGCAAAAAGCAGGTGCAGGGATAGAAGGAGATTGGCCTGAGTCAGGGCCCAGTCAGGCGTTTCCGCTGCAACTCAGTCCGTGGTTCGGCCTGGTAGATCATATGTAGACGCGGTAAGGGGTAGCGGTAATTTAGTTACCATGGATTCGTCGGGATTGACTTCGGTATGCGCGGCAGTGGTGTCTGCTGTGGCCCCCCTAGTAACCACCGGTCCAGGTGGGCAGGGAGGTTTCAGTGCCATCAACCACCGTAGCTTCATTATCCGAAATTATAGCCAGGGTCATTGCGCCGGCTTTAAATGTGACAGAAACAGGGCATTATGTTCATTCAACGGATGCGGCATCACATAGTGATTCCAATGTGCCTGTGCATGTTACTAACCATTTACCATCAGGTCGGGGATCGTCTCAGAGAAACATGAAAAGAGCATCAGGAAGCCGTCAAGGGGGTAACAATGGTTCGACTTTGGGTGAGTCTTCTAACGATCTCGATTGGGCCAGCTATAGTTTGATGGGTCAAATAATGACAGATCAGGGGGTTCGACGTCGTCAGCTTTAGGGAACCGAGCTTAGTCCTCCAAATCCAGGAAAAGAAGGCGCAGGCATAGGAATTATGATTCCTCACTGGCGTCCACTTCATCGGAAGATATGTCATCTTCCGATGGGGGCGTGCGCCATTCAAAGAGGAAAAAGCGTATGACTTATCGGTCACATAGCTCGGGCTCCTCTAATGTATCGGTGGAATCCGATACAGTACATTGCGCAAACACCGCTGTAAAGCGGGGTTTGCGGCCTAGGGCTCGGGATAGGATTTGAAAATGCCGTTATGTGGATATTTATTTATTTATTTTTCTTTAATAAGCAAGGATAGGCACGCCCTCCTGGCGGCTAGGAAGTGCTGCTCATTTAATAATGGGCAGTGCAGCCTGGGAAACCGGTGTCGTTTTCGGCACCTTTGTCTCAGATGCGGAGGTCCACACGCAATCAAGGATTGCACAAAACCACCAACTGGAGGGGGAGGTGGGGCTCAGTCCACGGCAAAACAAAGCCGCGGTCCGGCGGCACCTGTCGTTGGATAGAGCCCCAACTCCTATAGTATTGGTCAGGATGTTACCATGGCTGGAACGGTATCCGGACAGGGATGGAGCAAGATTTTTGCAGTCCGGATTTTCAGAAGGTTTCTCCGCTCCAATTAGTACGGGAACTAGGGGAAACTTACGCTCCGCCATGGAATATCCTGACATAATATCCCAAAAAGTTGAAGCCGAGGTAAAACTAGGTCGCATGTCAGGCCCGTTTTCAACACCACCAGTTGAGGGACTAATTTTGTCCCCTATTGGGGTGGTTCTCAAAAAAGTTAAAGGGAGGTTCAGGCTGATTCAACATCTTTCTTGTCCTAGAGGGTCGTCTGTCAATGACGCCATCAATGACGATTTGTGCACAGTTAATTATTTTTATTTGAGGATGCTATAGACATCATTCAAAAAATTGGTCCTGGGGCCCTCATGTGCAAACTGGATGTTGAGTCAGCTTTTAGACTATTACCTTTAAATAAGAACGCATTTCAATACATGGGATTTAAATTGAATGGGGGTTTTTACATAGATAAATGTTTGCCCATGGGTTGCTCCATTTCATGTGCTTATTTTGAGCGCTTTAGCACATTTTTTACAGTGGTGCCTACAGGAAGTGACGGGAGCTGACAGCATTACTCATTATTTGGATGACTTTCTTTTAGTGGGTCCTCCAAGTTCTGACCTGTGCTTTAAGTTACTAAATTAAATAAAGAGAGCGTGCACTGTGTTGATCTATTTGATTTTACTCAGTATAAAATAATGAATATATTTAAACAGTACATTATAAAAAATACACAATGATTAAAAAATGCATATGCAAATACAAAATATATAGTAAGAAAATGAGCATCCGACTTTGGTATTAAATGGTAAGTATTGGAAGATTGCCTCTGTCTAGAGTGTGGATCCTTATAGAGATCGGCTGAGACCTTTCATTAAAGAGGTTCAATAATGCATTAGCACACAGTCTTAGTTCGTGTGTAGAGACTTAAATATTACCACTTGCGGTCCCCGTCCTTTCGCGATGTTCTTACACTTGTCACAATGTGTCCGCTTCAACCGGTGTAGCGTGATGTAGATATGCCGGCACCGGGAGCAGACTGTGTGAGCCGGGCGTCCGCTCGTCAGCTACAACCAGCGTAGCCCCAGGTGGAAGAGGGCTGGCGCTGGGAGCTTAACAAGCCGTGAGATGAGCCGCTAACAACCAGCGTGGCCCCAGATGGAAAAGGGCTGGCGCTGGGAGCTGTCTGATCACGGAAGCTGGATGGTAGCCCGGGCGTCCTGATTGAAAGACGCACTTGAAGTGGCACTTGGGTCGAGGACACAGGGTACAAAGGTATGGTATGGCAGGTGGCAAAGTCCGATCACAGAAGTATAAAGGGTGAATGGATCATCCAGAGGCAGCCGAAAGTGTCAGATAAGTCGGGTGCAGAGAGTCCTTGACGCGTTTCTCCGTCTGCGGGTACTGACGGTTTCATCAGAAGGTATTTGGTTGGTTACCTGCCCAGGTATAAAAAGGTAGTTTGGCCAATCAGCCTTTAGCAGCAATTAAGCCGCACCTGTGGATTCATTACGGGTCAGGCAATCGAAGTTTGTGTATCTATAATTAAACCGTGTGGACTCGGATATATAGTAAATAATAATTCCAGATCTCATCTATACAATGAAAATCTATACATATATAGCATATATAACACTAAAACAATAGTTTTCAATATCAAATTTCTTATGGCATCTTCGAACGTTTTTTAGGAGGATATTTAGATCAAGAATAAATAGATCTATTGGCACTCATTTAAATATGGAGCTGGCGTGGCTCCGTGGTAGAGACTCCGACTGGGAACCAGCCATCACAGTGAGAGGCAGGTTCGAGTCCCATCCTATTTCTTCAAAATATTTATTTATTTATTTTTCTTCTTTTGCAGTTTAATTCTTTGTTAACAAGAGGGAGAGGGGAAAAAAAAGACACAGGGAGGACCGATATGTACATAGATTTATACTCCTGTAGGTACAATTGTAATGGATATTGTCTTCTTATATTTTTCTCATATATATCACAGTAGACCAATTGATAAAAATAAAAATAAGTAAATAAACATAAGCATAAAAATAAAATAAATGCAAAAGTAAAAATAAATATAAATATAAAAATATAAAAATAAAAATAAAAATAAATATAAAAATAAATATAAAAATAAATATAAAAATAAAAATAAAATAAAATAAAAATAAATATAAATAAAAATAAATATAAAAATAAAAATAAAAATAATAATAAATATAAATAAAAATAAAAATAAATATAAAAATAAAAATAAAAATAAATATAAATATAAAAATAAATAAAAATAAATATAAAAATAAATTTAAATTTAAAAATAAATATGAATATAAAGAAATAAATATAAATATAAATATAAATAAAATAATATAAATTAATTTTATATACTATAATGAATCTAGATATCTTAATTTCATACGTGGAACCAGAACAGGCAGAAGGTTTATATGTACTATAATATATCTTGATATCCATATTTCATATGTAGAGTTAGAACAGGCAGAAAATATTATCAACGATAATGTTGGTGTTCTCATACACCATAATCACACAAAACAATCCTAGAGATGTAATTAAAGACAGAAGGAAGAGCATCACAACCCTTTGTCAGAAAATACTCATGTGCACATTTATATCCATGTTTATATCTATATTAATAACCCAAAGAAATATGTAAAAGAATATGTAGATAGAAATAAAGAGAAAGAGACTTATCATTAAATCTTATTGCAATTTTTAGATGTTATTAAGCTCTATGTTGTCATTAAGACCAACTGGGAATAGGGTTCCCAGTGAAAAGATCCAGAAAGCTTCCCGGGCACATAATTTTTCATAGCGATCACCTCCTCTCGAGGTTTGTTCTATGTGTTCTATACCTTGTATTCTCAATACTCGATGGTCACCGTTATGTTTATTTTTTATATGTTTAGAAAGTGAATGTTTTAGAAACCCCTTCATCACGTTCCTTCTGTGCTCCAGGAATCTGGTATTCAGCGTACGTATAGTGCGGCCCACATATTGGGAGCCGCAGATACAAGTTATTAAATAGATTACATATGATGTTTGACAATTAATGTGACTTTTAATGGGGAAAGTAGAACCAAAATGAGTAGACTGAAAGAAGGTAGAAGGTTCTTTTATGTGTTCACATGTCATACATTTGTTTCTTTTACATCTGGAGAAACCCTTCATTGTCTCTTTATTTAGTGCATCACTATTTCTATTGTCTTTGAAGTGGCTTGGTGACAAAATATCCTTTAAGGTGTTATTCTTTTTAAAGACTATTTTTGGTTCATCATCCAAGTATGGGGCTAGTAAATTGTCACACTTTAGTATCCTATGATTCTTTTTAATAATTTCCCTCAACTCTTCTGAGTGTGTGTTGAATTTGGTTATGAATATCGGTTTATCTGAGAAAGCGGTTTTAGATGTTACTTTAGTTTTCAAGAGGGCAGATCTCTCTATGTTCCCAGTTTCTTTTTTGGCTTTTTTTAGGAGCCACTGTGGGTACCCCTGCTCGATGAAAGTTTCTGTCATTTCTTTTGATTGGTTTTCAAATTGTGTTATATCAGAGCAATTTCTTTTTAGTCTACAATATTGATTTTTGGGGATATTGTGTATCCAAGGTTTATAATGGCAGCTACGGAAATTTAAATAGCCACCATTATCAACATCTTTTTTGTATGTTGAAGTTTTGATTTGGTTGTTTTCTATAGAGATAGCTATATCCAAGAAGTTTATGTGTGATTTGTCCATGGTGGAGGTGAATTTTAAACCAAAAGTGTTGGTGTTAAGTGAATTTAGAAAGATTTGTGCTAAAGTGGTGTCCCCCTGCCAAATGAAAAATAAATCATCAATATATCTGCCATAGCACACCAGGTTCACCCTGTGTGGACTTTGCCACACATGTTGTTCCTCAAATAATCCCATATATAAATTTGCAAAGCTAGGGGCGAACCTGGTGCCCATGGCAGTCCCAAGTGACTGTAAATAAAAAACACCATTAAACGTGAAATAATTGTGCGTGAGAATGAAGTGAACGGATTGTAGAATGAATAATTTTCTTTCATCACTAAGAACATCATCAGTATCTAAATAGTGCTGTAAGGCTAAGATGCCTTTTTTGTGCGGAATATTAGAGTACAATGACTCAACATCGCATGTCATTAATACATAATCAGGTTGCCAATCAATGTCCATAATAAGTTTCAAAAACTGAGTGGTGTCCTTAATATGTGATGGAAGTGCAAAAACTAAATCTTGTAAATGTGAATCAACAAAGGCGGACAAATTAGTGGTAAGGGACCCAACACCAGAAATTATGGGACGACCAGGAGGTGAGGTGAGTGACTTGTGGATTTTAGGTAAGTGATAGTAAGTGGCTATTTTGGGGTATGGATTGTAGATGTAGTGATATTCCTTCTTGGATATAGCTCCTCCTTCAACAGCTCCTGTCAATAATGACTTGAGCTCTTGACAATACATATTAGTAGGATCAATATTTAGTACAGAGTAAAATTTAGTATTGTTGAGTTGGCGGAGGGCTTCTTCAATGTAATCTGCGGTGTTCTGTATTACTACACCTCCGCCTTTATCGGCGGCTTTAATTGTAATTAAACTGTCCTCCTTCAACTTTTTTAAGGCATATTGTTCATTAGGATGTAGATTACTTTTCTTTTTATATTGTTTCTGATTAACCTTCTCACAGAATTCATTAAAGTCTTTCATTGTTAGTGAATAAAATGCTTCTATGCAACCACTCTTGTGTTGCATAGGGTAGAATTCTGACTTCTTTTTTAGAATTTTATTTCTTGTTGGATTCTCAAGGTCAAAGATGGGTAGTATATTAGTATTATTCTCCTGTTCTAAATCTTCAAGGATTCTTAGGGTCTGGTTATCAGAGGTGTCCAATTCAATTTGATTTGACGATGTATTGGTTATATTGGATCCCTGACTTATAAAGTATCTTTTTCTACATAAGTCCCTAGTGTACCTGTTTAGCTCTACAAAAAGATCAAATAGTTGTGGTTGTTTTGAGGGAGCAAATTTCAACCCCTTAGAGATAACTGCTTTTTCACTCTCACTGAGTACTCTGGTAGAGAGGTTAAAAATGCCCTTCTCTCTTATTCCCTTCTTAAGTTTTTGGAAAGCCTTTTTCCTTCCTCCTCTGGTTCCCCTGAATCTAACTCTTTTCTCTTTGGTGTTTCTTGACTCAAAATTTGATATCTGTTCCCTGTCTTCCAAATCGGGTAAAGGTCTTTTTCTAAAAAAACCGTTGAGGTTTCTAAAGGAACCGTATTTGTAATCTCTTGTCCCTGTTTGGGGTGTTGATACCCAGTTTTAGGCCTAGCTCCTCGAGTGTGGTATTCCACATGTGAGGTAGAGGTTTTTCTGTATGACCCTCTCCCATTGGAACTTCTCCTGCGTGGTTGTAAATAGTTTGGTCTGTTATCATATATCAATGCAGGATTCCTATTTAAATGTTCATTGTCATTAAATTTTTGTCTATATTGAGGGGGAATATATCTGTTATCACTGTTTTGGAACCCTCTATTATAAGAGCGGACTTGATTATTCTTATAATCAAGATTGTCTCTTGATAGTTTATTATTTTTGAATTTGATTAGGGAGTATTCAAATTCCTCAATCTTTTGATTCAATTTTACATCATAATCATTGAACTCCGCTCTTGTCCTAAAGGGCTCCAAAAGATTTTGTACTTTTTCAATCTCAACATTCGTGGAATTGATCTTATTATCACGATGTGAGACAAGGAGTTCCATTAAATTAAAGGAACATTTGTCCAATATATCGTTCCATTTGTTAGTTAGATCCTCATCTTCTTTGAAAGAACATGTTTTAAAAATCCTCAGACCTCGAGGTATCATCTTTTCCGATAAATATTTCTGTAACATTTTTTTATCTAACCAATGTCTGGTCTCTACCTTGATTAAATCCTCTAATTTATTAAACAATAAAGACATATTAGGTGTGTTACTTTCTGGAATTTCGACAGTTTTATCTGACGTGCCAAACATCAGCCTGTCTCTTCTCCTATTTCTGTCTCCAACGTTCGAAGATGCCATTTAGATCAAAACAGTGCAGCCCAAACTTAAACGAACCAGAATAGAAAAAAATTTACCACTAAGTGGAAAAAATTAGGCGCAATAGGTATAGGTAATTAAAGGGTGTATATATATATGTATAAAGAGGTCCACAGCTTAATGGGCTGCTCCCAAACACCTAGAAGGACTGAAATGCCTTACTAGAATCAAAAGAAAGAAACTAAATTAAATAAAGAGAGCGCGCACTGTGTTGATCTATTTGATTTTACTCAGTATAAAATAATGAATATATTTAAACAGTACATTATAAAAAATACACAATGATTAAAAAATGCATATGCAAATACAAAATATATAGTAAGAAAATGAGCATCCGACTTTGGTATTAAATGGTAAGTATTGGAAGATTGCCTCTGTCTAGAGTGTGGATCCTTATAGAGATCGGCTGAGACCTTTCATTAAAGAGGTTCAATAATGCATTAGCACACAGTCTTAGTTCGTGTGTAGAGACTTAAATATTACCACTTGCGGTCCCCGTCCTTTCGCGATGTTCTTACACTTGTCACAATGTGTCAACACAGTGCGCGCTCTCTTTATTTAATTTAGTTTCTTTCTTTTGATTCTAGTAAGGCATTTCAGTCCTTCTAGGTGTTTGGGAGCAGCCCATTAAGCTGTGGACCTCTTTATACATATATATATACACCCTTTAATTACCTATACCTATTGCGCCTAATTTTTTCCACTTAGTGGTAAATTTTTTTCTTTAAGTTACTAGAAACAGCGCTTGATTTATTTAGGGAATTCGGGGTTCCCGTGGCGGGGGAAAAAACCGAGGGACCTACTACGAATTTGGTGTACCGTGGAAATGAAATTGATTCCGAGCTAGGTCTGTGTAAACTTCCTCTGGATAAGGTATGCCGTCTACATGACGAAATACTTTATGCCATCGCGGCTGCTAAGTTAACACTTAGACAGGCCCAATCTCTATTGGGCCTTTTTAATTTCGCATGTAGAGTTATACCCATGGGCAGAATTTTTTGTAGAAAACTTCAGCGAGCGACCGTCGGGATTCGCATAACCCCACCATTTTCTACGTCTATCTTCAGAAATGAAGAGGGACCTGAAAGTGTGGGAAATGTTTCTGGATAATTTTAACGGCATATACATATGGCAAGCTCCAGCCGTTGCTAATGTGGAGTTGGAATTATATACAGATGCTGCAGGATCTTCCGGATTCGGCGCATTCTATGCGGGACGTTGGTGCGCAGATGCCTGGCCCGAATCTTGGGCACGAGACGGCATGACCAGGAATATGCTATTATTGGAAATATTTCTAATAATGGTCGCCTTAGAGCTCTGGGGCGCGGAATTGGGAAACAGGGAGGTTGTCTTTTGGTGTGATAACCTAGGGGTGGTTCAATCCATTACGCAACTAAGGTCAACCTCTCTCCCAGTTTTGCGTATTTTGGCACGGATAGTGATGATGTGCTTGGTGAACAACATTACTGTTAGGAGCTGCACGGGCAGCGCCTCCGCTCGCCCGGCAGTCTCCTCTGTTCTTCCGGCGGTTGCCGGGTTACCGCGACGCCGTCGCGTCATCAGCGGGGAGCTTCCGGCAGACAGTCAGGCTGCCGGCGTACAACCCCTTCCTCCCCTGCCGCAGCGGTTGCCAAGGCGACGGAGGACGCCTGGCGGCCGCAGGGAGGAAGGGGTGTGCATGACGCCGCACGCAGCGTCAGGGTAGCGCTTGGCGCGCTATTTAAACTTGGACACTGGGACACTCAGACGCCGGCTATAGCTCCTGATTTGGCGTCCTGAGTGTTTCCGGTTCCAGGCTCCTGCTCACCCGTGGTTCCTGGTTTCCAGTCCCTGTTCCTGGCTGCCTCCAGAAACCTTGCTTGCGTCTGCCTGCTGATATCTTGGTGTCAGATAAGTTGGGAGACTCTCACTCCTTTCCTCCCTTATTTTCAGTAATATTGTGTCAGCATATTGTGTATTGTTACACCCGTCAGCAGTTCTTATTGTGTCAACATATTGTGTATTGTTACACCCGTCAGCAGTTCTTATTGTGTCAACATATTGTGTATTGTTACACCCGTCAGCAGTTCATATTGTGTCAGCATATTGTGTATTGTTACACCCGTCAGCAGTTCTTATTGTGTCAACATATTGTGTATTGTTACACCCGTCAACATCTTGGATTGTGTCAGCATACCGTGTGCTCAGCACCTGGGTACACCTTGTGTATTGTGATACCAGTCAATTTGGCCACGGTACTTTGTCTGGCCTGCTGCCCACAGCATTAGCACCGCGGGTCCCAGCCCAGTCCGCTATCCACTGACATCCCCCGCTGTGGGGCAGGGTGGTTCTCGCCTCCTTGGTTTTTTAGGTAGATTTCCCCTTGTTTACCTCCGGCCTTGGCGGCTGCGTTGTCTCCAGTAAGACCAGGTGGCATCGGGGTGGGAGCCTGACTAACGGGCTCCCACGAACGCGGCTATTATTGGTGAAGGTTAGCTTAGCACGCATCCGCCAATTCCAAGGGGTGACAACGGAGTTAGGGTAGGCGAGATCTCCCTGTTCCTAACATTATAGCCGGCCCATACTTCACCCGAACCTTCAGTCAGCCATTATGGATCCGGCCCAGCAGGCTGCTAATCATGCTCTGGCGGGGCAGATGCATACTCTTACTCAAGAACTTCAGAAATTGACCCTCCGGGTAAACTCACAAGAGGAACGGGTACAAGGGGTCTTATCCTCATCTAGAAACCCCGAACCCAAGTTGAGTCTCCCGGACCGGTTTTCCGGGGAACGTTCCCAGTTTTTTAACTTTAGAGAGTCGTGTAAACTTTATTTCAAACTCCGCCCGGCCTCCTCCGGCGTAGAATCCCAGCGTGTGGGAATGGTCATCTCCCTGCTACAAGGAGACCCCCAGACCTGGGCGTTTGGCCTTCCCGCAGGGTCCGAGGCCCTTACCTCTGTGAATGCTTTTTTTTCTGCCATGGGGTTGCTTTACGACGACCCAGACCGTGCTGCCTCAGCCAAAGCCAACCTGAGGGCACTACGGCAGGGTCAGAGTAACGCAGAGGCTTATTGTACCCAATTCAGGAGGTGGGCCATTGATTCTGGTTGGAATGACCCAGCACTCCGTAGCCAATTTCGCATTGGGTTATCTGAGACGTTAAAAGATGCATTGGTCCACTACCCAACTCCGACCTCCCTGGATGAAATTATGGAGTTAGCCATAAAGGTAGATCGGAGGTTCCGGGAACGCCAGAGGGAGAGGGTTTCCGGGGTATATCCTTCCACATCACTGGGGGAGACCTCGGAGGTTGTCTGTGACGAACCCATGCAAATTGGGGCCACACGTTTATCTGCCGCAGAAAAGAATCGTAGGAGGCTGAAGGGTCTCTGTCTGTATTGTGGTGGTCAGGGTCACCGTGCAGTGGTCTGTCCGTTGAAGGCGGGAAAAGACAGGGCCTAGGTGGGTTTGGGGAAACTCACTTGGGCCTATCTTGTTTTTCTCCCCTAGACTCGATCATTATTCAGGTTTCTGTCACTTATAATAACTGCACTGTCGCTACCACTGCCTTTGTTGATTGCGGTGCAGCCGGCAATTTTATTGACAGGGGGTTGGTTTGTTCTTTGGGGCTCAAACCCATTTCCCTGGTCAATTCATTGTCGGTTTGTGGCCTGGATGGTCAGCCACTCGCCAACGGCAGTGTTACCGCGTGCACCCCTTCTCTCCAGCTTTCGGTGGGGGCTCTTCATTCTGAAGAGATTTCTTTTTTGTTGTTTCACTGTCCGCTCACGCCACTCGTCCTAGGGTTACCATGGCTTAGGAAGCACAATCCCAGTATCGACTGGTCCACAGGAGAAATTGTACGTTGGGGCTCTTCCTGTTCTGATCACTGTCTCTCTCTTCCTCTTTTTCTTCTTTACCCATACCCTACAGAGACTTTGCCGATGTGTTTTCCAAGAAGGAAGCTGATACGTTGCCCCCTCACCGTCCCTTTGATTGTACTATAGACTTAGTTCCCAATGCCAGATTGCCCAAGGGACGTCTATATGCCTCTCAGAACCTGAATCCCAGGCCATGGATTCATACATAAAAGAGAGTCTCGAAAAGGGATTCATCCGTCCTTCTAAATCTCCTGTAGGTGCAGGGGTTTTTTTTGTTGAAAAGAAAGATGGATCTTTGCGTCCCTGCATAGACTATAGGGCCTTGAACAAAATTACTGTAAAAAATTCCTATCCGTTACCACTCATCTCTGTTTTGTTTGATCAAATCCGGGAAGCGGTGGTGTTTTCCAAGATTGATCTTAGAGGAGCATATAACCTCATCAGGATTAGAAAGGGAGATGAGTGGAAGACAGCCTTTAACACACATTCAGGTCACTACGAATATCTTGTAATGCCGTTCGGCTTGGCCAACGCTCCTGCAGTTTTTCAGGATTTCATCAATGAAGTACTTCGGCCGTTCCTGGGAGTATTTGCTGTGGTTTACTTAGACGACATTTTGATTTTTTCCAAGTCACTTTCTGAACATCGGCAACACGTCCGCCTGATTCTTCAGAAGTTGCGTGAAAATCAATTATATGCCAAACTCGAAAAGTGTGAATTCGAAATTGCTCAAGTCTCTTTTCTGGGTTATGTCATCTCTCCTAAGGGTTTTTCCATGGACCCCAGCAAGGTTCAAGCCATCATGTCCTGGGCTCTTCCTAACAATCTCAAGGCCATCCAAAGATTCTTAGGATTCTCCAATTATTATCGGAGATTCATCCGGTCCTTTTCTGACATTGTTGCCCCCATTGTGGAACTGACTCGCAAGGGAGCCAATCCTGAAATTTGGTCCCCACAGGCCGTTGAGTCCTTTCATCAATTAAAGAAGGCCTTCTGCTCAGCTCCTGTCTTACATCACCCGGATCCCAGAATTCCTTTTATTGTGGAGGTTGACGCCTCGGATGTAGGGGCTGGAGCTGTCCTTTCTCAGAAGGACATTCGTGATCAGAAGATTCATCCTTGCGCCTTCTTCTCCCGTAAGTTCTCCTCAGCTGAAAGGAACTATGATGTCGGGAATCGTGAATTGTTGGCCATTAAGTGGGCCTTTGAGGAGTGGCGTCATTGGTTAGAAGGGGCCAAACACATCATCACTGTGATTACCGACCATAAAAACTTAGCCTACATCGAATCTGCTAAGCGATTAAACCCACGACAAGCCCGGTGGGCGTTGTTCTTTACCAGGTTTCAATTTATCATTACGTTCAGACCCGGCCCCAAAAATGTCAAAGCTGATGCTTTATCTCGTAGTTTCCAGACTTGTCAGAGCACTGGACTCAAAGATACGCCCATTGTCCCGTCTTCTGTCATTTTTGCGGGTCTGACTCAGGACTTGGCCTCCCGTGTCCTGGCTTCTCAGCCTTCTGCTCCTCAGGGGACTCCACATAATAGACTGTTTATTCCCAAACACCTCAGAAATTTGGTCCTCAAGGATTTTCATTCCAGTAGGGTCACTGGACACCCTGGCGTTACCAAGACCCTTGAGCACTTGTCTAGGGCGGTTTGGTGGCCCACCATAAAACAGGATGTTGCTCTGTTTATCTCTTCTTGTCCGGTATGTGCTCGACATAAATCTCCCAGGTCATCACCAGTGGGTACTCTTCTGCCATTGTTCATTCCCGAAAGGCCATGGTCCCATATTTCTATGGACTTCATTGTCGACCTTCCTTCTTCTTCTCGTTTTAACACCATTTGGGTCACGGTCGACCGCTTTAGCAAGATGGCACATTTTATTCCCTTGCGTAAACTTCCTACTGCTAAAGAGTTGGCACAACTCTTTATCTCGCATATTTTCAGACTCCATGGCCTTCCCTTGGATATTGTTTCTGACAGGGGATCTCAGTTTGTGGCCAGGTTCTGGAGAAGTTTTTGTTCCGGTTTAGGAATACAGGTCAGTCTTTCCTCCGGGCATCACCCACAGTCCAACGGGCAGACCGAAAGGGTCAACCAAGCATTGGAGCAATATTTACGCTGCTTCGTCTCCAAATGTCAGAGCAATTGGGCCGAACTGGTACCTTTAGCAGAATTTGCTTATAACAACTCGTATCATGCGGCCTCCAAAAGCTCGCCTTTTTTGTGTAATTTCGGGTTCCATCCCAAGTGCAACTCCTTCTTTGTTCCGAGGGATTCCTCTCGGCCGCCCTTCTCCACAGTGTCCTTCCTTAGGAAGTCGTGGCAAAAGGTTCATTTGGCTCTGAGGCAATCTTCAGCACGTTCAAAAATTTTTTTTGACAAACATAGGAGACCATGTTTTTTCCAAGTGGGGCAAAAGGTGTGGTTGTCTACTCGCCACATTAAGCTTCGCCAGAGATGTCCCAAATTAGGGCCCAGGTTCATCGGTCCATTTTTGATCACTGCTCAAGTCAATCCGGTGGCATTTAGGTTGCAGCTCCCCAGAACACTGCGGATCAATAATGTCTTTCATTGCTCTCTTCTTAAACCAGCCTCGATGGCTTCCCAATCAGGGCCTGCTTCCAACCGCGAACCAGTCCTCGTTCAAGGGCACAAAGAATTCATAGTAGAACAGATATTGGACTCCAAGGTTGTTCGGGGTCAACTGAAATTTTTGGTCCATTGGAAGGGGTTCGGAGAAGAGGAGAGGTCTTGGGTGCCTGAGCGATTGTTACATGCGCCCAGGCTCAAAGCAGAGTTCTTTAAGACCTTCCCATTCAAACCTGGTTGTAAGGGTTCGGTGACCCCTCCTCAAGGGGGGGGTACTGTTAGGAGCTGCACGGGCAGCGCCTCCGCTCGCCCGGCAGTCTCCTCTGTTCTTCCGGCGGTTGCCGGGTTACCGCGACGCCGTCGCGTCATCAGCCGGGAGCTTCCGGCAGACAGTCAGGCTGCCGGCGTACAACCCCTTCCTCCCCTGCCGCAGCGGTTGCCAAGGCGACGGAGGACGCCTGGCGGCCGCAGGGAGGAAGGGGTGTGCATGACGCCGCACGCAGCGTCAGGGTAGCGCTTGGCGCGCTATTTAAACTTGGACACTGGGACACTCAGACGCCGGCTATAGCTCCTGATTTGGCGTCCTGAGTGTTTCCGGTTCCAGGCTCCTGCTCACCCGTGGTTCCTGGTTTCCAGTCCCTGTTCCTGGCTGCCTCCAGAAACCTTGCTTGCGTCTGCCTGCTGATATCTTGGTGTCAGATAAGTTGGGAGACTCTCACTCCTTTCCTCCCTTATTTTCAGTAATATTGTGTCAGCATATTGTGTATTGTTACACCCGTCAGCAGTTCTTATTGTGTCAACATATTGTGTATTGTTACACCCGTCAGCAGTTCTTATTGTGTCAACATATTGTGTATTGTTACACCCGTCAGCAGTTCATATTGTGTCAGCATATTGTGTATTGTTACACCCGTCAGCAGTTCTTATTGTGTCAACATATTGTGTATTGTTACACCCGTCAACATCTTGGATTGTGTCAGCATACCGTGTGCTCAGCACCTGGGTACACCTTGTGTATTGTGATACCAGTCAATTTGGCCACGGTACTTTGTCTGGCCTGCTGCCCACAGCATTAGCACCGCGGGTCCCAGCCCAGTCCGCTATCCACTGACATCCCCCGCTGTGGGGCAGGGTGGTTCTCGCCTCCTTGGTTTTTTAGGTAGATTTCCCCTTGTTTACCTCCGGCCTTGGCGGCTGCGTTGTCTCCAGTAAGACCAGGTGGCATCGGGGTGGGAGCCTGACTAACGGGCTCCCACGAACGCGGCTATTATTGGTGAAGGTTAGCTTAGCACGCATCCGCCAATTCCAAGGGGTGACAACGGAGTTAGGGTAGGCGAGATCTCCCTGTTCCTAACAATTACGTTGCGAGCCAAGCACGTCCTAGGCGTACTTAACGAAGTAGCGGATGCATTGTACCGTTTCGAATGGGTGAGATTCAGGCAACTTGTGCCTTTAGCCCAGAAGTATGGTGAACAATGTCCATCTTTTTTATGGCAGGTGCCTCTGGAGGGGTAGAGGAGCTGGCCCTGCGGTCGCTAGCGCCGGCTACCTTTAGAGCTTATCTGGCCTCATGGGAGCGCTGGAGCGAGTTCATGCTTGAACAGGGTGGCACAGGTAAGAGCTCTAAGCGTCTTATTATTGCCTATGTATGGAACCTGTACACAGAGGGTAAGTCCAGAAGTTTTGTTGGACGCTCTCTGGCAGGCATATCATTCTTTTTGCGTCTTGGTGGGAAGAGAGACATCACCAAGTCCTTCTTACTTTCCAGGATGCTAAAGGGATGGGCCAGAGCCAGGCCGGTTTTGCCCGACAGGCGACGGCCGATTGATGCCGGCCTGTTGCGTCGAATCTCGAGGTCCCTAAGAGTAATTTGCTCAAACGATTACGAGGTTCGACTTTTCAGGCTGGCCTTTGCCATGGCTTTCCATGGGGCGTTCAGAGTAGGCGAACTGGTGTCCGCAACCAGGGCATCTCCCTCGCCTATGCTGTTCGGCCATGTCGACGTGCACCACGACGGTTTATGGTGCAAGGTACAGCGCTCAAAGACCGATGTAGCGGGCAGGGGGCAGTGGGTCCATTTGGGTCGGAGTGGCGACCGCCGGATCTGTCCGGTGGCGGCGGCTCTGGCTTACGTGGAGTTGCGGCCACAACTGCCCGGGGCCTGGCTGATGCACATTGACGGGTCCCCTCTTACTAACTTCCAGTTTAGGTCGGTTTTCAGGCGCTGTATATTGCATCAGGGTCTTTCTCCAGCCGACTTTGGGACACACTCTTTCCGTATCGGCGCCGCTTCGGCAGCCGCTGCGGCGGGTTGGTCTCAGGTCGACATACGAGCACTCGGAAGATGGCGGTCCGGTGCATTTAAGCGATGCATCAGGCCGACATAGTCCAGTGAGCCCATTTGAGGAGTAGCCGCTCGCCCAAACACGCTTTAGTGTTTGAGGGGCCTTGAGGAATTTTTTGTGTTATCACCAGTCTTAAATTAGGCTCTAGCCAACTGGTGGAAGATTTGTGTTTTTTGCCTCAAGTCAAATCGGGCGACCCTCTCCCCCCCCACCCCCCCCCACCATAAAATAAGAAACAACAGGTAGGGATTATACATAATTCAAGTGGGTCAAATAATCAATTAGTCTTAAATAGATCACCCAAATCACAGTCCTATTAGTTATCAACAATTTAATATAGAACTCCAAAATCACCTTTAAGGGAATCTCCCGGGCCCCCCTTTAAAATTTTACCAGATGTTTGCCTTTATTTCAATTTTTCTAACAGCATCTATCATTTCAGCTTACAGGTCAACGCTTGGACACCAATATGATTTGGATGGTGGGACATTCATTTATTTATTGGTTGTCCCTGTCCCAGGTAACCACGGATACGGAACGTTTCCCTGAGACGCGATTTATCCGTTGGCTGGGGCGTAGAGGTATGAGGTGGTCCGCGTTGAGGGGTCTTTTGGACGAGTCAGTTAGGGCGTTTGGTTACCCACTTTTTGTCATCATTCACTTGGGGGGCAACGACCTCACGCATAATTCCGGTCTCAATATTCGATTTGAGATTAGGAATTTATTGCTGGACCTGATCAGAGAATGGAGATTTTGCCGTTTCTTCTGGTCAGAGATTATACCTAGGAGGGTTTGGAGAGATGCACTCAATCCGGGTGCCATTGATTTGGTACGTAGGCGGATCAATTTCGTAGTCGGCAGGGCTATAGTAACGGAGGGCGGAGTGGTCGTCAGGCACGAGGCCATATCCTTTAGAAACGAGACCCTGTACAGGCCGGATGGGGTGCATCTCTCTTTAGTCGGGATGGATTTGTTTTTTCAGAATCTAATAGACGCATTGAGAAGTTTAGAGGTTTAGCTGAGGGAGTTTTTGTAATTAGGTTGGTGGCGGGTCAGTTCAAGTTGAACTGATATGGCGGAAAGAACGGTAGTTAAATTAGAGCTGTATTTACACTTAGCTGGTGGTTGATGTCGAGATGTGGGCATCACCGATCCAGGTGGGCCCACATCTGGACCTTAACGATCATCTACTTCGGATAGCGTAAATTGTTGCGGACATTTGTAGTTTAGGGCAGGTGGCCCAATTTTTTGATGACTCGGGCAGAGTGGTGAGCTCTGCCTTAGTGATATTGCGAGGTCAGGGGCAGAAGCAGAAGGTCAACCCCCTGACCTTAAGGGCAATTGGCCCCTTTTGAAAAGTCCGCTTCGTAATTGAGCCGTTGTCTTGGACGCTGGCAGATGGCCGGTCCTTGGCAATTAAGGGCAGGTGGCCCTTAGATCCGGAGTTTGTTATTTTTATTACTTTGTTATTTTCCAGCAATGTTATTTATCTTGCATGCCGTTCTTTGCCCGCCACCTTAGTTAGAGCAGGGACATAAATTTTAGTTAGATTCAAATAGGCCGCCCCTGCTCAAAATAAATAAGCCGTCCCCTTTAAGCCCATTCAGTTGTACGCGTCTTTATTTCTTAGATAAGTGGTGTGAGTGTGGATGAATGCCTATGTCTGTGTGGAGTTTAAGACTGTAGAAGCCAGCTTGTCTGGCTGAAAACAGCATAAACTCACCTGGCTATTGGCAGGAATCTTTAGCTCACACACTTGATCTGGGCACGGGGGTTCGGCTTGTCTTGACTGACTGGTTGGCTGATTTGAATGACGGTTCAGGATAGGCTGGTTGAGGTCAGGGGTGGAGATTGATGGGGTGATGTTCTTGCTTCCAGAAGATTCTGCCTCTTGCTTCAGGGAACGTTGCCCTCCCGCCCGCCCCAATTCTTAGTTAGAATTAGTTTTGAGAAGTCGTTTGCATTTATTCGTTTTAGTTGTGTCGGCTTATTTTGTTTTGGCGGAAAGAACGGTAGTTAAATTAGAGCTGTATTTACACTTAGCTGGTGGTTGATGTCGAGATGTGGGCATCACCGATCCAGGTGGGCCCACATCTGGACCTTAACGATCATCTACTTCGGATAGCGTAAATTGTTGCGGACATTTGTAGTTTAGGGCAGGTGGCCCAATTTTTTGATGACTCGGGCAGAGTGGTGAGCTCTGCCTTAGTGATATTGCGAGGTCAGGGGCAGAAGCAGAAGGTCAACCCCCTGACCTTAAGGGCAATTGGCCCCTTTTGAAAAGTCCGCTTCGTAATTGAGCCGTTGTCTTGGACGCTGGCAGATGGCCGGTCCTTGGCAATTAAGGGCAGGTGTAGGGAAGCCAATCCCGGGGCATTTTTTCAATCCCGGGATTCGGGATTGAAAAATGCTCAATCCCGGGATTCCCGGGATCCCGGGATTGGCTTTCCTATTAAAAATACACCCTGGCTGCCCCACATTTACTTACATTTCAGGGGCCAGCAGGGTTGCCAGGAGCCCGGTTGGTGGGTGGGACGACGGGTCGTCCATGCTGCTGGCTGGGTGCGGGCTGGCGTGCTGGCTGGGTGGGCGAGCTGACGCGCTGGATTTGCAGTTGGCGTGGTGGGCTTGCTGGATGTGCGGACTTGCTGGCTGGGCGGGCGGGCAGGTGGGCTTGCTGGCTTCTTGCTGGCTGGGCGGGCTGGCTTCTTGCTGGCTGGGTGGGCGGGCGGGCGGGCTGGCTTCTTGCTGGCTGGGTGGGCGGGTGGGCTTGCTGGACGGGCGGCGCGGCATCACACTGCCGGGCGCAACCTCTGCCTGCGCAGCGTGACCCCTGATCTCCGTCACGCTGCGCAGTGCTGCCGGGAGAAGTCGGGCTACGCTCAGACGCTGCCCGGCATTAGACTGCGCGCATGCGCGGTCTAATCCCGAAATCCCGGGATTGGAAACTCCAATCCCGGGATTGAAATCCCGGCGTTTTGGAGGCCAAATCCCGGGATCCCGCCGATCCCGATCCCGGGATTGGCCACCCTAGGCAGGTGGCCCTTAGATCCGGAGTTTGTTATTTTTATTACTTTGTTATTTTCCAGCAATGTTATTTATCTTGCATGCCGTTCTTTGCCCGCCACCTTAGTTAGAGCAGGGACATAAATTTTAGTTAGATTCAAATAGGCCGCCCCTGCTCAAAATAAATAAGCCGTCCCCTTTAAGCCCATTCAGTTGTACGCGTCTTTATTTCTTAGATAAGTGGTGTGAGTGTGGATGAATGCCTATGTCTGTGTGGAGTTTATTGATTATTTGTTGGCTGCTCGCACACAGGTTGGGTGGCGTGGAGCGGCGGGCCGTCGTTTTGCACATGGGAACACCCAGCATTTCATGGGTTTCCATGGAAATTCACTGGTGACTCGGGTGCGGGGGAGGGGGGCAGCTGATGACAGCTGCCCGCCAGCTTCCCGTACAGGGCGCCTGCAGATGTAAGACACCAGAAAGCTATCTTACATCTGCGAGCGCTTGTAAAATCATTCGTCGGTGACCATTGAATGATGTTGCACCCGCATGCAAGGCTGCAAGTGGATGTTTATGCTAAACATCCATTTGCACGCGTGCATGGAATTGGCATGCGAGGGGTGGGGGGGTGTTCGTGCGGGCGCCGGACGGTGTTTAGGGGACCCACAAAGCTGTGAATTTCACAGCTTTGTGTGTCAAACAGAATCACCTTCATAGTCACACACTGAAACACTCCCATAACACTCCCATGACACACCCATGACACTCCCATAGCACACCCATGACACTCCCATAACACTCCCATGACACTCCCATAGCACACCCATGACACTCCCATAACACTCCCATGACACTCCCATAGCACACCCATGACATTCCCATGACACACCCATAACACACCCAGGGCACCCTATAACAGGCCCATGACACACCCATAACACTCCCATAGCACACCCATGACACTCCCATGACACATCCATAACACACCCAGGGCACCCCATAACAGGCCCATGACACTACCATAACACGCCCAGGACATACCAATTACACACTCATAACACACCAATGACACACCCATACCATGCCCTGGGCACTCCCATAACACTACCCTAACACACCAAGGACACTTCCATAACATGCCCAGGGCACTACCATAACACACCAAGGAGACTCCCATAACACACAAAGGACACTCCCTTAACACACCAAGGACACTCTCAAACATGCTCATCATGGCATTTCCATAACACCTGCAAGATACTCCCATAACACGCCCAGGGCACTTTCATAACTGGCACATGACACTCCCATAGCACCACCAGGGCACTTTCATAACACACCTGTCACGATAGGATGCCATTTTACACCAGCATAACTGGAGATAATGAGTGGATTAAAAAATCTCTGCAAATGCCTTACGTGATTGTATGTAAAAGGTTGATTCATTTTCACCCCAATAGATTAATAGCTTGTGACCTAGTTGTGAACCCATTAGCATACCTCCCAACTTCCGTCCGGAGGAAATAGGGACACTTGCGCGGCTTTGCCGCGTGAGCGCCCGAAAAGGGGGCGGGGTATATGCAAATGAGGGCGCGGCTTATGCTAATTAGCCGCGACCTCATTTTCATACGAGAATAGACGCTGTGCGCATGCGCACAGCGTCTATTCTACTAGATTGGGGGTCTCCCAACTGCCACCCCCCGCAGTGGGACAATGCCTGCCGCGGGTGGGACGTCGGGACAGGACCCGAAAATCGGGACTGTCCCGACGGAATCGTGACAGTTGGGAGGTATGCATTAGGGATGAACAGATCTGGGGGGAGATTCTCTAAAAATGTGGTAAAAACCCCGTTATCAGGGTCTTTACCGCATTTTGGGATGCTTTAAGCATCCCCCGCCGTGTTATCGCAACAGGGGGCATCGCCAGAAAAAACTGGCGATGCCCCCATAGAAGCCTATGGGCTTCTACCGCGAATCACCGCCGCCCGCACTGACCCCCGCCGCCCCACACCAACCCCCCTCACCTGTGTCCGGGCAGCATAGAGCTGTGCTGCCCCGACCAGTGACCAGAGCCGGCCCTAGCCTAGATGACGCCCTAGGCAAGATTTTGGCTGGTGCCCCCTAGCACCACCACTAGTTCCGCCTCTGACCCTGCTCCCCTTTCCCAGCACCATCATCCCTCATCATAGCAGTCATCATTTTGGTGCTCCTACCCGCAATATTTTAAATAGAAACAGTGCACACATTCGGTACACGGCCCAAACAGGGGTGTGTTCTTGCTGGGAAGGGGCATGGCTACACAATAGTACCCCCAATTCAAATTATACCACACAGTAGTGCAACTTTATTCACGTTATATCATGCGATGGTGTCCCTTATTCACGTTACATCACACAGTAGTACCACTTTACCTTATATACATTACTCCTCACATTATTCACATTATACCCTTAGAAAAAAAATCCTGAGAAAATATTGTATTTAAGAACCTCCATGGCCACACTGTAACCCAGCACAAAGCAGTGTGTGCTGGGCAGTGGAGAAGAGCTGCAGCTGCTGCAGTCACTTAAGGGGAGGGGGCCCGGGGCCCCCACTGGGCACTTCCATCAGACTTTTGTCTGGGTAATTTGTACCCCCTACCCCTTTCTCTCGGCAACCCTGATAATACCACACAGTAATGCCGCTTACACATGACACACGTTATTAATGTCCTTATAAACATAATGCCCCTTACACGTTATGCCAACCTTTATTAATGCCCTTCATACACATAATGACATATATAATGCCCCTTACACATATGTTGCACATTATTAATACCCTTATACACATAATGACACATATAATGCCCCTTACACATATGTTGCACATTATTAATGCCCTTATACACATGACACACATAATGCCCATTACACATATGTCGCACATTATTAATACCGTTATACACATGACACACATAATGCCGGTTACACATATGTCGCACATTATTAATGCATTTATACATGACACACATAATGCCCCTTACACATATGCCGAACACTATTGCACAAGTAACCCACCCGCAGACAGCACTCGCACAGCCGCTAACACTGTGACCTCTGCCTCTGCTTGGATACAGATGTTTCATCATACATCTTGCCTCAATAGGCCATGCAGCTCCTGACCAGTTCTGCTAACGTTGGGTGCCTTTTTTGCAGAAAAATCGTCTTATTTGCATTGTTATGTGACCAGGACACACAAGGAGCTTCCGATGATTAAAATGATATGCGGCATGTCTATATTCTGTGTGCGACTGTGACTGTACCTGCATACAGAATGCTATGTTACAGTGATTTCCATGAATACACTATTTCATATGCAGATACAGCCTCACTCAAACACAGAATATAGGCATGCTGCATATCATTTTAATCAGCAGAAGCTGCTGGTGCCCCTAGGCCAGACATGTCCAAAGTCAGGCCCGGGGGCCAAATGCGGCCTGTGCAGCAGGGAGGAAGAGAGCCCGGCGCAGCAGCGCCGGGTAAGGGAGGGAGGGGGGAGCTGCTGGATCCCTGTGGGTATCATGCCCAGGGCCCCGTGAGGTTTAAATCCGGCTCTGTACATAAAAGTTTTTAATAAGGGGTATTCCAATAATTGACTATCAGCATAAGGAACCCCATAGACAGTAGTCACTATCTCCTGTGGTTTAAAAGTCCATTTGGCTGGTACATTGGGAAAATTTCCAAACATACATTATGCCACATTCATGTACCTATCGCGTATCTCAGGTCATATGACTCCCCCATCCTCCTGTAGAATACGCCATTGTGCTCTGCAAATGCTGGTGCACCACAGGGACCCCCTGGTCAGTGCCAGATTAAGCCTTCGGGGGGCCCAGGGCACTTTAGACAGGGGGGCCCCCTTGCACTTGTCATTACTGGACGCAAACTGCATGGGGGAATATTACACTATCAAAGGCAGTATAAACTTGGTCAATGGGTAACTTCAGGGGATATATATATATACACACACACACACACACACACACACACATACATACATACATACCACATGAAAAGCCTGTGTTTGTCCCTCTGCACCTTACTCTGTAGGAGACCTCACAGTCCCAGTGCTGCTTCTGATTAAAAACCCTCCCATGACTAGGCTGCTGCTGCTGTTATCCATGGGCCTGAGAAGCATGTAATGAGCTCCACCAATCTGAGCTCAGCACAAACGTCTCAGCCTCTGCCCTCTGGTGCAAAGTGTCATGGGACTTAGTCAACTCCCAGTAATGCACTGCACACTTGGCTCCCAATGCTCAGCACCATTAATCATTGTCACATTGGCAGATAGGTGAAGCTGCAGCACTACCCTACTCCCATGCACAAAACCTTTAGCTAAAAAAAAATATTTTGAAAAATACATGCCAACCACAGGGGGCCCCTAGCTAGAGGGGGGCCCAGGGGCACTGACCCCTTGTGCCCCTATTATAATCCGGCCCTGCCCCTGGTCACAGAACACCCCTCCTCCCCAGTGTGCGTGGCCCATTTGTGAATCTCGCTGCAACAACCAGAACAGGATTGATACATCAGTATATAATGTACACAATGTGCAACTTGGCAGCAGGTGGTACAGGACAAGTTACAGTAAATAGCATTGCCTCTGACAGGTCTATATAGACCGTAGCATTGTTTTACATTGCGCTCACTAATTAACTGTGCAGTAATTCCAGCGATTTTACAGGGGACATAACAGTTGTAGCTGTCAGCGCTGACATTTGGCAATGCTACAATATACACAATATATGCTGTATTGTACTGACAGCCCCCACCCCACATAAGGCCCGCCACCAGCTGATAGTTTCACAAACTTTGTTATAACATTACAGGGAGGACAATGAGTGCACTAATTATTACCAAGCTGCCCAGATCTGCTTCCAGAACCAGCTACCTGCTGCAAGTCACTGATCAAAGCATCGCTATCTGTGATTGGCCAGAGTCAGACCATGGTTTGGCAGTAAGTTTGCCTGGTGTTTTATAGGGACAATCATTGCAGGGGGTTATTCTGGTTCACTCCTTCTGGCAAATTCCTTCTGAAATGGACAAAACCATGTGCACTGCAGGTGGGGTAGATGTTACTTGTGCAGAGAGGGTTAGATTTGGGTGGGGTTTTACTTCAAAGTGAGATCTATATTGCAGTGTGAATATAAAGCAGTCAGTATTTTCCCTGCCAAAAAAGTTCCTGGCGCAATCCCCCCCAATACATTACATATAATTTTTATTCACCTAGATGCTTGTTGCCAGGGGTTTCATGCTTGTTGCTTACTTCAGTAGAATCTCTAGCATCAGTCTCCACCAAGGCAGCAGCCATTTTTGAAGGGCCATTTTCAGCAGATTCTGGCTTGTGCATGGAAACTGCATCTTCCCCGACTCCCCCCAGGTCACCACTCAGACTGCAGTGCATTTTTCTGGAATTTAATTTTATTGGAGATCTATATAAAATATATCTAATATGAGGGCTCCATTCCATTACACCCTTTATACTGTATGTAGTGGCCGCTGGCCAGGCTGTGGGGAAGATGAGTTTCTGGACAACTGGACCCCCCCTCCTGTGTTTGCTCATGCGATATTGTGACATGGCAGTGGCACATGCTCAAAAGAGCTGAGTTCCCTTCTGTGTTGACAGAGTGGAGCAGTTGGTACTAACCAGCCCAGCGGTGCCAAGTTCTGCCAGTGGGAGTGAGTTATCCTCTAAGTATGTCCAGGCCTGTTCTAGAACTCTTAGAGAACATTTAGCATAAGTAATCCAGGTGTGACCCCGTTCCTCCTCACGGAGGGTGCAGCAGGGGTCAGACTCCCACTTAGACACAGAAGAGTAGAGAACAGAAAAGGGCAGAGTTTGCAGAAGAGTAAACAGGAAACAGTACCTAGGGGATGGGAGTGGAGGCAGAATATATTATTAAAAGCACATAGGGAGATTAAGGTATCAAGTGATCCCAGCTGGAGAAGACGCTTGTGTTTGTACATTCAGAGAAGAGATTGCTAATGGTCAAATCTAAAATATGTTAAATCCTAGTACTGGGAAACTGATTGTCCGTCACATAATTCAACGCCCGCCCTGAATTCAGCGAATAGCGGGTGCTGGAAAAGTCAGGTCAGGATGACTTTTCTTACCAACAGTGGAAAAATCATTCGATGGTGAGCGACCATCGAATTACATCGATGCGAACGCATGCATATATGCAGCCTAGCAAACAGCCATGACTCAGGCCGACAGTGAGGACAGTCAGGGAGAGTTTGTTGGTGATAATGGGGGAGTGGCCACTCAGATGTAGGCGTGTCCATTTCAGGGGCGTGTCGCAGCTTGCGACTGCGGGCCCATATGTATTATAATACGTCCGGCATCTTCCTTCTGGCAGCCATGCTGCGTGATATCAGGCTCCTCAGAAGTTTGATGACTGACCCATGTTCGTCTGAAGTCAGAGTCTTCATGCGGGATACGGTCGTATTGCCGACCCGACTTAGGTCGCCAGTCATTATGTCGTCACCGTTGGGTCTACAGGCAAGAAGGTCGACAGGGTTCTAGGTCGAGATGGATGAAGGTTGACAGGTGTCTAGGTCGACATGGGACAAGGTCGACATGGATTCAGGTCAACAAATGCGTTAGTTCGACAGGTCACGAGGTCGACATGGGTTTTTCACTTGTCCTGTTTAGAAGGTTTGATAATACTATGATAGAGACTGTGACTACTCTCACACAGCGTCGCTGCCTCTTTACACGCTGGACATCTGGCTGTGGAGAAAAGGAGGGAACTTTCTCCCAGTAGCAGGTGAACGGAGCACTGGGGACCGCTTGTGTCACACACACATGTCCCTGCCTGTTACAGGCCTGATTTCACGCTGCTAAATGGGCCTGTCTGGAAATTCCACGCGACGGCTTTCATGCATCATAGCCCCATACATGAGACATTCCTGCTTAACCCCCGGCATTCCTCCGGCCTTATCAGCACCCCGAGAGTTAACAGCTGGCCGCGGCTCTAACGCGTATCACATGCAGATGCTAACCGCACGCGGGTCACATTATACACCCTTCAGTTATGCCCCCCCCCCTTACAGCACTCAAGTAAGATCATTTTACATAATATATATGTGTGTGGGGGGGGGGGGGGGGATCAATTGTTATTAACATAGGGGCTGATGAAACAGCCTGTGGGAGATACTGTATGTATCAAAGTGTGGAGAGAGATAAAGTTAAGAGAGATAAAGTATCAACCATTCAACTGATGGCATTTTTCAAATGCAACCTGTAACTGCAACTCCAGCACGACACCAAAACGTAACGTTTCAAGGGTTGATATTGATGGGTCGGTTCAATTGCAGTCATTGGTTGTAACAACATGGGAACAACACAACAAAATACTGCAAATTCCCCCGCCTGAGAAGGGCGCCACACAGAGGAGGGTGCCTGGCTCAACTGTGCCAGCCACTTTAAGGGGCACATTTATCAAACAATATTTGCGGCAAAATCCCCCAAAATGCCCGTTTTGGGGGGTTAGGCAAATATATTAAGTATCACCCAGATGTACCATAGGGGGACCGCAGCAGGAATCTCTGATCCCTGCTGCGATCCCCCCTGCACCGGCAGCATCCCCCATAGGTTTCCCCCTGGCGGCAGTGCAGTCAGCGGGGTCAGCACTAACCGCGCATATGCAGACCCGCCGGCTTCCGGCTCAGGACTTCGCTCTTTTCGGAGCCCTGTCCCTGCGCCCTCGGGTATGACACATTCCTGTGATATGATCGCAGTTTACAATGCGATCCTGGGTGGTAATATTCTGCCCAAATCACATTGTAAATGCGATCAATAATAAATGGGCCCCTAAGTCATAATACTTTTACATAGGTAAAACAGTCGACAGTTGGGAGGTATGCACATAAGTCTAACAGACTGCAGCCATTTGCACAGTGATAGGGTAAAGCACGACCATCCAATAACACCAATAATATCCAATAGCAGCTACTGAGCTGGAATCATAGACTACTGCGGTCACAGCCGGATTAAGCCTTTGGGGGGACTGGGGCACTTTAGACAGGGGGCCCCCTCCTACTTGTCATTACTGGCCGCAAACTGCACGGGAGAATATTACACTGTCAAAACACAGAGTAAAAGCAGTATAAACTTGGTCAATGGTCAACTGCAGGGGGGGGGGGAATTAATATAAACATATATATATATACACTGCATGAAAAGCCTGTGCTTGTCCCTCTGTACTTTACTCTGTAGGAGCCGTGACAGGCTCAGCGCTGTCTTTGATTAAAAACCCTCCCATGACAAGGCAGCTGCTGCTGCTATCCTTCATGGGCCTGAGAAGCATATGATGAGCTCCACCAAGCAGAGCTCAGCACAAGCCTCTCAGCCTCTGACCTCTTGTGAAAAGTCTTGTGGGTCAACTCCCAGTAATGCATAGCACACTTGTGCAGTCAGTGTGCCTTGACTCAGCTCAGCACCATTAATCATTGTCACATTGGCAGATAGGTGAAGCTGCAGCACTACCCCCCCCCCCCATGCACAAAACCATTAGCTAAAAAAAAAAAAAATTCTGAACAATACATGCCAACCACAGGGCCCTAGATAGAGGGGGGCCCAGGGGTACTGACCCCCTGTGCCCCCATTATAATCCGGCCCTGACTGCAGTGCTTCCCAACTGTGTGCTGGGGCAGTCTGGGGTGCCTTGGGACACTTGAATGGGGTGCCTTGAGTAGGTGTCATAGGACCAATCCAAATTATTTGTTATCAATGTAATAGGCAAAGTCAGAGCTAGTAGCTGTCATTCATAACATATGTGGACAAAACATGGTGTTCTTATTAGAGATGAGCGGGTCCGGATCGCCGGGATCCGACAGATCCGAATATAGTGATCCGAGTCAGGATCCGAGGCGGCTCGGGAGTTCCCACCTGAATTCCGGACCGAAAAAGAGGCAAAACGTCATCATCGCGCTGTCGGATTCTCGCGGGATCTGGATTCTATATAAGACACACGCGCGCCCCGCCATCTTTACTCCAGCATAGGAGAGGGAAGAGGGTAGTTGTGCTCTGTGCTGTGCTATAATAATAATATATTATTTTGCTGCTGCTCACTCGATTGCAGGGGCAGCTGTACACAAGTCGAGTGTACAGGGGCTGCAGTGGCAAGTGTACAAGGGGCTGTATAGGGGCTGTGTTCAGTGTGACAGGGCTTGTGTCCAGTGTGACAGGGCCTGTGTACAGTGTGACAGGGTCTGTGTCCAGTGTACAGGGTTTGTGTCCAGTGTACAGGGGTTGTGTCCAGTGTACAGGGGCTGTGTCCAGTGTACAGGGTCTGTGTCCAGTGTACAGGGGCTGTGTCCAGTGTACAGGGGCTGTGTCCAGTGTACAGGGGCTGTGTCCAGGGCTGTGTCCAGTGTATAGGGGTTGTGACCAGTGTACATGGGCTGTGTACAGGGGTTGTGTCCAGTGTGACAGGGCCTGTGTCCAGTGTGACAGGGGCTGTGTCCAGTGTACAGGGGCTGTGTCCAGGGGCTGTGTCCAGTGTATAGGGGTTGTGACCAGTGTACAGGGGCTGTGTACAGGGGTTGTGTCCAGTGTGACAGGGCCTGTGTCCAGTGTGACAGGGGCTGTGTCCAGTGTACAGCATACTTGCCTACCCTCCTGCATTTAGCGGGAGTCTCCCGGTTTTTCACTCCTCCTCCCGCTCTCCCGCAAGGCCATCCGTTCCTCCCGGTTTTTGTGCCATTCCCCCCCCCAATATGCTCTGCGCATGCGCGAACGTCATGTCTCGGTGGCGTCGCCCTAGTGCGCGACGTCATTGAGCATGCCGGGTACCGCGCGGGGCTGTGTGGGTATCCGGCAGCAGCAGCAGAGGGAGTGGAAGCCGGGAAGCGTTCGGACGGAGTAGGGGGGCAGCGTGGACGGAGAGGAGCAGCAACTGTGCGTGGCAGCAGCGGGGACTGTGTCTGTGAGTGACAGCGGGAGTCGGGAGCCAGGAGCAGCGACCAGCGGTAAGTATAACAGTCTGCAACCTCTCTCCCCCACCAACTAAGCCTGCTTCTTTTTTTTTTATGGAGCTCCCTATTGCACAATGAAATAATGCACTACCGCGCTTTAGAGGGGGGAGGGGAGGGGGAACTGACCATTTACATGGTCCTCCCTGTTTTTTTTTTTTTTTTTGTGGGGGGGGGGGGGCAGGAATGCTTATCAATACACCATCAGTGCGTACCACTCCTATTTACTGCCCTGCAAAGCTTGTTTTGGTAAGTTTCCTTGAATAAATATATTGAATCATCAGTTTATTAACCAGAGGACAAGGTCATGAAGAGATGTATTCTTCCTCTGAAAAGTACATTTCAATGATTTTTGCACCCCCTGCTTGCCTATATGGAAGTACCACCTCCTGCAGAGGTTCTGTGGAAGCATACCTCTCCAGCGAGCTTACATGTCAGCTTGCAAGTGCTCGCACAGAGGAAAAATCCTCTGATATAAGTAAGTAACCTCAGAGGATTTTTCCTTTGTGCGGGCACTTCCGAGCTGAGGTGTAAGTGTACAAATCCACTTGCAGCCGTAGCTTACGTCTTTTCAGCTGCAGTGGTTTTCTTTGAATCGGGGGCCGGCAGTGTACAGGGGTTGTGTCCAGTGTACCGGGGCTGTGTCCAGTGTACAGGGGCTGTGTCCAGTGTACAGGGGCAGTGTCCAGTGTAACGGCTGTGTCCAGTGTACAGGGGCTGTGTCCAGTGTACAGGGGCAGTGTCCAGTGTAACGGCTGTGTCCAGTGTACAGGGGCTGTGTCCAGGGGCTGTGTCCAGGGTGACGGGCTGTGTCCAGTGTCCAGGGGCAGTGTCCAGGGGCAGTGTCCAGTGTCCAAGGGGCTGTGTCCAGTGTGACAGGCTGTGTCCAGTGTAAAGTAAGAAAAATAAATAAAAGTAATAAATAAAATAAAAACACATTTTTGGAGGATGATGGAGGAGGAAATAGTGGGAGATCAGCAACCTGATAGAAGTGCTGAAGCTGCTACCACCAGTCATGACAAGGCCGATACCTCTTTGTATTTTTTGCTCTTTGGAGCATTTCTCTTTTTTTGGGGTAATTTATTAAAGTGCCACCCTGTCTGCCCCTGCAGTGCCGCTCTGCTTCCAAGATGTGCCAGGTTGGAAGTGTAAGGTCCACATGTATGTGATGCCCACTGCTGTCGCTTAGCTTAGTCATCCAGCTACCTCGGTATACCCTTTTGGCCCAACTATAGTAAATGAAAACAATTTTGTGAGCTGTGAAGTGATCAAAATTGACTAGAAATGAGAGGAAACTAATGTTATTGAGGCTAATAATACTTTAGGGGCAAAAACAGGCCCAAATTCTGTTATTTTAGCCATTTTTTGCATTTTTACAAAAAAATCCAGATTCAAAACCAAAACCCGCAAGGGTGGTTTTGCCAAAACCAATCCAGATCCAAAACACGAAGGGAGATCCAGATCCAAAACCAAAACCCGAAAAAGTGGCCGCCGCACATCTCTAGTTCTTATTCAATATTTTGTTCTGGAGTTCTCTATAAGAAACATTAGACCTGGGATTCTTGTACTCTATGGTGCCGTTACTCAAAAACCCTTTGGAACCACTGGTCTAGTGAGGAGGTCTTATCCTCCAATGAATTACATGGGCTATCTCCTCAGATAATGATACTCATATGGACAAATATGAAATTTGGGCACTAGGGGGCAGTATTGCCTTCTTATAACATGGTATGAGTTTTGCTGGTAGTGACATCTTCATAAGAAAACCCATGTTATATGTATGTGTGCAGTAATGAATGTTACAGACAGTATGACACAGAAATGTCAGACTTTTCTAAGGGAAGCATCAATCGCTATGATGATATATTTGTCCATGAGAAAACTCTGATATTCTTGTTATCACTCGTTATTACGAATGATAAATGCTGCTCCAGCCAATCAGCTCTGATTCACAACTGTCGTGTTTGACAAACGTCAGTTAGGAGCACCTTTTATAACTTGTCATGACTGATTTCAAGAATATCACTTATTGTTAAATCTGCTCCTATGTCAGGGTGCCGACCCTCCCGGAATTACCGGGAGTCTCCCGAAATTACCGGGAGTCTCCCGAAAATTGGGTCCCCCTCCCGGCCCCCCGGAAGGGTGGGCAACCCTCCCGGAATCAGGGGGACCCCCACTGAGCCCCCCGATCGCGGCATTTAAATGCCGCAATCCGCGGGTCTCAGAGGATGGGGCGGAGCAATAATGACACACTCGTGTCATTTTAGCCCCGCCCCCTCCATGGAGATCAGTGATTTAGACTATTTCCCGTAATGGGGGTGGGCCCAAGGTAAAATCCGCCACTGTAGTGAAGCCAGATGCAGTCTTTGAGACTGCACTGGCTTCACTGTGACTGGCAGTGACTTCCTATTGGAAGTCCATCCTGCCAGTCACCAAGGCAGTCCCATTGGAAGGCTCCGGGATGCCTTTGTACGGGCTGCCGATTGCGCATGCGCAGTACCTATATCGGTACTGCGCACACGCAGGTCCCGGTGCCTGTTATTTGTATTGAACAGGCGCCGGGACCAAGATTGTTTCT
The DNA here is from genome assembly GCF_055691185.1 of Crinia signifera. Lineage (NCBI taxonomy): Eukaryota > Metazoa > Chordata > Amphibia > Anura > Myobatrachidae > Crinia > Crinia signifera. The sequence continues at coordinate 34,437,739 of NC_139223.1, read as the reverse complement.
ATGGGCTGTTGCCCAAGCAGCCCATAGAAGCTGGCCGCATGCGCAGTACACATGTTTCAAAACACATGTGCCGGGGATGGGACTAGAGGAAGCAGCGTCGGCGCCGACAGGGGCGTGCCTGAATCGCAGTACCCCCGTTTCGGCCAGAGGCACTGGCAGCCCCCCTCCCCCAATAAGGTACGAGCCACCACTGTGTATAATGATAAGAATACACTGTATATGTTTTGTTATGTTTTATTTTACTCTCTGTTTTACCCTTTTAATTCATGTTAGTGTTATACTATGTGCCTCTCCTAGGATAGATTGGTGACATCTCTTTTTTTATGTGGCTGTCATTGTCAATCCTATAATAATATCTTTAATATTACCACTTAGACACTGAGGTCACCACATTATGGGGGACATTTACCAAAATGGATTCGTAGAAAAAAGGTGTATTCGTAGGGAGAAATACACCTTTTTTTTACGAATTTGTATTTTCAGGATTTACAATCCCAAAAATACAACAATTCGTAGTCCTAAAGATGGAACATTCGTATTTGTATTTACAAATACGAATGTCCTACACCATCGATAGAATACGACAGAAATCACCATTCAAAAGAATGGTGGTTCCTGATGTACTAAGCAGCCGTACTGATAATACGGCTGCTTAGTGGTGTGAAACACCCACGCAAATACGACAGGAAAATAGAACACCATTTTCCTGTTCTATTTGCGTTTTAGCCTGCACGAATCAGTCAGATCAGTGCAGGCTTCAGTGTAAAAAATAGAAAAAAAAATAAATATTAAAAAAAAAACGGCGTGGGGTCCCCCCCACAGCTGTAACCAGCACCATGCTGAAGGAACCGGGGCCGGTAATTAAAAATCAGGGAACCCGACAAATAGGGGTTCCCCGATTTTTAACAACCAGCCCCAGGCTCCAGGACCGGGGCTGGTTCCCAAAATACGGGGGACAAAATGACTAGGGGTCCCCCGTATTTCAAGAACCAGTCCCTGGCACAACCAGCCAGCAGGGTAATGTCACAGCCGGGGGAGACTTTTTATACAAGTCCCCCCCGGCCAAAACATTTAACCCTGACCGGTCAGCCTGGCCAGGGGCCCTGGGGGAGTGGGGACCCCCCCAATGAAGGGGTCCACCCCCTCCAGGACTTACCTGACTAGGCTGAAGCCTGGTACTGTCCCCGATGCCCCTGGGCGGTGGGCATCGGGCTGATTATGGTGTAAAAAATAGATTAAACTATTGTTTTTTACTGTGGCACTACAAGTGCCAGCAAGCCTCCCCAGCAAGCTGGGACTTGGAGAACCACAAGTCCCAGCCTGCTGGGCATTAAAGGGCCCGCTGGCACTTGTAGTTCCACAGTTAAAAAAATAGTGCACAAAACACACTGACACACTTTTAAAATAAAACTTTAATACATACAAAGCCCACACATACTAATACTTACCTATCTTCTTCCCATAGGTCGCCCTGGTCCTCTGTCGTCGTCTTCTGGTCCTGTGTCGTCTTCTGCCTCCATGTCGACCGTCGCTGTCGCCGTCCGGATCCGACGAAATCCATTTGGGAAGCTGTGGAAGGAAACCATACTCACCTGTCCCAGTAAGTGTCTTGGCAAAAAAACAAACCGACACCCCGAAACCAGACCGGACAGGGAGACGCACGGTACTCTGTGTACATCGTGCGGCTCCGCCTCCCGAATGCCGCTATTGGCCGCCTTGCGGCCTAGCGGCTCCTGGCCGCTAGGCCGCAAGGCGGCCAATAGCGGCATTCGGGGGCGGAGCCGCACGATGTAAACAAACACCGTGCGTCTGCCTGTCCGCTTGGTTTCGGGGTGTCGGTTTGTTTTTTTGCCAAGACACTTACCTGGACTACGTCACGCTGGGACAGGTGAGTATGGTTTCCTTCCACAGCTTCCCAAATGGATTTCGTCGGATCCGGACGGCGACAGCGACGGTCGACATGGAGGCAGAAGACGACACAGGACCAGAAGACGACGACACAGGACCAGGGCGACCTATGGGAAGAAGATAGGTAAGTATTAGTATGTGTGGGCTTTGTATGTATTAAAGTTTTATTTTAAAAGTGTGTCAGTGTGTTTTGCTTCGGGCTCGGTGGCTCGCTGCGCTCGCCACGCTATATAAAATCAACTCTATGCCCACTTGGATAGTGGGGAAATGAACAGGACCTTCTTAACATTGAATCCTATGCAAAATCGCATCGAATCGCATCGCATCTGATTGTATGCCTTAAGGTAAGGCATACAATCACAAAATCGGCAGCCCAGATACTACATAAGTACCGCCTGCACAGATCTGACTGATCCGTGCAGACTGCTAGAAATAATTCGTATTAGCAGCCGTATATATACGGCCGCTAATACGGATGGTTACACCATCGGAGGGTTACAAAGCAGTCGTATCTGACTGCTTTGTAATTTCCCCTCCGGAACACGACTTTGCATACGACTTAAACAGTCGTATGCAACCGTAGGGGAAATACCAATACGAAAAACTAGGTTTTTTGCTATTGGTAAATTTCCCCCTATATTTCTAATTTTTTTTTTCTATTTTACTTTAAGTTTATTGATATTTGTTTGGAAAATTTGAAAATGTGGGTTGTTCCTCATCTAATATTATGTTATGTTCTTTTTACCTGTACACTATGTGATTGGTGAGGTTCAATAAAACATATTTTTTAAAAAAAAAAGAAAAAGAATACACTGTATATGAGGGTACTCGGGTACAGATTACTGACACCTTTATTTTTCAGGCTAATTTTTGTTTCTTATAGCCCCATTTAACAAGAAAACTAAAAAAAAGTGCATCATTCAGCACCTGCTCTCGCTGACGCTCACAGTGCTCTACAGGGATTGGTTGCTGCTATTTAATGATGCTGTGACTGGGATCAGCACACAGAGCAGACGGAGGGGGCGGGCAGTAGGAGGGAACAGGTGGATGGATCAGCCAATGGGATTGGTACTAAATCCTAGCAGTCAGAATCCCGGCATTCAAAAACCTGACGCTGGAATCCCGACCGCCAAAATCCCAACAAGGGGGAGATGTGGATCGCCCCCCCTTGCGGGCTCGGCATACTAATTTTTAATTGGAACTTTATTTCTCTTCACTTTATCTCTCTCTCTGAAGTTTAGTTAATAGACCCCTGAGATCGGGCCATGTGACAGAACTGCAGCACTGCATTGTGGGTAATGTCCCCGGTGCCGCCTTACTGCTGCGACTTTCCTGCTTGCAATGCTGGCATTAACACTCGGACAGAGGTTCCAGGAGGACCCTGGATTATTGGGGTGGTCTGGTGGGGTCCCAGGTCAGCTGCTAAGGCTTTTGTAGCGTTGCTGAGAGGAAAATATGCCCGCCCCTTCCCGCTGCCAGAGCATGTAGCGTGCTATTGAGATGTGGCCACACCTCCCCCATTGTGGCTATGCCCCCTTCCATAAACTTCTCAGGGGCCCTGTGGACACCAGGATTACCTGGCAAATTGGACTTTTTCAGTGAGCAAGAAATGAGTGAAATCAGCATAACTCCTAACTAGGGATGCCAATCCCAGGGCATTTTTTCAATCCCGGATTGAAAAATGCTGAATCCCGGGATCCCCGGGAACCCAGGATTGGCCTCTCTAATTAAAAAATTGCTGGCCCCCCACAAACAGGCCGCCCCGCACATACTAACATGGTGCAGCCGGGAGCAGGGGTGCGGACAGTGGTAGAGCGTTTGCGATCTGCCACCCGTCGGTGCGGGCCTGGAGTTGCTTCCTAAAGAGGAATGGGCCGGAGGTGCAGCAGTTATGCCTGAAGGGGGTCGGGCGAAAGTAGGGATGTCCGTCGGTGCACCCAGCCATCGATAGTGGCAAACTATTCGATGGACAACCATCGATAGTTTTAGCTATCGATGGTCATCCATTATATTTGACTGAATGGCCCGTGCGCCAATCACAACTCGGGGGCGGGACTTCCGGGTGTCGGGGGCAGAGCTATACTCCGTGCTCCCGGAACCTTGAGAAAAAAAAACCCCAGGAAATATTGTTTCTCCTTTTCTATCGATGTAGGGAAACTACCTGGTACCCCCACATTGATGGCAAAAGTATTCGACATCGGCCAGAAACCATCAATGATTTTAAATCATCGATGGTCGTTGGCCATCCCTAGGCAAAAGTGGCGCGGCTGTGCAGTGTGACCTCTGACTGTCACTCTGCGCAGGCTGCACAGCTATGGATCGGGAACAGCTGGGAGCATTTGAGTGGGTGTACAGTCTAATCCCAAAATCCCGGGATTGGAAACTCCAATCCCGGGATTGGCCACCCTACTCCCAACTGTCCCGATTACAGTGGGACAGGCTCCCTAAATGGACACTGTCCTGCTATCGGTCCCACACGTGGGCTGCGGGGGGGGGGATGTTCATGGGAGAACCAGTGATCACTGCTGCTCCTTGAAGCTGTCTGTGATCACTGACTGCGTGCATGTGCGCAACATATAAGAGTGCAGCGAGGAGCCAGGGGTCATGGCTCCAAGACACACCCCTTTCACCGGAGGCCATGCCCATCTACCCTATGCCACGGCAGGTCCCATGTCTCCCATAGGTAAAGTTAGGCGGTATGTATGATATCAGAAATATATAAATTGGGAATCTGCGCCTCTGTGCGGAGTAAGGGAGCTGCTCTACATCTTGTATCCACTTGTGACTTCATAGACGGAAAGCAGGGACGGTAATTTGTATATTGCTGCACAACTTCTCGGCTCAGAAAGGGTTAACAGACACTTAAAGTGCCAGGCTCATGACAATCATACCACATCTGTTTCCTATCTAACATTTGTTATTCCTCTAGAACAGTCCTACAAAGTGTATTGTGATGCGATAGCAGCAAACGTTCCTGTGCTCCCAGCTGAACCAGAGACAGTTACCTGCACCGCTTATTGACAGTGACATCACTGCCAGTGACATCACTGGTGACACAACGCACTCAGCGGTGTGCCAGCCACGACAGCGCCAACCACATACAGCGGGTTGCAAAGAAAGCCACTATTTTATGGAGTTGCTTTTATGTATATATTGGCAGTTATATAGGAGCCGACACAGCCGAGTGGAAAGCAGAGCGACAAGATTGCACTTATATCTGCTGGCACGCCGCCAAAGTGTGCAAGTCTACACGAATGGTTTCCCCTACATTTACGCTTGGTCAGTCGTTATCAGCCTCCCACTACACTGTCCCTATTACTGGCGCAAGAGATCCATCTGAAAACAGAGAAATGTCTGCCTGCGCCCTCTGAGCGCACTCACAGGACATAGCCTGCGCGCAAGCCCCATTACAAGCCAGATCCACTACATCAGCCATAAACACATATGTGACTAATGTGGGGTACACACCACGACAACCCGCTCACGATGCACATTGTGAGCGGGTCGTCAGTGTTTCTTCAGACCCGCTCACGATGATGCGGGGGGGAAGTGGGGGGCTCGACCCGCTCACGATGTGCACCGTGAGCGGGTCCGATCCGATGGTGACCCGCACCCGGCAGTAATACCGGTCGTTAATAACGACCGACCCGCGGGACCGCGCGTCGGATCGGTATCGGTCCACACCAGGGCCCTTATTCTGGTTGGTGCGGTCGAGCCGCATATGCGGCTGCGACCGCACCAGACGAATCCCCGCCCACCCTACGGATCGCCACGGCCGTCCGTACACGGACGGCTGGCGATCCGCATAAAAATGGTGGAGGCTACGCCTCCACCATGGTGGGAGCTGCCCCCTGCATTCGATGGTCGTCGACCATCGAAGGCAGGTCCGCACGCCGCGGCAGCTCCCGCAAGCTGAGACCACACGGACAATCGTCCGTGTGGTAGCTTGTATGGGGGCTGAAAGCTGACATCCGGCGACGTCAGCTTTCCGCCCCCATGAGTTGCGTCATGGCCTCATTACCATGCGTACGCCCCGCGTTTGCATGGGAACGCCCATGAAACGCGGGGCGTACACATAGGGAAATGAGGGCATGATGCCTCTCACGCCCCTATACGCCCCCTTTGCGGCGGACGAAATACGTCTGCGGCGAAGGGGGCTGCACATGCGCAGATTCACCTCTGCGCATGTGCAGAGTAAAAACATCGGCGGTACGGCCGCACGCGGGCCGTACCGATCCGATTAGAATAAGGGCCCAGGACAGAAAAGGGCCCAATCACCACACAATCTACATCCAATTGGTCGGAATTGGATCTAGATTGAGGGGATCGGGACCTAGTCGTCCTGGTGTGTACCAGGCATAAGTTGCGTACAACTCTGATTTGCACACAGGTGCTTGCACTTCACTGCATAGCATGTGCAGTGCTAAATAAGTAGAATTTGATAGGTTGCTAAGGGCAACATCCTATCTTCAATAGAATTCTAATTTTAGTAAATTTACTTAGTGTCCAAATGCAGGTTTGGTTCCATCAGCTATAAATGTATATTCACCATGCACTAGAATAGTCTACAAGCCACAGAGACAAATACATATGAAGGGGAGCCACCTTGAGGACAGAAGTGGTACTGCTATCTATTAGATCCCACCCAGATATCACTGGCCCCAACTTTTCAGGAACCTCTCACAAAATCTGCCTATTCGCGGATGATGTCCTCTTGACGGTCACCAACCCATCCTCCTCGCTTCCATACCTCCACGAATTACTGGATGAATATTCAAATATCTCATACTATAAATTAAACAATACTAAAACCGAAGCCCTACCTATTAATTACTCCCCAGAACTTCTCCAATTACACAAGGGGGAGTATCCTTACTTGTGGCAGGATAGAAGCCTCAAATATCTGGGGATCCAAATCCCCCCACGAGTCTCTGAGTTAATCTCCTGTAACTACCCCCCCCCGTTGGCAAAACTTACAATGTTAACATCGGACTGGATGCTTCAAACGGTTTCCTGGATGGGGCGTATAGCGGCCCTAAAAATGGTGATCCTCCCTAAGATTCTATATTTATTTAGAACCATCCCCGTGCTAGTCCCCAACACCATCCTTTGTAAATTCCGCTCCCTCTTTCTCAAATATATCTGGAGAGGCAAGAAACCCAGGTTGGCCAATAAAATCCTGTCTCTACCTAAACGGGATGGGGGCCTTGCTCTACCAGACCTGCAACGTTATCAATATGCCACCTTGCTAGCCCAGGTAGGGGCGTGGTTTGCAGAAAAAGATGCCAAGCCTTGGGCCCTTCTGGAGCGTAGCTTAGTTGCTCCCTTCCCTTTAACGGACATTTTATGGCTACCGTCGACTATTAACCCACCCCACGCATCCCGCTCATCAGCAGTACAGGCCACCCGTAAAGCCTGGTTAGCTATTACCTCTGACTCAAAGGACATTTCACTCCCTTCAGCTGACTTCTCCTTACAAGGCCTATCCCACCTTATACCCAACCTAAACCTTACATTATGGATAGCAAGAAACGCGGTTCCCCTGGAGGGAATCACATCTAACGGCCTCCTGATGTCCTACTCCCAACTCCAAGACCTCTACTCACTCCCCCACAAAGACTTTTATAAATTTCTTCAACTGAGACATTGGCTCTACAACAACACCCCATCTCCCCATAAGGTGTCACCTCTGCCCAGATACCTTCGAGACAAACTGACCGCCCCTGACAGTAAAGGGAACATAACATGGTGGTATACAATATTAAACAGCCCAAGAATGCCCAATAAATTGCCCTCCATAATTAAATGGGAATCTGACCTAGTATGTTCACTCTCTGAGGATGAATGGAACTTGGTCTTCCGGTCATGTTTCAGCTTGTCCAGATGTATTTCCCACTCAGAACACTTCTATAAACTCCTTCACCGACTGTATTTGACACCGGTACTGCTACACTCCATCTGGCCCTCTACATCTAATTTATGCTGGCGCAACTGTGGCCATGCGGGAACCCTCCTTCATATATTCTGGTCCTGCCCCGTTCTGTCAAAATTGTGGTCATCTGTATTTAACACCATATCTAGAATAACGGTAACTCCAATCACCCCAAACCCACTATTAGCTATTTTCCATGTCTACCGTGGTAACATGTCAGCCAACGACCGCTATGTCATGGGCCACATTTTGGTGGCCACGAAACTCCTTATAGCACGACACTGGCGTACCCCAGTTGTACCAACTCTAGACATGGTTGAATCGAGTGTACAGCTGCATTGCGAATTTGAGATAGCTGGGATTACCTACTCTCCATCAGCCTCAAACCCCCTGATCAAATGGTTTAGTTGGACGGAACACTGGCTATCCAGGATACCCACGTCCACCCCTAGCCCCCAGCCTCCGCCCACACAACCTCTAGACCTGTCCAACAGCTTTGGAAGTTAACAGGTTCAGGCTTCTTACAATATGTTCCAATGTCCGAGATCTCTCTTGTTTGGCGAACCTCTCTCTATGTAATTGGTTTCCTTCGCAGGCACATAAATGGACAGATATGGGTTGCTTTTCTCTACACATGTGACCGGCGATTGTAGCTGCTCAGAGTGTCCCCTCCCCCTTCTCCCCATTCCCCTAATTTGTCTCACTCCCCCTTTATGTTTTTATAAAATATCTACTGTTTACTATTATCGATGCAATTGTACTGTGTTGAAATTATAAATAAAAATTTAATATTTAAAAAAAAGAAGTGGTACTGCTATAGATTTTCTTGCTGTTTATGCCAAGCAGCTTCGACTGTCCATAGAGATCCTCAGGAACCTATAACCCTCCACTTCAATTCCAATGATAAGTTACAGGCTCCTAGGAAGCAGATACATATTCCTGTCCCGTTGGATAAATATCTTAGGTCTGAGCCTGAGTGAGGGATCTGTGTATCGCATACTCAATTCAGACATCCCTTCGCATCCCCGGAGCACACCCTTACACTTACTCCTCATCTGCAGGCGGCTGCTCTTAGCTGCCCAAATAATAAAGTTATTCCCAACAGTTGTTCATGAGTTCATCCCATGGAAAGGCTTCACCTCCAGCTGTCGCTCACCCCATCTCTGTAAGGCCATTAACCCCAGGGCTGCTGGCCAGATGTCAAGAATGGGCTTTATAGAAGGCCAAATGATTATTCCGCTGAGCTGGTGTAAGCCAGAGAAAGCCACATTTGCCCCAGTATCAGGTGCCTGGCTCCCAATAAGCTGCTCTTTGTGTGATGCCTCCTGGTGCTAATGCCCAAGCTGCCAGCTATGCCCTGAAATTGGTACCTTTACTGGTAATCACAGAGAAAAAGATGATATCTGCACCCACTGTCCTGTCCTGCTATCCTGCCCTGTAGTCCTGTCCTACTGTCCTGTCCTACTGTCCTGTCCCACTGTTCTGTCCTATGTCATGTCCTACCATCCTGTCATACCATTCTGTCCTATGTCCTGTCATACTGTCCTGTTCTACTGTTCTGTCCTATGTCCTGTCATGCTGTCCTGTCCTACTGTCCTGTCCTACTGTCCTGTCCCACTGTTCTGTCCTATGTCATGTCCTACCATCCTGTCATACCGTTCTGTCCTATGTCCTGTCATACTGTCCTGTTCTACTGTTCTGTCCTATGTCCTGTCATGCTGTCCTGTCCTACTGTCCTGTCCTATGTCCTGTCATGCTGTCCTGTTATACTGTCCTGTCCTACCGTCCTGCCATACCATTCTGTCCTACTGTCCTGTCCTGCTGTCCTGTCATACTGTTCTGTCCTACCGTCCTGTCCTAATGTCCTGTCTTTAAAGTCTCGGCGTCCCGAGAATTCGGCGCCGTTTCACACACGCTTCCACAAGCTGCGCACAGCTCTGCAGTGCGGGGGTCTGGGTGTGTTGTACAGAGGGGTGCAGTGCAGTGTTGAGGGGTGCTGTGCAGTGCAGAGGGGTGTTGTGCTTGTGCTGTGCAGAGGGGTTTATGCAGTGCAGAGGGGTTTGTGTAGTGCAGAGGGGTTTGTGCAGTGCAGAGGGGTTTGTGCTGGGTTATATTGTATGGTCGTGTGTTAGGCAGGCTGTCAGTCAGTGTAGTGGGGTACAGTATACAGGCAGGCTGTCAACCAGCTTTTCTTTTCTTTTGTTGTGGTGTGTGGTGTGCTATCTAATACACCATATACTACTGTCAGAACAAGTTCCGTGTGTGATTGTTCTGCCTCCACGCAGTGTTACACAAGCTCCGTCCATAAAAAAAAATACAATAAAAAAAAGTGCTTTTCTTTGTTTTTTTTTGTTGTGTGTACTGCAGCCCAATAGTATACACCATAAGTTCCATGTGTGATTGTTCTGTCTCCATGCAGCGTTATACAAGCTGCGCATTACAAAAAAAATAACAGTAAAACTTTAAAACAATTTTTCTCTTTATTGTTTGTGTGTACTTCACCCATACTATACAGAAGTTCTGTGTGTGATTGTTCGGCCTCTACACAGCGTTATACAAGCTGAACATTACAAAAAAACACAGTAATTTTTTTTTTTAATTATTCTTTATTGTTTGTGTGTACTGCACCCATACTATACTTTCAGAAGTTCCGTGTGTGATTGTTCTGCCTCCACGCAGTATTATACAAGCTGCGCATAAAAAAATTTAAACCAAAAAATTAGTTTGCTCTTCTTTATTGTTTGTTTGAACTGCACCCCAATACACCATACTGATACTGTCAGAAGTTCCGTATGTTAATAACCAGCCAGCTTTCTACAGACCTTGGCCTAAATTGAATGAAAACAACATTGTGAGCTGTAAAGTGGTCAAAATTGTCTGGAAAGGGCTGGAAATTAATGTTATTTAGGTCAATATTACTCTAGGGACAAAAAAGCACAAAAATTACATGATTTGGATATTTTTGAACCATTTAAAAACAAAATCTAAATCCAAATCTTTTCACCGCCTCTTGACAAAGCCAAATCCGGGCGACAAATCCCAATCTTCAGCCCAGGCGCTCATCTTTAGTCTGAATGATCCCCATTTGTGCCTTATAACCAATGCAGGGAAAAAATTAGTAATGCCTGGGCCCATCTGTATTTTTACCATGACTGGGAAGTGTATTATCTTGTCATATACGAGGCCTGCTTGTCATATACGATGCATGCTTGTCATATACCAGGCACGCTTGTCATTTATCATGCACGCTTGTCATATACGATGCATGCTTGTCATATACGAGGCCTGCTTGTCATATACCATGCATGCTTGTCATATACCATGCATGCTTGTCATATACGAGGCCTGCTTGTCATATATCATGCATGCTTGTCATATACGGGGCCTGCTTGTCATATACCAGGCATGCTTGTCATATACCAGGCACGCTTGTCATATACCAGGCATGCGTGTCATATACCAGGCACGCTTGTCATATACGATGCACGCTTGTCATATACGAGGCCTGCTTGTCATATACCAGGCATGCTTGTTATATACCAGGCACGCTTGTCATAGTCCAGGCACGCTTGTCATATACCAGGCACGCTTATCATATACAATGCACGCTTGTCATATATGAGACACGCTTGTCATATACCAGGCACGCTTGTCATATACGAGGCCTGCTTGTCATATACCATGCATGCTTGTCCTATACCATGCATGCTTGTCATATACGATGCACGCTTGTCCTATACCATGCACGCTTGTCCTATACCATGCACGCTTGTTATATATGAGGCCTGCTTGTCATATATCATGCATGCTTGTCATATACAATGCACGCTTGTCAAATACCATGCACGCTTGTCATATACCTTGCATGCTTGTCATATACGATGCACGCTTGTCCTATACCATGCACGCTTGTCCTATACCATGCATGCTTGTCATATATGAGGCCTGCTTGTCATATATCATGCATGCTTGTCATATACCATGCATGCTTGTCATATACCATGCATGCTTGTCATATACGATGCATGCTTGTCATATACGAGACACGCTTGTCATACTGTATACCATGCATGCTTGTCATATACGAAGCATGCTTGTCATATACGAGGCCTGCTTGTCATATACCAGGCACGCTTGTCATATATCATGCATGCTTGTCATATACGATGCATGCTTGTCATATACGAGACACGCTTGTCATATACCATGCATGCTTGTCATATACGAAGCATGCTTGTCATATACGAGGCCTGCTTGTCATATACCAGGCACGCTTGTCATATACCAGGCACGCTTGTCATATACGAGACACGCTTGTCATATACGAGGCCTGCTTGTCATATACCATGCATGCTTGTCATATACCAGGCACGCTTGTCATATACCAGGCACGCTTGTCATATACCAGGCATGCTTGTCATATACGAGACACGCTTGTCATATACGAGGCCTGCTAGTCATATACCATGCATGCTTGTCATATACCAGGCACGCTTGTCATAGACCAGGCACGCTTGTCATATACAATGCACGCTTGTCATATACCAGGCATGCTTGTTATATACCAGGCACGCTTGTCATAGTCCAGGCACGCTTGTCATATACCAGGCACGCTTATCATATACCAGGCACGCTTGTCATAGTCCAGGCACGCTTGTCATATACCAGGCACGCTTATCATATACAATGCACGCTTGTCATATATGAGACACGCTTGTCATATACCAGGCACGCTTGTCATATACGAGGCCTGCTTGTCATATACCATGCATGCTTGTCCTATACCATGCATGCTTGTCATATACGATGCACGCTTGTCCTATACCATGCACGGTTGTCCTATACCATGCACGCTTGTCATATATGAGGCCTGCTTGTCATATACAATGCACGCTTGTCATATACCATGCATGCTTGTCATATACCATGCATGCTTGTCATATACGATGCACGCTTGTCCTATACCATGCACGCTTGTCCTATACCATGCACGCTTGTCATATATGAGGCCTGCTTGTCATATACCATGCATGCTTGTCATATACTATGCATGCTTGTCATATACGACGCATGCTTGTCATATATCATGCATGCTTGTCATATACGAGGCACGCTTGTCATATATCATGCATGCTTGTCATATACGATGCATGCTTGTCATATACGATGCATGCTTGTCATATATGAGACACGCTTGTCATATACCATGCATGCTTGTCATATACGAAGCATGCTTGTCATATATGAGGCCTGCTTGTCATATACCAGGCACGCTTGTCATATATCATGCATGCTTGTCATATACGATGCATGCTTGTCATATATCAGGCCTACTTGTCAAATACCAGGCACGCTTGTCATATATCATGCACGCTTGTCATATACCATGCATGCTTGTCATATATCATGCATGCTTGTCATATACCAGGCATGCTTGTCATATACGATGCATGCTTGTCATATACCAGGCATGCTTGTCATATACGATGCATGCTTGTCATATACCAGGCACGCTTGACATATATCATGCACGCTTGTCATATACCAGGCACGCTTGTCATATACTAGGCACGCTTGTCATATACGAGACACGCTTGTCATATACGAGGCCTGCTTGTCATATACCATGCATGCTTGTCATATACCAGGCACGCTTGTCATATACCAGGCACGCTTGTCATATACCAGGCACTCTCGTCATATACTAGGCACCCTTTTCATATACGAGGCACGCTTGACATATATCATGCACGCTTGTCATATACCAGGCACGCTTGTCATATACCAGGCACGCTTGTCATATATACGAGACACGCTTGTCATATACGAGGCCTGCTTGTCATATACCATGCATGCTTGTCATATACCAGGCACGCTTGTCATAGATCAGGCACGCTTGTCATATACCACGCACGCTTGTCATATACAATGCACGCTTGTCATATACGAGGCCTGCTTGTCATATACGAGGCCTGCTTGTCATATACCAGGCACGCTTGTCCTATACCAGGCACGCTTGTCATATACCAGACACGCTTGTCATAGACCAGGCAGGCTTGTCATATACCAGGCACGCTTATCATAAACAATGCACGCTTGTCATATATGAGACACGCTTGTCCTATACCATGCACGCTTGTCCTATACCATGCACGCTTGTCATATATGAGGCCTGCTTGTCATATACCATGCATGCTTGTCATATACTATGCATGCTTGTCATATACGACGCATGCTTGTCATATATCATGCATGCTTGTCATATACGAGGCACGCTTGTCATATATCATGCATGCTTGTCATATACGATGCATGCTTGTCATATACGATGCATGCTTGTCATATATGAGACACGCTTGTCATATACCATGCATGCTTGTCATATACGAAGCATGCTTGTCATATATGAGGCCTGCTTGTCATATACCAGGCACGCTTGTCATATATCATGCATGCTTGTCATATATCATGCATGCTTGTCATATATCAGGCCTACTTGTCAAATACCAGGCACGCTTGTCATATATCATGCACGCTTGTCATATACCATGCATGCTTGTCATATATCATGCATGCTTGTCATATACCAGGCATGCTTGTCATATACGATGCATGCTTGTCATATACCAGGCATGCTTGTCATATACGATGCATGCTTGTCATATACCAGGCACGCTTGACATATATCATGCACGCTTGTCATATACCAGGCACGCTTGTCATATACTAGGCACGCTTGTCATATACGAGACACGCTTGTCATATACGAGGCCTGCTTGTCCTATACCATGCATGCTTGTCATATACCAGGCACGCTTGTCATATACCAGGCACGCTTGTCATATACCAGGCACTCTCGTCATATACTAGGCACCCTTTTCATATACGAGGCACGCTTGACATATATCATGCACGCTTGTCATATACCAGGCACGCTTGTCATATACCAGGCACGCTTGTCATATACGAGACACGCTTGTCATATACGAGGCCTGCTTGTCATATACCATGCATGCTTGTCATATACCAGGCACGCTTGTCATAGATCAGGCACGCTTGTCATATACCACGCACGCTTGTCATATACAATGCACGCTTGTCATATACGAGGCCTGCTTGTCATATACGAGGCCTGCTTGTCATATACCAGGCACGCTTGTCCTATACCAGGCACGCTTGTCATATACCAGACACGCTTGTCATAGACCAGGCAGGCTTGTCATATACCAGGCACGCTTATCATAAACAATGCACGCTTGTCATATATGAGACACGCTTGTCATATACCAGGCACGCTTGTCATATACCAGGCATGCTTGTCATATACCATGCATGCTTGTCCTATACCATGCACGCTTGTCATATATGAGGCCTGCTTGTCATATATCATGCATGCTTGTCATATACGATGCACGCTTGTCATATACCATGCACGCTTGTCATATACCATGCATGCTAGTCATATACCATGCACGCTTGTCATATACGATGCACGTTTGTCCTATACCATGCACGCTTGTCCTATACCATGCACGCTTGTCATATACCATGCATGCTTGTCATATACCATGCATGCTTGTCATATACCATGCATGCTTGTCATATACGAGGCCTGCTTGTCATGTACCATGCATGCTTGTCATATACGTTGCATGCTTGTCATATACCATGCACGCTTGTCATATACGAGGCCTGCTTGTCATATACGAGGCCTGCTTGTCATATACCATGCATGCTTGTCATATACCAGGCACGCTTGTCATATCCCAGGCACGCTTGTCATATACCAGGCACGCTTGTCATATATCATGCATGCTTGTCAAATATGAGGCCTGCTTGTCAAATACTTCTCAGAAAAGTTCCCTTTAGCTGAGGAAACAGCACGTTCCTAGGGAAAATAATGAATTAAACAAAATAAAAAGCAGATTGTAAGTAAGGACTGTTAGGAGCGACTCCCATTATCCTGCCATTGTGTTCACGGGCCCAGATCTGGGGCTGAGCTCCTCGCAGTTATCAGGCTGCTGGTGCAGGGAGTCAGTCCCCGGACACGCTCTGGGAATGTTATCAGTGGACAGATATCCAGGCTGCACCCACATGACCAGTCTGGCAGCGGGTCCCCCCTACACCACGGCAGGGTGATTAGACTGGGGCGGGGGCCTGGCTGCTCAATGTGACATTGCTGAAATAATACCAGGATAATCCAACGTCACACATACATTCACCTTCAGCCCATAATTACCTTGTATCTATGTGTTATGTAGCTATTTCGGCACTTTTATTACTATACCATAGCCGGCTACATACAGTGATTATCACTGGGGAATATGGGGCCTATTTACTAAACTTTGGAGAGCGATAAAGTGGATGGAGACAAGAGTATATGTAACCATAGGCAACCAGTGACTCTGCAGCTGTTGAGGAACTACAAATCCTAGCATGCCGGCCCTACCTGACTACTAATAATACGATTGCTATGTCCCGGTGGTGCCGTAATTATGTCTCCCAGAGTTTTAGTGAGAATAGATGCCAGTGCACAAGAATCCGCACACCGTTAATAGAGGGGCAGGTTGCAGTCTGATAGGGTTAATGTCACCATGTAATGACCAGTGCCACTTTACACAATTCCTTACATAGTGTTGTACATGTGCACACGCTCAGATGTCCGGGTGCCTTGCTGTGGGGCAGTGAATGCAGCGTTCTGTAGTCAGGATTTGCTCTGGCACCATGCCACCCCACATTTGTGTTAGAATAAACAGAGGGATAGATTTCCCGTATCCTGGCACACATGGGCGCTGAGTGTTTGTCAGTACGGGGGCCCGCCATGAGGTGGAAGCCTGCTCGCTGGCATCGGGACAATTATCCAATCACTCGTGCGATTCCCCGCAGAGCTTAAACAGCCCGCTCCTTCCATAGTTCACAGGCGGCACTCAGCTATCGGTGGTAACGTGTTGTACAGATGAATGCAGATAGCAGGTAACACTGACACGCCCCAAACATAGAGGACACGCTCTAACATGACTGGTGAAATTATTGGTGATAAAGTATTGGCTGCATGCAGGGGGGTGTGTTCCCGTACACATCCCCTCGCATGCTAGCGAGAGGATGTGTGTGGTTCGCGAGGGGGCACCTACCTGCTCGCTAGGCTGCGAGTCTGAAGCAGGCCCTAAGGACCCTATTTATCAGTGATAAAACGTCCTGTGAAAAGATAAAACTCTTTGGGTGGTATTCAATTGTTACTTCACACCCGATCTCTCTTCCAAAGTGAGGAAAGATTGTAGGGCGATATTCAATTGATCTATTTTTTGCAAATATCATTCACATTATGGTCAGGTTTAGCCACACCTTTCAGCTGACCACCCCCAGGGATAGCAAGCTGTATTGCTGGTGAAAAACAATTGAATACCGCCCTTTGTGTACAATAACCGGTACTCCAGCCAATCGGCTCCTGTCATATGTTACATTCCTCCAGCCAATCAGCTCCTGCCAGGTGTTACATTCCTCCAGCCAATCGGCTCCTGTCATATGTTACATTCCTCCAGCCAATCAGCTCCTGTCAGGTGTTACATTCCTCCAGCCAATCAGCTCCTGTCATGTGTTACATTCCTGCAGCCAATCAGCTCCTGTCATGTGTTACATTCCTCCAGCCAATCAGCTCCTGTCATGTGTTACATTCCTCCAGCCAATCAGCTCCTGTCATGTGTTAAGTTCCTGTTTTGTGTTTGAAATATTACAGTTGGAAGTTGATTGGCTGGAGCACTATTTATGTATGCAGCAAGTTTTAGCATCCACAATGGGTTTTAAATGGGCCAATAGGTATTGCCCAAGCAACTGCAAGAAAGTAGATCTTCTTTAAGCTGGAATTTGTGAACCCACAAAGCCCTAGGGGTAAATTTACTAAGATGGGAGTTCTATTGAAGATGGAAAGTTCCTATGGGCAACCAATCAGATTCTATTTATTATCTTCTAGACGGCGCTAATAAATAAGCAGAATCTGATTGGTTGCTATGGGCACATCCCTTCTTTAATAGAACTCTCATCTTACTAAATGTACCCCATAAGGTGAAAAACTGGATGCATGTGAGTATTATCTGCACTGTGGCCCTGAACTCTCTATGTCACGGAAGTGGAAGCCTATCCATGATCAGACCTATCCCTTATAGGACAACACTACAATAGAGCCCAGCCAAAAGCCAGGGAATTGACTGCAGTAACCATAGTTACCGGTACCTGACAATTGTGCGTTTGTAGACCGAGATCATGTGATTTGCACGGATTCTGGTGATAATGCTTCTTGTTCATGAAGATACATTATCTGCAATTATATCAATCTCCTGTGATGCACCCAAAATAAATAATGGTAATCCCCGGTATCTCCCCCCATCCCCCCCCCCCCCCCACCTCGTACCAACCAGATGTCCAGGGCCCCTCCTGCTAGGCCCCCAGTAATCCTCATGCTGCAGAAGAGGATGGATATGTACATTTCAGCACATGACCCCCATACAGAGACGGAAGTAAATTGGTCATCCGTTTCGCCAAAGGAAAGCGCACAAAAATATAATTGTATTCACCCATAGGCAGAACTGTAGGTATCTGACCGTGTGCCCCGAACAGTGGGTGTAGTATATGCCCCTGACTTACTACTACTGTACTTATCATCTTCTGAATAAGATACATGTACATGTCCGTCTAGCATGATAAATTAATTAATATTTCTAATACCTAAATTATAATTTTACGATGCTGGTGATTGAAATCCTGGCACCTGAATCCAACCTGGTAGCCACAATGCTAGCACCAGAATTGGTGGAGACAGGGGCGCCACTACTAGGGGGGGTGCTGTGGGTACCCTCTTTAAGGGCCTGGGCAACTCATTTTGCCCACCGCAACTCCCCCTGAGTGCCTGCACTGTGCTCGGTGCACTGAACGAAGCACAAGCTTCCTCAATGCAGGATGACAGCAGCCAACTAAAATTCTGTACCGGCTTTTGAGACAATCAGAGCTTGTGTACCATTAGCCAATCAGAGCAGCTGCCGGTACACAAGCTCTGATTGGGTTACCAGCCGGTGCTGCATTTCAATTGGCTGCCGGAATCCTGCATGTGATGAGGGGGCGATGAGGGGAGAAGGGGGGGTGAGATGAGGGGGGAGGGGAAATCAGTCCCAGGCCCCAAAATTCCTAGTGGTGGCCCAGACCTTACACCTATGAACCCTAAAGTAACTAAAAATAAGAGTGCCCCAAAAAAATAGGCGGCCAACCACCTCAAACCAATAGAATGTATCCACAACTATGCAAAAAAAGTTATGTTGGTTATAAACAAAAATTAGCACCCCAATATCCAGTCTCAGTGGGACAATATAGGGGTGTTACCTCCAGTGCGCCCCCCCCCCCCCCAAAAAAAAAAAGTCTTACCTCTGAATGTGCTCCAGAATCCGGATCCACAAGCCAAGGACAACCAACGTAGTGAAGTATCAAAGTGGACAGCAGGACCTGACCATTACAAGTAAGTTGACTGAAGTCAGCAGGCAGTCAAAGACAGTTCCAGGGTGAGCAGAAACCAGAAATCCCCTCAGAAATGGAACACTCCCAGGAATTTATACCAGAACCCATACTTAGAATATTGTAATGAAGTATAGGAATGAACGTTTGACGCACAGGGTGCCAGTCTATATAACAGGACTTGGTGAATATAGTGGAACTTGGTGATGATA
Source organism: Crinia signifera (assembly GCF_055691185.1). Classification (NCBI taxonomy): domain Eukaryota; kingdom Metazoa; phylum Chordata; class Amphibia; order Anura; family Myobatrachidae; genus Crinia; species Crinia signifera. The sequence continues at coordinate 34,418,191 of NC_139223.1, read as the reverse complement.
GATCTTGATGATGTTGATGATAGCACTTGGCTATTATAGATCTTGATGATGATGATAATATGGTAGCACTTGGCTATAATAGATCTTGATGATGATGATGATGATAATATGGTAGCACTTGGCTATAATAGATCTTGATGATGATAAGACTTGGTTAAAGGATTTGAAAATTGTAGGACATGGTGGCAATGACAAAGCTTAGTGGTGGTGGGGATGATGATGGGACTTGGTAATGCTGATGGTAGGACTACATGATGAAGATGATAGGACTTGGGTATAATGACAGGACCTGATGGTGGTGGTGATATGAGTTGGTGATAGTACTTGGTGGTGGTCATAATGATGACAGGACTTGGTGGTGAAGATAATAGTACTTGGTGGTTGCGTTGATGGGACTTGGTGATAGGACCTGATTATGATGATATAAGTTGGTGCTAGTTCTTGGTGGTGGCGATAATGATGATGACAGCACTTGGTGGTGATGGTGATAGTACTTGGTGGTGGCGATGATGATGGGACTTGGTGATAGGACCTGATGATGGTATAAGTTGGTGATAGTACTTGGTGGTGGCGATGATGATGATGGGACTTGGTGATGGCGACAGGACTTGGTGATAGGACCTCATGATGATGATGATATAAGTTGGTAATAGTACTTGGTGGTGGCGATGATGATGATGGGACTTGGTGATAGGAACTGATGATGATGATATAAGTTGGTGATAGTACTTGGTGGTGGCGATGATGATGGGACTTGGTGATAGGACCTGATTATGATGGTATAAGTTGGTGATAGTACTTGGTGGTGGCGATAATGATGATGACAGGACTTGGTGGTGATGATGATAGTACTTGGTGGTGATGATGATAGTACTTGGTGGTGGTGATGATGATGACAGGATTTGGTGGTGATGAACCACGCCGTAGTGTATGGAAGGGCACGACGTACCACCTGCCGGCACGTCAGCTAAAAATAACGTGAAAAACTCATGTCGACCTTTTGACTGTCGGACTACCTATTGTTGACCTGATGCTTGCGTCGACTTTTCAACACTGTCGACCTTAGCCATGTCGATCTATTTTAGGTGTTGACCTAATCCATGTGAATCAGCCATATCTTTATGCAGTATCATCAAGCATGTTGTGTGTGTGTGTGTGTGTGTGTGTGTCCTACTATACTACACAACTCTGACATGCACTTACAGGATTCATCAAGGGACACCTGCATCCTAGACTGGGGGCATAGAACAGGCCTATACAACTTTGCTTGATGATGTAAAGTCTTGGCCGGAAAACAAAGACAGGTTAAGAACAACCATTGACCTTTAATCGCCACCAACCACAACAAATGTGTTTTGTTCTGTTTCGCCCACCAGGCCGTAGCATTGTATTGGCGCCCTCTCTAGCAGTGGCACAGGTTGCCCTCATGTGTTACATGGTATTTAAATGAATACAGGAAAATATGCAAACACAGAGCTGTTTGGAAAGGGTAAAGGGGCAGCTGGAGGCTGCAGCACAAATGTGATGAGTATTTGTATTTGCAGTTCTGGATGGGCTGAAATGATGGGGATGGCGAGTGGCACAGCTGTGGTGTCTGAGCAGGAACAGGTGACGGGGCAGCTGTCACTGGGATCTGCGCTGCTCAATCGTGGACAAAGAGGCAGGAGCGCGGCCAAGTGAGAGTTTAGAACCAGCCCGAGCGATAATAGTGATTGATCCAAGATTGGGGATGGACTGATTGCATTACCCATTATCTGCAGATTGCAGGGCGGAGGGCATAAATACGAACAATTTCCAGAGCAGCTCAGTATCAAATACACAACATATTTATTATATTAGCAGCATTCTTGCATAATGGCAAATTAAATACATCTTTGTAGTACTTTGTGCCAGGCCGATAGTATCATTTCCAAATCACTGATATCTTCTGTTCTGTATTTTTGGTGTCCTTCTGGTGGGTATTGTGTATTAAATGTTTCTCAATCTATCAGGAGGCTTCCGCCATCCTTGATCAATTCTGTTTGGAAAGAACACTCACATTCCTTCCATTCCCTATTCCATATATTAAATTTTGTAGTCAGGCGAAGGTCACTTTTTTTTTAATTACTTACACAATGTTGAAACTCTCAATAACCTGTATGCATCACAGAGGCCCATTCAGAACTGTTCGTAAAAGTCCAAATACGTTCCCGATGGTCGACAAGCTTAGAATCGACATGAAAATGGTTGACACAGAAAAAAGTTGACATTAATTTTGTTAAATTTTTTTTTGTCTATGTCAAAATCTCCGGAAACCGTATAAGTGTACCACTGCGCTCGCCATGTTATAATCTAACTCTATGCCTACTTGGATCGTGAAGTAAGAACACGTCGGTTAAAAAAAAAAATCATGAAAAACTCAGGTCGTCCCTTTCCCATGTTGACTATTTTTATGTTGACCTTTTGCTTGTCTCAACCTTTTTGTTACTGTCGACCTGCCGGTTTGGGGAGCAGGAAATTAAGAAATCAATGACAATGCGATTTCTTTTTCAGCACCCCCTTATTAATGATTGATTGACACTTGTCCTGCTACTCATAAATAGAGGGCAGGCAGCTGACATCCATTGACGGCGGTCGCAGGGGGTTGGGCCAACGTTTTATGGGCGTACCCACAAAAACGGTGAGCACGCCCATAGAAATGTCGGGTGATCCATGCCTGCTCGGGCAGGTGGCTGACAGTGTACGAGGTCTGAATTACCCCCGCAGCCTAGTGAGCAATCGGAATTACCCCATATTCAAAATATTTTTGCCTGCACAGTCTATTTTCCCTTGTGAAACCGGCGACGCCGCGGGGCCACACATCGGTATCACGAGCCTCCTAAACACTGTGATTTTGGCTAACGTACTGTCCTATTTTGACTAATATACTGAAAATGTACAAATATTGCATAAATATGTAAAACAAGAATGTAATTGTAATACCGGCACTTATGATTTATGGCGACCATGTGGCTAGCTGGTGTCTGTCTGGTGATGGGCCTATTTTTATATGGAGGCCTGGAGCTGCAGCTCCATCTGCACCAATGTTAATCTGTCCCTGACTAGGTAACTCTAATAGATAGCTACACAGACACAGAGGAGAGTAATGCAGGAGTGGAGGTAATCCGGGAAAGAGCTCATTCAGGGTAGAATATACTTGGGCCCTACCATTGTATTTCCCACCACCATGGCTTAGTCTGACACTGCACTTACTGACCTTGAAATGGTCCTGTCCAGGAGATTTCAGGGTAGGAGGTTCAGGTAGTTGGTGCTGGAGTGTGGCCAGGGAAATAGGATGGTCTACACTTCCAGGAGTGCAGGAGATCTCCCAAAAATTAGTGAGTAGAGGAGGCAAGTATGTTCTAGAGCTAACTATATATTCTCTTTGTACGGGTATGGATCATTAGGTCTACAAGAAGTTGGTCGACAAGCATTGGGTCAACACCATTAAGTCGACATGCAGAAATGTCGACATGGGTCTAGGTCGACTGGGTCATTAGGTTGACACAAGCATTAGGTCAACATGGGGTATTTTACTGTTTTTTTTACAAGAATGTTGACACAGTCGACATGGACACAGGTTAAAGTGCACTGCGTCGCTTTGCATGGCTCGCTGTGCTCGACATGCTATGGGCTCTGTGCCTCACTACGCTCGGCACACTATTTTGTTCTCCCACCGCGTCCTAGTGGATGGTAGGGCATGAAATACCGCCTGTCGGCACATGTCGGCTCAAAAAACAGTGAAAAACCCCATGTCGACCTCTTTACTGTCGACCTTGCCCATGTCCACCTAATGCTTGTGTCGACCTAATGACCCAGTCGACCTAGACCCATGTCGACCTAATGGTGTCGACGCAATGCTTGTCGACCTTCTTGTTGTAGACCAAATGACCGTATCCCCTTTGTACAGGTTTGGCTACAGGACTAAAAACAGATATCATATTACTATTTTTGCACTGAAAATCTAATTTTTACTTATACTGCAAAAATGTGATTACTGTAATCTTAACCATAAAATATCTTATATATATGAGGATAGATAGATAGATAGATAGATAGATAGATGATTGATAGATAGATAGATAGATAGATAGATAGATAGATAGATCGTACTGGCAAATTATTTATCCGCCACAAATATCTGCTGAGCCAAACATTCAGTACAACAAATCACACATAAAACAAATCAAACATAAAAACATGCCGTACATGAAGACAGTTCAAACATATCAACAACTGCCAAACGTGCCTGACAAAAAAAAAAAAAAAGTGCAAGCGATTCTTCTGCAGCCCTCGGAGATCTTGGCAGGATTTACACGTGTTATGATATGGTTTGAGCTTGATGTGAGTCATCTGTGAGCTGCTGAATTGTCCCAAAGTAATGTGCCAAGTTTTATATATATTTTTTCTGTAAATGTCTTTATTAATCACAGTTATGGTTTGAAAAACATCCCAGGGCTTTAAAACACAACATTGGTTCCCATTTGCTATATACTCTAGCAGAAGGAATATAGTATGATTTATTTATTTTAATTAGGCCCAATTAGGCAAACATTATAAATTAGAAATAACCACTTGCGTGTTTAGCCAGAAAAAATATATATCTTGTATATCTATGTGTCTAGTATCCGTGTGTCTAGGAAACACTGCCATCTGTTGGCAGCGAGTAAAACTACACCTCTTTCTCTGACATGCACAAACACAGAGGCATGTGTCTGTGCATGTTTGTAGAAGGTAGCAGACTAGCTTTCAAAGCATTAGCTTCCAACTGGCTTACATATATACATATATATATATACACACACACACACATGTAAGCCTGTTAGAAGCAAATGCTTCGAAAGCTAGTCTGCTACATGATTGCATGTGTGAGGGAGAAAGAGATGTAGTTCCACCCGCTGCCAACAGACAGCAATGTTTTGGAGACACACAGATGATAGATAGATAGATAGATAGATAGATAGATAGATAGATAGATAGATAGATAGATAGATAGATAGAGAATATATATATATATATTATATATAACATATATAATTTTGATATCTTTCTAAATTATAAAAACATTTACATGTTCGATAGGACCATGGCAAATTACATATCAAAATTACACACACAGTTATTATTATTTTTATTATAAATTATATATTTCTATTTTACACATTTTTTTTTTCATTTTTTTTAAATAGATCAGTGGTTTTGAATGCTGCAATCAAACATATATATAAAAAAAAAATCTAATTTGTCAGACAACAACCAAATATTCGATTTCCTTAAAGTCTATTAAAGGTTTTAAAAAAACATACAAAAATAAAACGGTGCTTCTCGAAGGTCAACATTTTTTATAAAACACTTTTTTAATTATTTTCAGGATATTTTTTGTTTTCATTAATATTATTTTATTTTTGTCATCTACTAAAATAATGAAATATCCTTTACACATTTTAAAAAAAAATGAATAAAATGCAAGTGTAAAATTAATTTTTGTTGGGTGGTATTACGGATATTGTTAAATAACGACATAAACTGTCATGCGACGGTCTAAAGACCATTGTGGTAAATGCCCCAGTTGCTTTAATGTTTATAGGAACTTTATACAAATATTTTGTGAGCTGGTAATTAGCAGAGGAGAATGAACAGTACGGGTTAGAGCTGATGAGCAGCGACGAGATCCTGAGACAACGAGCTCTTTCTCTGGCAGGACGAGGACATCTGCTTCTTTAAATATGAATCGGATCCTCGTTCTCCGGCTAGTGAGAGATATTGCAGCTGCACACTAGATACCCAGCAAGGGACAATAAGCCCCTAGCGCAAATATGGGATTTGCAGGTGCCAGAGTTTCATGCAAGTTCCTAAACGGGGATGGGTTTTTGCCTATAGATGACTTATTCACAAAGTGAGTGACATGTAGTCAGAATTTGGGGAAGGTAACTCGGGCATGGAGAAGGATATTCAACCATGTTGACCTAGACCCATGTCGACCTAATGGTATCGACCCAATGATTGTCAACCAACTTGTTGTAGACCTAATGATCCATACTCCCAAAAAATGATGCCTCTCCCAGAGTCATCAGTATTTTTCCCTGGGGTGGCAGGGCGGACTCTCTGGGACTCTGTAAGCTGTGAGCGGGCTTATCTGGTAACTACTGTATACAGTATATGGTTTGTATACCGAAAAGCGTCTCTTTACCACTGCTACGTCTATCTCTGCAGCCGCCTCTGCCACTGTAAAAGCCACATTGTGATTATACATGTGTGTTATATTCTATGTGTGGGCACAGGTGCTTTCATCCTGCACCTGTTGTCATTGTTTTCTCTTCCAGGCGTGCAGGAACAGTGATCACCACATTTACAAAGTGCCCCATTAAGATGAGAACTCACAATACAGGACAAGTTATGCAGATCAGTGCGGTGGTATGTACGGACTGGCACAATGATTTTTAGTTCCACCAGAGTTGCCATGGGGGTAATTCAAAAGATGCCCCGGATGAGACAGCGCAATACTGTACATATACAGTATGCAGGGAAAATGCAACAACTGGGCCAAGTTTGCATAGAGGTGGGGCTAAAATGACACAGTCCCCCACAGGAAATGGTAAATTAGGTAAGTAAGATATACAGGAAGGGGTAGGGTTGGCCATCGGCACATCATCCCCCAGCGATGGTTGCCATCGATGGCTTATAAAGCAGGAACCATCGATGGCTAGAAAACATTCTAACCCCTACCTATCGATGGTTACTGCTATCGATGTGCTGCGCAGGTGCAGAGCAACGGGACGGGCAGCCGCGGAACTGCGGGCCGCCTGCCTGGCCGAGAAACTTTAACTAGTCATCCATCCAGTTTAAGGTTCTTCTTCGCATGTGCACACCTCCCGGCGGGGCGGGCCGCCCTCAGCGACACCGCTGAATACAGCAACTCTGCACGCCTAGTCTAACCATCGCAAACAATCCATCGATGGCACAAAACTATTGACTGTCCAAAACATCGAGCACTAGGTCCCAACCATCGATGTTTTGGGAACATCGATAGTCGTTGGCCATTCCTAGGAAGGGGTTTGAACCATGATGAATAGCTAATTCCATGCATGGCGTTCTTCAACAATATATTGGCAGTTAGGGACAATATTCTGTTGCCCTATGGGAGCCTAGAACCTGAGCCACATACTGTACTGCTGCAGATGCACGCTGTATGGGTTAAGGCGGCTTGCACAAACGGGCCGTTTCGTGTCCATCTTGGCCGCTGCATCTGGCCGATGTGATATTATGCATTTCTCATGTCTTCACCTATAACTAATATCTGGCTGACGACTCGTGGTGTGACCCCTGTTGTAGCTCCCTGCTCCTCCCAGTTCATTATCCTGGGCCGTGCGGAGAGGTTGTCAGTCAGTGTGCCTCAAGTCTGTATATTTCAGCCCTTAACCTCAATAAACGTGTTGGGCTTTTTAAAGGGTGATGACAGCCATGTTTATGGTGGAGTCTGGCCCAGCGTTATTACATTACCAGTTTAATTCATTTGTGCCACAGACCCGAGCGACAGCCTGACAAATGATGAGGAAGTGACAGCGACATCTTTGAACTAGGGGGCATAGGATGGAGGAGGGTGCGGTGCGGGCCTCAGTCCCAGGAGCTCGCTATGTGTTTCAGGGCTGTGTAAGTTGATAGGAGGGTTAATTTTGTTTTCTTAGGCATCTACCGTCTAATTAGGATATGGGTGTATGAGCGATATCCAGGACTACCCATGGCTTGCAGAGCATGCTGGGAGTTGTTGTTCACAAGTAATTGAATAATAATAATGAGCTATTTTTCTGTAACCGGTGAGTCTGTAATTAAAAGATATATAACAATTTATGGGGAATAAAAACAGTTGGGTAAGTTAAGTATTGTGAAGCACATCTCCATGGAAACCACCAAAATGGCTGATCTGACTAAGCTACTGCTGTAGATGCTCTAGGGAACAGTACAAAAAGCAGTATCCTGAGAAACCACTGGTACAGCTGGTGTAGCAGTTTTTCCTTTCACTTTGAGCTGTGACGGTTTTTCCTTTAACTTTGAGCTGTGACAGTTGTTACCTTAACTTTGAGCTTTGACCGTTTTCACTTTCACTTTGAGCTGTGACAGTTTTTAGCCCACAAACTCTCCTCCCCACCCCCTATCTGCTCCTACCTCCAATCTCTGTCTTCACAGCTCCCTCTCTCAATATTCGGCAAGTGTGAAACAGATTAGGGCGGAGATTCTCTAAGAATCTCCGCCCCCCTTCGCATACTTAATTATCGCATATGTTGTAACATATGCGATAATTAAGGAAAAGGACAGCTCTTGCGTTAAGAGCTGTCCTTTGCGGTGAGAGTCGCCGGGTCCCAGCAGGTCCCGGCGGCTCCTCCCCTCCTTCCCACACCCGGCGCTGCTGCGCCGGGCTCTCCTCCCTGCACCCGGAAGAGGATCAGTGCAGGGAGGAGGTCACAGGTCCGGGCAGCACTGCGCTGTGCTGCCCGGACACAGGTGAGGGGGCGATGCAGGGCGGCGGGGGGTTGCGATAGAAGCCCATTGGCTTCTATGGGGCATCGCCAGATTTTTCTGGCGATGCCCCCCGCCGCGGTAACCCGGCGGGGGATGCTTACAGCATCCCAAAATGCGGTAAAACCCCAGATAACGGGGTTTTTACCACATTTTTAGTTTAGAGAATCCCGCCCTAGGGATGGCCATCGACCATCGATGATTTGCAACATCGATGGTTTATGGCTGATGTTGACTAGTTTTACCATTGATGGGGGAGAACCAGATGGTTTCCCACCATCGATGTCAAGCTTAAACGAATAGATTAGTATTTGCTTTTTCCCCAAGGTGCCGGGACACGGAGCATAGCTCCGCCCCCATATTTTCATTGGCCCACAGACCAATCAATCAAAGAAAATGGATGACCATCGCTATGTAAAAACATTGATGGTCACCCATTGAATAGTACTATACTATCGATGGCCAGTTGCACTTTTGCCATCAATGTCAACCATCGATGGCAAAGGCAATGATGACTTTCCTAAAACAGATCAGTGTTCCAGCAAAATTTGCTTTCACTTTCTGATATGATATCTGTTAGCACACAAAGGAGAAATTTGGTCTATCGAGTGGTCCTGGCGAAAATCACCATGGTTCCAGTCTGCTCTCTGTGATATCCAAATAGAAAAACGTAACTTGTAAGGAAGTCACAGTCAGGGATAAGGAGGATTTTATGGCTGTTACAATCTCATGTAAAACAGACGTAAGGCAGATATGTGGGGGGGTTTGTAAAAAAAAAAAAAAAAAAAAAAAAAATTGTGACTATTAAACAAAAAGAGAATTCAAAGAAAAATGTCCAGCGCATTGGGTTGGTTTCAGTTTCCCAGACTGGCACGCATCCAGAGCTGGCAGAGACATGTGTAATTAATACTCTGTCTTCATCATGCAGTGTGTTTCTGATTAATGGCAGGTATGACGGTGCCGCGTCACACAAGACCGCGGCTGGCAGGTCCTCTCCTCACTGCTGAGGTTTTCATACCATATAAGGTACTCTTTACCTAGAACGGCGCCCACGATTGAAATCGCGGGTAAAATCGCGGTAATCGCGGGCATCGCGGGTAAATCGCGGGTAAATCGCGGGTACATCAAAATCGGGTACCCGCGATTACCGCGATTTTCCCATAGAGAACAATGTTAAAAAGCCTGATTGACCGCGATTTTAGCGTTAAATGCCTCAATGCCCGCGATTTTCCCATAGGAATCAATGTTAAATGGGCTACAGAGCCCAAATAGCCCCAATTAACCCTTAAATGTCCCCCCAATTTTTGTACGCCACCCCACGATCCACGCCAACCCGAAGCGTGGCGAGCGCAGCGAGCCCGCGAGGGGCGGCGGTACGCGTCCTACGACCTTTTCATGCCCTACTATCCACGTCGGCGTGGAGTTGAGAATAGAATAGTGTGGCGAGCGCAGCGAGCCACCGAGCCCGAAGCGTGGCGAGCGCAGCGAGCCCCGCGAGGGGACGCGGATACCTTCACAGGTAAGCGCGTCCCCTCGCGGGCTTCACAGGTGTCCGCGTGGCCACGGACACCTGTGAAGCCCGCGAGGGGACGCGCTTACCTGTGAAGGTATCCGCGTCCCCTCGCGGGGCTCGCTGCGCTCGCCACGCTTCGGGCTCGGTGGCTCGCTGCGCTCGCCACACTATTCTATTCTCACACCACGCCGACGTGGATAGTAGGGCATGAAAAGGTCGGAGGACGCGTACCGCCGCCCCTCGCGGGCTCGCTGCGCTCGCCACGCTTCGGGTTGGCGTTGATCGTGGGGTGGCGTTAAAAATTTGGGGGGACATTTAAGGGTTAATGGGCTCTGTAGCCCATTTAACATTGATTCCTATGGCCAAATCGGGTGGATTGAGGCATTTAACACTAAAATCGGGTCCATCGCGGCTTTTAACATTGCTTCCTATGGGAAATCGGGAGCATCGCGTCGCGGGCATCGCGGGTACGTTTATGGCCGGCCGCGACGCGACCGACGCGATTTTTCAGGTTTAACATGGTTTTCAATGGGAAAATCGCGGGCATCGCGTCGGTCGCGTCGCGGGCAGGCATAAATGTACCCGCGATGCCCGCGACGGGCGCCGTTCTAGGTAAAGAGTACCCCATATAAATACATGCAGATGATTATCACCAATCAGAGAACATCACAGCAAGGGTGGATCATGGATAAGTAGATATACTGTCCGGGTCCATGTATAAATGCTGGATTATAGTTGGATCATGCATAAATGCTGGATTATGGTCAGGTCAGATGATGCTGCGACTTTCTACGGCCGATTTTAAACGCAGCTGACGGGCCTCTTGGCAGAAATCCCAGCGGCGTTAGCATATTCCCTCCATTTCTGAATCAGCCCCAGAACGTCCATATTGGATCTGTCTGGCCTAAATGGGAACATCTGTTAGGTATGGACTATGCAGGAGGTCATTTTGTGAGCAGGACAATTATTATAAAATGGCCGCCCCCGCTGTGATTGTGAGGTAAGTACACATGAAAAATCATGGACATGGAATATTTTTGTAAAGGCTAATTCCTGTTAACACTTTGCTTGCATCCCACGTGCCTAGATGAGTCAGCGATGAGAAAATCCAATAAAGCCGGGAGAGTCTTCGCTCTCTGCCCTCACAGCGAGCGGCTTTTGGGGATAGTCGTACTATAGGTGGAGGGGATGCGCAGGACGGCTGAGAGGGCCACAGGAGCTTCTTCCTAACCCACTGGAGGTTTCTGTGCAGATGCTGCACCCGTGGTGGGAGGGGGGTTAAACCACACGATACAACCAGATGGGGAGGTGTGGGCAGCTGCCAGATCGGAGGACAGAGAGAGATTGCAGCAGAGGTTACGGGTGTGTGAGAGAAAAAACACTCATACGGCCAGTGACTTTCTATAGAGGCACTGCTGGACATCCCCATACAGGAGGATGAGTATACTGCAGCCCACTCAGAAATCACTTCAACTGTAGCTGAACTATATCGCCTGGGACCCTCATTCCCAACATCCTGCACAAAGTGCATCTGGTGCTAGAGCCGGCCCGGGGGGGCACAGGGGAACACACTGAGTAGATCCTCTCTATTATCTGTAATACTTACTGACATATAGAAGTGGTGGTACTTGTGTATCATCACGGCGCCCGCGAAATCGTCCGAAGATCGGCTGCAAATCAGCCGCAAATTGCATGCAAAAATCGGATGCGATTTAGCGGCCGATTTTCCGTGATTTCCTGCCGATTTGCATGCTATTCCATCCTTGCACACCCCCACTATCCAAGTTAGAATGTTTTCCGCGTGCACTTGCCACGCCTCATACAATCAACTCCATGCCGACGTGGATAGTAGGGGTATGAACAGGTCGGAGGACACGTACCGCGTCAGCTCGCCACGCTTCTAACTGACTTGGATAGTGGGGGGTGTATGGAATAGTATGCAAATCGGCAGAAAATCGCGGAAAATCGGCGGTGAAATCGGCCGCGAAATCGCATCGCAGATAGAATTGACCACAAATCGGCCGCTAAATCGTATGCGATATCGTATACGATTTAGATAAAATCGGGTGCCGTGATAATACACAAGTACCAAAGTGGTGCCTAATCTAGCATACATGTTGTACATCATGGGCCTGATTCAGACCAGCTCGCTAAACAGCTTTCTTTCACTGCCTAACACCCACCCCCCTTCACCGAGCATCAAATTATTTTTCACCCGCTTGCAGATAGACGCCAATCTGAACTGAATTTTATCCGGACTGGAAATGGCCGAAAAAGGGGGTGGCTACTTACATCATATGACATCAGACGCCCGCCCCAAGCAGGCATTGGCCCACCTGAGTTACCAGGAGAAGGCCCAGCATTTTCATGAGGACACCCAGTAGGCCCGCTCTTCGCCCCCTTCTCTCCCCTTAGTTTGCAAACGCCCGGCGAGTGTGATACCGGCCAAAGGCGTTTGCACATCGGGTCTGCACATGTATTTTCTCCCATACGCATGTGAAACCCGCAACATCGGTCCCCGGACCACATTTGGCAACTAATGAGCCAACCTGAATCACCCCCCTGTGTAGAAAATAATACTACAGAGATATGATAATGCATGTGACGTCTGTGTACTCCACACGGGTATGGATGATTGGATGCAAATTGCCCAGTAACGTGGGTGTGGGGAGTGGACAGCTGACATCGGATGTCAGCTGCCCGCCCAGTTCTGTCTTATGTGCAAGCAAATCTAAGTGACCCGAGAGTCAGTTAGATCTGTGTGCACCTTCCTCATACTTTGATGGTCAGCGACAATCGAATGATGTGGGTGTCACCCCATAGGCTGTGAATGGATTTTTTGCCAAACCCAGCGTGCAAGGGGGGGGGGGGGGGGGGGGGGGGGGGAGGGGGGGGATGTTTGACACGCAGCCTTGCGAGTCAACCAGAATAAGGTCCAAAATGTATTAGCGAATGTGCGTATTTGTCCTTTTAACGTAACATCGATTAAATTTACCCCTCGGCATCTGAACCTGACACAGCCTGAAAGCGAGGACCTTCACCACAGGACAGAGCAACCAGCAGTCGATGAAAACATTAAAACCTAAAATTAAATCTAGAAAACATCAAACATCTTGGCTAAATAAAACGATCCAGTCTAACTCGCTGACCCATTTTTTGGACGTTCTGGAAGATAATTACCTGGGTGTTTGTAGCGCCGTTGTGCAATAAGTTAATACCGTGCTGTCCATCGCACATCTTTGGGAAGAAATAAAATCATGGAATACTGGGCCTGATTCAGACCTTTTTGCAGCCTAGTGAACAGGTAAGTGCCGCCCACCGCTCCTTCCCCCACATCCCCTCACTAGCATGCGAGGGTATGTATACATACAGCCGCCCAGCTGACTATGAAATGATTTTCTTCCGTTCGCTAATAAAAGTCAGTTTAGATGGACTTTCACTATGCCCGCGGATCGTGGAAAAGGGTGCGGGCGCGGATGTCATGTGATGTGGCGTGGGTGGGCGCCGACGCCTGCATGTGCAGGGCAACGGCCAGTGCTTTTATGGGGACGCCCACAAAAAGCTGGGCGTTTCCCCGCTACCAACACCTTCCCTCCCCTCCTCGACCAAACGACCCAAACTCGCCGTTCACTGTCGGGGTTTGCGCATGCGCGTATTCGCAAATGCGCAGACCCCAAACATCGTGGTCGGGGACGAATTTGTACCCGAGCGAAGGGATCTGAATCGGCCCCACTGGACGATGTCTGTGTGTTATAGGAGCAAAGCGATGTGCTCTTAGATTTATACAGCCCCATAATTCAGGATGATGGCGCTATCCATTTACTGCAGCTGTACAGGGAAACCTGCCTGCAGGACAGAGCCTTGGGGAGTCGTCTGTTTAGTAGGGCACACTTGTCCCCCGCGCCACACTCATTACAGCTCTCCTACCTCATACTCGCCTCTCATTTTTTCTTTTATAATTAAGAATTGATTTGTAACCTCTACGTTAATGAGGTGACAGAAGTCTGAAGGATTTCTGGACTGGTTCCAGCTCTCTCTGGCACCACGACCCCCTGCATTAAACAGCCCCAAATGCTCATTTGTTCTTTACCGCACCCTGGGGAACATTGCGCCAACTCCCCCTCACTTTCCCAAGTAAAAAAAAAAAAGTTATGTACACAAACGTGCAGAGGGAAAAATGGTGGCTGGTACGCCTCAGCAACCTGCTGTTTATTTAATATTAGCGCAAAATGACTGGTGACATGTCACACAGAAGGGAATGAGACAATACCTAGCTCAGCCTGGTGTTATTCCCAGGATGGCTGGCATGGTGTTAGGACAGGGAAACAGATGGATTTGGCATTTCATGGATATAAAAGGGCCACGTACTAATACATAACCAAATACAGGGGCTAAAACAGAGGCGCCCGCGCGACCCAAACGCAATAATGATGCTCATGTAGTTCAGCGATTATTTGCTACTTTCACCAAATATGCTCAAAATCCTGAAGGTGGACGTGATGATGGGCTGGTGGAGGATTGGCTAGAACCATCAGTGTTCTTGCAGGGTGCCGGGGCTCAGAAAGAGGGCGTCTCTGGGCTTGCACATCACACTAGTGAAGAAAGGGTGTAGTGCCCTTATATCTATCTGTCATTTGGGAATCACAGGTGTAGTGCCTTCAGAGCCCTCATGTCCATCCGTCATTTGGGAACCACAGGTGTAGTGCCTTCAGAGCCCTCATGTCCATCTGTCATTTGGGAACCACTGGTGTAGTGCCTTCATAAAGCCCTCACATTTATATGTTGTATGGGAACCTCTGGTGTAGTGCCTTCATAGAGCCCTCTTGTCCATCTGTCATTTGCATACCTCTAGCGTAGTGACTTAATAGAGCTCTCATGTCCATCTGTCATTTGGGTACTTCTGGTGTAGTGCCCTCATAGAGCCCTGACATTTATCTGTTGTATGGAAACCTCTGGTGTAGTGCCTTCATAGAGCCCTCGTGTCCAGCTGTCATTTGGGTACCTCTGGGGTAGTGCCTTCATAAAGCCCTCATGCCCATGTGTCATTTGGGTACCTTTGGCATAGTGCCTTCATAGAACCCTCATGTCCAACTGTCATTTGGGAACCTCTGGTGTAGTGCCCTCATAGAGCCCTCACATTTATATGTTGTATGGGAACCCCTGGTGTAGTGCCTTCATAGAGCCCTCACATTTAACAGTTGTATGGGAACCTCTGGTGTAGCGCCTTCCTAGAGCCCTCACATTTATCTGTTGTATGGGAACCACTGGTGTAGTGCCTTCATAGAGCCCTCACTTTTATCTGTTGTATGGGAACCTCTGGTGTAGTGCCTTCATAGAGCCCTCACTTTTATCTGTTGTATGGGAACCTCTGGTGTAGTGCCTTCATACAGCCCTCAGATTTACCTGTTGTATGGGAACCTCTGGTGTATCGCCTTCCTAGAGCCCTCACATTTATCTGTTGTATGGGAACCACTGGTGTAGTGCCTTCATAGAGCCCTCACTTTTATCTGTTGTATGGGAACCACTGGTGTAGTGCCTTCATAGAGCCCTCACTTTTATCTGTTGTATGGGAACCTCTGGTGTAGTGCCTTCATGCAGCCCTCAGATTTACCTGTTGTATGGGAACCTCTGGTGTAGTGCCTTCATAGAACCCTTACATTTATTGGTTGTATGGGAACCTCTGGTGTAGTGCCTTCATAGAGCCTTTACATTTATATGTTGTAGGGGAACCTCTGGTGTAGTGCCTTCATAGAGCCCTCACATTTATTGGTTGTTTGGGAACCTCTAGTGTAGTGCCTTCATAGAGCCCTTACATTTATCTGTTGTAGGGGAACCTCTGGTGTAGCGCCTTCATAGAGCCCTCACATTTATCGGTTGTTTGGGAACCTCTGGTGTAGTGCCTTCATAGAGCCCTCACATTTATCTGTTGTATGGGGACCTCAGGTGTAGTGCCTTCATAGAGCCCTCACATTTATCTGTTGTTTGGGAACCTCATGTGTAGGGCATCCGTTATGTCTGTCAGTCATTTGGGAACTTGTATGGGAACCTCACGTGTAGGGCATCCGTTATGTCTGTCAGTCATTTGTTTGGGAACCTCACGTGTAGGGAATCAGTTATGTCTGTCAGTCATTTGGGAACTTCTGGTGTAGTGCCCTCATAGAGCCAATGCCATAACTAGACATTTTGATGCTCTTTGCAAGAAAGGGAATTGGTGCCCCCCCCCCCCCCAACTAAAAAACAGGGACAGTGCGTGCCTAAGGCATGCGTCAAAAATCTACTAGGGGCGTGGCCACACCATAATACCACATAATACCACATTACACCACACAATAGTGTCCATACACAAATTTTTGAACCATCGAATGGTTTTCGCAGGCTTTTTCCTGACACTCCCAGAAAACTGGTGGTTACCACCCGTCAGTCAACCAGTGGACACTTTGCGTTTATGATCCATATGCATTTTCTGTTGCTATTCAGGCTCGCGCATGTACAATGCATACAGAGCACATCAGCAGACATTCAATAATTGCTCGTTTTTGCGAATTCCCTGATCACCGATCAACTCTGAATCAGGACTCTTGCACGCAGACTTATTGAAATGGCTTGTCTGCCTTTTCCAGTGACTGATGTACAGATTTCAGTTCTGCAGCTAAACCCCGCCTGGTTTTGGGCAGTTTTGGGGATACAAGGACACTGCGGCAGCAATTTTGCAGTTTCAGGGTTTGAACAAAAAAAAACATGAGGTAAAATATTGATCAAAATGAATTTCAGATTTTATTATCAATATCATTATTTCTCTTGGATTGTACAGCAAAAAAATTATTAAACTCAGCAGGAAAAAATTTTTTCAATTGATTTATAAGATACTTATCATTTGTTTCTGATTTTACGAAAAACACAGACCCTTTAGGCATGTTTGAAACCCCACGGACCATAAAATCCCACTTGATAAGCATACAGCTAATGGACGGAATTCCGAGCAGAAAGACTTAGGATTTTATGATTTGCATAGTACAGAACAGCTGGGACATGTTTTGCAGGGAATTCCTGCGCATAACACAATACCGCTGAGCATTCACTACACACAAGTGTTCAGTACTGAAAGCAGCAGGTTGCATCGAACGCTACTTCCCACAATGCATTGCGAGGAATGGCTCGAGTCCAGAAACAGTTGTGGGGCTGCGGCAAAAGTCGTGACCAAATCTGTGTGTATATGTTATGGTTGTAAGTCAAATTATTCAATGTCCACATGTAAAAGCACATTAAACAGCTTGCCGTAACGAGTGTCAGACTCAGATTTTAATGATTGGCAAAAATTTTCTAAGTAAAAAAGTTCCAGATATAGTTTTAAAGCCTTACATGGGGTGTTCCTGCCATGTACGTGAAACTACAGGAAAATAGGGACTATTTTATGATGCATGAATTACAGGACGGTAAGTCTACCCAAGCAGCGACGAGGGTCTCCTGCTGGGACTGTCACACACACAGCATGGGCCCCATGTACTGCTAGATCTGAGAACCAATAGGAAACATTTGTCTTTTCGTTACCTCAGACATAAACAGTGTAACCCACTCTCAGAACTGTCAGTCTCCCAATATCTCTGCAGTTCCAAACACTCAGACAGTGGTGATCAACAATGATTGCAAAGTGTACTTAGGTCTTTGGAGTCCCAGGTTGGTGCTGCACAGGCGCCATTTTCTTGTAGATTTGCATATACACAGTATAAAGATCACCAGGAAAATGGCGTGAACACCATGCTCCTCGAGACCTGGCAGTGCCAGAGTCAGTCAACTTAGAGAAGGGGATGCTTCACATAGGCGTTCCCTCTCTGTATCCGTCTCTGCCCTCAGGGGACAGGTACAGAGTGAGGACTACTCCAGTTGGCTTGTGTAGCACTGCAAATGGAATTGGGAAGGGAAAAGGTTTTCTGTGAGGGCTCACAGTAGGCAAAGCTGGTCCCTGGTTCCCTGCTACAGTGCAGGTGCCACCTCATTGATGGCATGTCATGATGGCGGTGCTATGTGGTAAACTAGGAGCACATGCTGCCAATGGGGTGGGTAACTCTTGTGCCGTTTGACCACACTCCACATGGTGAAATACACAATTATTGAGGGTATATGCTCATTTCATGGCTCAGTCTGCAACCATGGGCAAAGCCCATAAACGTCTGTAAAATAATATATAAAGGTCCTCAAAAACCATAAACACCGTATCTATGTAGTCTTAATGCCAGATAGGTTACATTATATATGTGCCCCTTAGGTTGGGATGCTTTGATATTTATTTAGCAGTGTGACTTATACACATGTATATCTCTGAATCAGGCCCACAGTGCGAGGGAATATATTGGAAGTGTGTGAGTAGAATCCAGGTAACGGATACGCCTTGTGTACACGTCACAGATGTGTACACGGTGGTCGGCAGTGTCTAGGACAGCTGTCAACAGGTGGACACCATATGATCGACATAGACAAAAGGTCAACATAAGCAAAAGGGTGCCATGGCAACGTCGACAAATGAAAAGGTCGACATGAGTTTTTTTGGAAAGATTTTCTTTTTTTGGAACTTTTTACATACATTACCATCTATGTGGACTCGATTCAAAACAGTAAAGTGTGCTGAGCGCAGCCACTGGGCCAGAAGCATGGAGAGAAATGCGAGGGGAAGCCATTAGTTGGGAGGCCAAGTGCTCAGGTGTTTAATACCATAACCGTCCACAGCTCGGGACTAACCTTTAGCTTCTTGGAATTGTGCAGATACTGTATGTGATTATCCTCTGGGCTTTGTCCATACACACTGGTTGATTTTGAGCTGGGAGCGGCTCACTTTTACCGTGTGAGCTGCTCTCAGCTCAAAAGCCACCCAGTGTGTATGGCGGGGTGACGAGCGGTGAGCGCTGATGTGCCCTCCCGCATCATTGCCGGCCCCCGCCAGTCACTTGCTGTTTTTTATCAGCAGATGAGAGGCAAGGCGGACTGCTTTCCAGAGCTTCCTGCTATGGACAGCCGTCCACACCCCCTCGAACATCGCTTGGATGGGCGAAAATCGCTCAGTGTATATGGACCTATAGACAAAGGAGAACATCAGGAATTGAATTGAGACTTTGGGGCAGATATAACAACGAGTGATATTCTTGTTCTCATTAGAAATGTTAAACGGTGCACCAGCCAATCAGCTGCTGTCGTACAGTATATGTGGGAAAAAAAAACGAGAGAGTATCATTCGTTGTTAAATCTGCTTCACAATTTTATATGGAGGAGCCCTTGAATATACGTACATTACTCAGTGGTCAGTTACCTGATAGGAAGACGCTGAATGATATTCATGGTTATAAGGTAGGTAGCAGTTATAGGGCCAGATTCTCTAAGCTTCAAAAGTGATAAAACAGAGTGTGATAAACAGCCAGCCAATCAGCACCTGTCTGACATTTTTCAAACACAGTCTGTGACATGGCAGGTAGGAGCTGATTGGCTGGCTGTTTATCACCTCCATTTTATAACTTTTGAAGCATAGAGAATCTGGCCCCATATCCTGTAAGCACCATGAGGTGTATGGCAGTAGTCACTTTCCCTGACTATGTGGAAGAATGCCACTATGGCACGTAACAGTATAGATGGCCCTTGTGAATAACCCCCAGCTACTTCCCAGAGACATCCGCTTGCTGTCGCGACGGTGAAGGAAGAGGCCAGGATCGTGACTGAAAATATTTCTTGAGTCCTTTTAGATCGAGTGGCGGGAAGTATGGTCCAATCCTCTTCCGTATCCACCACTTTCCCTGAGCAGCGTGTGATCCCCACACTCGGCTAAACTTGTATCGGAAGTGCTCTCCCCTGATCCACCTGTAGGGGGCAGCGCAAGAGAGATGAGAGGAACAGATTAATTATGGAAGAACCAACATTGGCAGTCAGAGAAGCTCTGACATGGAGTCTCAGTCAAGTAGTGATAAAACTACAGAAAATATTAACTGTACCGCGACTATTAGTTCCGCCATTACAGAAGTTTTTCACAAGTTACTGGTGTCCATGTCGTGCATTCTTTTAAATGCTGAATTTTCCCGATCGCCCGATGGATCCCTATCATTGCTGGCCACTGATCGGAGCATTCTGTTTGACAGAATGTTGGTGCTAGGGAGATTGTGTGCGCAAATGTATGTGCACTTTTACTCTGACGTTCTTTGAGCCACCTGATGGTTACGCTGTGGCTCTTTGGAAACCAGCAGATTAGGAAAGCAGACAGTCAGCTCCTTTTTTACACAATACGTTTGCTGTGGCTTTTATTTATTTTTGGACATCTGCTGCCATTTGCATCCACCTTTTGAATCAGCCCCAGGATAGATACGAGTGCGATCATTTCTAGTCATGTCCTGCATCGAAGTGGTTAATACGGCCGTGTTGCCCAGTAGCAGCTGCGATCGGGGAGGGCTTTCATGATTCTATCACATAGCGGCCCGGTGTTATGACATCTTCCAACTGTACGCGTAAAAATTAGAAGCAATATTTGAGTTATATGAAGGGGGGCTAAGTCTCACAAACAGCTGTAATTAGTTCCAGAGGGCAACAGCTGTCCCTCGGCTAACAGCTGAGAGGTTTTTGGAGGGAAAAACAGGAACTGTGTTTTCTGTCAGAATTAACGACCTGACAAGGCCAGCAAAGGGTGGGGAATAAGCCGAAACATGAGTTTTATTATTCCATACGTGCATTTAATATATATTATTTGCTTTTTATCTGGAGACCTCTTTGCAGGGTTTCCCTCCTAATTGTAAATCAAAGAAAGGACTTCGGCGGAGAAACATAAATTCATTAAAAGCCATAAAAACCTCTCACAGGTTTCAGCCTGGGCCTACCCAGGCCCGTTAGCCGCGGATATAAAGTCATCCCACTGTGTAAAGTCTCCAGAAATTAATAGGCTTTTTTTTTTGTTCCTACAGATTGAATCTAGCGTTTCACCACGATCCCTCTGCGGGTTAGGTGAGATGTGTCTGCAATAGAAACGCACGTTCATATATCACTGGCGCTAATAAATCCTGTCAGGTCAAAGAGACTGTTTAATTGACACGTTAAATAGAAGACTCTGTGGGAGTTGGGGGAAGCGGGGTGTGTGTGTGGGGGAGGGGGGAATCCCCTCCAAAATATAGTATTGAGAAATGTAGACTCGATGTCTGTCGTCTTTAAAGGAAAAGTGCGCTACACTTCTCGCAGGGACTCAGGTGGCGTCTTAACGCCGTAATGGTGGAATCGCTCATTTGTTATGTAAATAAGATAGAAGGGGTCATTACGTGAAAGATTACAGAGCGGAAGCCGTTAGAGCATTGCGCTTTTCCAGTTCTGTAGTAAAAGAACGAGTGTGGGATCCAGACCGAACAAATGGCGCCGCGTGCCAACGGTTCCTGGGCAATTTACTTCTGTTAGCCCAAGCGCAAACAAGCCGTGCTCGCACATCCTGCCTGGATTTAATAGGAGGGAGAGGTGTAATGTAATATATAATAAGACTTGGCCCAGTCCCAGGCTATGATTATCTGATTTGTTGAGAAGGCCACAGTATTAGGCAATAAAGCGAAATTAACAATAAACTGGAAAGCGCTTTCATATTTGTGAGTCCTCTGGTAATTAGATTTATGCTGCAGTAGCTCCAGTGATGTGGTGCAAACACTTAACTCCTGCCGCGCCGGCACAGAATGAGACTCCGCAGTTGCCTCAGAGTGTGGGCGGCTACACAGTGAGTTATGTGTGTGTATCGGGAGCGGGGATGACTGAAATGGAGCATTAGAACTAGGCTATAGTTCCTAATCCAGATTATAACATGACAAACCGGTCATGTTCCTGTCATAGCGTCACCCATGCAGTATCGTTACCATTGCTTATTTTACTGGGACCACAAGGTTAGTAAGGGTGCAAGTCCGCAAGGTCACCCTGGAAGGGTCAAGATTACATTTCGTGCCTGCCTAACATGCGCAGCACAACTCTTTGGGCGGTGACATCTAGTGGCAGAAAAATGTATTGCATGTAATGTAATGCACTTTGGCAACACACTTGGGACCTTATTCTGATCTGTTGTCAGCCAGAATTTGTTCGCACGGGGACCGATGTTTGGCGTATGTGCAGCCACATTTCTCTGCATGTGCATACGCCGAGTGCGTGCGGCCACTGCAAACAGACTGTTCGCTGGGTGCGGGCACCTAAGGCTGCGGCGGATAGTTGCGCCCATGGGAACGCCCAGCTTTTCATGTGCGTTCCCATGTAAACGCTGGCCGTTCCCATGACAATCGCGCCGCACAGCATATCAGCTGCCCGCCCACTTCCTCCCGATGCTGCACGCAAATCTAAGTGACCCGAGAGTCACTTAGATATGTGAGCACATTCCACATCAGTCGATGGTTGGCGACCATCGAATGATGTGGGTGTTCACCCACAGGCTGCGAATAGATGTTTATGTAAACATCCATTCGCAGGCCCTGCGTGCGAACACACTTTGCATGCAGGGCGGGTTCTGGCTGACTCGCAAGGGTGCAAATTCGCATTCGAGCGAATGAACCAGAATAACCCCCTTGGAACATGTGTTCCCTTAAGCCGGTAATAAACATATTATGACTGTGGCCGGTAGCTCGTCGATCCCTGCACACCGATTGGTGATAACCTGCTGTCTATTGTCTTCTGTGTCATACAGAGTGTACTTACGTGGGAGGTGCCTTCTCCTGGAAGGGGTTATAGGCCAGGAGGGAGGTCGCTGTGACATCATTGGCTAACAGCTTCCCCGCCAGGTGGATTACCCACTCGTTCTGTTCATAGGTCTAATAGATCGGTCAGCACATACAGGAGAGATAAGAGATACACCTTAGTGGAATCCTGTACACATGTATTAGTATTTCACCCCTAAATGTGTATGGGCACCTTTAGATTTCAGTTTGTGCACACCCCACCCAAATCTAACTCTCTCTACACATGTTATAACTGCCCCAACTGCAGTGCAGCGTGGTTTTGTCCATTGGAGAAAGATTTTGCTTTGTGATCCTTTCTGAATTACCCCCTATATTTGTAAAGGGAGACATTTTGCATTTCCCAGTTCAGCTGGTCAGAAACAGGCACTTCTAGACACCCTTGGCCCAATGTAATAGAACATGTATTTTCGGGAAAGCTGTGGAAGCGTGATTGGCCGTAAAGTGGTAAGACATCGGAACTTCCATGAGACAGTCACAGAGCTCCGCTCTAGATGTTATGTCTCTCCCTGACCTCAGTGTGCGGTGGAGTCTTCACACGGGTGTGGGTCATAGGGTGGACTCCCTTTCCAGAGGTTTGTAGCCGATGGGGAGATAGCGAAAAGCCCAGCTTAGTACCCTCACCTTGGGATGTGACAAACACTGGGACTGAGTAGATTGCTCTTCCAAGGGGGCCTCAATCCTCAAGGGAGTCAATAGAAAAGCCAGGTGGAGTATCTATTCCCATGTCAGGGGTTGGAAAACACCCTAGGTAGGAGTGGAGTGGACACTGACTGGCTAGGGATGGCCATCGTTGCCTTTGCCATCTATGATTGCCATTGATGGCAAAAATGCAACTGACCATCGATAGTGTAAAACTATGCAATGGATGACCATCGATAGATTTACATATTGATGGTCATCCATTATATTTGACTGATTGGACGGTGGGTCAATCAGAACATGTGGGCGGGGCTTTGAGGGTGTCAGGGGGTGGGGCTATGCTCTGGGTCCCAGCACTTTTAAAAATACAAACAAACGCATATCGGTTTTGCTGTGCCATCGATGGAGGGAACCCATTTGGTTCTCCCCCATCGATGGCAAAAGTATTTGACATCGGCCAAAAAAAACATTAAGGATTTTGAATCATCGATGGTCGATAGCCATCCCTATGGCTGGCTGGCTGGCTGCGCACTTTCCCTTTAAGTTAGCATTGCACGTCCTGACCCTGGGCCTTTTGGCTGAGCCAGGACATTTTTTCACCCCCCCCACCCCGGCCTTCTGGCTGGGGTCTCTTTTCTTATTTACTTCTCTTCACCCCTCTCACGTTTGTCACTTTTTGTTTACGTTTTCTGGGCTGTAGGTACGATCCTTATGGTCTTCCCACTTCTTCAGGGAAGAGCTGTGGCCCCACAAGGGCGACCCCGAGCCGCAAGGAGGAGGGAAACCCACCGAGGGTCTCTCCAAGCTTCGGCATGGAGGACCCACCAGTCCTAACTCTTCTGGGGGTTGAGGTAAGAGGGACTCTCCGAGCTTAGGCGAGGGACGACCCACTGATCCCTATTTTCCCCTCTCGGGCCTTTTTGCCGAGACCGGTTAGGGGAGTAATGGGGCCCTTCTCCTTTGGGAGAGGGTCCATACGTATGTACGCCCCCTATGCGCAAATTAGGTCACTGAACTGGGTGTTTGGAGCACCACCTTTGGCTCCTAAAGAAAAGGTGGACAGGGCTTTGGTTGATACCCTTATGCCATATCAATCTATATCAGGTGCCGACCTAATCCCTGTCGATTTTCATAGGGTCATAGGTTTGACACATGAAAAAGACTGATATGGTCAAAAGATCGACACAAACATAAGGTCAACATGAAAAAAAGTCTACGTGAGTAGAAAAACTCATGTCGACCTTTTGACTGTGTGAATCTTTTGACCATGTCGACATTTCTTCATGTGTCGACCTTCTGCCTTTTCGAGCATTAGTTGTCAACCTAGTGACTGTTGACCATTCACACCATAACCCTACAGTGCACACTAACATCATAAGGCTGCAGCTTCCAAGCTCCTTCATATTGTTACTGCAGCTCACAAAATGGCCGCCTACAGCGTGTTGGCAGCAAGTACATTTTAATAAGGTTTATTTGCAGCATGTAACAAATGTATATATATATTTTTTTTTCCTCAGGTGTATAAATGAAAGCAATAACTCACCGTGCCGTCCGCGTGGGACTTGTGTGCATGGGCTTCTCACTAACGCACTCTCTATAAAAAGCATTTAACATATCTGTAACTCTAAGCGAACTGGGAATAGTCTCACAAACTAGACAACAGAGAAACATTATTGTAAAGGGTCTCGTACAGGGCCCTCAGTCTCCCCTTTTCTTTTGCAAGTGCCTGATGCATTATTAAAGTAAGCTCCACCTGGTGGCACATGAGGCGCACTGCGGTAATACGCTGCACCCGGAGTGTAGCGTTCTCTACAGCTGCCAGTACCAGCAATGTATTAAGTTTCACTTTTTTTCCCTCCAAATAAACATCAGCTTCCCCCCCGCTTCTCCCCTGGTAGGATTCCTTCGCTTGCCCTGTTTTGTTCTATCATTTTGTTGCTACAGGGTTTCAAAAATGCTTTTCTGAAGCAAAGGGTCTTGTGCAATGTCGCACATTTGCCAGGCCAATTGGCTGGTGTCAGCTTTGCCCACTCAGGATGGATGACTCACGCTGAGCCTGCTCCCAGTGGGCAGAAGGAAGTGTGTGCCAGTTCTGTAAATGGGGAGACATGTTTATTGCAGAAATGGATTCCCCTGCAGACAAGGCGATGGACTGGGCCTAGGTGTGGGATATGTGTCAGGGCCCGGCCCGAGGTGCCGACGCTTGCTCCTAGCTTAGTTTACGACGTGATTTCAGATCCTTGATTTTGACAGCCATAGTTTGGGCACAGGGATTAATGCCACTTCTCGCCTGGCAGAACGCATTGCTTACTTTTAAACGTAGGCACGAGATGGAAAGTGTTGGTACGTCACGGAGCAACACAAGCGGACATGTAGGTTTCTTACACAACAACAGTTCTTAGTAACGCCGGGACACAGCGATATCATGAACTGTGTAGGATAAATAACATTCTTAATAATTACAATACTATAACCATACAGCGCAGTTATGCTGGTATAGAGTACAATTACCGGCAGACCATTTGGAAAATAACCTATTCCTTTGTGTTTTACTGTACAATGTAAGGCCCATAAACTGGCAGGAGCAGGCACAGTTGTTCGAGCCTTTTTCCATTCTGGTTGCTTGCTGCACAATACCATACAGCTCACAAATCTTAGTGATCATAGAAGTGAGTTGTGAATAATAAAATTTGCTAAATGTATGAAAACTCTTACAGGATATTAATACTCCTGGTTAGGATTCAAACTCAATATTAATTTAGGTCAAGAAATTTACCAGAAAGAAGGTGGGAAAATCAGTAGTAACGACCACTACACCATACCTCCCTTACTCCCTCCATACTGTCCCGCTTTTCGTGGGAATGGCCCGGTTTTTTTGGGGACATTCCCGCGTCCCGGCGTCTATTCAAGCCCCCACAGCGGCGAAAACAGAGGTGTGGCCTCATGGGATGGTTGCACAGTATAGGCCATGCAGCCTTTCCGCTAGGTCACGCCCCCAAACTCCTCCCCCCTCCTCAAAGTTGGGAGGTATGCTATACACCTTTAGGTTGAAACAAGAGTTTTTAATTTTTTTGTCCCGAATGTCGACACAGTCTACATGGACACAAGTCAAAGTGTACCGCGTCCCTTCACATGGCTCACCATGCTTCGGGCATGGTGCCACCTGTCGGCACAAAAACCATGAAAAAGCCCCTCCTAGTTTTTGACTGTCGATCTTCCCATTGTCGACCTACTGCTTGTGTCAACCTTCCAACACTGTCGACCTATGTCAGGTGTTGAGTTAAGTTCTGTTGACCTTTGTGGTCAACCTAATATGAATCGACCTAGTGACAGGATCCCATTCAACCTTCCCCGATGCTTGGATCTAAAATGTTGGGCCGCCCTGACCATCGAATGATTTTCTTCCCCATCGGAAATAAACGACGATGAAAACTGAGATGGCCGTAAAGAGGGCGGGCGCTGACATCATGTGACGTCAGCGCCCAACCCAAGCAGGCATCGGCCCGTCTGTGTTCTCAGGGGAACGCACGGTGTTTCCATGGGTCCACTCCCGCTGGAGCGTACGTCTCGGTAAGTGTGAAACGACAAAGCCATTCGCTCCCGAGGTTTGCACATGCCCATAAACGCGCATTCGCAAACCCCAAACATTGGGGAAGGGGCCGGATTCGGCCCGGTATGAGCGGTTCTGAATTGGCCCCTTAATATACAGACTCCATTCTCTGGTTGCCAGTGCACAGTACAGGCCCCAGATTATGAGCACATTACCCTTGTTATAAACGTCCTTCCAGGCGCCAGATCTGCTATCGGCTGGCATTATTGTTGGCTGATTGCACAGTTCCCTGTTTGGCGCTGCATGACTGCAGAGCTCAGTGTAGGGAAGTACAGAGATCCCCGAGGCTGGCACACCCAGTTCTAGACTGCCGCAGCAGAGAGCGGTGATTGCGGGGGGTGAGGATGGGTGCTCCCCTGCCATGGCCTACACCTGACAGATCTTCAGTCATGTCTCACTCTCTTGCCTCAGACTGGAACAGGGAAGGGCAGAATGGGCAGTGTACAGAGGCCTAGTGATGGCTCATTGGCTCACAGTCTCATACATTAATAATGCTGCTTAGGGATTGGTAGAATAATAAAGGCAAGGTCAGTGAGGTCACCAGCAGCATGAATGGCGACTATCCACTAGGGCTGGCCATTAGTGCAGTCACTATCGATGAGGATACTGCAACCAGCCATCGATAGTAACAAACTATGTGATGGATGACCATCGATAGTTTTACCTATCAATGGTCATAAATTTTCTTTGAATGACTGGCCTGTGGGCCAATCAGAATGTGGGGGCTGGGGTTGTCGGGGGCGAAGCTATGCTCCATGTCCCGGCACCGTGCTGTGCTATCAATGTAGGGAAACCATCTGGTTCTCCCACATCGATGGCAAAAGTATTTGACATAGGCCATAAACCATCGGTGATTTTGAATCATCGATGGTCGATGGCCATCCCCTACCATCCACCCTGCCACTAAGCATTTGGCGTGCCTGGAACCACAGTACCGCAGGCATCACCTGCACACCATGAGAGGACCAGGTGGTTGTATGAGCTGAAGTACAACCAGCAAGCAGGCCGTTGGGTTCTAGATTACGGCCATGGCCAATGGGACTGCTAGGAACAGGTCTAGTATTGTAGCTGTGGTAATGCGATTAATGCCAGAGAGCTCGGAAGAGTTGTGTTACATTAATTAAATACTTAAATGTAATTAGCCGTCTTGTCACAAGAATTTGAACTTTTGGATGCGTGCACTTTTGTTTATTTCCATAGAGCTGGGTCCCCCAGATGGACCCCATTATCCTACGCGTAGGCTTTAATCTACCTTAGCTGCTAAATCTCTGCGTTGTGCCCTGCAAATCCCAGACCTATCCGAGTACCCCTGCACAGGCGTGTGGGGGGCATGTGGTCCCCGAACGCTGAGCACATTGTTAGCCAGGGTGGTGCGAGAGAGCCGCCAGATGCTCCTGGCTTGTGTCAGGACGTGAGGTGTGAAGAAAGCGAGCAGCAGAACACTGGGGCATTGTTACAGCCGCACGCTGCTGGCTGCCCTCAGCCTGTGCACAATCACTAACCAGGCCGGGCCCTGCGGTAGGACCTACACTACCCTCTGTGTGTTAGCGCCTTATCGCCGCAGGAGCCGGGTTACCATCTAAGGTTACCGCAGCACCAGGGCCGGCGTGGTGGAAAATGATGTGTGGGGAAATGTGTTTGCATTCCCAGGCCCCAGCTACAGTAAATCAGCCTCGGCCTGCTGCAGCCGGACAGACTGTGTACTTTGGAAGCTGCGGGGAAGTTGGGAAGAGGGTGATGTTTTGGCAAAGTCTAGTTATTAGACTGGCGCGCCCGGGGGACTGGCTTCCGGGGGCTGCCATTGGTCCCCTATAACACTCCAATCATACGGTATTCTTGCTAGTCCAGTAGCTGCTGGCCCTTGCCTCCGACCGGATGGCGCAATTAACCCTCTCACTGCCACACCTACACATGACAACCTGCTTTGGTTTGGTGTGTGAATAATATTTTGCTTGCACACACCCTGCCACATACGATGCTCAGGCGGCCCCCTCATTAACCTAATGTCAGCTTCCTTGCTGGCCAGGCATGTCTGCCTACCAGGGGGGGCCAGCTGCCTGCTGTCCGCTAGGCTGTAATCTGGGGATACAGTGTTGTTGCTGGAGGCTCCTCTGATCCTCTCCGCAGTAAATCAGAGCTGCTTCCACTGTCACTCTGGCCTTTGTATGACTTCATAGCATGGGAAATCTGTGTAACCACTACTGCAGACACTTACTGCGCTGCCTGAGGTATAGGACCAGAGCCGGACTGGCCCACAGGGGTACAGGGGAACCCCCAGCAGGGCCCCAAGCTGTAGGACAGGGATGGCCATGGACCATCAATTACTTTAAATCATCAATGGTTTACAGCCGATGTAAAATAATTTTGCCATCGATAGATAACCAGGTGGTTTCCCTCCAATTTTTTCCACTGAAGGTGCCGGGACATGGAGCTCCACCCCTGACAACCCTGAATCTCTGCGTTCTGATTGGCCCACGGTCAGACAGTCAAAGAAAATGGATGTCCATCGATAGGTAAAGCTATCCATGGTCATCCATCACATAGTATGTTACGATCAATGGCTGGTTGCAGTATCGCCATCTATGGCAACCATCTGTGGAAGTCTAGGTACACACACGCCATTTTGTGATAGTATGGCCGCCATTTTGGTTCGCAGAGTTGCGCAAATAAAGTTCCATACCCGAGTATGTGTGACAATGTGGACCAGAAGAGTAGACATACTATCACACATAAATTCATAATAACACACTTACACGAAAGGAAATATAGTTAAAAGGTTTAGAACGCCACACATAGCTTAGTTAGCCCTGCACACAGCTGTCTGTATCGTGTTTAGTACCGTTCCGCTCAGCTCATCATGCAAAGTATTCCGGTCATTGCGAATATTTCGCAATGTACACTGTCCGATAGTTATGGACTAAATCCATATTCCAGAGACAGTTTCTGTTGTAAGTAGTTAACAAAGGAAACTAGCTCAAACCGGTTCTTATCCTTGCTGACGCCGAAACCACCAAACAAAGGACTCTTAAAGTTCACTCCCCTGCACCTGGTCAGACCAGGTACAGCGTCTAACCTCCAATTGCAGTGGACCGGACATATGATCTCTGGCCAATGAGAATGGCCTTTGACCTCCCCCTTCTGACCCTATAAGATAGGCGACACAGAGCAGCCAGGGTCTTTTCGGCACAACTACTTTCCCTGGACCTTCCTACCGGACTATCGCTCATTCCTGAACGATAGTGAGCTCTGACCGGACTGCTTTTCACATACTAGATGACCACGGTAAACGGTTGCATTTATCACGGAATTTATCCTTGTAGTTATTGTTGGCTCATTGTGTCTTGTATTTGTATTCTTTCCCCTTAGCAGAGAGTGTTTAGTATTCATTGTTATTGTATTGTATCACTTGTTATACCTGTTTATTCTTAATTCTGTAACCCCCTTTTGTCCATTAGGGACTTTAATACAATCTCTTTATGGAGTTCTAACCTCCTTATTTCTATTCCGTGGTCGTGTCTAGTTATTCGCATAATAGCGATAAGGTACATTAAGGACTCTGTCCTTACATTGCGGACTCTGTCCTTTAAGGTATATTCTCACAATTGGAGACAAGTCCTGCGAAAGGATCTCTTATTAAGGTATCGGTTCTTGGTGTATAACATACAATAGACTGTACGCTGCGCTGCGCTACGTTTTGTTCGCACGCAGTTAGGTATAAAGGGTAAGCAGGTTACGGACACATTACGTAACCTGCGCTTTCCACTTATTGTATCTCTGGTCATAGTTTAATCACCATTAACAATTGGGGGCACGTCCGTCCGCTCCACATTCCAGAACTCAGTACCAGGCGTGCGACCCGACCTATACCAGCAAAAGGGTGGAAGTATTATCCATTGCTGGATAGGCCAGGTCCGCGGCGGTGCGGGGTTCGGGAAGTGCTAGCGCTGAACCCGGAGTACAATAGGTGAAAGCCACGTGTTTTAAAGTATATCATACCTAAGTGTTTAGTAAACTGTACTTCTGCCTGCCACAAGTAGTTTAACGGGGTATAGTGTCTTGGGTTGCTTGTTTATTACAGTATATGTACCACGTGCGATAAGGTTCGCACACGTGGAATCTGTGTTTATTATAGTACATAGAGGATCCCCTCTGTGCAAAAACTATAATTGTTTATTGTTAGCTACCGCAAAAAACAGGGACTCCGCCACGTGGCGACAAGTCCTGGGCCTTTTTGCAGTAACGTAAAGCGTCTATTGTGTATTACGCAAGGTGCGCGCGCACGTGCCCACATCGGGAAAGTTTCGCATCTTTGTACGTGGTTTACGGATTAAGTGCGGGATTTATTTCGCATCTTGATACGTAACTCTCGGACAGAGTTAAGGGATTTATTCCACATTTAGGCGCAATTACTGCGTATATCGAAACCCGAGCGCAACCTTGCAAATACACTATAGAACACGTGGGTGGCCGATTCATCGGCGGCCTGTGAACAAGCGCACGTACACACGTGGCTGTTCATTGGTACTGCACACGCAGCACACATAGGAAGAAGTGAACAGTATTTAAACCACTAGCTTTATTTAAACAGTATAGTAATATACTGCGAATGAAGCGGTGATTAAGAAAAGAAAATAAGGTTTTCTTTTTGTTCATTTTCTCATAAGCAAGCAACTCAAGCATTATTTTAATAGATTCCTATAGTTTATTATAAGGGATTTATACCTGCATAAGAATCTAGTGAAAAGCTACCAGCCTGGGAAAATTTTCTGTACAGAAATATTTCACAAATTAGCATAAGACCAAGGTGTAACTAGCGCCCAGTGTGAAAAATAACTGAGGCGAACGGGTGTGTGACGGCACGACTCAGCGCAGTGTAGTCCAGTGTAGGACAGTCCAGTTAGGACCGGGTTCACGTGACGACGTGCCCATAGGAACTGCCCCTTCAGTGGAATTAATTCCGCTAGGAGGGTACAAGAAGATATATCGGAACGCACTTGTTTCCGATTAGCTACTTTAGAAATCCGATTTTTGGGGGTATAGGAAAGCAAGTTTGTTATACCCTGGAAAAATTGTGCCGCATCAAGCAAGTTGGCTAGAAGTTCGCTGCTAGTTGAGAGCTTGGTGATTGAGTATCATACCTCGCATTGTGGGCTCTTCGCTTGATTGCGTCGAAGTGTCGCTGTGTGGAGAAGTGAGTGTTTGGGGAGCTCTCAGATAATTAATAACCCACCGATTATCTATTAAGCTGTGAACGTTTATTCCTGTAACTATGGGTAATAACGGGTCACGCTGTGATGACGTGCAGGATAGGGAGGAAGCAAGCCGGCCAAGAGGATCGGCTGCTTTTATTATGTGCAAGAAGCACGGTGAACTCGCAGTTGTTTACCAAAATAAATGGAGAAAAATGACACAAGGCAGCAAGTTAGAATTTCCCAGTGTTGGTAGCTTCGATCCAGAAATCTTATCGGCAGTAA
Source organism: Crinia signifera (assembly GCF_055691185.1). Lineage (NCBI taxonomy): Eukaryota > Metazoa > Chordata > Amphibia > Anura > Myobatrachidae > Crinia > Crinia signifera. The sequence goes on along the minus strand of NC_139223.1, from coordinate 34,385,707 downwards.
AAGATGAAATATGCCTACTCTCCAGTCGTAAGGAGAGAGTGAAGCATATAGATATTCTTAAATTGTGGCAGAAGGAAGGACAGGAACAATGGGGAATCAAAGGTCTGGCAATACCGGACACAATCAGCCACAATAAAAATGCAACCGTTGCCGCAATAGAATCAGCTCCCCCACCCCCATATGTGCCGAAGGGGTTAATGTCTCATAAGAAAGACCTAAGTAATAATGCAACAGTTACTAACTTGTATCCTGTTTTATCCCCTTATAAGGAAACCCGAGAGGAAAACGAGCAGCTGTTGGCACTGGCCGTCTCCCATGCACTTAATATGCTTGAGGGTAAAGCTCAACCCACTGCTGGGGCTCCAGCACAGGAGGAGGAGGCAGCTGGTGCCAACGGCATAGAAGTGGACTCAGGTAAGGATGCACTACACAGCACAGACACAGACGACTCCCAAGCAGGTCCCAGTAATGCAGAGGTGGTACAAACATACCCTGTACGCACACTGGAGGTTCCCTATGGTAAGGCAGACAGAGAGGGTGTGATACCTACCAGAAAGATGACCATGCTAAACCCATGGACACGGTTAGAGCTGCGGTCCATCATTACAGATTTCCCTGATCCTAGGAAAAATCTGGCTCTGTGCCGGAAATTTGTAAGGGATCTGGGAAACTCTGATGAGCCCACCAACAAGGATTGGAGAATCATGTTGAGGGCCTGTCTCCCCACTCACATTGACATCCTGAAATTCATTCAGGATAGTGGATTGAAAGTGGACAAGGAGATAAATGATGACATCAACCAGGAAAATATACGCCAAATCAACTTACAGTTGGGAGTGTATTTTCCTGCAGCAGTGGAATATAGCAAGATATTCACTATCAAACAAAAAGATGGTGAAGTAGCTAGCGAATATTTCAACCGGAGTTTGATGGCGGTATCAAAATACACTGGTGTCTATAAACCTAAGGACGACCCCCACTTGAGGGAGCTGATTGTGTCTGTGCTGGTGGAAGGGCTTAACGAAAACCTGAGAGCCAGAGTCCAAACTTCCTTTCCAAATTGGCGTGGAATGACAGTAGACGCCCTACGGGAATCTGCTGTGGACCACGACCGCAACATTAAGAAGCACAGGGAACTGCAAACTGACAAACTGATGATGGTTAGCATCCAAGCCCTTACTAATGCCCCAAACAAAGCTGCCTACCAACGAAACACCAGGGACACAGGTAGAAAGCCAATTATCTGTTACAACTGCAATAGGAAAGGTCATTACTCAGCTCATTGTAGGTCAGGAAACCCCAGGAGTTATCAAGACACATAAGCGAGAATGGGAATCTCACAAAGGTGAGACACGGAGATACCCAGCCCCTAGACAATGGGAGGAGACAGACAGGTCACGCAACATGCCTCCTCCCCATCTGATGACTGACACTGTGCTGAGGGCAACCCAGGTCAGACAATAGGAAGCAGGTCATACCTGCATCCTACAACCAGTTAGACTAATTCAATACCTTAGGGAGGAGCCTCAGATATGGGTAAGTGGAATAGTTTAAATATAAAGTTTTTTGTACCTAACCCGTTAACAACATTCCCTCCTGGTCTAGGTTGTGTCAAGCAATTAGTAGCAGCAATTGGGGTAACAGGAAAAATACAGCATTACCCACTGACGAAACCAGCAGATGTTACAAGCGGGCCTCTGCATACCAAACACTCTTTTCTGTTGGCTGCAGCGGCCCGACTAACCTCCTGGGTAGAGATTTACTATGTAAAATGGGATGTGTCATCTATTGCACCCCTGATGGGGTATTTCTGGACACTCCTAGAAATCTTACACAAGAAGTGCAAGATATGCTGGACAGTCCTCAGAGGCTAATGTTGTATTCCACTGTTATAGAGTCAAATCCATCTAAGGTAGCTAAAAACTACAGCACAAATACCGAGTTCCCTTTGAACTAAAGATGGGAAGGACACAGGATCAATGGCAACCATAGCTTCAATAGAAACCCTGTTAAAAACAGAAAGTATAGCGCCCCAAAGTACAGCTTCACCATTCGAAACCTGAGGTTGAGCTGGGAAAATACCCAGTGAAATAACAAGGTTCCCAAAAGAGAACTTTTAGCTAAATACCCCTAGACACAGCCCATAGTCACAACCACACTGGGAAACAGAAAGAAAGGGAGGGCTTAAGAAGCAGAACAGGAGTTGAAAAGGGTAAGAACCAAATAGTTGAGAGCCAATTCCCCCATAGTGCTAAATCCTGGCGTCCTCAAAAATAAAAGAAAAATGTTTCTGTTGAAAATAAATGTACACATTACTGTCATTAATATCTTCTACCCTTTTTTTTTTGGGTTTTTCTCTCTCTCTTTTTCCAATTTTTTCTCCTTCCCCTACCCTTCTGTTCCAGAGACCCACAAATCATAGAAAAACAGTTCGAAGAATCTGTCGCACCCCCAGCAGAGAAATACCATTGTGAATATGCGGTACCCTGTAAAGCAAGTAGTCACAATATAGATATTTTTCAGTAAATTTTGAACAAAGTCCCAATAACTGTAAGCATTACTCCTAATGTTACCCAGGGCAACCACAGCCACCATCTTGTGAAAAGCAGTCCAAGTAATACACAAAGCATTTCCCTTCTACAAAGAATGAAAAGGGTTGTAAAACGCATTTACATATAAATAGGTGCAATCACAATACCCATGTCTTCACAGACAGATGTGGACAATAAAGAAGGAGAAACAGGCCTGATTACAGCTTTTTGCCATGGGTAAAACTGACACAAGAGACCATGTGATTTAGAGTATTAGACCTGCTGAGGGGGCGACAGATATAGTGACGTAAGAAACCTGGTGATGCCAGCCTGACCAATGTCGTACTGCAGTGTACAATTAAAACCCTATTACTTAAGCACTTCATATTTGTCTACACAGTGTAGTTGCCATAGCACTACTGGTAAACAAAACTGAGAATGTGGTGTTGGGGTGTGTTCTAACTGTTTATGCTCCTCGTATAGTCTGGACACTCCTAAAATTCTGCCAAAACATGTGAAAAATATTCATCAGCCAAGTTCACTAAATGGGAACTTGCATTGATGTTACCATGAAAAATGGGTAATATTGTAAACCCAGCAACACTCTTACCAGGTGTGCCCACTAAGGCACAAAGGGTGGAGTGGTGCTGAGGTTGCTGGAATAGTGGAATTTAGTGGGAGCCGAGATGAATATGATTGCATGACATGTTTGAATCAGACCTTTGCAGCATGCCCCCAAAGGGTGGTAACAACCCATTGGAAGAGGTAATTCATTTTTGTTTTTTTTTTTCTCGTTCTTTCCACAACACCGAGAGGGAAAATTGTACACTGGCTATACTGTAATAGATGGAAAAGGCATAGTAGAGGCTGAACCCATTGGACATCTCACTCAGCAGCAGCAGTCTCATTAATAGTACTGCGAACTGAGAAAAAAAAAAAAAAAAAAAAAAAAAAAAGTCAATATTCATGCCGACTCCAAGTATGTTTGTTGGGGTAATACAAAAGATCTTAGGCCCTATGGCGCCTCAGATGTTCTGTTTCAGTAGCTGGCACTCCAGTGGCGCAAGCGTTGTAAGTTTAAAAGATTCTTGACAATCATACAGCTGCCGGACAGAGTGGCTGTTATCAAGTGTAAAAACCACATCCTCAATGAGGATTCAGTGTCACTTGATAATGAACATGCTGGCAAGGCAGCTGGGTGAGCCATGCGCTCTGCGGATAATGTTTGTGTTCCCCCTATAAATGTCAGTATATTCACATAGTAATACAAGATTTGTGTCCCCTGCAGGAGAAGCAGTCTGGAAGCCGAAGGGATGTGGACAGGAATAGAAAGATGGACAAGGAAAACCAGTGACTCTGAGAACATGCCAAACTGTCAGGACAGAGATAGCCCATGGCCTGACTTGTCTTGACAGGGAAGGTATGTGGAAAAAAATTAGTCCGAAATTACTGGTGTGGCCACAGACAGGTAAGACGACAGAATCATGCCTTACTTGTCTGGAGGAAAGAAACTGCAACGGCTGTTCCCACAGAGCCATCTCCACATCCCTCCTCCAGCAGGATCCTCTGCAGGTAATACAAAAATTGGCTTTGCACAGTCCACTCTAGAATCATTATAGTTATTTATTTATTATTAGTTTTTTATGTATATATATATGTAGGTGTTGACGTTTGTGTGTATAGATATGGCAGCCCAGAAGCACCCTTGAGTATGCAAATATATATATAAAAGGTTTAAGTCATGTGTGAACCTTTAGGGACTGATGGTACACCCCATAAAACTCCTTTTGTAATAGTAGAATCACTCTCAGAACCCCACCAAAATTTGTCCCCATCGAAACATTGCTTGGCGGGCAGCTACAGGTTATGGTAATCCCACAAGAAGATCCTAGACCACAAATGCAAGTGATGTATCCACACCTGGAAAACTGCAGCAAAAGGACTTTGTTGACACCTGTTGTGAACTGTCATAACCATGAACCAGGAGATGTTGTTGTTGTTTCCCCTGCTTTGCCATATACAGGTTGCTTGATAGACCTTTGGAAAGAACCACCCCAAAATCTTGTTGACCAGCACTACCTCAATAACAAAGTCGCAGAGAGAGAGATTCGGGTACGTTCGTCCTACTGCCAAAGGAACTGAAAACCAGAAGGTCCTTACACTCGAGGGCGAAAGAAAGAAATCGCTAAGAGGCACCATTTCGGGAGGACTGGAGAGCAGCTAAGGTCAAGCAACCTGTACAAGCTACAAAAGGGACTGTGACACACCCCACTGGTAACAGGTTGAAAGGATCACTAACAAAATTTTTCCTTTCTCAGTTTTCTCTACTGTTGTGGGTCCTATTCTTGTCTTTCCCCCCCCACTATCCGTTCTCATCTTCCAAATCAAGGATACCGCCGCCGCCCTGCTGCCAGGCATTGGACGGACGATACAGAGTTCTGAGAGTGTGTTACCCATCCCAGCTTAGGTCAAGGTAGAATCTATAAACTTGACACCTTACCCAGGACCGGATGTTTTAATACCATCATACTTAAAAGCATATCAAAAAGAGAGACAACAAAGAGTTCAAGAGTCTGTTGTCACAAACAATACCTACCAAAGGATGCCATATCTGAAGAACGTGTATATGTTGTAACCACCCCTGTTTTTATTTTTATCCCAAAAATTGTACATTATCCTTCGTGACCCTGAGTAGATTGTTCGATAAATGCGGCCCATCGTTTATCCATGATCCTGGATCGGCCGAGAGCAGATGGTTTACTCCCCTTATATGTTTATTTCATGTATCCCAATTTCTCTGTTAGGATTATGAATTTCTGTCTTGTCGTGTGAAATATTTTGTAATGTAACAGTTTTATATTTACTGTTAAAGGGTGGACTGTGGAAGTCTAGGTACACACACGCCATTTTGTGATAGTATGGCCGCCATTTTGGTTCGCAGAGTTGCGCAAATAAAGTTCCATACCCGAGTATGTGTGACAATGTGGACCAGAAGAGTAGACATACTATCACACATAAATTCATAATAACACACTTACACGAAAGGAAATATAGTTAAAAGGTTTAGAACGCCACACATAGCTTAGTTAGCCCTGCACACAGCTGTCTGTATCGTGTTTAGTACCGTTCCGCTCAGCTCATCATGCAAAGTATTCCGGTCATTGCGAATATTTCGCAATGTACACTGTCCGATAGTTATGGACTAAATCCATATTCCAGAGACAGTTTCTGTTGTAAGTAGTTAACAAAGGAAACTAGCTCAAACCGGTTCTTATCCTTGCTGACGCCGAAACCACCAAACAAAGGACTCTTAAAGTTCACTCCCCTGCACCTGGTCAGACCAGGTACAGCGTCTAACCTCCAATTGCAGTGGACCGGACATATGATCTCTGGCCAATGAGAATGGCCTTTGACCTCCCCCTTCTGACCCTATAAGATAGGCGACACAGAGCAGCCAGGGTCTTTTCGGCACAACTACTTTCCCTGGACCTTCCTACCGGACTATCGCTCATTCCTGAACGATAGTGAGCTCTGACCGGACTGCTTTTCACATACTAGATGACCACGGTAAACGGTTGCATTTATCACGGAATTTATCCTTGTAGTTATTGTTGGCTCATTGGGGGACATTTACCAAAATGGATTCGTAGAAAAAAGGTGTATTCGTAGGGAGAAATACACCTTTTTTTTACGAATTTGTATTTTCGGGATTTACAATCCCAAAAATACAACAATTCGTAGTCCTAAAGATGGAACATTCGTATTTGTAGTTACAAATACGAATGTCTACACCATCGATAGGATACGACAGAAATCACCATTCAAAAGAATGGTGGTTTCTGATTTACTAAGCAGCCGTACTGACAATACGGCTGCTTAGTGGTGTGAAACACCCACGCAAATACGACAGGAAAATAGAACACCATTTTCCTGTTCTATTTGCGTTTTAGCCTGCACGGATCAGTCAGATCCGTGCAGGCTGCAGTGTAAAAAAATAGAAAAAATAAATAAATTAAAAAAAAAAACGGCGTGGGGTCCCCCCCACAGCCGAAACCAGCACCAGGCTGAAGGAGCCGGGGCCGGTAATTAAAAATCAGGGAGCCCGACAAATAGGGGTTCCCCGATTTTTAACAACCAGCCCCAGGCTCCAGGTCCGGGGCTGGTTCCCAAAATACGGGGGACAAAATGAGTAGGGGTCCCCCGTATTTTAAGAACCAGCCCCAGGCACAACCAGCCGGCAGGGTAATGTCACAGCCGGGGGACACTTATAATATAAGGTCCCGCGGCCAAAACATTCTCCCTACCGACCAGTCAGCCTGGCCAGGGGCCCTGGGGGAGTGGGGACCCCCCCAATAAAGGGGTCCCCCCCCTCCAGGACTTACCTGACCAGGCTGAAGCCTGGTGCTGTCCCCGGTGACCCTGGAGCGGTGGTCACCGGGCTGATGGTATTGTGTAAAAAATAGATAAACCATTGTTTTTTACTGTGGCACTACAAGTGCCAGCAAGCCTCCCCAGCAAGCTGGGACTTGGAGAACCACAAGTCCCAGCCTGCTGGGCATTAAAGGGCCCGCTGGCACTTGTAGTTCTACAGTTAAAAAAATAGTGCACAAAACACACTGACACACTTTTAAAATAAAACTTTATTACACACAAAGCCCACACATACTGATACTTACCTATCTTCTTCCCATAGGTCGCCCTGATGTCCTGTGTCGTCTTCGGGATCCATGTCGACGTCCTTCTTCATGTCGACGTCGCTGTCGGCGATGGTGTCCCCGTCCGGATCCGAAGAAATCCATTTGGGAAGCTGTGGAAGGAAACCATACTCACCTGTCCCAGCGCGACGTAGTCCAGGTAAGGGTCTTTGCAAAAAAACAAACCGACAGCCCCGAAACCAAACCGGACACGACGGAGACACACGGTGTGTTTACATCGTGCGGCTCCGCCTCCCGAATGCCGCTATTGGCCGCCTTGCGGCCTAGCGGCTCCTGATTGGCCGCTAGGCCGCAAGGCGGCCAATAGCGGCATTCGGGAGGCGGAGCCGCACGATGTAAACACACCGTGTGTCTCCGTCGTGTCCGGTTTGGTTTCGGGGCTGTCGGTTTGTTTTTTTGCAAAGACCCTTACCTGGACTACGTCGCGCTGGGACAGGTGAGTATGGTTTCCTTCCACAGCTTCCCAAATGGATTTCTTCGGATCCGGACGGGGACACCATCGCCGACAGCGACGTCGACATGAAGAAGGACGTCGACATGGATCCCGAAGACGACACAGGACATCAGGGCGACCTATGGGAAGAAGATAGGTAAGTATCAGTATGTGTGGGCTTTGTGTGTAATAAAGTTTTATTTTAAAAGTGTGTCAGTGTGTTTTGTGCACTATTTTTTTAACTGTAGAACTACAAGTGCCAGCGGGCCCTTTAATGCCCAGCAGGCTGGGACTTGTGGTTCTCCAAGTCCCAGCTTGCTGGGGAGGCTTGCTGGCACTTGTAGTGCCACAGTAAAAAACAATGGTTTATCTATTTTTTACACAATACCATCAGCCCGGTGACCACCGCTCCAGGGTCACCGGGGACAGCACCAGGCTTCAGCCTGGTCAGGTAAGTCCTGGAGGGGGGGGACCCCTTTATTGGGGGGGTCCCCACTCCCCCAGGGCCCCTGGCCAGGCTGACTGGTCGGTAGGGAGAATGTTTTGGCCGCGGGACCTTATATTATAAGTGTCCCCCGGCTGTGACATTACCCTGCCGGCTGGTTGTGCCTGGGGCTGGTTCTTAAAATACGGGGGACCCCTACTCATTTTGTCCCCCGTATTTTGGGAACCAGCCCCGGACCTGGAGCCTGGGGCTGGTTGTTAAAAATCGGGGAACCCCTATTTGTCGGGTTCCCTGATTTTTAATTACCGGCCCCGGCTCCTTCAGCCTGGTGCTGGTTTCGGCTGTGGGGGGGACCCCACGCCGTTTTTTTTTTTATTTATTTATTTTTCTATTTTTTTTTACACCTTGCAGCCTGCACGGATCTGACTTGATCCGTGCAGACTGCTAGAAATAATTCGTATTAGCGGCCGTATATACGGCCGCTAATACGAATCATTACACCATCGGAGGGTTACAAAGCAGTCGTATCTGACTGCTTTGTAAATCCCCCTCCGGAACACGACTTTGCATACGACTTAAACAGTCGTATGCAGTCGTAGGGAAACAACCAATACGAAAAACTAGGTTTTTCATATTGGTAAATTTCCCCCACTGTGTCTTGTATTTGTATTCTTTCCCCTTAGCAGAGAGAGTTTAGTATTCATTGTTATTGTATTGTATCACTTGTTATACCTGTTTATTCTTAATTCTGTAACCCCCTTTTGTCCATTAGGGACTTTAATACAATCTCTTTATGGAGTTCTAACCTCCTTATTTCTATTCCGTGGTCGTGTCTAGTTATTCGCATAATAGCGATAAGGTACATTAAGGACTCTGTCCTTACATTGCGGACTCTGTCCTTTAAGGTATATTCTCACAATTGGAGACAAGTCCTGCGAAAGGATCTCTTATTAAGGTATCGGTTCTTGGTGTATAACATACAATAGACTGTACGCTGCGCTGCGCTACGTTTTGTTCGCACGCAGTTAGGTATAAAGGGTAAGCAGGTTACGGACACATTACGTAACCTGCGCTTTCCACTTATTGTATCTCTGGTCATAGTTTAATCACCATTAACACATCGATGGTGACTGCACCTACTATCCTAATATTGACGCCACCACCGGTCGCACCATCCAAACTTGTACCTGCCCTATGCAAGATGCAGCTTCTCTGCCTGAGTATAGCCTCCTGTGTGAGAAAAAAACATGCTGCACTGCAGTTGGGGCAGATGTAACATGTGCAGAGAGAGTTAAATTTGGAAAGGGGAGTGTTCAAACTGATATCTAAATTGCAGTGTAAAAATAAAGCTGTCTAATGTGTGGGCTACATGCAAAAGCAGCAAGTATTTACCCTGCACAGAAATAATATAAATATATTTGCTCCCCTCGCATAGCAACACTCCCATAATCCCCAAACATCTCCGGGTGCCTCCTTAGCCACCCCCCTGTAACCCCCAGCCACTGCCCAGGAACACATCTCTGTTACTATTCCCATCCTCAGCTCATAGAAAAGCATTGAGCAGCGATGCCAGTGGCGACTTCGCGTCGTGGGTGCCACTTTGGCGGGTCAAATGAGGACGAGCCGCCGGATCTCCACAATGATGAGTGCGGCTACAACATCAGTTATGTAATAGAATCCGACTCACAATCAGGTCTCTAATGTGGTAAATGATGTAAAAAACACTATACGCATACAACTGGTGCAAAACTCTCAACATAATAAATAATGTCATTGCCCTTATAAGGAGGTAAGTGAGCTTGTGTGTTCTGGGTGGGTACAGTATAGATCAGGGCTGGGCAACACCGGCCCTCCAGATGTTAATGAACTACACATCCCAGGATGCTTTGCATTAGTTTTGCTATGTGGCAATGCTGAAACTGATGCAAGGCATGCTGGGATGTGTAGTTCATCAACATCTGGAGGCCCGGTGTTGCCCAGCCCTGGTATAGATGGTAGACAATGTCTAAGTCGACTACTAATGGTCGACACCTAAGAATGGTTGACGTACCCTAGGTCCACATTGAGAGAAGGACGACACAGGCTTTAGGTGGACATGGACATTGCTGAGGTGCTGGGGCTATATAAATCATTACGCAGAGAGACCTTGGCACATATGTGTATCTGCAGTCAGATTGGTAAGAGGCTGTTTGCCCATTATGCATACAGTCCTCTCCTGGCCATCTGAATTGATCTCACATCTAAAGTATGTTATTCTGGACATGTCCGTAAATTTACCATATGTCAGTAAGCAGTAGATAGTCCTTTTGGTACTTGTGTAGTTTCACGGCACCAGTTACGTAGTTAGCGTAGCGTCCCCTGTTCGTAGCGTCCCTGTAGTCACGTAAGGGTCCCTGTCAAAACCGGCGTAGTGTTCCCTCGACTAGCGTAGTCAGTCATAAATAGCGTACTGTCGACCAGCTTAGTCAGCGTAGCCATTTGTTTGCACGGCAAATACGTAGTTAGCATTACCTGTTAGATGCAGCGTAGTGTTCCCGCAGACAGATTCCCTGAGAGTCAGACATATTTCAGTCCTGAAACACCCCCACCATCCACGCCAGCCCGTGGCGAGCACAGCGTGCCCCGTTAGAGGACACGGTACGCGTCCTACCGACCTTTGCATACCCCCACTATCCACGCCGGCGTGGAGTTGACTTTATAAAGTGTGGCGAGCGGACGCAGAGTACATGTGAAGTTACCCACGTCCCCTCGCGGGGCTCGCCACCCTTTATAAAATCAATTACACGCCGACGTGGATAGCAGGGGTATGAAAAGGTCGGTAGGAGGAGGACCGCGTCCGCTCGCCACGCTTCGGGCTGGCGTGGATAGTGGAATGAACAATGTCGACAGCTGTTACGTCAATAATGACACTTGTGTTTTTCAAATTTTTTGGGTCTGTGTCTTTTTTGGAATAATGGTGCACCCCTATAGCCGAATAAAATTTAGATGCTCTAGCGTCTAAATTTAGATGCACCCTTGTTAGCGGTTTAGGCGCTGTACTTAGAAGCTATAGCGTCTAAGTACTAGACGCACCCTTCAGACGCCCCCTTTGTTAGCGGTTTGCCGGGGTGTCTACTTTAGACGCCCCCTTTGTTAGCGGTGTGCCGGGCTGTCTATTTCTCTGTGGAACTACAAGTGCCACGATGACCTGTCAGCGCTGGGCTGCCGCGGAGTCACTACGCTGACAACGTAGTTCAAGCTGCCGCCGTGAAACTACACAAGTAAGGCAGCCTATGAGCTACACTGATAACGTAGCTTCAAATTAACTACAGCAGTAAGGCAGCCGTTGGACTACGCTGATAACGTAGCTTAGAGAAGTAAGGCAGCCGTTGGACTACGCTGATAACGTAGCTTCAAATTAACTACAGCAGTAAGGCAGCCGTTGGACTACGCTGATAACGTAGCTTAGAGAAGTAAGGCAGCCGTTGGACTACGCTGATAACGTAGCTTAGAGAAGTAAGGCAGCCGTTGGACTACGCTGATAACGTAGCTTAGAGAAGTAAGGCAGCCGTTGGACTACGCTGATAACGTAGCTTAGAGAAGTAAGGCAGCCGTTGGACTACGCTGATAACGTAGCTTAGAGAAGTAAGGCAGCCGTTGGACTACGCTGATAACGTAGCTTAGAGAAGTAAGGCAGCCGTTGGACTACGCTGATAACGTAGCTTAGAGAAGTAAGGCAGCCGTTGGACTACGCTGATAACGTAGCTTAGAGAAATAAGGCAGCCGTTGGACTACGCTGATAACGTAGCTTAGAGAAATAAGGCAGCCGTTGGACTACGCTGATAACGTAGCTTAGAGAAGTAAGGCAGCCGTTGGACTACGCTGATAACGTAGCTTAGAGAAGTAAGGCAGCCGTTGGACTACGCTGATAACGTAGCTTAGAGAAGTAAGGCAGCCGTTGGACTACGCTGATAACGTAGCTTAGAGAAGTAAGGCAGCCGTTGGACTACGCTGATAACGTAGCTTAGAGAAGTAAGGCAGCCGTTGGACTACGCTGATAACGTAGCTTAGAGAAATAAGGCAGCCGTTGGACTACGCTGATAACGTAGCTTAGAGAAGTAAGGCAGCCGTTGGACTACGCTGATAACGTAGCTTAGAGAAATAAGGCAGCCGTTGGACTACGCTGATAACGTAGCTTAGAGAAGTAAGGCAGCCGTTGGACTACGCTGATAACGTAGCTTAGAGAAGTAAGGCAGCCGTTGGACTACACTGATAACGTAGCTTGGAGAAGTAAGGCAGCCGTTGGACTACGCTGATAACGTAGCTTAGAGAAATAAGGCAGCCGTTGGACTACGCTGATAACGTAGCTTAGAGAAGTAAGGCAGCCGTTGGACTACGCTGATAACGTAGCTTAGAGAAGTAAGGCAGCCGTTGGACTACGCTGATAACGTAGCTTAGAGAAATAAGGCAGCCGTTGGACTACGCTGATAACGTAGCTTAGAGAAATAAGGCAGCCGTTGGACTACGCTGATAACGTAGCTTAGAGAAGTAAGGCAGCCGTTGGACTACGCTGATAACGTAGCTTAGAGAAGTAAGGCAGCCGTTGGACTACGCTGATAACGTAGCTTAGAGAAGTAAGGCAGCCGTTGGGCTACACTGATAACGTAGCTTAGAGAAGTAAGGCAGCCGTTGGGCGTACAGCTGCCAGGATTCAAACATAGCGTAGAGCTGCCGCCGTCAAACTACACAAGTACCGTCCTTTTATATATTATACTGATATTTCAGGGCCTGAGGACTCTGATGTGTCTTATGTGAGGTAGAAGAGAAAGGTGCTGTAGGATTGGGAAGGACCAGAGGAGGGATCCGTACCTGAAAAGCGGCAAACCACATCAGCCAGTCCAGGCGGTAGTGATAGGGGCTGACCACACAGGGGCGCTGCGTTAAATTTCCTGGCTTGCAATTAAACTCATACTCTTCCCAAACAGCTTTAGGGTCATTGGGATCCAAACTTGACGTTCCCTGGAAGATCACCTCTGTCCTCTCTTTGGTGACACTGTGGGGACATGTACAATACAGAAATGTAGACAGAAATTAATCTTAATTTAACATCAGGTTACATTTGGGAAGAGCTTCTGCCAGACATTTTGGGTAATGATCAGGAACAACACCAACTGCAATACTGTGGGTAACATGAACAGCACCTTATAATATACAGAAAGTGGTGTACACTGAGTAACCCACAGCTACCAATCAGATTCTGTCTTTCTTACATAGAGCAGCTTATAAAAGAGAAATCCATAACACGATTGGTTGTTCTGCCTTACAGATCCGTTATCTTATATCATCCAGTGGTCGAAGTGGGGCGGTATACGGGGGTATGCCATACCCCCACTTTAATCTGAAGATAAAAAAAAAAAGTTTTTTTTCCCCCTCAGGATGCTCTCTGATCACTCAGCAGCACATATTGTGCTTTTGTAATACCCCTGTACAACGGGGCAGTCTGGCAGGGGACGTTGATGGACAGGGGGGTGTCCGAAGGTGCGCACTATATTAACTCTTTACTTTTCCATACCCCCACTTCAAAATTTCCATACCCCCACTTCAAAATTTCCACTTCGACCACTGATATCATCTATATATATATATGTCTAGTGTCCATCTGTGTGTCTCCGTAACATTGCCATCTGCTGGCAGCGAATGAAACTACACCTCTTTCGCTTTCACACATGCACAAACACAGAAGCAATCACAAGGTAGCAGACTAGCTTTTGAAGCATTTGCTTTGAGCGGGCTTACATGTCTTATATATGTCCATAAGTGTCTTGTTACAAACGTCATGGACTGTAAATACTAGTCGGGAAATTACGAAGCAGAGTTACTAAATATTCATAAAATGGAATTTAGAGGTGTTTCACATAGCAGCCAATCATATTCCATCTCATTTTTCGAAGATGCTAAAATCTGATTGGATCCTATGGGCAACACTGCCACCTTCAATTTTTAGAAACGTTAGTAAATATTCCTATGATTGGAAACAGAACAGTGAAGATAAAAAGTGGAGACCAGAACCATAACCAGACATTTCAGTGCCCCTTGGCAGAAAGAGAATTGGTACATACCCCCCCACCCCCACACACACCCCCGCCGATTTTTCCATAATGTGTGAGCTCTGTGTTACTCTGTAGCACTGAGCGTCTCTTTTAGGCTACTTTCTCTGTTAAATAGTCTTTTACTTGCAAAACAGAGCCAATAGGACACTCCAGCAGCTTCTGCTGATACAAATGATATATACCTATCTTCAGTTTGTGACTGCTGCTGTTTCTGCTTAAGAAATGGAACAGTACAGTGTTTTCCTGAAAAACCCAGGTGTTGAAGTTGCCAACAGCAACCAATCAGCTTTTACAAGTATATTCTATAAAATTAGAGGTAGGTAGGGCTGAACTGCCGGGTCTGTTTTAAGGTCACATATGTTGTATGTACAGTACCTACTGTCTTCCCACTGTTAACAAGCTAACAAGAGTAGTCATCGATAATAGTTTTTATATATTTGTTTTCTTTAAATAGCAAGCAGTGTTTTATTTTTAAATTGCATCTCACAAATCACTGTCTCCTTTTTAAAATCTCTCTAGGGGAGTTGTTGCGAAAAAACGATGGCTGCAAATTACACAGACAGTTCACAGCACGTCATGTGAAGACAGAAGGAGAAGCTGAGGTTTTCAAAGCACACAGAGCAGACAGAGCTCAGAGGGGCATGCAAAAGCCTCTCTGCACACTACATATGAGCCACTGAAGTCACATGATAGGAAGCAGAATTATAAATCATTACTGTCACCCTGAAGAAACGGACCAAGAAAAATGTTATCAAGCTTCTTGCAGCCTGTCGCCTTTATGTTTAATCTTGCCCCAAAGGCTTGAGTATGAAGCAGGAAAGCAATGATCAATGTTCCCTAATCTGCATTTGCAGATACCGTTACTGTTATATTACGCTATGATGCGGATCATTGATTTTTTAAGTATTGCCAATTTAGCTGAAGGACTTTGTCATGCCAAATAGTTTTTACCAGCAACTTTAGAAGTAACTTGAGAGGACGTAATGGGGACATTGATCTGGTGTATTAACAGGTAAAGCTGTTTTGGGAGTAGGGTCCTATTGAAGATGCTCTCTCCACTGCTAAGAGGGTACAGAATTTGGAGCCTACACATAGAAAGGGGCCTAGAACAGCTCCTCCAACCCTATTGTTACTCGGACGGATATGAGTTCCCCAGTACATTCATATCTGTGAAGCGCAGAGTACCTGGACAGGAGGCGATGAACGCTGCAGAAGGTGACCCGGATTACACCGTGCCTAGCTATAGAGCAGTGATGGCGATCCTTGGCACTTTAGCTGTTGTTGAACTACACATCCCAGCATGCCTTAGAACAGTTTCAGCATGGCCAAATAGCAAAACTGTTGCAGGGCATGCTGGGATGTGTAGTTAAACAACAGCTGGAGTGCCGAGGTTCTCCATAACAGCTACAGAGCATAAAAACACTATCTGGTGCCAAAGTAACCAGCAGAAGATCCAGCCACTCGTTGTGATCGCTGGGGTCACCGTTACATAATAATGTGAGAGTGAACTAGGGAGGTTTGCCAGGACAAGCTGGGAAAGGGTTAAACCTGGCACGCAAGTTCTATGGCCCCCCCAAGGCCTGTCTAGTGCTAGATTAAGGAACAGGGTAGCGCCCCCCAATCTGAGAATTGCTACCTACGTTTAATAGATTGCGGGGGAAGCCGGGCTGCACGTTTCATATATATATATATATATATATGCTGGGTGAGTTATGACTGTGGCTGGCAGCCCAGCAGTAACAAACACTTTGTAAATCAGGGACACCAAATTAGTAATAAAAGTTTGTTCCTACTGTGTGATTTCAGAGATGTCAGGTTCCACATACTCCCAGATTCATTATGAGCCGAATGCTTTTGCTTTTATTGGTTTACACAAGCTGGAATTACAAGTGCTCTCAGCGCTGGCGTCTCGCTGGTGCTTCTCGCGGTTGAAATCAGAACCGGGGACCGGAGAGGAAAAGGCTGTAGATGGAGGGTCCTAGGAGCGGCGGGGAGCCCGTACTTGGCAGTCAGGCCTGATCGGCTGCATTAACCTGTTCTTGTACCGTCTCGCTATAGGTCACTGGTTATGGATAAAGGGCATGTGTCGTCAGCTGACATCATGTCATACAAGCTATTTCTGAAAGGCTGATTATACAACTATAGAGTGCAAGCCAAATTTGTTTTCCACATTTTTAATGTTTTAGTTAAAAGCCCATCGTAATGACGGCTTTTGCAATGTGCTGTCACTTTAAGCTGTGGCAGTTTTTTCATTAACTTTGAGCTGTGACAGTTTTTAACCCACACACTCTCCACCCCACCCCCATTCCCCAACTGCTCCTATCTCCAATCTCCGTCTTCACAGCTCTCTCTCTCCATATACAGCAAGTTTGAAACAGATCAGTGTCCGTGCAAAAATTGCTTTCACTTTGACATCTTTTAGCACACAAAGGAGTAATTTAGTCCGTTGAGTGGCCTCTAGTGGTCATTGGCTGTACTTCATCTCATAGATGTGAGTAGTTAGCCATATATATATATATATAGAACTGCGGCACTATATATATATATATATATATATATATATGGATGATGATTATTATTATTGCCACTAGTCCTCTTTAGAAGCTTTGATACAATTCACCAACTGGAGGAGTAAAAAAAAACTCAATTATATATTTGCAACTTTAATAAATATGTTTTTGTCTAATTACATGATTATTATATAATCTGGTAATGTTGCTGTTTGCATCCGTTGCCCTGGGTAACAACACAAGGCGGGTCTCTGGACACCACCAAGCTGATATAACCTGAGGAGTCAGCTATAACAGGAAACAAATAACAATGGATTAAATTAAAGCTTCTCATTATTAGTCATCTGGAAGTATGACTTTATAATAACAGAGGATAATGACAAATAGTGTATAATTCCCTGCAAAAATGCACATAGGGAATGCTTGGACAGCGGCCTGTCATATCCTGGAATATCCGAGCCTGTGGGCAATTAAGCTACTTGGATACATACATGCTTGTTGCCAGGGGTTTCATGTGTGCCGGTGGCACCAGAGCTCCCGGTATGACTGGCACTTCCGGGTAATGCTTTGCGAGGACCAGTAGCGTCTGTGGAGAGTACTTGCAAGTTTGTTTAGTAGTGTATTGAATTCTATTTGAGTGCTTGGCCGTCTGTTTAAAGCAGAATCGTGTTTTTATGCCTGTTTTTGGCTTTAGCAAATCTCTAAATAGCAAAAGCAGGTTAAACTCGAATGAGAATGCAAACAACCAACACAATTCTTAGTAACTGTACCTCTGGGAGTCAGCTATTTTTTTATTCAATTGCGCAACTTGAAAACTTTATTGAAAACACTTATGCTGTGTACACACGGGGGAGATATATTGCTAGCAATATATTGCTTGCAATATATTGCTGAGTGAGCAATATATTGCTCAGTGTACTTGCAATATAACTCAGCAATATATTTCTCAGCAATATATTGCTCAGTGTCCAGTTTTTCAGAGGGACCAGCAATTTTCCCTGAAAATTGCTAGCAATTTTGACTAGATTTTTTTTACCCTCTATTTAAATTCATTTATGATTGACATGGGTTGTGGGAAGTCCTTCTGGAAGGGAATAAAAGTGTATATGGTGTATATACAGATGTAGCAGGGGTCATCTTTGTAGGGGCAGGATAATCTAGCGGCAGCAGCCGCTAGTGCCCCGCTCCCGCCAGGGGTGTGGGGGCACAAGACGGCCGTGCGGCCCCTGCCACCCCGACACCAATGCCCCCTTCATTTTAAATGTGGTCACATACTATTGGTGTGGGGCAGCATGGTAATGCTCATGCTGCCCACCGATGGTGCAAATCACCATCGATGGGCAGCATGAACATAATCATGCTGCCCGACACCAATGGCCTCTACTACAGCCTATGCACTTACTGGATAGTGCGGCTGTGCAGTACTAGTGTGCTGACACAATGGGGGAGCTGCTGCTGTGTGCGCGGGAAGAGAACAGAGCAAGAAGCAGGGGCTGGCTCCGTGACAAGGCGGGTGGGCGGTGACTGACAAGGCGGGTGGGCGGGTCCCGGCCGGTGCAGGAGGCTAGTGTCGCTGGTGCACAGTGCTTTGTGCACCAGCGACCTGCAATTTTTAGGCAGAATCGGAGGAGCAAGCTCCATGAAGGGCTGGCCACGGGAGCGCGCTCCCAGCCATTTATCGCTGGCTGCACATTAAATCACTGGCAATATGGTTGCTGAGCGACCATTTTGCCAGCGATTTCATGCATAATTGCAGCCGTGTGTACTCATTGGCCCTGAGTCTACCTACCTGAGTCATGTTGTTCAAAAGATCAGGATTGTCAGTCCCCTTTGAAAAGGGTATGCAATCAGTAAGATGAAATTCATAGCGTTGACACCAGAATGCAGACAGTTATGATGTCGGCATGGCTAAAATGTTCACATGGTAAACGTCGACAGCTGAAAAATGTCAACACGGGCAGAATTTTGAGGTAACAATAGGGATAGTGCCAATAGGGGATATTGTCATTGGGTCTACAGCAAGTTGGTCGACAAGCGTTGGGTCAACATGGTTCTAGGTCGACATGGGTAAAGGTTGACATGAGTTTAGGTTGACAGGTCATTAGGTCGACACAAGCATTTATGTTGACAGGGTCTAGATCGACAGTCAAAAGGTCGACGTGGGGTATTTCACTGTTTTTTGAGCCGACATGTGCCGACAGGCAGTATTTCATGCCCTACCATCCACTAGGGCGTGGTGGGAGAATAAAATAGTGTGTCGAGCGCAGCGAGATACCGTGCCCAAGCCTTGCGAGCGAAGCGAGGGGATGTGCTGCATTGGAAAATGTGTCCATGTCGACATTTGGGTAAAAAAACTGTGAAAAACCCCATGTCGAACTTTTGACTGTCGACCTAGACCCTATCGACCTATTGCTTGTGTCAACCTATTAACCTGTTGGCTTAAACCCATGTCAACCTTGACCCATGTTGACTTAGAACCATGTCGACCTAATGGTGTCGACCTAATGCTTGTCGACCAACTTGCTGTAGACCAAACGATCCCAACCCACCAGCAGTGTCGACATTCTCAACGTGTCGATATTTCATCTGTACCTATGAAACCGTGGGGCTCATTTCTCAATGCAGTATAAAATGCTTTGTGAATGATAAAACACATTGCGTATGGTAAATGGTGTTCCAACCAATCAGCTCTAAAGACGATATGCTGGCTGAGCTGGTATCGCTGAGCAATATATCGCAGAGCGGGCATATCGCTTTACTGTCCTGTGTTTCAAAAATGACAGTTGGGAGCTGATTGTCTGGGCCATCATTTATCATACACAATGAGTTTTATCGTCCAGTATCACTCATTGATAAATGGGCGAGCGTATATTTGAGAAATGACCAGTGAACTGTCTTATTATTGTACACGGTACCAATGGCTTTGTCCCTGCGCTTCTCCAGATGTCAGCATGACATCACAGTGTCCCCTATCGGACAACAACCAGCAGCAAAGACCGATGAATAACTGGGGATTTAAAGAAAACAACTAAATTGTATCTTAGTCAAAGAACATCATTTCCAACAAGCTCCTGCCAAAAGCACTGTCCATGGGTAGGAAACAATGAGCGCTGGAAAGACGGGGATGGTTATCACCATAACAATATACAATATTACAGCAGAGGGAGTAAGGTGTAGGACAGAGGATGAGTCTATGATGACGGAGGCTGTGATTCTACGAATTAAGTGTATTAGCAGGAGAGACACTAGAGGTACTGGGCAACACAAGCTCGTAATAAATAAATGGGGTGCATTGCGGACATGTTCCCGGAACGAGGGACAGGGCACCCCCAGATGTGGAGAGCTAGGTAGGGTTTAATATGTATAAAGGTAGGGATGATTTTATAGCGGCAGGGTTTTGCCAGAAGCCGTTTCTGCTGGCTGTGGCCCCCCAGTTTGGAAGAGAACCGTCCTCTTGGGCCACGCACAGAGCCGGCCTTCACTTGTCCAAAAAAAAATCCCTTAACATGTGTTTACCTTTCGCAGCAGCCAGGAACATGAAATCCAGAATCGGGAGAGAGAAAAAAAAAATACGAGATGGAAAAGGAAAATAGGAAAAAGTCTGCGTTTTCCATCTTTGCACAAAGAGTTGGGAGCCAGGGTTCTCCGCTGGAAACTGCTTCTTCCCAATAATACAACGTATATTTCTGTAATATTATCTAGCAAAGAGAAATGCCCTAATGTGATCAGACCCTACCGCTCGGGACGTGGGAAGTACATTCCCGCTGCAAGTATATAAAATACACTGTAAAACCTGGCCGCAAAAGGGTTAAAGGCTTAAAGAGACCCCTTTGCCCTTTTCCCTGAGCTCTGTAATATATAGGGGAAGGGAGGGAAACAAGGATGACAACTGGGTCTCTTAAACGTCCCCACTTAATTCCTAACGCCTGGAACAGCTGGACTTATGTGGAGTGTCCGAGAGTCAGGAAAGAGCCTCCAGCGGCAATGAAGAACCCGTGATTATTACTGCAGGGGAATGTCACCGTTCCTGGCCCGGAATACCCAGAATTCCACTGGTACCGCCAACCATCTTGTCTAACCAGAGTGCAAAGTTCTGACCCCTACAACCCCCCCCCCCCCCAATAAAGCACATTTATTTTAAGCCAACATAAAACAGGGTTAAGAGCGTTTCACGGGCGTGCCCACAAAATGCTGGGTGTCAACCAGGGAATGCAGGTGTCCCCCTGCCTCCTCCCACGATTCGCGGAACAACCTGCAGGCGAAAAGTTGCTCCTGGGCTTCCGTTCGTCTGCGAACAGAGGAAAAGTCATTCGATGGTGAGTTTCCATCAAATGATTTTTCTTCTGCGCGGGGGCATGCAAGTGGATATGTAAGCGTACATATCTGCTCGCAGCGTAGGGATGGGATTTGGGGGGGGCTGCGATCGGCGGGCTGGCATTAATCTGCTCGCTAGGCTGCCAGAAGTTCTGAATCAGGCCCAAAGCGTAGTACAGACAGTAACGTCTTGGTGTTCAGACCCAACATACAGGACAGTCCTAGTTAGGAGGACGTTGCAGAAGTGACTGGATCAGAAGTACATGAAGGTGGTGTATACCTGCCAAAGGCACCGTATGTGTTGACAATCCGCAGCGGGTTGAAGGAGGTATTCATGACTTGCTTGGAGTTCAGCAGGTTTATGACAACGGGGACACTGAGGTAGGCAATGAGGATGCCCAAAGACACGTGTAGGAGCTGCCGGATGTAGGACCCTGAGGAGACAATGACTGTTTGCATCAATCAGGCTGGATGCATTTCTCTATATAGCAGGGGAGACAGGAACACACTGGTGGTTGGCAATATCTCCCTCCCTCTTTATCTCTGCCTTAATGAGATGCACAATTGCTGATGATCCGTTAGATTACTCATTCACACAGCATTTATCTATCATTACCACCTACTAATTCTGTAATAAAGCAAACTGTCTTATCATTCCTTCTAACCCAAGATGCCCATTTAATGGCTTACCATAGCTTCTTGTTGGCCCTCCTCCATTAGACTTCTGCCTTTGGATCTTGGACACTTGGTCTATCACTGACCCATCCTTGGAGCTAAAGAGGAAGCTTAGGCTGGCATCATCGAAGCAGGCGATACTGGGCACAATGGTCAGCCAGTTTAAGAAGCTGAGGTTCCCACTGAAGATCAGAAGCAGCTAAAAAACAAAACAAAGACATGAGGCGGGTGAGGTTTTCCAAGGTTACTCGCGATGTCTTTCCAAATTACATGCTTACTGGTGTTTGGCGGTGGCAACAGGAAGTGCTGCTGAAAATGGCGGCACTACTTCCTTTTTGGCAACGCTTTCTGTCGCCACCCCCAGACATCAGTAAGCGTGTCAGTCAGACTGTGACATTTCGGACACTGCGAGCAACATTGCATCCCCAGATCTGCATATTGGCATTGGGCGTAGTTTGCGTAGTGGTGTATTGAGAATACCTATACACTACTATGCTGGCTACGTAAACTATGTAACTTACGCAAACTACATAACTTACGTAGCTGGAGCTGTGCTAATACATCCTCCTGACCTTTTCATACCCCCACTATCCACGTCGGCGTGGAGTTGATTTTATATAAGGTGGCGAGCGCAGCGAGCCCGAAGCGTGGCGAGCGGCCGCGGATTACCTTACATGTATTCCGTGTCCGCTCGCCACACTTCGGGCTCAGTGGCTCGCTGCGCTCGCCACACTATATAAAATAACTGACGTGGATAGTGGGGATATGAAAAAAAATTGCATGCGATGCAATGCGATTTCCCTACGGTGCCATACATATGCTAATTGGGCGCCCGGCTACTACATAAGTACCTAATTCCCATTTATTTTTGTTAATAGGGTTTTTTCAAGCTTGCCCACTGATTGTGTTTAAAAACTTTGTGGGTCATTCAGAACCGCTCGGTGCGGGCCGAATTTGCTCCCTTGTCCGGTGGTGCGGGTATGCACATGCGAAAACCCACAGCAAACGCCTTTGAGGCATTTAACTCCAGGATGGGTGGAATGGGGGCGGGCATTAGGCAGAAGCAGGGGAACGATCAGCGTTTAATGGCGCGCCCTTCTACAGAGTGTGAGCCAGATGTATCAAGCTTCAAATGTGATAAAATGGAAAGTGATAAACAGCCGGCCAATCAGCTCCTACCTGTTTTTTTTTCAAACCCAGCCTGTGACATGATAGGTAGGAGCTGATTGGCTGGCTGTTTATCACTCTCCATTTTATCACTTGATACATCTGGCCCTGTATCCAGATAGAGTCTTTGTCAAAAGCACTTCCCAGCTGTTCCTAATATGCAGAGACTGTATCAGGTTTTTATATGGACCTGGAAAATGGGCCTATTTCTATTGGTCAACAGCATGGTGGCGCTAGCCCGGTGACTGACGGACTTCGGTCTCAGAACCTGTTCTTATTCTAAGCAATGTTTAAGAGAAACCGCGCAGAAGACGGCGACCGATCGGACCGGCAAAAAAATCTGATCTTAAAATGATTATCAAAGAATATGAAATAAACACTTTGGAATATAGGGACTACGGGGTTGTAAATCCTGAATGTACAGGTCAATATTTACTTGTAACCGTATATATTCTCTGGGAAGAGGGTTTGGCAGCCAGCGACTGCTGTGTATTTTGCTATATAAGAATTTACAACCACTCAGCGATGCTGTAAGAGAAGGCGGTTTAATGATTTAGCACAGCTGGAGCAACTCACAGCTTGGGGAGTACAGCGGGTAGTTCCTCAGTTACCGAAACACATAAACCAATGAGGACTCTTCTGTCCTGCACATTTACATTCGCGCCAATAGGCGGTTCTCCCTATTATAAAAGAGCATATGTGTGTGCTCTTGTGTCCTGGACATTATATATTTCCTCTGCAATGGGCCCGATTCATAACTGAACACAGGACCGCAAATTTGCAGCAGCCAGCGTTCAGTTAAGCCCCAGCCCAGCTAGAGTGAAATCCCGCCTTGTGAATCAATGTGATAACTGTGCAAATCGATGTGTACGGCTACACAGCCATTTGCAGCCGGGCGGCAATTTCCAATCACACATCGTGACAGGCCCCATCACCATGGAATGATTCATACACTGGGCACCAGTCATTGCAGGCCCCACATAGCCCTGGACTTGGCGGTCTGATGAATACAGGCATATCCGGGCTGGAGCTGGCATCACACACACCCTCTCCCTTCTTCTGATTTTCACGTCAGCATTTTTCTTAGTGTTCCCACTAAACGGCCTGTTTCCACCCTCAGACGTCTACTTCCTGTCCACCACCAGACACCGACTTCCTGTCCACCCCCAGACGTCTACTTCCTGTCCACACCCAGAAGCCTACTTGCTGTCCACCCCCAAACACCTACTTCCTGTCCACCCCCAGACGCCTACTTCCTGTCCACCCCCAGACGCCTACTTCCTGTCCACCCCAGACGCCTATCCCCTTGCGAACGACGTGTGTACAGAAAAGTTGCAGGACTTCATCAAAGGACGGCCTCGCGCATCCATACTAAGGGCTGTACGCATGCACAGTGTACGATAATCGGCTGCTGTACGGATTAGCAGCCGTTCTTTCTGGTCTGAATCAGGCAAATATGCAGATGTATCTGTTACGGAAACATACTTCTTCCTGGCAGACGAGGTGACCGTATGTAACGGCACTAGCAGTCAGTGTAACGCACGCTGGGATTTATACGGATTATATTTACATGTTCACCTCCAAGACGCCGCTTTGTAAATAAAGCCCCTAAATGGGCTAAAACCTTCATGGCACAAGATTTATTTCATATGCGACACTTGTACATCATGTGTGCGACTGAGTCTGCGAAACTGCAGAGACTCAGTTGCTATGATGTTACCATGCAGTGGCCATGACTTTTTCCCCCCACGCCGAATTCAATTGTGCATCATATAGAGATTCAAACGTAGTTGAACACAGACATACACAGTGGAGTAGCAATGCCACCGTAGTCCAGCAGAGGTGCGATGGAGCCTATGCCGTGGGGAATCAGCTGAAAGTAACCCTCCGAAAATGGCAGCTGCCTTGGAAGAGACTGATGCTAGCGGTCCGACTGGACTTCTAGCATCTGCTAGGTAAGCACAGTGCGTATAGTGTTACGCAGAAGTGTCGGATTCTGGGAAAGATGGTGGGGCTTTTAGAATGTAACCCTTGGCAACAAGCATGAAACCACTGGCAATGAGCCAGAACCCCCAGGCAATGAGCATGCAGGTAAAAAAAATTAAATTACTGGATGGGTGGGCACTACAAAATGTTTGATGGGGGGCAATTTTTGTAGTTACACCACTGGATATGCAAGTGTTGCATATTAAATTAAACAGTGCAGTCTCATGATGCGCTATTGTCACAGCTCTTTGAAATTAAGAAACACAGGGGTAGATTTATTAAGCACGGTGAAGTGATAAAGTGTCTGGTTTTAATCACCGGCCAATCAGCTCCTACCTGTCATTTTTCAAACCAAGCCTGTAACTTCACAGTTAAGAGATGATTGGCTGGTGATAAAGTACCAGGCACGTTATCACTTCTCTTCCCTTATCACTGCTTCATACACCTACCCCACAGAGTGTAAAAGATGTTCTTCATGAGCTACGTCATACAGGAACTAGGGGTTATTCAGACCTGATTGCTGCAGCGTGATTTAGCAGTGTCCCACAATCACCCTGTGATCAGACAGCCACTGTCCGGTCTGAGTGAAATCCCGCCCCGTACAAGCCTGCGAATCGCTTAGCATGGCTGGCGAAAATTACCTAGTTCGGCGATTAGATGCAAATCCATTCGCAAGCCGCTCACCATCGAATGACTTCCCCCACTGTGCGCAGTCTGTGCGGAGCCCAGGACGTACTCAGCGGCTGCAATAGAAACAGGCTGATCGGGGGCGGAGCTGATGTCACATGACTTCCCCTCAGACGCCTGGGCACGCCTGCGTTTTCCCTGACACTGCCAGAAAGCGTCCAGTTACCACCCACAAAAACTGGCTTCCTCTCAATCAACTTCTGTACGGCGAGTGATAACGGACAGCCTCGATCATGTGTACTACGGCCCGTATGCATGCAGCCATAGTGTACAAGGACACATCTGTATAGATAACTGATTATTCATATACCCTGCACACCACCTCCCATGTGCAATAAGTTGCTATGGACAACCAATCAGAATCTACTTCTTATTTATTTATTTAGCACCTTTTAGAAGATAATAGATAGTATCTGATTGGTTGCCCATAGCAACAAGCGAAATCGAACTCCCAGCAAATTTTGCTTGATTACTCTTATGTCCTGCACATGAGATAATCGGCTCTTTAGAATATGGGCGTATTTTCTCGCCGTGGCTAATAAGTCAGTCAGCAGATCTACGCGTCCAAATCCGCTGGGAAGCGAAGGGTTACTTCCCAAAAATCAAAAGTGTTGACTGCTAAAACGGGTAATAAAAGAGAAATAAGTAATTTCTTGCTCATGTCAAATTTCTTAAGATTAATCTTATTCCATTATTTGGGGCCAAAACAGACAAATTCTTCACGGAATGCCAGGGTGCATGTGGGGCTTTGTGTTTATTGAGGGCTTTCCTGGCTGGAGTATGTCAGAGTCACAGCCATTAATTTGACACGATGGCTGTGCTGGGCTGGGCAGTGCGCTGAGGAATGTCAGCCATCGAGGGCCCACTCCAGCCTCCGCCGCAGCCAGCAGAGCCGGGGCTAAGTGACTGAGAGGATTATCCTGCTCCACAGGCTCCCACCCTATAGGTGGGTGGTGAGTTCCCTCATCATCGCACCCTTTTCGTTAACCCTTATTATACAGTGTACTTTGTTTTTATTTGTTCTGCAATAAATGATCCCGCCATGTGTTGCCTGCTCGGCTAGAGATGCTGGGAGCTAGTGTAACCACTACATCCACTCACTAGTGTTGCCTACTCGGCTAGAGATGCTGGGAGCTAGTGTAACCACTACATCCACTCACTAGTGTTACCTGCTCTGCTAGAGATGCTGGGTGCTGGTGTAACCCCTACATCAGCTCACTAGTGTTACCTGCTCTGCTAGAGGTGCTGGTGTAACCCCTACATCAGATCACTAGTGTTACCTGCTCTGCTAGAGATGCTGGGTGCTGGTGTAACCACTACATCCACTCACTAGTGTTACCTGCTCTGCTAGAGATGCTGGGTGCTGGTGTAACCCCTACATCAGCTCACTAGTGTTACCTGCTCTGCTAGAGGTGCTGGGTGCTGGTGTAACCCCTACATCAGATCACTAGTGTTACCTGCTCTGCTAGAGATGCTGGGTGCTGGTGTAACCACTACATCCACTCACTAGTGTTACCTGCTCTGCTAGAGATGCTGGGTGCTGGTGTAACCCCTACATCAGCTCACTAGTGTTACCTGCTCTGCTAGAGATGCTGGGTGCTGGTGTAACCACTACATCCACTCACTAGTGTTACCTGCTCTGCTAGAGATGCTGGGTGCTGGTGTAACCCCTACATCCGATCACTAGTGTCACCTGATCTGCTAGAGATGCTGGGCGCTGGTGTAACCCCTGCATCAGATCACTGCTAGAGATGATGGGCACTGGTGTAACCCCAGCTCACTAGTGTTACCTACTCTGCTAGAGATGCTGAGCGGTGGTGTAACCCTTACATCAGCCTCAGCTTACTAGTGTTACCTGATCTGCTAGAGATGCTGGGTGCTGGTGTAACCCCTACATCCACTCACTAGTGTTACCTGCTCTGCTAGAGATGCTGGGTGCTGGTGTAACCCCTACATCCACTCACTAGTGTTACCTGCTCTGCTAGAGATGCTGGGTGCTGGTGTAACCCCTACATCCGATCACTAGTGTTACCTGCTCTGCTAGAGATGCTGGGCGCTGGTGTAACCCCTACATCCGATCACTAGTGTTACCTGCTCTGCTAGAGATGCTGGGCGCTGGTGTAACCCCTACATCCGATCACTAGTGTTACCTGCTCTGCTAGAGATGCTGGTGTAACCCCTACATCCACTAACTAGTGTTACCTGCTCTGCTAGAGATGCTGGGTGCTGGTGTAACCCCTACATCCGATCACTAGTGTTACCTGCTCTGCTAGAGATGCTGGGTGCTGGTGTAACCCCTACATCCGATCACTAGTGTTACCTGATCTGCTAGAGATGCTGGGTGCTGGTGTAACCCCTACATCCGATCACTAGTGTTACCTGATCTGCTAGAGATGCTGGGTGCTGGTGTAACCACTACATCCACTCACTAGTGTTACCTGCTCTGCTAGAGATGCTGGGTGCTGGTGTAACCCCTACATCCGATCACTAGTGTTACCTGATCTGCTAGAGATGCTGGGTGCTGGTGTAACCACTACATCCGATCACTAGTGTTACCTGCTCTGCTAGAGATGCTGGGCACTGGTGTAACCCCTACATCAGATCACTAGTGTTACCTGCTCTGCTAGAGATGCTGGGCGCTGGTGTAACCCCTACATCAGATCACTAGTGTTACCTGCTCTGCTAGAGATGCTGGGTGCTGGTGTAACCCCTACATCCGATCACTAGTGTTACCTGCTCTGCTAGAGATGCTGGGTGCTGGTGTATCCCCTACATAAGATCACTAGTGTTACCTGCTCTGCTAGAGATGCTGGGCGCTGGTGTAACCACTACATCCACTCACTAGTGTTACCTGCTCTGCTAGAGATGATGGGCACTGGTGTATCCCCTACATAAGATCACTAGTGTTACCTGCTCTGCTAGAGATGCTGGGCGCTGGTGTAACCCCTACATCAGATCACTAGTGTTACCTGCTCTGCTAGAGATGCTGGGTGCTGGTGTAACCCCTACATCCGATCACTAGTGTTACCTCCTCTGCTATAGATGGTGGGTGCTGGTGTAACCCCTACATATACTCACTAGTGTTACCTGCTCTGCTAGAGATGCTGGGTGCTGGTGTAACCCCTACATATACTCACTAGTGTTACCTGCTCTGCTAGAGATGCTGGGCGCTGGTGTATCCCCTACATCCGATCACTAGTGTTACCTGCTCTGCTAGAGATGCTGGGCACTGTTGTAACCCCTACATCAGATCACTAGTGTTACCTGCCCTGCTAGAGATGCTGGGCGCTGGTGTATCCTCTACATCCGATCACTAGTGTTACCTGCTCTGCTAGAGATGCTGGGTGCCCATATACTGTAGCTTGCCCCAACCCACCCTGACATTTAACTATCAATGTGCTGGCGAGAGCGACATGGATCAACACGCCCAGAGGCTCTAATTAACAGAATGAATCACCTTGACTCGTTAACGACCAGTCTCTGAGCGGTGATTCGCGTCTCTAGACCTTAAGCAGTCTCCTGGTCTTACTGACCAATTACCCCCAACATGTTGCAGGCCCTTGCCCCTTCCAGGGGGATATGTCACCAGCTGAAATGGTGAAGGGGGAAAAATTCAATATGCTGCACCATAAAAACAAACAGAAGCCATAAAGCGGCCGGAATGTACGAGCTGGTGAAACAATAACGCCCCTGATGGAAGACGTGCCGCTTCATTCCAGACTGAGACCCCCATAACGAGCATTTCCTCTCCCCCGCTCATATTAGGTTGGGGCGTATAAGCGCTGCCATAAATGGGCTGAGGTTACATGGCACCGTGGTGGAGAGACTTGGGGCCAGATGCACTAAGCTTCATAAGGTGATATAGTGGAGAGTGATAAACAACCAGCCAATCAGCTCCTACCTGTCATCTGTCATACACAGCCTGTAACATGGCAGGTGGGAGCTGATTGGCTCGTGGTTTATGATGATGCTGCCTCACTAGAGTGAAATCCATCTAGGGATGGCCATCGTTGCCTTTGCCATCGATGGTTGCCATCGATGGCAAAAGTGCAACTGGCCATCGATAGTGTATAACTATTCAATGGATTTATAACTATACAATGTTTTTGTATATCGATGGTCATCCATTTTCACGTGGCTTCGTGTGTGTCTGGGCGGAGCTATGCTCCGTGTCCCGGCACTTTAGGGAAAAAGCAAAAACGAAACAATTCGTTTAAGATTTACATCGATGGTGGGAAACCATCCATGGCAAAACTATTCAACATCGGCCATAAACCATCGATGATTTCTAATCCCTAATTCCATCCGGTTACCACCCTCAGACGCCGGCTTCCTGTCAATTAATTTGCGAAGAATAAAAGTAGCAGGATTTCCTCACTGCACGGCGTCTAACGATAATCGGCCGCTGTGCAAATGCGCATATATTTATATTGGCTGCAATGTTAATCCGCAACTGAGACAGCGGAGTTGTGTGCGGGATCGCAGGTGTGGGCTGAACGGCCAGAAAAATGGTCCTGTAGCGCCCACGGTTTTGATAGTACGTTCTCCCTCTGCACGGTACATACATACCAGGGGTTAATAAGCACTGTGCTGCATATTTTGTATGCATGTCAGTGGCTTGTTTATTGCATTATGGTTCCGTGCTACAAGCAGCAATCCCAAAAACATCACTAGGTCACGGACATAAGAGGAGATTGGCGCATTGTTAATTGTTTCCCCTCATCACAAGAGGTGCAATTAGTCTCCATTGATGTGTGATGAAAGCTTGGGCTCCCCCCTGGGTGAATGCATCAAGTACATATACACTGTACATACAACAAGGACGTGCACACGTAGGGGCTGACAGTAGCGCACGCAGGGGGGGGGGGGGGGGGGGGGGTTTCTGAGTACCCAGAAACCCCCCCATGAGTCTAAGGAGCCATGGCTGAAAGCTGAAGGTCCCCTCCCATGGGCACAAGAATTTTTAAAATCGGCCCTTGGGAATCGGAGATATCTGACTTCAAAGCAGTGGTCCTCATCCAAGCCTGTTAATTGCTCTTCCCAGTCAGATATTTCAGGTTCTGTCTGACTTCGAGTTTCTCTGAGGATATATACCAAAATCTGGGACTCTCCCCCTTTGATGGACACTAGTCGCTTGTCTCTACTGTTCCCAGAACCAGAGATATCAGCCTTCCAGCAGCTGGTTACTACTCCAGCTACACACACCTGGTATGTAGTTTTATATACTCGTTGGCAGATTGCTCTGCCCCCTGAACTCTGATCCCCTAGTCCCCAATACAATTTGGTAGGTGGGATTCTCTAGTTTTTAATTCCATTAAAATCTAAGAAATCTATTTCTGGGGACTGGAGATATCTGCAGTCAAGCAAGCTGTCCTCCCACCAGAAAATTATGAATAATAAGCCCACTCCACTATACACCCCTCCTCTGCATATTAAACATCCGTGTGACATTATGTGAATTTTGGCTCAATCCGTGTGACATTATGTGAATTTTGACACAATCCGTGTGGTATTATGTGAATTTTGGCTCAATCCGTGTGGCATTATGTGAATTTTGGCTTAATCCGTGTGGCATTATGTGAATTTTGGCTCAATCCGTGTGGCATTTTTTTAATTTGGCTCAATCTTTGTGGCATTATGTGAATTTTGACACAATCCATGTGGCATTATGTGGATTTTGGCTCAATCCATTTGGCATTATGTGAATTTTGGCTCAATCCGTGTATTATTATGTGAATTTTGGCTCAATCCGTGTGGCATTATGTGAATTTTGGCTCAATCCGTGTGGCATTATGTGAATTTTGACACAATCCATGGGGCATTATTTGAATTTTGGCTCAATCCATGTGGCATTATGTGAATTTTAGCTCATTCCATTTGGCATCATGTGTAAGGGACAAGTATAATGGGGTCTAGTATTTTGTTGCATAATGTGTAGAAGTTGTATATGGTGTTGTACACTACACTCAAGGACACGCCCCCAGTTGAGTGGCCACACCACTTTTCCAGATCGCCCCATCGGCGCGCACACAAATACATCCTTCACTTTTGTCGCCATGGTGGGCCTGCATATTTTAAATGCCAGGGCCTATTTTTAATCCCATTCCCACCCGCACTCTTAGCATGTACACTGGCACCACTAACACCGCCCCTCTCCAACCCAAACCCTCTTTTATCATGGTGCCCCCCCTGTCATTTTATCCTGGATCTGCCCCTGTGTATATGTATGCATTTGGTCTATCTATAATACTTTAACTGACCTGGCATATACTGGGTCACCTAAGTGTCCATCTCCGTGCTTTGCTCCGCTCCTCTGGAAACCCCCTTCTGAAAATCCTGCGTTTGCCCCTGGCTGACGCAGAGCGAGTACTACAGTATGTTAGCTTGCGTAGTGTGTTTATTATTTATTACCAGTTAGTGCCATGGACCACTCTGCTACATCATCAGACTCTTTTGTCCTGCTGAATGGCTTCTGAGGCACAATCATCCAAGCGAAAACAGAAATTAAGGTTACTGTCCCTGTCTGACCCCACGTCTTCTCATGTTACACGATTTATCTTTATGTCAGTGCTAGCGGGGGTGTGGTATGATTGGCCGATGGGTGGGATCCCGACGACCAGTATATCGACATCGATATCTTTGCCACTGGGTACTCTGACTAGGGATAGCCATTGACCATCAATGATTCAAAATCATCAATGGTTTATGGCTGATGTAGAATACTTTTACCATCGATGGGGGGAGAACCAGGTGGTTTCCCTACATTGATGGCACAGTATAAACTATAAACGATGTTTCTTTTTTTTCTTTCAAAGTGCTGGGACATGGAGCATAGCTCTACCCCCCGACACACGGAAAGCCCCGCCCCCATGTTCTGATTGGTCTAAGGGCCATTCAGTCAAAGAGATTGGATGGCCATCGATGGTTGTTCATTTCATAGTTTGTAACTATCGATGGCTGGTTGCAGAATCACCATCGATGGCAATCATCAATGGCCACTGCACCGAAGGCCATCCCTAACTCTGACAGGGAGACGAGCAAAAATAAGCCCCTTGATACTAGCCACACCTCCTATAAAGGCCCCTCCTACTGCATTCCCTCTGGTGGTTCTTTCATGCCCAGACCGCACAGGTAATTGGAGACCTGCAAACATACAAACAAGTTTGAATGCATTTAGGCCCTTATTCAGATCTGAGCGCCCCAGGTCCAACCCAGGTAGCTACCCGGGTTGGAGTCCCAGGTCAGTCGACCTGGGATTTTGCATTTCCACTACAAAAAAACCCGGGTCGAAGCGCGTCCCCACACGTCGACCCGGGTTATCTTTGCTAGTGGAAAAGTGTATAATAGATATATCTGCAGATATCCAGTATCTAAAACGGATATAGCAGCATGTTCTCGATTCACACTGCCCAATCCATCGGAACTGACATCACAAGTGGGCGGGAGCATGCTCCAGCCCACTGAGCTGTAAATCACCGACTGCTCCCGGCGCGGCTGTACAGGCGGTGGACAGATCACCCATACACACAGCACGATGCGCCAGTGTATCTCTAGATATATCGGGCATAGGCTGTGTTGCAGAGCCGACGCTATATATCTGTGAATGACAACGTTCACAGATATATCGCTCGTATACACTGGCCGATGGTGCATCAATATGTAGTTGCCGTTCAATGGAACCGGCGATATAACGGCCAGTGCGTGCCCACATTTAAGCAGTGTTAGTACAAAGATCGCCTAACCTAAATCCTACCAACTTCACATTAAGGGATACATTTACTAAAGCTTCTTCAAATGAAAAGTGGTGATGTTGCCCGTAGATAGAACAAACCTCATTGGTTGCTATTGGTTACATCACCAAAGACTTATTCGAGGACCTAACAATTAATGCTGGGTACATCAGAGGATGCGAAGGTCCGTAGTGGTGACATGAAGGAGCTGGTACCTGCCCGGCTGCACTTATTAAGCACAGCATTAATCAGAGTAATTGGGTAGGTACACTGCGGTTATAAAACTATGGCATGTCTAATGAGGGAGTGCCCTATATAAGGAGCGGAGGGGTTTTAATCTAATAATGCCAGTTTTATGGATTATGACTGGAGTTTTATGGAGTGTGATATGAAATGCTAGGGATTCATTGCTCTCCGTGGATTAATTTGGAAAAGCAGTTTTTCCTGGTTCTAGGCCCAAAAACAATTATTTCTTGTATACGTCCCTCTCCCAGCACTGTACACAGATCCTGCTAGGGGGGGGGAACAGCAGACGTCTAAACATAAACATGGTAATTGGTCCAGTCTGTGGCTGCAGCTCTGGTCACCTCTGATGAGAGGGGAACACACGTTACCGCTACTGCCTGAGTATCAGGACGTGTTCACACCTATCTGATAGCCAGACATATTGCTGTGGGAGTCGATTATTTACAGAGATTATGCTTCATATTAATTATATTGTCTTCCGTTCAGAAGGATCAATAACTCATCTGTCAGTTAGGATAGAGAAGTGGAACAAACTTCAAAAAAATTAAAAAAGTCCCAAGGCGCAAACAGAGTCCCTGCAGCCTCGCCACAGAAGAGGACCACAGCAAA
Organism: Crinia signifera; assembly: GCF_055691185.1. Lineage (NCBI taxonomy): Eukaryota > Metazoa > Chordata > Amphibia > Anura > Myobatrachidae > Crinia > Crinia signifera. Next base: position 34,351,570 of record NC_139223.1, on the reverse strand, counting down.
TCCTCAAGCAAATGGACATATACGACATACAGTGGCGGGGGGCTGGATACAGTTTTGAGGCTTTGTAGGGCAATTCTCACGGGTAGTTGCAGTGTTCAAATCGATCACATACATAGAAGTAGAAAACAGGGACAGTATGAGGAAAATGTTCAAGCGTTTATAGATAGACAAGTGGATCCAAAAATAAAGGGGCGTTCCCCACTCACACGGGAAGATGTGTGCATAAAGGTATCTATTACAGTTTTAAGGGTCGCCTCCTTGGTTTGACAGATGGTAATTACCAGACCGTAATCTGTATGTATCGTACTCACACAGCGACTCACCGTGATCCTCACATAAAGGCATCTTTATGCGTCCTCCCCTCTGTCCAACCTCCACCGGTTAGACCGATAGTGGTCCTCAGACCAGAGTGGTTAGAATATGAAACAAAGTAAATGGATGTGAGCACTGGTATATCTATATAGATAGTGCAATCGGGTTTTACTATGAGTAGAAGGACCATACTCTAATTCACAAAGACAACGGGTGACATTTAATGGGAGGAGATATAGTAAAAAAAAGGGTACTCTTTACCTAGAACGGCGCCCGTCGCGGGCATCGCGGGTACATTTATGGCTACCCGCGACGCGACCGACGCGATGCCCGCGATTTTCCCATTGAAAACCATGTTAAACCTGAAAAATCGCGTCGGTCGCGTCGCGGCCGGCCATAAATGTACCCGCGATGCCCGCGACGCGATGCCCGCGATTTCCCATAGGGAACAATGTTAAAAGGCAGATTGACCGCGATTTTACCGTTAAATGCCTCAATGACCGCGATTTTGACATAGGAAACAATGTTAAATGGGCCACAGAGCCCAAATAGTCCCCCTGAAGTCTTAAATGGCCCCCAAAATTTTTAACGCCACCCCACGATCAACGTGAACCCGAAGCGTGGCGAGCGCAGCGAGCCCCGCGAGGGGCGGCGGTACGCGTCCTACGACCTTTTCATGCCCTACTATCCACGTCGGCGTGGAGTTGAGAATAGAATAGTGTGGCGAGCGCAGCGAGCCACCGAGCCCGAAGCGTGGCGAGCGCAGCGAGCCCCGCGAGGGGACGCGGATACCTTCACAGGTAAACGCGTCCCCTCGCGGGCTTCACAGGTGTCCGTGGCGACGCGGACACCTGTGAAGCCCGCGAAGGGACGCGTTTACCTGTGAAGGTATCCGCGTCCCCTCGCGGGGCTCGCTGCGCTCGCCACGCTTCGGGCTCGGTGGCTCGCTGCGCTCGCCACACTATTCTATTCTCAACTCCACGCCGACGTGGATAGTAGGGCATGAAAAGGTCGTAGGACGCGTACCGCCGCCCCTCGCGGGCTCGCTGCGCTCGCCACGCTTCGGGTTCACGTTGATCGTGGGGTGGCGTTAAAAATTGTGGGGGCCATTTAACAATTCAGGGGGACTATTAGGGCTCTGTGGCCCATTTAACATTGTTTCCTATGTAAAAATCGCGGGCATTGAGGCATTTAACGCTAAAATCGCGGTCAATCTGCCTTTTTAACATTGTTCCCTATGGGAAAATCGCGGTAATCGCGGGTACCCGATTTTGATGTACCCGCGATTTACCCGCGATTACCGCGATTGCCGCGATTTTACCCGCGATCCCGCGATTTCAATCGTGGGCGCCGTTCTAGGTAAAGAGTACCAAAAAAAGATCGAATTCGTCCGTTTTTCCCGAAATCGCCAAATTAATAGGATGCGAATTGCGGTAAAAATCGCACTGTTGATATTTCGACACACTTCAATTCGGATCCAGATGTTTTCCCATTAAAAGGATTTTAATAATTTTAATAGGATGCGATTTTGTAAAAACGTTACCAAAAATCACAACACAAGCAGACCAGGTTCTGACAGAACCACAGCACTGAGTGTACAGCTGGAGTATAAGGCGGGCTGGTAGGGAGTCATTCTCGGCTATATAGTAGGGGCAGGGGGCTGCTGACAGCAGCGTCTGAGCGCAGACTGACTGGTGTATGATGTGAGGACAGGGCCGGTGTAAGGCTTCTCAGCACCCCAGGCAAAACTTCAACCTAGTGCCCCCCATACTGCCACCAATATCCCATAAGGCATACCTGCCTAACATTCTGGAATGGCAGGGAGGCTCCCAAACAATTGTGTGGTCCTCCCAGCCCCCCTGGAACATGGGCAAGTCCCCTGCTCTCTCTGGAAGCCCCCCGCACCCTCCCCTTTGCCACCCACAACAGAGGGCAGGGAAGAGGTGGCAGCAAAGTAGGGAAGTATGCCTCAAGGGAAAGTTTGGAGGTGAAGTCTTAGAAGTTCCACAGCAACCACCTGCATTAAGTACAACAAGGATCCTCATAGACATCCTTGAGGTTTTGATTTGCAGACTTGCTGGCGCCCCCCTAGATTCCGGCGCCCTAGGCAGATGCCTAAAGCTGCCTAATGGTAGAACCGGCCCTGTGTGAGGATACTCAGTGACTTCTCATCTGGTTTTAGTTTAAGGGGAAAAAAAAAACATTTCTATCTACAGCGTTTCTCCCAAACGTTATAGCATAAAAAAATCTCATAAAATGACAGTAAGCAAGAACATTTAATTACCGCTCTTATTTCTGTCTTTTTCACATCATGTTTTTTCTCTCTGGGAGGATCTGAGTTCTGCACAGTGAGCCAGGCGTGAGCGTGGAACATTAACCTCCTCCTTGCTGGAGTTCTAGGGCCAGCGGGAGGGAGCGGGTTACACCTCAGGAGCACGTGTGTCATTTTATTTTACAAACCGCACAGAACGCCAGATTTATATTATACTGACATACGGCGGGAATTCTATGTGTTATACAGAGAACGGCATTTTCAAAACATGTTATAGTTGCCAAGTTTTTATTTTATTTAAATAAATGGACCCGATATCTGTCAGGTCTCCTCAGCAACTCCGCCCCTTCAGAAGTTAGGGTCCGATTCTGGTTAATTCGCACATGCGAGGGGATGTGTTTTTATAAAACATGCGAGGAAATAAGGCGGGTGAGGGGGTGTTTTTTCAGCGGGGCGGGCACTCTGCGACTAGGTAAGCTTACCGAGTCAGCCAGCATCAGGATCTTAGATCAGGGACTCATTTTATAATAATAAACATTTACTCGTATAGCCCCACACGATTCCGTTGTGCTTTACAGTTTGACAGTTTCAATATGAGATCGGACACTCCCAGAATGCAGTGCACCGCGGAGCCGGCAGAAAATACCAGTGGCCATTACAGCTTTGGCCACAGCGCGATTTAATAAGTAATTGGCACACATCTTGTTTTCCCATCCTCTTGGCAAAAACTGTTCTGTCTCAGGAGTCATTTACTGGCACATACACAATGTAGAAAGGGAAGGCCACTGCAGCGCTTACCTGCCACAGCTACGGGGGAGAATCGACATTTAAAAGGTCGACACATAAAAAGGGTCGACAGGCAGAAGGCCAACATGGTCAAACGGTCAACACAAACAAAAGGTTGACGTGGAAAATGTAGGGAGAAGGACGTGTGCGGGACCAAAAAGGGGTGTGGCTTTGGGTAAAATGTGCATGGTTTCACAATATAGCCACAATCGCGAAGTCACGCCCCATTTTAGCCGCTGTGTGAGCTGCTGGCCACACCCCTGTGTGTGGTTCACACCAGAAAAAAAGGGGAAAGGTAATGAGGATAACCTACACCCCTCTCCGCCCCCCACCCACTGTCCTGGGTGCGTCCACCTGGTCGAACAGTCTGTTCGCCGTGGGTGCACGCACCTTGCGTAATCACATCATAGTTACCTCCCCCCCTGCATTCTGCAGGAGACTCCCTGACATAGCAGCAATCTCCCTCATTAGTCTAGCAATCTCCCTCATTAATCTAACAATCTCCCTCATGTTACCTAGCCCATATTACACTGTTACATCATAGTTGCCTACCCTCCTGCATTCTGCAGGAGACTCCCTGAAATAGCAGCAATCTCCCTCTCTCCCTCATTAGTCTAGCAATCTCCCTCATGTCACCTAGCTCACATTACACTGTTACACCATAATTATCTCCCCTCCTGCATTCATCAGGAGACTCCCAGACACAGCAGCAATCTCCCTCTCCCCCTCATTAGTCTAGCAATCTCCCGCATGTCACCTAGCCCACATTACACTGTTACATCATAGTTACCTCCCCTCCTGCATTCTGCAGGAGACTCCCTGACATAGCAGCAATCTCCCTCTCTGCCTCATTAGGTTAGCAATCTCCCTCGTGTCACCTAGCCCACATTACACTGTTACATTTTTTGGGAAAAAAGGAATGAGAGATAGATACATTTACATTGAATCATCAGCTCCATTTCCCAGCACTTTACCAAGTATAGTATCTCTTACTAACTGCTTTGGGGATCATCTACATTTGTATATAAGTCATTTTAGAAGATTCCTCTCAGATGTAGCAGTACACAGCCACGCTTCTAGGTGCCACGTTCACAATCTCTTCTCACAATCTCCATATGTGGAACTAGCCACGCCCTTTTGGGTGGAGCATGACACCCCCCCTCCCTCCCTCAATAAGGCGATGTGCAAAATTCTAAAACCGACTATAATCTCCCTGAAACTAGTTTTCAAAAGTAGGCGTGCACATGTGCAGAAATGCACCCAGTGCTACCATTGGTTCCCATGCAAACGTATTCTGGTTGTGAAGAAACCAGAATAAGGCCCACTATGTATTGTGGATAAGTCATGTGGTGTGTAATAGGCCACAGACATTAGCTCTCATTTTTTATTATTTACCACACACACCTTTTTTTCCTGAAAAAGAATACTGAGGATTTATAACCTCTGGTATATCTTATTCCACATACTTATCTTTCCTAAGGCCAACCATAACTTTACACCACAGAACAGCAGCTGTCACTGATTTTAACTTTGCAATTTCAGACTCTGGGGGCGATTCGGCAGGTAAGGTCGGAGTAATAGGGTGTAAACACGGTTTTTTTCTATTCAATTTTCCTTATATAAGCAAAATAGAATGGAAATCAAATGCATTTGATTTGGATTCGATACCGATACGTGGCACCACGGCTTCTAAATCGAATAGAAAATAGAGTGTGCAGGTAAGACTATATATAATACAGATCTGTATTGTATAGTCTAAATCGAATGTGTACACGCTATGTACGGCGCTGCGGACACTTTGCGGCGCCTTATAAATAAACGTACTACTACTACTACACTGTGTCGTACAATTCGATCTCGATCAAATCGGAACTAAACAGACAGTAAATCACACCGTGTGTAAACGTCCTAACTCAGGCTGCACGCGACCTACTGTATGGTTGCTGCAGTTTGATTCGATCACAAACGCTGGCAGAAGGTGGTATGAATCTCCTCCCGCATTTGCACTGCTTAAGAATTGCATATGCTGAGCTGCCCATCATATGCGCTCCTTACTCATGAGGGCCACTGTTCTAGCACAATATCTTATGGGGCCTCCACACGGGGAGATGTGCTGAGAGTTCTGAGCGATACTAGAACGCTCAGCAAGATCACTCAGCACACAGCGCTGCGTAGCAATGTGCCGCTGAGTAATCTGTCAGGGCCAGTGTTCCCCGGTGATCACTACACTTATCCAGCACGCTGCGTATTAATTGCTGGGCGCTAGTGCCCCGTGGGGTCGCGCATTGCTTTCGCTATGGCCCTACACACGGAAGCGGTACATCTGTCAGAATGAACTTAGGTCTACAGTCATTAGGTCGACCCCACTAGGTCGACTGGCAGGAAGGTCGACCTGACTTAAGGTCGACATGGGCCAAGGTCGACATGACTTAAGGTCGAGTTTGCATAAAGGTCGACATGAGGAAGGTCGACTGGTCATAAGGTCGACATGGGTTTTTCACTGTTTTTTGATCCGAATGTCGACACAGTCGACATGGACACAGTTGGCAATGAGAATCGGACGCTCGCAATGCTTCGGGCACGGTGCTTCGCTGCGCTCGGCACACTATTTTATTCTCCCACCACGCCCTAGTGGATAGTAGGGCATGAAATACCGCCTGTCGGCACATGTCGGCTCAAAAAACAGTGAAAAACCCATGTCGACCTTATGACCAGTCGACCTTCCTCATGTCGACCTTTATGCAAATTCGACCTTAAGTCATGTCGACCTTGGCCCATGTCGACCTTAAGTCAGGTCGACCTTTCTGCCAGTCGACCTAGTGGGGTCGACCTAATGACTGTAGACCTAAGTTCATTCTAATAGATGACCGCTTCCCCTGCACACGGAGTGATGTAGGATCGCTTAGAAAATGCCCTGGAATCACCCTGTGTGTAGGCCCCATTACTGCAGCTAAACATCTTTGCAACAGCAGGACAGAAACAGATGAATAATGTCCGTCAGGCAATAATATTACACACCAACCTCCCCCTGCAAAAATAACAATGTCTCTTCCACCATTTCATCCTGCAAAATGATATTTATAATTGGATCAGACAGGGAAGTCTGGGCAAGAGCGACCCCTAACTCATTGGTATACTCGCCCCATGTAGTCAGAGAGTTAGCGATGACTGTCTGCCCGGCAGGGGAAGGTGAAACAGAGGACAGCGACGACGACTCCTCGCCCCCATTACTCTATGCTCACCCATCCCAGCTATAAACCCACGGTCAATATTGTCTTTGCTGTCAGACACGCTGTGCGGCCAGGTCAGCTTCCATGCTTAGCTAGCGGCCTCTGAAGCTTCTTCCCTGTTATTGTACTACTACTCCCAGCATTATTTTGCCATAGATGGAATTATGGTTTACTGTATATGTATGCGCCACAGATTTTCCCGTTCATGTCCATCGGTTTTCCAGCTGCTGCTGCTTTAAAACCTGGACCGGATCCTCCACATTACCTTCACGTGGAAGTAGGTTGTCCCTGCCACAATATGTATGAAGTTTACTTTTACATCAGCTGAGGTATTTTCGGTTTTCCTCACCCTCCCACACCTATGCACTGGTTCCGAGCACTTAGGGCCTTATTCTTGTTCACTCTTTCTGACAAAATCCTTCTTAGATGGACAAAACCATGTGCACTGCAGGTGGGGCAGATTTTACATGTGCAGAGAGAATTACATTTGGGTGGGGTTTTACTTCAAAGTGAGATCTATATTGCAGTGTGAAAATAAAGCAGCCAGTATTTACCCTGCAAAGAAACAAAATAACTCACCCAAATCTAATTCTCTCTGCACATTTCACACCTGCCCCCCTGCAGTGCACACGGTTTTGTCCATCTAAGAAGGATTTTGTCAGAAAGAGTGAACTAGGCCCATAGTGAGCTGTGAATCCACCAGGAAATGCACAACGGGGCCTCATAGTGAGTTTTATGAAAAGTCATTTATTGCCGCAATTACGCAGACATGTGGTGCATATTTCAGAAGATATCAATAGCATGATCTGTACAAAGTGTCCCTCGCAGGGAACCAAACAGCCTACTCCCTATACAGGTTACCTAGGCCTTTCCAATAGAATGTTGTTATATAATACATTCTCACAGACTTTTTCTGACCATGGATGATATGTAATAAGGAGGGATTTTTAACATGCAGTTTTCTTTTTTGGGGGGGGGGGGGGTGTCAAAACAGGCAAAATCTCACGTTTGCTGAAAATCGAATCGCCAGCCGCCGGAAGGGGGGGCGCGCACACACTAGACGCACGCACGTCCTGTTACGACGGAGCTCTCCACCGCCTCTCCCCCTAACCCTGCCCGTCTCCCTGAAGCGGAGATGGGCAGGGTTTCCGCCCCCCGCCGCCCAGTGACTGGGACGCGCGTGCGTGTGGGAAGCTTGCGCATCCCAGTCAGATGGATCGCCTCTCCCCCAGTGGGTGCATTCTGGTGAGCCCTGGAGCTGTATGAGAGGCGCTCCATTTGTAGACCTGCTTCTTCTGGACGGCGAGTTTGAAAGAACCATGGCCCTTATTCTCGTTGACGCGGACGGATGCGTATTTTCGGACAGGAACCGTACGGATCGCTCACACCGTCCGAACGCGTTTAGATGCCGAGCGTATGGACCGCGAGTGGATGTTTCATGTGAACACCTCCCCCATCTGTGGGAACCTCCCCCATCCTCCGATGGTCGCGACCATCGAATGATGGGCCGAGGGGTCAGGCAGCCCCGAGTGCTCCAGACCACTCGGACATGTTTCCGTATGAAAGCAGGGATATGGGCGGGCAGCTGGCATCCGGCTATGTCAGCTGTCCGCCCCCCCCCCCCCCACATGTGCGTCACGGCCACATTACCATACGTACGCCCAACGTTTTCATGGGAACGCCCTGGAAACGCGGGACGTATGCATATGGTAATGAGCCCAAACAGCCCTTCACGCCCCTCTCCACCCCTGCTCGGACGGTTTTGACCGATCATTTTCTGCACGGAACTCACTCTGTGTTCGGATGTGTGACGCGTTCGCACATGCGCAGATACGCCTCTGCACATGCGCAAATACCAAACATCGGCCGTCCGACCGAACACGGAGCTCTCCGACTCAACCAGAATAAGGGCCCATGCGCAGATCATGGTTCTTGTGCATGGTTCTGTCAAAAAAAAAAGTGTCTAAAAGTAAAAAACAAACACCCGCCATCCACCCGCCAAGCACAACCAGCCCCGGGCTCTTTGAATTATCTGGACAATATTGATTATTTATTTTAAGGTGGCCAACGCGCTTTTTAAACGAAAGCGAAACGGCGGCAGCATCTCATTTTAATTTCTTTTTAGCACATGCTATATTATTATTATCATGGTGATTGTGCCCTCACCGGACACTGGAGGACGCACATGTCACTAGACCAGCGACAGTGGGCTTTGCATCTGGCACCGAGAAGTGTTAAGGAGTTTTGGAGTTAATGCAGGAGAGCAGTTAGTGGCCCTGGGAGACTTTCCAGGACCAGATGTTGCAGGGTTGATGTTACATGATCCCTAGACGGAAGAGGATGTATGTCTTCCAAGCCTCCTCCCCCGATGTGCTGTAATTGAGTGCAGCCGCTTTCGAGGCTCATGTGGAGATAGCAGGTGCGGTTTCATCAGTGGACTCGGCAGTCCTGGGTAACCCCACCTGTGATGAGGCCTCCTTAGCGTCTTCCCTCCTTTCTCCCAGCGGCTGTGGGTAATCCGATTAGCTTCTAATTACACACACACGCACAATGTACGGTGCTCCAATGTCAAATGAGGCTGTTTGACCCCTCCAATGGGTCAAATGGGCACTCTGCTCCGAGGCTGGAAGCCGTGCCGGTAACTGCGGGGACCTCTGCACATGCTTAAGATCCTGGAACTTTATAAAGATCCGTCCTGTTATTAAATAACTTTTGTGAAGTATTACAGAATGGGAGCTGCCTGCACTCGGGTCCTCCTGGTAGAACAGTAGGAATGATAAATAGACCCACCCGGGAGGCTGGGAAAGGGCTACTGAAAAGCGCTGGTGTCCAGCTGCAGGCAGGGACTATAATCTGTTTCTGCTGGGCGCAGGAGCTGACACTCCGATTCATACCCACCGAGTAGCTTGGCCCGGGGATATTGTGCATGAGTTTGCTGACAAAGAGACAAGATATCACCGCAGGAAACAATTGTTCCGATTTTTAATGACACCCATCTGTGCGCACTCAGTATGCATTAATAACAAATTACACAATAGGAGAGAAGACCTAGAGACATACATTGTGGGGGATTCTAGGTCGCTCGCTAAGCAGCGAAAATTCCCTGCAAAGCACTGACCCGGAAGCCTGGTCTGCGCAGGCGCGGTCATGCGTTGACCCTCCGGCGACCCCACTGACCGCAGTGGCGATAGCCCAGGGATGCGAAGCCAGGCTGCCCGATGTTGATACATAGAAACCTATGGGGGATGTGGCTGGCGGCGCTGCAGGGGGGAGCGCAGCAGGGATCGGAGATTCCTGCCGGGGTCCCCCTTGGATTCATTCGGGGGATACTTTAATATTTGCGACTATCCCCTGGGAATTTAGCCACAAATATGGTTTGATAAATTGCCCCCTGTGTTTGAAAAAGTCAGCAAGGAGCTGATTGGCTAGAAGTTTATCTCTCTTTATCACCCTTGCATTTATCTCTACATCTGCCCCAATATTTGATTTCTCTCCGAGCTTTGATAAATACCCCCCTTACAACTGCCCCACAATGGTCACTTAGTATATACTGTATGTAGTATGTGTATAAGGATCGGCCAATCAAAATAATTAGATCTTCTCGCTCTACCTATAAAGCAGTGAAAGCCCTTCAGCAGCTAATCTGTGTTATTGCTGTGTACATACTGAATGTAGGGTCATTACCATCCATAGCCCCCCACTATAAATCACAGCCATTACCATTATTGCCGGCTGCCCAGGCTCATTCCCCTCTGCGGGCAGAAATGCCACCTCTTTTTTTATTTTTACATTTCACAGTAGCCAAAGCTTTACAATTCTGATAGTTGACATTGGAGCTGCCCTAATTAACTCAGAATATACTATACATGTGTATAGGGTGTGCGTCGTTAAACAACGTGCTTGCCTGGCTGAGAGAGCCGTAAACTGCATTGTGTGTATGCCCCCTGTATTCCCACTGGGGTTCCCCCTTATCCAGCCTCTTTCCCTGGCTGCTTTTTCTCAAAGCCGAAGGGGCTCTGGGACGGACAGCCACTAATGAAAAACAAATTGTTATATTACCCAGGAAAATAATTTGCAGGAAACCCGAATTAGCTGTGACGGTGGAAATAAAAGAAGGGGGGAAGAAAAATTGGAGCCTGAGGAAGGTATGCGTTGTTCTTCCAGGAGGAAGCTCGTTATCACTGAAACAGAGGCAGGCTGGGTAATGCATCTGAGAGCCCTTATTGGCTGCGACAAGTCCAATCCTCTCACTGCCTGGGCAGCAGTTGGCAGAGGAACTGGCACAATGGGGCAGAAGCATTAAGCCTTAACAATAGATAAATGCAAGGGTGATAAAGAGAGATAAACGTCCAGCCAATCATCTGCTAACTGCCATGTTACAGGCTGTGTTTGAAAAAAGTCAGTAAGGAGCTGATTGGCTGGATGTTTATCTCTCCTTATCACATGTGATAAGGGAGGAGAAGTGAGCCAGAGGAGAAGTGGCCCATGGCAACCAATCAGCACTGAAGTAACATCTATAATTTGCATAACATAAAATTATACAGAGCAGCTGATTGGTTGCCACGGGCCACTTCTCCTCCCTTATCACTGCTTCATACATCTACCCCTCACTGTAGGAAAAGTCTGGTAACTAGTGCTGGAAACAGTAGGAACCTAGAAGCCAGTGCCATTTTGTCTCGACCGGATTAGAAAATGGTTGCAAATGTTGCCGTAGGTTACAGGTGCAAGCTCAAATGGAGACATTTTCAGAGATTAGAATTTTGGTAGTAGGAGGGGAATGGGTCACTGGGTCGATCCAATTTAGTTCGACATGCATTGGGTCGACCACTGAAGTTCTACAGGCCTTAGGTCGACATCTGAAATAATTTGACATGGCTTACAGGATTGGAAGGTAAACACAAGGACGACAATGGCAAAGTCGATAGTCAAAAAGTCGACTTGAGTTTTTCAAGTTTTTTTTTATCCGAATGTCGACAGGAACCAGGAAAGGAACAGTTGACTAAAAGTTCAGAAAATAGGGATCAACATTCCTGATGAGGGAGCGAGAGGGAAGTCAGATATGCATTTGTATCAGGTAGTTAGGAGGCAGAGGGGGAGGAAGTGGCAGTGTAAAGCGGGGTACACACCAGGACGACCCGCTCACGATGCACATCGTGAGCGGGTCGTCAATGTTTCTTTCGACCCGCTCACGATGACGCGGGGGGGGGGGGGGGGGGCACGACCTGCTCACGATGTGCACCGTGAGCGAGTCCGATCCGATGTTGACCCACACCCGGGAGTATGGCCGTTTCCAGATCCTACCTGCTGCAGGTAGGATCTGAATAACGACTGACCGACCCGCGGGACCGCGCATCGGATCGGTATCGGTCCACACCAGGACAGAAAAGGACCCAATCACCACACAATCTACATCCAATCGCTCGGAATTGGATCTAGATTGATGGGATCGTTCCCTTGTCGTCCTGGTGTGTACCCAGCATTAGACATAAGGAAGACCGGTGAGATGGCTTGAGAAGTGAAAGCCATCCGTCACTAGAAATATGGTGATGTATTTCATGTGAGGGATGTTTGCAGTGGAGGATGGTGCAGCAGAAGGTTGAGGAAGTGTCCTCTCTGAGGGTGGAAGATGCAATACCGGGCAGGAAGTGAGCAAAACTATTCACTGGGTGTCAGTAACTAACAATGATTGTGTTGTATCTTATATTACCTCAGGGTTGCCTACCCTCCCGGAATGGTTGGGAGGCTCACGAAAATCGGGTCCCCCTCCCGTCCCCCTGGAAAGGTGGGCAACCCTCCAGGATACCGGCGCTCCCTTTCCCATCTCCAGTGGAGAGGATACTTTAAAAGTAGGCAACCCTGTATTACCTAGAACAATATGGTTGCATTATATGTCTATAGCCTTACACAGAACTTTGGATGTGAGCTAAATCTAGTCGCTCCTACGACTCCAGCAACGGGTGCTAGAGCGGACGAAGCAACATCCACCTCTGAATCAGGCCATCTCCATCCGCCCCATCTGCAGTGCAGTGTGGCATTACCATACAATTAGTATTACTAACAGTTCCTCATACAGTGCAGCAAGCTCCATTGTGCTTTACAACTGGAAATAGGGATACAACAAACTGGGTCGTTACAGACAGTGGTAGAGGTAGGAGGGCCCTGCTCGCAAGCTTACACTCTATAGGGAAATAGGCATTGATACACACGGATAGGTATTCTGTATTGCATAGTAGGCCACCAGATTGCAGAGGGTCTTGGTGGGCTGTATGATATGGTGACCCAATGCTGGCCTGGGGTCAGGAGGATGTAAAGGTGTAGGAGAAATAAGTGTGCATGTTTGTGTTGTACAACGGGGATGTGATTGGTTGGGAAAAGATTATGGAGGCTATATGGCTGGTTCTGGAATGTGATATAGCTGAGTATTCAGGTAACGCTTAAAGGTTTGGAGACTGGAGGAGAGTCTTATTGTGGGAGGGCATTCCACAGAGTGGGTGCAGCCCAGAGAAAGTCCTGCAACCAGGAATGTAAGCAGGTAATGCCTGTGAATGTGAGACATAGATCACGTGAAGAGCGAACAAGTTGATATTTTGATATAAGAGAAGAGATTGACGTCGGTGTAGTTTGGTTTACAAGTCGTGAAATTACTTTTTTACTTTCGCTGTGCCCCCAAACCCATATTGCGATGTGCACACAATCGGTCGCACGAACCACCGACATTGGACATTCGGGACCAATGTCGCTCTGGTGTATGGGGGCCTTTACACACATTACATTACATATCAACAACTTCAGTTAAAATGTCGCTATGTATTGATGTCCGCTTAACCGGGTCTCCAAACCTCAGCGCAAAAACAAGAACGTTTCCGCTTGTGTACAGGGCTGCAGAATATATTATTCTTGGTACCGTGTAGCAATCGCACATGCACAGGGACACGGTCGTACACTGGGGCTTTCAGATGCGCACACACACAAAACCTAGCTGGCTTTGGCACTGCCCGCGTGCCAAGTGCACAAATCTATTTCCCCTGAGTCGGCACCTGGTCCCTTGGCAGGCAGGGCGGGCAGCTGCACGGGCTGGACTTGATTCCCGACTCTGTCACAGGGATAAAACTCTTAATAGGAGCCGGCTGAACCAACTTAACCCTCTCACAGACTGAGCCAACCAAGATGACCTCCAGTCTGGGGCCACAAGTGTGAGACATGTATTATTTAACGTGGCTACTAGGGGTGTGATGTACTAAGCCATAAAAAGTGATCAAATGGAGAGTGATAAACCATCAGCCAATCAGCTCCTACCTGTCATTTTTCAAACACAGCCTGTGACATGGCAGGCAGGAGCTGATTGGCTGGCTGGTTATCACTCTCCATTTTTATCATTTTTCAAGCTTAGTGCATCTGGCCCTGGGTGACAAGGCCGCTGCATAACCTGCGCAAACTTTTATATGAAAGCTATACAGACTACTAGCAATTTGTAATCATTCCCAGGAACGTTTTGCTGCTCGGCCAGTACATCAAAGCGTATACGATGGTGTCTGCTGGGACATTTTGCAATAGAATACATTGTAGTAAACGCTGTGTCTAGAAGCCTTCTGTAACGTAATTGTAAACACAGTTTAACCCCCCCCCCCCCCTATAAATATTAATTTATAAAGCCCAGAAAATAAGAGCAGCAAAAACTGCATTGAATAGAAATAATAACAAGAAAACGTTGCCAAATGGACAACTTAGAAACACGGAAATATCCATTAAAAAAAGAGGGGGGAGACTGCCCGTGGAAATTAGGGACCGTTGGCCAGGGTGCTCACACTGGCAGACAATGGCGATGCCTGCTTGGCTAGAGGGTTCTACAAAGTTTCCACACGGCCACGGCAGACTGACATAGCGGCAGCCCCTGCACCCTACCGTACTTGGTAGATGACTAATGTTACACTTCATCAGAGCGACTCTTCTGGAGCGTCTGGGAGATGGGAGCAGTGTGCTCGACCTGGCCACGATGTGTTATCAATACCAGAGCCAACCCCGGGCATGGGTGATAGTAGAAATGGGCATGGTCCATCGATGGGGAACAACCATCGGTGGTTAACCACCGATTGACAATGGTTTTGCCATCGGTGGTGGAGATCCAATGTGAGCATCGTTTCGCACTTGACATGACCCGCAAAGCCCCATCCCCAGGCCATATAGGTGAATGCAGAGAGCATCGATGCTCCATGGGGCAGGCAGCAGGCATGGTGACTGCCCTCACGTTACCCTGCACACACTGATAGCAGTATTACAGACATCATTGTCACAATCCGCCATGGAACGAATTCCACCTTCCCCATTGTGTTGTAAAAGGATCTCATATCTAAATCAGAGTGGCAAGCTGTGGGAGGTAAAAAATGGACTAGGGAGAAGAGAAGGGACCCAATGGCACCTATACTTAATAGTGAGACCTGCCAACAATATTACCAGCAGAATTATAGAAACTAGGCAAAACGCTAAATGAAGGAAGTTTAATGAATCTATTATATATATATTTATATATATATATATATATATATATATATATATATATATATATATATATATACACACACATATACACAGATGGAGCCGGCTTTATCTTTGCCCGGCGCTAGCCAGAGACTCCTCTCTGGCGTGTGCCGGCGATAGACACTGGGACGCGCGTGAGCCTCACGTGCGTCCCAGTATCACGGTGGCTGGGCAGCGTCTCCCTGCCTGTCTCTGCTTCAGGGAGACGATACCCAGTTCGGGGGGGGGGGGGGGGGGTCGGTGAGGGGGACCGGTGGCAATGGCGGGGGAGGCAGCGGAGACCCTCACCAGGCGGGAGCGTCTCGTGCACGCGCGCCGCTGGCGGTGGATGGCGGTAGAATCCATCCACTGCAAAGATGGATATGTATATATATAGGTCTACTTATGTACATATATATACAATAACAAGGTAGCAGACTAGCTTTCGAAGCATTTGCTTCAAGCAGGTTTACTAGTATATATATATATATATATATATATATATATATATAAATTCAGAATTAAAAATGAAGATAAGATTAGGTTGCTGGTGATGTAACTGCAGGACCCTATTTTACATTATATATTTATATATATATATATATCCCACAGTCAGACCCGCCACCGCGACTCCAATAACAATTATAAAAAGCGCCGTAAAACGTGCATGAAATGTCAATGGAGATCTTCAAGAGTGTGTATTAAATGGCATATCAGCATTAAAGTTTACAGCTTCCTCTGCAGAACAGGAGTCTGTCCATAAAGCCCAGCTGAATGCAGAGGCTGTGTGAGAAAGAAGCGAGGTTTTGTTTGAGTGCCAGATCCCCCCTGCGTTACACCGCGTGCTCCGCGTGCACAGGCTTCTCCCCGCCAGTGGAATAAATAAGTCCGTAATTGTGAACCGTCAATAAAATAGCAATTAACTCGTGGTTGGACTCGGATAATTACATGGTTTTATGGGAGCTTTCTAAATCCTTCTGGCTCCTTACACGCTGACACTGTGCAGGTAAAGCGCAGTGGACACCGCTGGCCACTAGAGGCCTCCCTCCCATTCCCTCCGCAGGGCATCCTTTACCCACTTTCCACATAACAATATGAGGCTGTTTATAATTAATGAGGGCCTAAGCCAAATGTGGCTCTCCAGTTGTTGTGGAACTACAATTCCCAGCATGACTTGCAGAGGTTGCTTTGCATTCAGGAGGAAGTTAAAATGAAAAATACAACAACAAAAATGAAAAAATAAAAAATAGCACTTATGGGAATAAAAATTTGAGAAAATAAAAAATGTGGCAGTCACAAAACGTTAGACGGGGCAGGTTGTTTTTAGGGTGTGACGGCTCTGCCGGCGCTGGGCGGAGGGTGACTCCCCCTGACTGACGCTGTGTGCTTCCTCACAGCCTACAATGCGGCTACAGATGAAGTTACAAGTTGCTTCTATGTGAAAGAGCCCTTTGTAAGAAGCCACAAATATGTGTAAAACATTCCACATTAGCATAGTGGACGGAGCCGGGACGGACTCCCGTTACCGTAACAACCATAATAATAGCAATACGCAATGCTTCGGCAGTATGGGGGCGTGACCATAGGAGTTGCAGGTATATAAAGAGTTGGGGGAAGGGAACAATGATGAGGCATGTGATAGGCTTGGCATATGTATTCCTTTGAGGCTCTTTGGGAATAAGCCCCATTCTTGCGCAGCAATGACAGGAGCGATAATCACGTGGCTGGGGATGGACTGCTCACGTGGCACGCTCACGTGGCATAGATATAGAGGCGCAGGAAAAGCTGCGGCTTATCATATAGGAGATCTTCTTACACAGCTCCAGACTAGGATGGGTCACTACTCACTAGTGTCTTGGTCGACAGGGAAAAGGTCGCCCACTACTGGTCAACAGTCAAAAGGTCGCCATGAGAAAAAGGTTGAAATGCTTTAGGTCGATATGGAAAAAGGTCGGCACGAGCTTTCATGTTTTATTTGGGTGTCTATGTTGACATGGACACCGTATTAGTGTACCACGTCCTCTCACATGACCTGCTGCGCTTGGCACACTATTATATTCTCCCTCTATGCCCACTGGGTCGCACACAGAGGCAGACTCAGTGTCACACAGAGGCAGACTCAGTGGCACTCAGAGATGCAGACTCAGTGTCACACAGAGGCAGACTCAGTGGCACTCAGAGATGCAGACTCAGTGGCACTCAGAGATGCAGACTCAGTGGCACACAGAGATGCAGACTCAGTGGCACACAGAGATGCAGACTCAGTGGCACACAGAGATGCAGACTCAGTGGCACACAGAGATGCAGACTCAGTGGCACACAGAGATGCAGACTCAGTAGCACACAAAGGAAGACTCAGTGGCACACAGAGGAAGACTCAGTGGCACACAGAGGCAGAATCAGTGGCACTCAGAGATGCAGACTCAGTGGCACTCAGAGATGCAGACTCAGTGGCACACAGAGATGCAGACTCAGTGGCACACAGAGATGCAGACTCAGTGGCACACAGAGATGCAGACTCAGTGGCACACAGAGATGCAGACTCAGTGGCACACAGAGATGCAGACTCAGTCGCACACAGAGGCAGACTCAGTCGCACACAGAGGAAGACTCAGTGGCACACATAGATGCAGACTCAGTCGCGCACAGAGATGTAGACTCAGTCGCACACAGAGATGCAGACTAAGCCGCACACAGAGATGCAGACTCAGTCCCACACAGAGATGCAGACTCAGTCGCACACAGAGACACCAGGAATGCCGTTTTATAGCAGATGTTTTATTTATGCCAATGAGATAGATGTTCAGCAGAGAAGCAGCTTGGTATGGCTGTGATGCATTGGGGCATAGTGCTCCTAAAAGGGCTATTTGGTGTGACTTAAGCCAGATAATAAAAGGACACATCTGTTTCGGCATCATCTTTCTGAGTACATGGCCGGAAAGATGGTGCATGTCGAGGGCAAGTTGCTGCAAAGACACTGGCAAATCCATAACCTCCGACACCTACCAGGTAAAAACCGGTATAGTGGGTGTGGCCATAGATAAAGGGGCGTAGCCCTGTGTAAAAGGGTAATCAGTGCAGACTCCTCTATGCTGCTGGGGGATACGGTCATTAGGTCTACAACAAGCATTGGGCCAAGACCACTAGGTTGACATGCAGCAAGGTCGACATGGGTCTAGGTCGACATGACATTAGGTCGCCACAAGCATTAGGTCGACATGGGCTAAGTCGACAGTCAAAAGGTTGACATGGGGTTTTTCACAGTTTTTTCAGCTGACACATGCCGACAGGCGGTATTTCATGCCCTACCATCCACTAGGGCATGGTGGGAGAATAAAATAGTGTGCCGAGTGTAGCGAGGCACCATTCCCAAAGCATTGCGAGCGAAGCGAGGGGATGTGGTGCACTTCAAACTGTGTCCATGTCGTCTGTGTCGACATTCGGGTAAAAAAAACTGTGAAAAACCCCATGTCGACCTTTTGACTGACGAACTAAAATAAAATAAATGCTTGTGTCGACCTAATAGCATGTCGACCTCAACCCATGTTGACCTAGTGGTGTCGAGTGAATGCTTGTCAACCTAGTTGTAGACCCAACGATCCCAACCCGCTGCTAGGGAATGTTAGCGCTGTCAGTAAGGGATGGTGGAGACGGGAGTCCAAAGTACAATCCTGGACACAGCAGCAATCGGAGCAAACGGTACAGCCACGGTTTTGCTGGTACAAACCATAAAAGAACGATCCTGTACCTGCTGAAACAGAACAGTTGGATAGCAGGCAAATCTCTCCTGGGTGCAGGGCTCAAGTTCCGGGCCAACTGGACTCATAGGTCCTTGTACATGGCAGATCCTGCACCCATTAGTCCTGTGCTATGCAGCCAGGACTACAATGCTGTTACATGGTACAGCACATGTTGTGCCATCAATGAAGCTCTGGGAATCATGTAGGGCCGCAGCTCAGTTGGGGGCTGATTCCCAGCGAGTACTACACCAGGTTGTGCAGCGTAACCTACGTGATTCTGTGCATGCTCAGAGAGCGCATGTATATGTACATATGCAGACCCAATGCATTTAGCACATATCAGACCTCAGTTCTGCTTAGTTATGTGTACTCTGTATTGTTCAAATGTGTGCCATATGTATGGTGCTGCCAACCCCTTGTGGCGCCTTAGAAATAAAAGGCATAATAATAATAATGGGGGTAAGCCACGCCTGATCGCATGGCCACGAATTAGCAGCAGCCGTTCAATTAAGACACGCCCCCCCCATTAGAGTGAAATCCCACCCAGCGAATCAATGTACACACTGTGTGACTAGTGTATGGGCTGCGAATATGTTGATTGTTGCTAGGTGTCGTGCATGTGCAGTCAATCGATTACCGGCTGCCGTCCGTCTGAATTACCCCCTAATTGTACACACAGGCCTGGATGTCACCTGTGATGTCTCTATTCACCACCTTCATCGTTTCCAGAGGAATATTCTATAAATGACAATTACCTATGGTCTGGGTACATCTACTGGGTCTAACCTGGACATATTGAGCTTAATCTCCATGCTGAGCACTGCGCTGCCCAATGTACCATGGGAAGCCGCAGCCAGAGGTGTATGGGTCATCGGAACGACAGCACTGAGCTTTGAACCTTTTTACACCCGAATGTCGACACAGTCGTCATGGACACCTTCCCATGTGTACCCAGCCAGAGGGCCCTATCCGTGGCAGTGTAACAAACCAGGGGGCATGTAGGGCAGAACGGAACCCCCACACTACACATAAGAAAGCCGGAATATGCAGCGGCTCCAAAGCACATGTAAGATCGCAGCAATGTGTTCCCATTTCCCGACCCTTATTGTACCTGTCCCAGCCCTAATAACAGAACATACAGCGCATTATTACACTATGATCTCACCCACTGCCCGCACCTTACAGTAAATGGGTAGAGGACGTTATAATTACCCCTGGGAGATACAGTGTAACACTGTGGCTGTGTTCCGCTTGCCATGGCGTTCCTAGTTATGCCCAGGGGAGAAGGGTATTTATCTTCCCACTTGGTAAACATGACTGAGGCTTTTCCTAATGAGCGCAGCAGCGGTCGGCGAGATACAGAGAGCCAGTGTCAGAGCGGAGCCCACCGGCTGCACAGGGACAGGACGTCAGGTAGATTCCTGGCCCCATGTTATGTATCAGATCCCAGGCACAGGACGGTCTTTGTATATTACCCAGAGATTGCGGTCAGTAGGAGGGGGGGTGCACCTCTTTCTTGTTATCACTATGGTAACAATGTAACATTTACCATGCACAATGCAAACCTGGAATGTAGAGAATTCCACCATGAACATGGCAAGTAAAGGGTGCGCCGCATATACAACTAAATACCTCCCAACTTAGGACATGGAGGTAGCGGGACTTGCTGCTTCGGAGGCGCGGCTGCTGTAATACGTACAGCTGGGAGGTACTGTATGCAACTATCCCTAATTTACCGTGACGGGATATGGTCACTAGGCCGACAAGCATTAGGTTGACCACTGAAGGTTGACATGCATGAAGGTCGACAGGGTCATTTGGTTGACACAAGCATTATGTCAACACGGTCAACATTTAAAAGGTCGACATGGGGTTTTTCACTTTTTTTCAGACCACTTGTGCCAACAGGCGGTATTTCGTGGCCTACCATCCACTAGGGTGTGGTGGGAGAATAATATAGTGTGCCGAGCGTAGCGAGCCATGCGAGGGCAAGTGGTGCACTTTTTTAGTGCCCATGTCAACTGTGTTGACATTAGAAAAAAAGGGGGAAACCCGTATGTCGACCTTTTGACTGTCGACCTCCCCCATGGCAACCTAATGCTTGTGTCGATCTAATGACCCTGTCGACCTAACCCCATGTCAACTTTCAGTCATGTCGACCGTCATGCATGTCGACCTTCAGTGGTCGACCATCATGCATGTCTATCCTATGATCCATAGCTTACAGAGACAGTCCCATATTTTAAAGTCAACATTTTGTCATTTTATCTGTCGACACCAAAATGTCAACAGTATGTATTTTTAGGGTTAATCTCAAATATTTGTATGTATTTTTAGGGTTAATCTAAAATATTTGTAAAAAAACAACTGTATATCAATATTTTCTGGTGTCGACATTATGAACACGTGGACCTTTTTTCCATGTGTACATTATGAATGTCGACTTTTCCTAATTAAAGTTTTATTTTTCTAAGCTGTATACAGTATATAAGGAAAAAACAATAAAGATAACAAAAAAAAGTCACACACACACACACACACACACACACACACACACAAAAGCGAAATGTGTGTCAAACATTGTTTTTTGTTTTTCTTACGTCGACATAGACATAACATAGACATTTTAGCTAATTCATAGCCATATAGCATACAGTATGAGGGGATTCCTCCATAGGACACCTGCAAGCTGATATATAAGCTCCAGGTAATACAAGTTCATGGGCAGAGAACCGTTCATTTATATTATAAAGGGACAGGGAAAGCTATTACACTGAATATCTGACTTTATAAGACTTGACTGACCACCCCGGGAGAGTAAAAGAGTGCTTCTACTGGCCAAATTCCTCAAGAGAATGGCAAAACGCGTGGTCGACTTTTGAACAAAGCACCAATAACACATATTTCTCAATAAAGTCCTTACCGTTACTTCTGAGAATAACAATGACTCAACGCAACTAGTCCTTCAGTGCCCCGCACCCCAACACCGGACCCCACTCACCTGGAAGAGGATTTGTAGTATTCCGTGGATGGTACACATGCGTCTGCCCATGAATAGGAAGAAAGGAACAACCAGCTCAATGAAGTGATTGAACAAGGTCTCAAACTGGTGGAACCATACAGGGTTGCGATGCATAAAGTAGGCCAACACGTTTGGCACCGGCTGTGTCTGTAATGAGAAAAAGTGAGACAGTCAGTGTGATGAGTCACTACCCCTTATTCATTCAGTGCGATAAACTGCTACCCCTTACTCATTCAGTGCGATAAACCGCTACCCCTTACTCATTCAGTGCGATGAACCGCTACCCCTTACTCATTCAATGCGATGAACCGTTACCCCTTATTCATTCAGTAAGATAAACGGCTACCCCTTACTCATTCAGTACGATAAACGGCTACCCCTTACTCATTCAGTGCAATGAACCACTACCCCCTTACTCATGCAGTGCGATGAACTGCTACCCCTTACTCATTCAGTGTGATGAACTGCTACCCCTTACTCATTCAGTGCGATAAACCGCTACCCCTTACTCATTCAGTGCCATGAACCGCTACCCCTTACTCATTCAATGCGATGAACCGTTACCCCTTATTCATTCAGTATAATAAACGGCTACCCCTTACTTATTCAGTACGATAAACGGCTACCCCTTACTCATGCAGTGCGATGAACCGCTACCCCTTACTCATTCAGTGTGATGAACTGCTACCCCTTACTCATTCAATGCAATGAACGGTTACCCCTTATTCATTCAGTACGATAAACGGCTACCCCTTACTCATTCAGTGCGATGAACCGCTACCCCTTACTCATTCAGTGCGATGAACCGCTACCCCTTACTCATTCAATGCGATGAACCGTTACCCCTTATTCATTCAGTACGATAAACGGCTACCCCTTACTCATTCAGTACGATAAACGGCTACCCCTTACTCATTCAGTGCAATGAACCACTACCCCCTTACTCATGCAGTGCGATGAACTGCTACCCCTTACTCATTCAGTGTGATGAACTGCTACCCCTTACTCATTCAGTGCGATAAACCGCTACCCCTTACTCATTCAGTGCCATGACCGCTACCCCTTACTCATTCAATGCAATGAACCGTTACCCCTTATTCATTCAGTATAATAAACGGCTACCCCTTACTTATTCAGTACGATAAACGGCTACCCCTTACTCATGCAGTGCGATGAACCGCTACCCCTTACTCATTCAGTGTGATGAACTGCTACCCCTTACTCATTCAATGCAATGAACTGTTACCCCTTATTCATTCAGTACGATAAACGGCTACCCCTTACTCATTCAGTGCGATGAACCGCTACCCCTTACTCATTCAGTGCGATGAACCGCTACCCCTTACTCATTCAATGCGATGAACCGCTACCCCTTATTCATTCAGTGCGATAAACGGCTACCCCTTACACATTCAGTACGATAAACGCTACCCCTTACTCATTCAGTGCCATGAACCGCTACCCCTTACTCATTCAATGCGATGAACCGTTACCCCTTATTCATTCAGTATAATAAACGGCTACCCCTTACTTATTCAGTACGATAAACGGCTACCCCTTACTCATGCAGTGCGATGAACCGCTACCCCTTACTCATTCAGTGTGATGAACTGCTACCCCTTACTCATTCAATGCAATGAACTGTTACCCCTTATTCATTCAGTACGATAAACGGCTACCCCTTACTCATTCAGTGCGATGAACCGCTACCCCTTACTCATTCAGTGCGATGAACCGCTACCCCTTACTCATTCAATGCGATGAACCGCTACCCCTTATTCATTCAGTGCGATAAACAGCTACCCCTTACACATTCAGTACGATAAACGCTACCCCTTACTCATTCAGTGCAATGAACCGCTACCCCTTATTCAGTGTGATAAACCGCTACCCCTTACTCATTCAGTGTGATGAACCGCTACCCTTTACTCAGTCAGTGCGATGAACCGATACCCCTTACTCATTCAGTGCGTTGAACCGCTACCCTTTACTCATTCAGTGCGATGAACCGCTACCCCTTACTCATTCAATGCGATGAACCGCTACCCCTTATTCATTCAGTGCGATGAACCGCTACCCCTTACTCATTCAGTGCGATAAACCGCTACCCCTTATTCACCTCCGGCGCGGTGTGAGAGCAGAAATGCAATAGGGTAATTTACATTACACAGCTTTCAGGGACTACTTAATTGAAACAGATCTGTAAACTAAGCTGCTGGTTCAGGGTTATATCAGGCTAGGGGATCCCAGTCTCTGAGATTCCAAGCTGAGAAGGGCACTTCTAATCGAAGGAGACAAAACATCTTTAAATTATTTGTAGCTGAGTCTGTGTAAGCGATAGCCACGAGAGACGCACGTGAGCAATGCTGGAGACAGATACAGAGAGTGAGAGATCTACAGTATATCGTATTGGTGATCTACACACGTGGACATATACAGCTCTGCTGCCATATACCGTGTAGGTACCGCCAGCTATGCGGTCCATGGGCCGACACAATAGGCCGACCGCTAGGATATAGGTCAACACCTTACAAAGGTCGACTATTCTTAGGTCACCATGGACAAAAGGCTAACACAAGAAAAAGGTTGACATGAGTTTTTCATGTTTTTTTGCAGAACAGGTGTTTTGTCATACTTAACTATCCATGTGGACATAGAGGGAGAATATAATACTGTGCCGAGCGTCACAGTACACTGCGGGTACTAATTACTCAGGCCTGGGCTTGCTGGATGGACACGGCGGGGACCCTGGTTCGACCCCCCCCCACACACACACTTCCGTCACTCCCAGGCAGCTGCTGCTGACCAATAACACCCTCCTGTTTTTTTCATACCCCTAAATAGTTTTGAGCGTGGCCTAACGGCAGGAGGTGACCACGCCTCCCATGATTAGGCCACGCCCCCAATTTTTTTTCCCCGAGGTCCGGCATACCTCTCGGCAGCCCTGGATACGGTGCCTATATTGACGTAAGTTGACACGGACCAAAAACCTGTGAAAACTCACGTAGACCTTTTCCTTTTATCTGACCAAGCTGGCGAGGTACGGTCATCATGCACCAGCGCTGAGAGGTCACCAGCCAGGGGCACGCCACATTATTATTACTAGCAGTCACTTATATAGTGCCAGCATATTCTATTCTGCTTTATAATTGGGAACAGAACAGTAATAAGGGAAGACTGGGTGATAACAGACAGACAGGTATCAGGACAATCCTCGTCCAGCCCTGCTTATACCACGCAGCTAAGGGGGAGGTATATCAAAGTTTGGAGAGCTAAAGAACCAGTCAACCAGCTCCTAACATTTTTCAAACGCAGCCTGTAACATGGCAGTGAGGGGCAGATGTATTAAGCCTGGCGAAGAGATAAAGTGGAAGGAGATAACGTACCGGCCAATCAGCTGTCATAGAAATATGACAGTTGGGAGTTGATTTGGCCGGTGCGTTATCTCCTTCCACTTTATCGCTTCGCCAGGCTTAGTACATCTGCCCCTATGTCACTGCACAGCATGGAGCACGTTCTCCTTCCCCCGTGGGCATACATGGTGGGCGCAACAGTGCTTTTGTGTTTATTAAATTTATTATCAGTTTCTTATACAGCGCACATTACGATTGGAGACAGCGATAGAACACTGGGGGTTATACGGTATTTATCCCTAAAAAACTGAAAATGGGCATGTCGTACCCTGACTGGTAAGGTGAGCCCCTTACCGCTCGCTCATCTGGGCACGTATCTGGGCAGCAGTGCGGCACGCACGTCAGCACCCACTGCAATGCCGCAGGCACCCTGAGTACGTCTGCCCAGATCGCTGGCATCCGCAGCGTGACGTGCGAGGAACGCTGCGACTGGAAGGGAGGCCTCTCTTCCTGCCAGATCTGCCATTGTTATTATTTTATGAGTGGAACTGGGAAGCATCATCTTTCCTCCTAATATGTGGTGTGGATAGATCCACTATCCCACCCCCTGTGGACTGGACACTGCCTCTGTCAGTGGAGGGGAGGATGGGTGTTAGAGGGGGGCGCCAAGCTGGTGCCTTGTGGGAGAACTCAGGGAGAGGCTGCGGTTTTGATATTTTCCGGTTCAGTACAGTGCCCTCAGAGGGGGGGGGATGTTCCTTCATTTTAACCCTTGTATTGCCAGAAAGTCCAACTGTACATCAGATGAATGAGCAGGGTTCTATACACAGAGGGGTTAATCCTGGCTAACAAGTAATGTTTTAGACAGCACGCTGCCTTGTGCGGCCCAAGCAAAACAGCAGAGGCGGACAAGCCTCTGATACGCTCCAGACCTACATGAAGTGTGAATCCTGGGGTGACACCACCGCCGGGCCACAACTACAGGTAATGCAGGGGAGGCCCAGAAGGCCAGAATCAGATCCACCTTACACCCATCAGGAATCTGTACAGTGCAGCAGCTGCGGTGTTCCTCCATGCCAAGTTCCAATGTGCATCATATACAGACTAAGGGGGAGTGGAACAAAGCTTTGGGGAGAGATAAGAGATAGAGAGATAAAGTACCGGCCAATCAGCTCCTAACTACCATGTTATAGACCAGCAGTGGCCAAACCTGTCCTCACGATCTACAAACAGTTCATGTATCTCAGGCAACCTGTGGATCTATAGTAGGAATGAACGCAGCAGGTATGACAATGTTAGTAATAACTGCACCTGTGCACCAGGGATTTGGAAGACGTGGACCGTTGGTAGATCTTGAAGACCAGTTTGACCACCCCTGCTATAGGTCGTGTTTGAAAAATGGCAGTTAGGGCCCGATTGGTTGGTTGTTTATCTCTCTCCACTTTATCTCTCTCAAAGGGGCCCATTTACCATGATCACATTTACAATGCGATCTGGGCGGAATATTAACACCTAGGATCACATTGTAAAATGCGATCACACCGGCGGGATGTATCAAATTTGAGGGCGCAGGGACAGGGCTCCGAAAGGAGCCCGTCCCTGTGATCTGCGGAGCCGGAAGCCAGGGGGTCTGCGCATGCGCGATTATGCGCTGACCCCCGCCGACCGCACTGCAGCCCAGGCAATGCGATCCGTAGCCCATAGGCTACAATGGGCTACCGCCATCTCAGAATGGTGACAGCCCAGGGATGCAAAGCCGGGCTGCCCGATGTAGATACACCGGCGGCGGTGCAGGGGGGATTCCAGCAGGGAGCGGAGGTTCCTGCTGCGGTCCCCCTTTGATACATTAGAGGGTTACTTAATATTTGCGGCTAGTTTTCAGGGATTTAGCCGTAAATATGGTTTGATAAATGGGCACCAAATGCTCAGTACAGGGCCAGACTAGGGGAACGGCCAGCATTTTATGGGCGTCCCCATAAAAACGCTGGCCGTTCCCCTGGAAACACGGGGGCGCCAATTCCTGCCAAGGGCGGGTGGCTGACATCACATCACGTCAGCTGCCCACCCCATCTTCTTCCTAGCGCTCATCACCCTGGATTAGATGTGGCTGTTGTAATGCGTGTGCAAGTTGCTGCCAGCCTCACAGGTCTACCCATTTACACTAGATACTAGGGTTACCACCTAGTCCCTTTAATTCCGGACACATATTAATTACACAGGTTCTGTGGCTGGCTGACTTCAAGACTCCACTTCACCTGATTTTAAACTGCCACAGAACCTGTGTAATTAACATGTGTCCGGAATTAAAGGGACTAGGTGGTAACCCTACTAGATACGCATCTGCATGGCGGTGGTTTGGGTTTCAATGTGCGCCACGTTGAAGGGCCAGTTGCACAATGGTGTCGCACTTTGTGCATCCAGCAGGTATATATGAATCCTGGCTAGTACAGCCTACAAAGTACACAGTGAACATACGCAATTTGAATGGAAGGACTCTACAGTGCCACCTGGTGGTCAAACACAATACTGCTTTATCTTACCAGATTTTGCACCCTATAAACCCAAAACAATTTACATTTTGATCACTCACTTTTACCTAAAGCAGTAGATGTCGTTGTGTGGGAGAAGTGGCACGATATTACCTGGTCTATGGCGAGAGGGCCGTGCCAGAAATGACACAATACTAATTGTCATATCAACTCCGCACCTTCACCATTGACCCAAGAATCATGCCAATATGCCACAAGGGCCCATGGCTTAGTAGAATCATGCCTGGTCTCTGTTTGCTGTCAAGCGGGGGGGGGGGGGGGGGAGGTTTCTGTGTACTCATATCCCTCCACAAGATGATGGACAGTGAATTATTGCCACTTACTGTATCTGTGCTGCAGACCATAACCAGACATCATTACTACTCTACGGAATGACAGTATACAGTAGAACACAAAAAGTACATTACTCTGTGGTTTGAAATGTTTTTGTTCTCCTTAAACCAGTTACCACCACAAACTCAAATTCTGATACATAAACCCCATCACAAAACTATGACACGGATAATAAAGAAGGGTGAACGAGTTTATAGCACGTATAACAATAAGAGGAACCTTCTGTGCTAATATAGACTGATCATAATAATGAACGGGTATAGATAGCGTCAGATTGTATATATCACATGACGGGTGGATTCCTGAGGTGCAGCAGTGTACGGACACCCGATACCCTGCGAGCCGCCCGGGACCTACCAATTTGTTGTGACGGATCGCATGCGTCCCTGCTCCCCGCCCGTCTCGCCGCCAGGAGGGAGGTCCAAGGTTGGGTGGTCAGACGGCCAGCACGGGGCTGTGCATCGGACCTGAGGGGACATTGAGGGATTGAGACGATTGGGGCTGATTTCATGGGCCAATTCCTCGCAATAGGCCGAAATTGACCCGATGTATGGGCACCTTTAAAGTTGCTTTTTAAGGGGGTTATTCCACAGGGAACCAATTGTTTGCATCTGCGCATAGTCATTTATGCACACGTGCACCCGCTGTGTGCGAGCGGCCATGGCGAATAAATAATTTGCTGTGCGATCGCACACAATAGTGTGGGTGGGGGGCATGTGGCGGTGGGCCGGGGGATGCGCCAATGGGAACACCCATGGACGTTCTCATGGTAATTCTCCGATGACGTGGGTGTGAGCAGCTGAGGTCAGCGGATGTCAGCTGCCCGCCCGCTTCCCGCTCAGGGCGCCCGCAGAGCACTTGCAAAATCATTCGGATGTCAGCTGCCCGCCCGCTGCCCGCCCGCTTCCCGCTCAGGGCGCCTGAGAGCACTTGCAAAATCATTCGATGGTCGGCGAATGTTGCAATTTTTTGGAAACTATCCATGCCTCAGCACCTTGGCACTTGGACACTTTATTGGACACACTTTACTGGACGCACCTACTGTCCTAGGATTTCACCAGATTAAGCCAACTGCAGCAATGCCGCAGACTTGCCTTATGAGTATAGCCCACCGCAGCACCTTCACATGGTGAGATACTTCATTACAGAAATTGTTATTGATTTTACCCAGGATAGGACAAGTGATCCACATACAGGAAGTATTGTTCAATTGTTACAAAACCTTTTTTGCTTTTGTGCATGTATTTTTAATGTTTCAATAAACCTTGTCATCTTTTATACCACTTTGAACATCATTTAAGAAGGTTACGCCAAACTATACATTCTTGTTGTTCATGTTTGCCTTTTGGGAGGTGGTGTACCCCCTTTTTATGTTTTAGTAGGCAGCAACTTCTTAATTGCGCTCTCATATCCACCACTACCTCTGTCTCTGTGATTGTATGGTGATGTCAACACAGTGTATGTGGCAGGTTATTATGTGATTGTATGGTGATGTCACACAGTGTATGTAGCAGGTTAGAGTGTGATTGTATGGTGATGTCACACAGTGTATGTGGCAGGTTAGTGTGTGATTATGTGGTGATGTCACAGTGTATGTAGCACGTTAGAGTGTGATTGTATGGTGATGTCACACTGTGTATGTGGCAGGTTAGTGTGTGATTATGTGGTGATGTCACAGTGTATGTGACAGGTTATTGCGTGATTGTATGGTGATGTCACAGTGTATGTGACAGGTTATTGCGTGATTGTATGGTGATGTCACAGTGTATGTGACAGGTTATTGCGTGATTGTATGGTGATGTCACACTGTGTATGTGGCAGGTTAGTGTGTGATTATGTGGTGATGTCACAGTGTATGCGACAGGTTATTGCGTGATTGTATGGTGATGTCACAGTGTATGTAGCACGTTAGAGTGTGATTGTATGGTGATATCACACTGTGTATGTGGCAGGTTAGTGTGTGATTATGTGGTGATGTCACAGTGTATGTGACAGGTTATTGCGTGATTGTATGGTGATGTCACAGTGTATGTGACAGGTTATTGCGTGATTGTATGGTGATGTTGCGCAGTGCATGTAGCAGGTGTTATTGTATTCTGGCACCAATGAAGTATTCAGAGCACAAAATATGATAATGTTTTACAATAACACAAAGTAATCTGGGTGCTCCTGCTGTATGTATCACACTATCACACAATATCACACATGAAGTGGGTACACTATACAGTATATCACACCGTGTGCACAGATAGGCTAAGTAGGAGGAATCTGTCCACCTACAGCTTATAGTGGGGAGTGTTCTGCATTACAGCTGAGGAACCTCCACACTATTACTCAGTATAATGACTCACCACTCTTCTACTAACCTCTGAGCTATCGTTATTATCACAATGCCGGGGCTTCGCGCGTCAGCACCCCCTGGTCAGTGTGATTCGGTTCTGCACATAAACACAATCCAGTGAATAGTCTATGATCCCATGCAGGCACTTATCACTGAGCATTGCCGTGTATGGATGCACCTGGGTATTGCTTCCTCAATAATTGATCCAGACTGTCCGTTGCAGACTTTATTTAAAGGGGTATGTGCCATTCATCTCCTAAAGGGTCATTCCTCTATAGAACTTATCTAGATTCCTGCATCAATCAAAAGTGACAGCATCAGTCATGGCATAATGTACCCCTAATAACTTATTCAAATGACTGATTTCACCAAATTCTGGCAGATCGAGCTGAGAAATTGGCCAAATAGCATGTGTCTGACATCCGATCCGATGCAAGGTCCCGTGCACATTGGATCGGAGCTGGAAATCATACGTGCTGCACGCCAATGAAACGCTGGCCGTTCCCATATGGTAATAAGGAAGCCCACCGCCCCCCCCCCCCCTCCGCAAGGCTGCTGGTGTGCGCCCGGTGACTAATCTCTTTGCCGCGGCCGCACGCAACAAGCGCATGCACATGTGAAGAAATGCGCATGCGCATAAAAGAAACATAGGCCCCTGTGCGAACAAGTGTCATTTGCTGAATAAGGTCCTATGTTCTAAGCCTTGGAGAGAGATAAAGTAGAAGGATACAAAGTATCAGCCAATCCGCTCCTAACTGCCATGTTACAGACTGTTTGAAAATGACGTTTAGGAGTCGGTTTGGAACTCTGCCCACTGTGGGGGAGATTCTCTAAGAATCTCTGCCCCCCTTCGCCGCCCATCGCATATTTAATTATCGCATATGCTGTAACATATGCGATAATTAAGGCAAAGGACAGCTCTTGCGTTAAGAGCTGTCCTTTGCGGTGAGAGTCGCCGGGTCCCAGCAGGTCCCGGCGGCTCCCCCCTCCCTCACACACCCAGCGCTGCTGCTGCTGCGCCGGGCTCTCCTCCTCCCTGCACCTGGAAGAGGATCAGTGCAGGGAGGAGGTCACAGGTCCGGGCAGCACAGCTCTGTGCTGCCCGGACACAGGTGAGGGGCGATGCGGGGCGGCGGCGCGGGGCGGCGGAGGGTTGCGATAGAAGCCCATTGGCTTCTATGGGGCATCGCCAGATTTTTCTGGCGATGCCCCCCCCTAACCCGGCGGGGGATGCTTACAGCATCCCAAAATGCGGTAAAAACCCCGATAACGGGGTTTTTACCGCATTTTTAGCTTAGAGAATCTCCCCCTGTATCTCTCTCCAAGGTTAGTACATAAACCCCTTAAACTCTATTCAGTTAATAAATATAACAGAATACATATAATTGTTTAGTTATTCTGACAATAAGGTTATTACAGGAAAAACAGTGTTCAAGCAATTTATTTTGTTCTTGTTACTTTGTTCATCAGCGCCTCCGTGTTTTCTGTATTCACGGCCTTCAGCGTTTACTTCAAAGGCTACACGGAGGCTCAGACTGTCATCACTTATAGTTCTATGCTACAAGAGGATTTGTGTTATCTATAGATACTAAGCTAAACCCTGCAGCCAGTGACTCGGTTTTATTATTAATTATTAGGGCCGTAGGAAATACCCTGGGCTTTACATATTACATGCGACATCGGGTGATAGATTATGTGCAGAAGCTAATAAAAGAATACAAAACGTTGGGCGTTCCCATTGGGTTGCGGGCGGGTGGAGGTGTGCCGGGGGGCGGGCGGCTGACTTGACATGACTTCGGCCGCCTGCTCTGTCTTCGGCGGAATGGCCGCAACTTTTAAGTCGGTCTCCACTGACTTATATTTGCGTGTCCTGAAGAAATCATTTGAATGATTTCTCCGCCGGCGGGACATGCGAGGGGATACGGGAACAGCGGTGGGTAGCGATTCGAAGGGCGTCGGGGCAGGCCCTCTGGGCCATTAACCAACACGTGATAAGAGGCCCCAAACACTGACTTACAAGATAAGTATAAGGTGTGAACAACAGCCCCTAATGAGAGGGGACTGAGAACGGACACAGCGATAGATAAAATGTATACTTTTATAATAACAATCTCTTATAGGTACTTGTGTATTTTGGCGGCGCCCCCGATGTCCATCGTACGATGAACGTATCACATTGCATGCCATGTACCCGATGGCATGCGATGCGACGCGATTTTGACCCCCTATACGATAAAAAATCGTACTGTACATTTAATAGGACAAATACTGTACATAACATTCCCATTAGCTTAATACAAAGGGAGACACAGGGCCTTTAAGTGAATATGCTGACTAGCAGGGACATTTGGCCCATGAGTGTCAGCTCTTGGGGTGACTGCTAAGGAATGTAGGCTGAAATATTTAACCCTGCCCTACTGCGCACAGCACAGGGTTAAGTGCTAGTTGCAGAGGTTAATATGGGAAGCAGGGATACAGAACAACATGTGCCGGAGAAGCCGTGGAGCAGAGAGAGAGGCAGCTAAGGGCGCACGCTGTGTGTGTGTTCCCAGCACAATGTCTTCCATATGTGAGTACAGCCCAGGCAGGGGCTCCATTCTTATTCCCACACGGGAACCCCATAATATCTCACCCCTGAGCTCGGGGATTACACCCTGACCCCCAGGCTCATGACTAAGTACCACCTGCCTTGTACACATGGAACATCAACATGCTTTTCTGGATTCAGCCCTTCACATAGAGTGTGTTATCACTTTGCACATTGCAGCATTAACGAGCCTTGAGACTGACCACACACTGCACATGAGTCATTACTGCGCGGTACAGATTAGCGCTGACTCCCTCACTATGTACAGTATGCTGCCCCTAAGGTGCAGACTCTCTACAGCAGGATCATGGTGCTGCCACTGGTGTTCCCACTACTGCAGACACCGTCATTGAGGCCAGGGCTACCTCGCTACCAGCGTACTGCTCCTACCATCCACACACCAATACCGTCCTCCAGAAGCTCAGGTGAAAGTGTGGAGGTGGCATCTTAGAAGTTCATCAAGGATGTTCCTCTAAAGGTCGTCCTTCATTTTCTGATGGA
Source organism: Crinia signifera (assembly GCF_055691185.1). Taxonomy (NCBI): domain Eukaryota; kingdom Metazoa; phylum Chordata; class Amphibia; order Anura; family Myobatrachidae; genus Crinia; species Crinia signifera. Next base: position 34,318,030 of record NC_139223.1, on the reverse strand, counting down.
CTAAATGCCTGAACACGTGGTATGTTGTCTCACCAATGCCTGAAGGTCATTGGACGGTTGGAGCTCTGCATTATGTGAAGGTCAACGGATGGAGCTCTGCATTACGTGAAAGTCACCAGATGGAGCTCTGCATTACGTAAAGGTCACCAGATGGAGCACTGCATTAACTGAAGGTCACCGGATGGAGCTCTGCATCACGTGAAGGTCACCGGATGGAGCTCTGCATCACCTGTAGGTCACCAGATGGAGCTCTGCATCACCAGAAGGTCACCAGATGGAGCTCTGCATTACGTGAAGGTCACCGGATGGAGCTCTGCATTAGCTGAAGGCCACCGGATGGAGCTCTGCATTACCTGAAGGTCACCGGATGGAGCTCTGCTTTACGTGAAGGTCACCGGATGGAGCTCTGCATTACCTGAAGGCCACCGGATGGAGCTCTGCATTACCTGAAGGTCACCGGATAGAGCTCTGCATTACGTGAAGGTCACCGGATGGAGCTCTGCATTACCTGAAGGTCACCGGATGGAGCTCTGCATTACCTGAAGGTCACCGGATGGAGCTCTGCATTACCTGAAGGTCACCGGATGGAGCTCTGCATTACCTGAAGGTCACCGGATGGAGCTCCGTTTGTCTCTGAAACACTGCCATCTGTTGGCAGCATTTTTATCTCTCTCTCACACACATGCACAAACACAGCAGTCTAGCTTTCGAAGCGTTTGCTTTGAGCAGGCTTACTAGTTTATATGTAATGCCTTTGGCTGTGCAATACCAGATCTATCAGCACATACATCATTACACTGCTGGTCTGGCATGCATTAAGTGCTGCATTTAATGTAATCTACCCTATTACCTCCTGTACGTACGCCATGGAGTATCCTTATGTACCTCACTGTTACTTCGCCCTCACTATCTATTACATTCCCTGCGCATCCTGCGGTATATATATAGGTGACGAGTGAAATCTGACATCTTCATTCTTGTCAAACAGATACAAAGGAATCCTCCGGCCTCTTGATCCGGGTGCTGAGCCACAGAGATGTGTTTGATTTCGGGGCCAACAAAACCATAAACTGCTGGCAAATCACTAGCCACCCTCAGCCCCTACAGACCTAAATACATTTCAGATGTCGAAGATTTCATGCTGCTTATAGGCCTGTGTACATCAAAAGGATACATTGTCTCTTTTTGTTACATAAGGTGTTGTAAATGTTACAAGGAAAATTTTATTTTTGTGTTGCGCTGAGCAGGAAATCACACGGACTGCTCGTATACGCCATACTAGAGGTGGCTGCCGAGCGTCATCTGATGTTCCCATCCGAATCTGTCCAGCGGCTCCCGGATCTAACCACATTTTTTTTTCTTAAACCCTGTGTCCTCTATCCCCTCTATGTTATGCAACTTTGTCATATCTTACTTTCCTTACCCACTTTGTGTAGTGGCCCGACTCATTTATAGGCCGTAACCTAATCTGGACCCAATCAAGCTACCTTGCCTTGTGGTTTCATCCAAATTGGTCCAGCAGTGTCCGAATGCATACCGGACAAATAACAGATGGCAAATATGTAGGAGATTCCCAGTGTGGCCTCTAAATGAAAGTGGCGAGAGCGACAAGCCCGGAAAGGGCTTCTTTGCGTTCGCCCCATTGTCGGAGTACTAGCAGTTGGGATTCGGAATCGAGTGTCATACACCCATACCACATCCGTTGCCAAGGAATGAAAAAAGAGTCCCGCCGGACATATCGCAAGCTCAATGGCATTCGCAAGCGGACAATATGCAATCAAGGGGAACATCGAAGTTACGAGTTGTTCTATGGCTGTCTAGCCTGGCCACAGCAGTAGCAACTCAAGTGCCATGTATTTGCACATACAATTACGCAGCCATCAAAAGATACATGCCCCGAATAGGCCCATAGCACGCCTGCAATTTCCCAACCACTCCCCATAAACATTTCCACTTGTGATATGAACAGTGGCGGCTCCGGGGGTGGCACTGCAGCACAGTTTAAAATTCAAATAGGGGAGCCACACCCACTGCCAGGAAGTCAGTTTGGAATGGCAGTTGGAAGAAGTGGGAGGGGCTCATCTATTTGAATTTTGAACCTTGCTGCAGCCCGTCCACTGGAGCCTCCCCTGGTTATGAAAATGACGTCCTGCACATAACATATTTATCTTTCCCAATGATCCCTAGCTCCACGTCCTACATCGATACTGTAGCTTGCTGCATTTATTCACTTCTGCAGAACTAATGGTGTGGAAATAAATGAGGGAAAACCCTAAACACAAAAACACACACCCAAAGGACTTGGGAACTGATAACACTTCTTATACTTAGTTGTCTCTGGGGGGGGGGGGGCTAGAGTGATCGCGCCATTTTAGCCATCCACCCCGCTGTGCAATGCCGGTCTTTTATGCATTGCACTGTGGGGGGCGGTTCGCTGGAGACGGAGGGCAATCCGGGAAGGTTGCCCCCCTTTCCAGGTGGCCGGGAGGGAGCCCCGATTTCCAGCCATTCTGGGAGGGTAGGCAACCCTGATCTAAATTGCAGTGTAAAAATAAAGCAGCCAGTATGTACCCCGCACAGAAACAAAATAACACCCAAGGTTAAAAATTTTGGTTATACCTGCGCACTGAAAAGTTTATGAAGCGATGAGCTGCAAGAACACTTATGGGATCTGACTGTATCCCAAGAGTTAAATTCTATAGTATGGGGGGTAGTGCTGCGCTCAATCTATGGTTGTCTTATATATGCTGTAGTAAACTCTAAATTGTTGTTCAATTAATCTGACACATTGTTTATTACAACAATATTTTACTTAAAAATAATCTTAGGTATTGAAAGATACAAGCTTGCAGTACTGTGGTCTTAATACACAAAAAGGATGCACTAGTTTGTGATTCACTGTGCACAATCTGTCGTATTATCTCCCAGTCTGTACGCCTGATGGAAAAGTCTCAATGTCCCAATACGCAATTACTCAGAATAAACTTCATGAACTGCAGTATAATGGATCTCAGTTTATGTCTAGACTTTGTTTGCGGCGTCCCGTCAAACAGTGGTCTAGATCCGCAAGTTTAGCACAAGTCTTCAGGTACCCCTTTTAAAGTGTAGATTTGTTCAGCGGGTTTTCGGAGGGGGGGGGGGGGGACCGGTGCAGCTTAGGGTGCCGGTGTCAGGCCCGCTGCTGAGCGAGATAGCAGCGGTGATGTATGAGTGCTGTAGCGCTCAGTACCTCACGCGCCGCTCTCCCGCTGGCTACGGTGACTAAGGGCAGCGGGGGAAGGTGTTTGGGGCAGCTGGTCGCCGCCGTCGACACCGCCTCGCTTGACCGCCCGGGGGGACCTCCTGCCTCACAGTTCGCTCCGTCTCCTACTCACCCTTTCTACGTCCACGGTCTTCTCTGCACGACGAGCAGCCGGGTTTGGTGTTCAGCTCGCGGCAGGGGATGATGACACTCCGATGCTTGTGCTTGTTCCTGCTGGGGTGTATGGATATCCCTCCAACGCGTTTCAGCCAATTGCCTTCTTCAAGGAGGTGTGTGACAACCATAGATTGAGCGCAGCACTACCCCCCATACTATAAAATAACACCCAAGTCTAACTCTCGCTGCACATGTTACATCAGCCCCCGCATAGGGGGAAAGTTGCCTGTAGCAACCAACCGGCCTGTACCGGTCATTTATCTAGCACAGTCTGTAAAAATGACATCTGGATGCTGATTGGATAGCACGGACAAAGTTTTCACAAACATCTGATACGTCTCACTATATACATCCGTGATCCTTTGTATGAGAAACATTCCGCAGAGAAATGCGGTGGTACCCCTTTAATAGAGAAGGTGGCGCCCTAACTCCGGAATTAGCTTCCTTTATTAAACAGACCCCCCATTATCCGCCCCACCACTGTCATATTACAGCTAGAACTCAGTAAGATAATCCTCGCAGGCGCTTCCATAAAACATTCCCTGATAGAATCCAGAGGAGATACAGGGTTATCTGCACAGATCTGGGGGGTTTGTTGCACTCTATAAAAGAAACAAAGCCATACAGAGCCTATCTTTGAAATATTACTCCGTGCCAGGATAATGGAGAATACTCCAGCCCAGCTACACCTCCTTTATAGGCCGTCTACAGCGCTGTAACTAGTCATAATGAAGACTTCACAGCAGGCCAGTCTTGGAGGAAATGGATTAACCCAAAACAGAAATATGATTATTTTTCCTCAAAGATTCAACATCTGTTTAACTTTTCGAACTGCTGAATTCCAGCTGCCGTGTACCCCGACAGGCGCGTGTACATTCCCTGTGGTCAGGAAGAGGTTAAAGCAGAGAAAAAGGCTTATATCCTAAAATGCAGGTTTAGAAAATAATTATTAATACGATGAAGAAGAAGATGATGAAGAAGAATTTAAGATCTAACGAGCAGGGCCCTCTCTCCTAATGTGCTTTTTTCTCTCGGATTCCCATATCACATCACGCAAATAACCCGGGTCTACGTGCGGTGTGAAAGGGCCTTTTCAAATTAGCAAGCATTCTGACCCGGGTTAAAATAAGGGTTGCTGTGCAGTGTAAATGGGTTACCTGGGTCGAGCGACCCGGGTCCTGTCCACACTATAGGGATTAGGCAGTGTCAGCTCCAAGGGCTGACTCCTCCCCCGCCCCCGATGACACGCCTCTGCACCGGCCTGCCCCCTTTCTGAAATCAGCGACCCGGCTTATAGCAACTTCTGGGTGCGACCCGGCATTTGTGATGTGAAAGGGGTTATATTTTTTAATCTTTACTCCATTCAACAGCACCAAACCCCAGGTCCCCTTATAATTATTTCGGTGTCATGTCCCCTGGTGCAACTATCTTTCATCAACATGAACTTGTCCTAAATTGCCTTGTACTTTACTGCAACGGCCTCCATACACTAGGACGAGGTATCACATGCAACCTCCCATGCGATACCTCAGCAACTCACCCAGGAGCTCCCCGGCAGCTAGATCAAATGAGATACATTGTATGCGGCCATTTTGAATATGATGTATCACATGCGATCCCATTCACCGCCCAGGGAGATGATGTATCCTTGTGGCAGCAGTGGCAATCTCCGGATCGGAACGTACGGGACCACGCATCGGATCTAAATCCTAAGTAAATGACTTATCGTTTGACTTTCCACACGATTTATCGTCCCGATGCGTCAAAACTGTCTAGAAAAGGGCCCATTTGTACTAGTGTACGGCCCCCGTAAGTCGTCGTTTTGTTTTCTAGTTTGACTCATTTATGTATTCTGCAAGGCGCCGCAGAACCCTTGTGGCGCCGTATAACTAAACAATGATAATAATTATAATGATGATAGAAAAAAAAAAATGAAGAAAAAGATAATGATGATGAAGAAAAATAATAATATTAATAATATGAATTTAATGACAAAATCATACAAAGAATAGGCAAAAAAATAATTTCGGCATTAATGTAAAAATAAATACAATTTCCTGTCAGAGACAAATGGAATATTGGTTCAGTTCCATGATAGGTATTGCAGTATCGGTATGAGCACGCATTAATCATTCCAGGTATTTACACAGAGCGCAATGCATGCTGATATTATAGTAACGGAAGATATGCAGCGGCTGTTACATGTGTTTCTTCTTCATTAAATAAGCCCTACTGTGTCTTACTGTACAGAACGGACCTTTAAATAAAGGTGTTCCACGTGAGACAGGAAGCCTTCCCCCCTCCGCTGCGCTGGATCTGTGCAGCCCATGCTGTAGGACTGGCACCAGTCTCAACCACAAGTGACCATTAAAATAAACATCTCTGGGCTTCGCTGTCAGGCAGTCTCCAGGAGAGGCCAATCCTTCCATGTAGGAGGAGGGGGGAAGCCCAACGGCTTAGTATTAACCTGACTACCTAAATAAATACTCCTCCCCTACCCAGCATTACCCAGCCACTGAGCTTCAATGAGAGCACTGTCTTGCGCTGAGGTCTACACCAATCCCCGAGGGCCAAGAGCTGTTTACCCCTTCACCCATTACTGTGCAAACACTACCGAGAGCCAAGTCTTCATCCTCCTCCTCCTCCTATGGGTCAGGTCCCCCTCAGCTGATCGGGTCCAACTTACAAGTCACTGATTCCCTGGATCTGCTCTTTTAAAGGGGCGCGATCTAAAAACTGCAAAAAAACTAATTTTTTATCATTGTATACAGGTTCAAATTTTTTGATGAAAAACGTTAAAATATAGGTTTCTGGTGGTTTATTGTTAACGCACAATTAGGGCCAGATGTTTCAAGCTTCAAAAAGTGATAACGTGGAGAGTGATAAACAGCCAACCAATCAGCTCCTACCTGTCATTTTTTTAATGAGCTGATTGGCTGGCTGTTACTCTTCATTTTATCATTTTTTTTGAAGCTTGATGCATCTGGCCATTAAGTGTTTCTGTATGAATAAACTGTTTAGGTCTCATTCAGAGGATTATTATTATTACTACCAGTTTCTTATATAGTGCACACATATTCCGCAGAGAATATTAGAACATTCACATCAGTCCCTGCCACCAGTGGAGCTTACAATCTATATTCCCTACCACATTTACACGCGCACACAGACATTCTAGGGTTAATTTGTTGGGAGCCAATTAAACTACAAGTATATTTTTGGATTCTGGGAGGAAACCCACGCAAGTATGGGGAGAATATACAAACTCTGCACAGTTAGAGCCATGGTGGGAATCGAACCCATGACCTCAGCGCTGTGACACAGTAATGCTAACCATTACACCATCCATAGCGGGCAATTCTATAGGCTCTTGCGATTCTTACTGCCTTCGTAATTAACGTTATTTATAAGTCGTCTGAATCTCGGCCACTCTGTTGGCATTGGCTGCTCGCACTTAGGGGGTAATTCAGAACTGATTGCAAATTTGCATGGTTAATGATTATCGACACACAGCGCATGCATACAGCCCATCGTGCAATGTGTGAGGCCATCCTGCGAAAAAAATCCTGCAACTTTTTCTATACGCACGCCGTTTGCTAGGTGATTGACAGGTAGTAGGTGCCTGGGGTGGAAACTTGACATTCAGTGGGAGCGATAAGAAAGACACAGGCGTGTCTAGGAAACCGGCAGGCATGCAGTGGAATATGCTGCCCTATATAAGAAACTGTTAAAAAAAAAATACTGTTATTAAACAAATTGGTACTTGTTTCCTAGCACGGCCACACCGATTTGTATCGGGGTGATCGTGTTGGAAAAATCACGTCGGTCGCATCGCATGCGACCAAATCGCATGCGATGCGACCGACGCGATTTTTACATTGAGTCAAATGTGAATAGGGCCCCATGGACCCTATTTTACATTGGATTCAATGTAAAGTATTCCCCAGACCCCCAATTTTACCCCCTTAACGTCACCCCACGATTGACGCCAACCCGAAGCGTGGCGAGCGACGCGAGCCCGCGAGGGGCAGCGGTGTGCGTCCTCCGACCTTTTCATACCCCTACTATCCACGTCGGCGTGGAGTTGAGAATATAAAGTGTGGCGAGCGCAGCGAGCCACCGAGCCCGAATCGTGGAGAGCGAAGTGTGCCCCACGAGGGGACGCGTATAACTTCACAGGTATATGCGTCTGCTCGCCACGCTTTGGGCTCGGTGGCTCGCTGCGCTCGCCACATTTTATATTCTCAGCTCCACGCCGACGTGGATAGTAGGGGTATGAAAAGGTCGGAGGACGCGCACCGCCGCCCCTCGCGGGATCGCTGCGCTCGTCACGCTTCGGGTTGGCGTCAATCGTAGGGTGACGCTCACAATGGGGTTGCGTTACTTTTACACCATGACGGGGCCATATACAATGTGAAATGGGTCATATTGGCCTATTTCACATTGTTTCCTATGTAAAATGGACTTAATCAAGTCCATCTCATCTTGTGCCATTATAATGGCACAAGACCGACGTGATGCTCCCGATTTTAATGTTAAAAATATTTTAACATTGAAGCCTATGGCAAAATCGCGTCCATCGCGTCGGGGGACATGTTAATGCACGAGACCGACGCGATGCCCCGATTTTGCCTTTGCCGGCAAAATGGACCTGATTTCAAAGGTCCATTTTGTGGACGCGATTGTGACGCGATTGTGGCCGTGCTAGGAAACAAGTACCAACAAATTCAATAGGATGGGCGACTTAAGCCCTGTACACACTGTACGATTTGCACCATAATGATATTGCTACAGATATCATCGTGCATATCGTTCAGTTTGAATCCACTATATCGTTAATGATAACTCCAATAAAATCTGCCAATATCCTCAGTGACCGCATGTTTGGCGGGGGTCCCGGTGAAGTCACAATATTGTCATTTCGCAATTACGCCAGAAAGTGCATTTCCAGGGCGCAAGCACCATAAAAATCCCAAAGCGCCTTTACCTGCCGATAAATACATTTATTTTATTTAAAAAAACAAACGCGCTCTCTCTTCAAAAGCAACCGGAAAAATTATAGATCACATGGTAACACTTCCCATCCGCTGGATTATAGGCACTGTAATAGGGCTCTGGGGCTGAATGGGTTAACTATTACTGCCCAGAGCAGCGCAGCTCCCGCTGGCATTGCGCAGCCTCCTGGGACGCAGGGCCTGGCTACACGCAGTACCTGGTTCACTGAACACCTTGTCTGCTATGTCAGATCTGGATGAGCGCCAGGGGGAGGGAGAGAATTCGGCAAACAGTATATTTCCTTTAGAAATTCCATGTTTAAAAAAATATATAAAATGTAACCTAACAAGTCCCAGGCTCCAGTTGCAATAAATCAGCCACGCTGGGTAACAGTAGCGAATGTCTTCCTGCCGCTGCAGGTAAAGTCACCGTGAAGTACGGAACAAAATGCTCATTCTATCTGGTGCCTGGCAGCGGGACAGACAGCTGTCTGCACCTCCCCACCTTAGACCCTCCTTAACCCATGGTGCCAACACTTCAACGACATTGCCAGTGAGTCAACACTTCCAACACTTAACTATAAACAGCAGAAGCAGCACGTAATGGGGACCAATACATATCAATAATAATAACTACAGGCAAGGGCCACTCAGTATAACATGCATGTCAGAAGGTTGCATCACTTGGCTGGTCAGGTGTCTGGTCTTATCCCAGGATGGTTCCAGAGCAAAAGTCGTTCAGCAAAAACGTTCCGATTGCTGGTTTAAACCCCTCCCCCCAGTAAGTTAACCCATGGGTTGGCTTTTCCAGTAAGTGTATACAAACGGTGGTACATGGGCCTCTGCTCACTAAGGGCCTGATTCGCTGCGCTCAGTATTTATATCGGCGGTGCTCCTGGACAAACAATCTAGCGCGAACACACTGAAAGCGACCAATGACTATATAGTTCCGTGTCGTCACCCAGCCACACGCTGACAATATAGGCAGATTGTGCATGTTCAGATGACTGAGGAGGACGTTCACGACCAGCGGGAGATCACATCGTTAATGATACATTGGGTAAACACTAGACGATATGCATGATAACATTTTTAACGAGATCGTTATTGTGATAAAATAGTATGGTGTGTATGCACCTTAATTTTTTACCTGGACAAAGCAGGTTGCAATAAAAATGGGCCAATACATTTATTATTCTTGCATGCGGGGCAGATACTGGCTGTTCTTGCATGCAGCCCACAAATTCACGCTGATTGGTTGAATATCAGCCAATCAGCGTGCGGCCAGTGTTTTCAAAACCAGCAGCGCTTCCTCCGCCACCACCGGTGGATAGCGCTAGTTATTTCCAAGTCACTGCAGGGACCCCGCCAACTTAATACACAGCGCCGCAGGGACCCCTCTGACCGCAGCTTGCAGACAGCGCCGCAGATACCCCCGAGCCACTGCCGAGTTGCTGGGAGGGGGGTTCACCTCCATCCAGGGGGGGGGGGGGGGTTTTCACCTCCGAACTGTCACCCCCCAGTGGCCGGCGCCCTAGGCAAATGCCTAAAGCTGCCTAGTGGTGGCCCTGGTCACACTAAAACATCACTCATCTCCTGATATGCTCATTGCTGCTGCTGGTCCATGTTCCTTCCTCTGTATCACTGTACACAGTCTGTGGCCTATAGCTGCCACCGTTCCCCTCCTCACATCATGTTGCTGCCACTGTCACACGCAGCCACTCCCCTCCTCTCCTGATATACTCTGTGCTGCTGGGGACCCTGCTCCTCCCACTATATAACTCTCAGTCTGTGGCTTCCTGCTGCCTCCATTCCCCTCCTCACATCATGTCACTGCCACTGTCACATGCAGCCCTGTCCTCACTGACACTCCTCTCCTGTTATACTCTGTGCTGCTGGGGACCCTGCTCCTCCTACTATATAACTGTCAGTCTGTGGCTTCCTGCTGCCTCCATTCCCCTCCATCATGTCACTGCCCTGTCCTCACATTCCTTGGCACTATAATGTGGTGGGTGTATTATGATGAGATTCAGCAGGAGACACGCTGGCATCCCAACGCCAGGATGCTGAATGCATCCAGTCTATGCTGGTCTAACCTACACACTTGTGATGTATTCATATGAAATTATAAATCTTACATAAAAGTTAATATTTTATCTACCAGGATACATGACAAGAGCTGGCATTCCTATTTATGGCAGGGAACCCTCCTCTGAGCAGGAGACCGGGCTGCGGCAGGGCTGCGCTAGACTAGGGAACGGGATCACTCAGTCACTGACGTTTCCACATGCTTCTCAGGGGAAGTGATCAATAATTAGGCCTCACAGTCACAAATGATCATTGATATATGACAGAATATGCAGCTGTCTCCGATAAGTGACCGTGTGATTCGCATAATGCATAGCTGCGTTACATATGTCCTACTTTAGCTTTGCTTTGGTTAGTATATAGCGTGGCAGGACAGAGCTGGCAGCCACATATGTGACCTGTGTGCCAGTTTGTGTCCACACCTTTCCTCAGGAAGGCCTGTGGGGATGAGCCCCACTGCACTGCATGTGCTGGCAACCACTACAAAATGGCTTCCTGCAGTAGGGCCCCAGGCTGGTGCATTGTATTAATGGGAGCCACAGGCTGGTGCAGTGCATTATTGGAAGCCCCATGCCGGTGCATTGTATTAATGGGGGCCCCAGGCTGGTGCATTGTATTAATAGGGGCCACAGGCTGGAGCATTGCATTATTGGAAGCCTCAGGTTGGTACATTGTATTAATGGGGGACACAGCCTTGTAGAGTACAATATTGTAGGCCACAGGCAGGTACAGTGTGCTATTGGGGCCACAGGCAGGTACAGTGCCCTACTGGGGGCCAATGCCCAGTGCAGTGTGAATTTGGTGACCACCAGCTTTTACACTGCACTAAAGCTGGGGGCCACATTACCGCCTGACAATGGTTTCTTCAGGCTGTCATAGAGCCCACTGTTTGGGGCCACAGAATGTAAAAGTGTGCTAAGGAGGCCACGGGCCACCATGGTGAGCTGTTTGGGGCCACAAGTCATTTGACGGCTGACCAAACATCGATAACTAATTACCAGCCCACCAAAATAAAATAACATAACAGTAATGTCAGCACCAGCCTGAACGGACCAATACTCAAACTGATCTGTGGGGTGCCATCTAGTGCCCGCCAGCGTGCACTTTCGCCATAGCGTTCAGGAACAGCATTACCCATTTATTATATAGGACAATGCAATTCACAAGGTACCAGTGACATCCCTGAGGTACACACTGCAGGCAGCCATTTTATGGGCGGAGCCAGCATGGGAAAGTCCACTAGCAGCTTGTAACCTCCCAGTGCGCTGAAGTGGCCCCGTAACGTCATTGGTTGGTTCCCCCTGAAATGCTAAGCATCATCATACTTGGATAAGTCCACAAAATGCCTTTATAGTCCGTGTCTTGGCAAAAGATCAACTTTAAATCAGTAATGGATATTTAGCAATAAAATGTTGTCCTGGACAACAAAGGGTCTACGATCACTGTCATCACCGCAATTTAGCAAATGTCATAACAAACGTAATACAAACGCGTAAATGAGCCCCTGCACACCAGATGTTGTATGTCTGTTTCATATACAGCAAAACAAATGTTTTTAGAGCACTGTCCCTGTACAGTGTAATTCCGCACACTTCCCACAGAGGGCAGCATTGCGCCCGGTCACACAGCAATACAACCAGCTCATGTCTTAATAACCCTATCAGCGACAGTATGAAGAGGTTGTTTATTTTTTAAAGATCCATTTAATTCATTTAAATCTGCCATAATGGAAATAAAATTGGGAACACAGGGGGATTCCTCTGCGTTTGACGTCGTCATTTTGATTTCGCTTGAGGGGCCTGCATGGAAACTTGATGGACTTAACCTTTTAAAGGTCTCCAATTAAGGCAGGGTGGGGGCGGCCTAGAGATCACCCTAATTTGTATGAATGACGTGATACACCCGATGACAATCGCCAAGTAGGGGATCTCTTAAAAACAGGGATCGGAGGTCATGACAAATTACCTGAAATCCTCTGTCAGTAACTCTGCAATAGACAGAAACAAAACTGCTTATGGAAATGCTTCATCTGCAGCAGAGATAGCGCGGACTCCAGCGGAGAAGGGGGCGGAGGGGGGTGTCACAGAGCCACTGGCAGTGTCTCCGAAAAAAACAGGAATCCATAGGCTGTAAAACTCCAACAGGGAGTGTAATAAAACATACATATATATACGGCGGAAATTTAAAGGGAACATGGGCCAGATTCTCTAAGCTTCAAAAGTGATAAAATGGGGAGTGATAAACAGCCAGCCAATCAGCTCCTACCTGCCATGTCACAGGCTGTGTTTAAAAAATGTCAGGCAGGAGCTGATTGGCTGGCTGTTTATCACTCCCCATTTTATCACTTTTGAAGCTTAGAGAATCTGGCCCCATTTAATAAAGGTTCTAAAAATAAAAAGTTGTGATGTCGCCCGTACAAACCAATCAGAGTCTGTCTTTCATTTGTCAGTTGTATCCTAGAAATGACAGATTCAGATTTTTCATTGTAATTTTTAGAATCTTTAGTAAATAGGTAAACCCGCATAGGTTTATGGGGCTGGGAACGACAAGATAATGTTGTCATAAGAACAATTACGTCATAACTGTCGACATTGGCCATGTTGACATTGATTGAGTAGACACTGATTAAATGGTGACAAAACATAATGTTGACATCTGTCCCTGGTGGCCATCACACTTGCTCCCGGCAGTCATGTGACTGCCACTTCCAGCAGGGTGATGGGACGAGGCGGTGTTCCAATGAGTAAACGAGCGCTCTACCTAACCCCTATCTCTAACCAGAGCCCACCCCATAGCGCCTTACCCTGATGCCTGCATTCTGCATTATTGACATTTAATGTCGGCATGTTGCCTGACAACATTTTAATAATGTCCTCATCATTTGTGTCGCCACTGTGGTGTCGACGTTGTAAATGTCAACTAAATACCTGCAAGTCCTTCACGGAGCAAGAAGATGGCGACTGCAGGGGAACCAATGGCAGAGGTGAGGTGGCGCAGTAAGGGCATTGCATACACAGCATGGCGTGGGGGCACAGTGTGGAGAGGTGGTAGGAAAATATGATTTTGCTGCTCCTGGATGGAGCCATTGACATAAAGTGGCTGCACAAGCCACCATAGCAAACCTTTGGAATATGAGGAGAACGTACAAACTACCCACAGATGGAAAAGACAGAAATTGGACTCAGGACTTCAGTGTTGTGAGGCAGTAATGCTGTCCCAAAACCACCTTGCAAGCAGGTCAGTGACCTTTAAGGTTTAAATCTCCATGGAAATCTACTGGCGGCACTTTGCTGTTCTCATCACCACACACAGAAAAAACCCAAAATATGTTTTGCTGGAAACGGCAAATATTGCAGCGTTTCTAACAACGCCGGTCTCTGAGCACAGCACAGGGGTCTGCGAAGCGGTGATTAATTGGTTAACCTTGCAAGGGCCATTGCAATCACAAGTGCCTTTACTGCCAAATAATATGCAACCAAAAGCTATTAGTTTTAAGAGCCTAACTAAATCTGCAGACTGCGCTCTCAAACAGGCCTCAGGTCCTCCTGCTGGGTTAAAGGACCCGAGCGCTTGTAAGGAGCACGGCGCAGACTAGCCGGAGTCTGCCCTGACCTGGGAAGGGAGGACTGGGAAGAGGTGTCGGAAACAAAAAGAGACATAAAATGAAAAAAAAAAAAAAATTACAACTTGTATATTAAACAATTAGGGTTTATGGGATGTACGATAACGTCCCAAATTGCCCCTAAATCCCAACTGCTACTGCTCGGAAAATTAATGGTTTCAATTGTCTACAATTTCACTGTGTCTATATTTAAAGTTATAGTGGGTTATTCATGTCCTCAGGTCCCCTCGGACCCACTGCCGAGGGCGGTTTGCGGAGGACTTGCCCACCTTCCTGGCAGACCAGGAGATCGACCCGATTTTTGGGTCACTTTCGGCCATTCCATGGAGATGACAGTTCGAAAGTATGGATCCTTCTTGTTCAGGGCTGGGCAACACCGGCCCTCCAGATGTTAATGAACTACACATCCCAGGATGCTTTGCATTAGTTTTGCTATGTGGCCATGCTGAAACTGATGCAAGGCATGCTGGGATGTGTAGTTCATCGACATCTGGAGGGCCGGTGTTGCCCAGCCCTGCTCTAGATCCCCTACCATCAAACCTTCAGGGACTGGATGATGTCGTTTATTGAATTTGAGGTAATATTCCCCACACAAACTAAACAGAATCCACTCCTGGGATAATTCAAGCCATATTGAGGGCAAATGGTGGGCCAAGAAAGTACAGGTTGAGTATCTCTTATCCGAAATGCTCGGGAGCACGAGCATTTTGGATAAGGGATTTTTTCGGATTTTGATATCCCCCCCCCATACTTATCTAGTCCCCTGGTGTCCTAATGGTCCCCCAACATCTACAGTGTCCCCCGGCATCCACGGCGGCCTGCAGGATCCTCTTCAGCTGCATCTCCGGTCCCAGGGGTGCATTGCGTGAGTGCGCTGGCGCACCGGTGACGCCACCAGGGAGACCTGACCTGTACTAATGGAGCCTTCACACGGTGAGATGTGTGCTAGGTGCAATTTGAGCCATACAATGGAGCAGATGCATTAAGCCTGGTAAATTGATAAAGTGAAAGGTGATCATGCTCCAGCCAATCAGCTAATAAAGTGACACAGTTAGGAGCTGATTGGCTGGTGCGTTATCACTTGATCACTTCTCCAGGCTGCCCCATAATGTGTTTTGGACTGTACACACTGTGTGATGTATCTGATGTAGTACAAAAATACCTGCATGCACATAATACTTTGCCTTGAGATACTGATTATGCGGGAGGGCGCATTGGCATCACAGGGCAAATACACACGGTGCGGTTTGAACTAAAAAGATCAAATCACACACAATAAATGCACCGTGTGTAGGCCGCATTACCCAGTGGTAATAATATTTTGGACACTCAGTTCATAGCGTTCCATCTCAAATCTACGCGTACATCACCACCACCACCCCCCCCCCTCTCTGGCAAGTGGTGACTACACATGCGCCGTCTCCGGCATGAGGCGGCTACACGTATACCGTCTCTGGCATGTGGCGGCTACACGTATAACATCTCTGGCATGTGGTGGCTACACGTATAACATCTCATTCTACAAAACCCACCATCAAAATGCCATAGTCCCTCCACTGTATATCCCTGTAGCTTATAGACCCATTGCCCAGACACAGGACAACCACCGCCCGATGAGCCGTCTTCCACTGGACGCTTCAGCCGCTGCCTGTGACCCACAGAACCTGGTGAGCTCATCCCAGCCTCTAATCTATCCAGCCCAGCGGGAGAGGGTCTGCGTCACACAGCTACTGCAGTGCGCACTGTTTGGACGTAATCGTCAAAACACGATCGAGACGCTAATTAGGTGGAGCAGACGCTAATTAGGTGGAGCAGACTCCACTTGCAGCTCTTTCAGTCAGAAGCAATTAACGTAGTAGTAGGTAACAGCAGACCATGGTAGTTACACATGTTTTCAATAACTCAATTTTCTTTATTGATAATAATTAAAACCATTTCTTCTCGGCTCAGATTCAGTATATATATATATATATTTATTCAAGAATCTCCCCTCCCGATCGGCCTGTGGCTATTTTTTTATGCTTCAGTGAAACCTTCCATCATTGTAGACACCCTAGCGCAGGCTTTAATAAGAACCGGGGCTGCAGGTAAGGAGCGTGTTGCTGAGTCGGGCCAAGGAATTTCACAGGGATTTTATTATAGGGAGCGCTGGCCATGCGGAGTGGGCGCAGGTATTGGGTTTTGTCCACCCACCCATCTAATGAGACGTTAACCTGAAACAACATGTCCCTCAAGGCGTGACTGACAGAATTAGTGTCACGGTTGCAGATAATCCGACCAACCAATCATCGGTGTGCCGGACACCGGACCTGCTGCTACCAATTTATAATATTATCTACACACAGGGGGTTATTCTGGATGATTCGCTCAGATGCGAACTCGCACCATTGCGAGTTAACCAGTCCCCCCCCCCCCTCGCAGTGTGTGTTCACACGCACAGCCTGCGAATGGATATTTAACATAAACCTCCATTCGCAGCCTGTGGGCGACCATCGAATGATGTGGAACGTGCTCGCATATCTAGGTGACTCTCAGGTCATTTCGATTTGCGTGCACCCTCGGGAGGAAGTGGGCGGGCATCTGACATCCGGTGATGTCAGTTGGCCGCCCCCAGAAGCCATGTCACGGCTTCATTACCATGGGAACGCCCATGTAATGCTGAAAGATGGGCGCAACTATCCGCCACCACCTCAAAAACCACCGCCTTGGGTGCGTGCACCCGGCGGACTGTCCGTTCGCCGTGGCTGCACACACCCGGCGTATGCACATGCGCAGAAATGCGGCTGCCCATGCGCCAATCATCGGTCCCCATGCGAACGAACGCCGGCTGCAAATGGACCAGAATAAGATCCACAGTCCCCGAGGGATAACGGGACAGGTATAGCTAATGACGTCATCATGCCATCACAAGAAAATAAATAAAAAAATAATTTGGCTGGGCACCAACAATTGTTCCCCGTAGTTCTTAATCCTCGGAATGGCACCATGCCCAGGAACCAGAACGCCATGAGCAGCCGATACATGGTGGAGGCAGACATTTTGTGGTCTTAAACAGTACTCATCATAATAATTCACTAGGATCTAGTGACATCACTAAGGTGTGAGGCGTAGTTTGAGGTCACAAGTAGTTATACTCTCAGACATTTGTGCCTCGTGTCTTAGTGATGTCACTCAGGTGCATGTAGAGAAATGACCTGCTGTATATCAGCTCAGTCCTCAAAATGGCTTCCGCCCAACCTGTGCAAACAATGGGGCTGATTGATAGTTGTACGCAAGCCAGACGGTGATATTTCTGGGTATGCGCAGTTCTTGTTCTGCAAGATTGCGCGCGTTGACCCGAAGCTGCAACACTATTGACATGTTGCGGCTATTTTGGTCAGAACGGGGACAGTGATGGGCAGTGTTGAAGTGAATGGGCGTGTTATCCAGGTTTTCTGGGTGTGCTGAAGCCAGTGGATGTGTCCATCGATGCAGTTAAAACAATAGCTTTTAAAACAATCGCTCTTGCCGTCAGTGGCGTAAGTGCTCAAATATAGACTGGCAGAGAGGGATCTGAAGGATCCATCTCCACAAAATTTGTGAAAGTGTAGACTCTAGGCTACAATGGTGGAACTATCGGGGGCAAGAATTGATTAATCAGCCAAACAAAGCCACTGCCACAGACCAGTACGCCCCTAAAGGTTCATCAAAATCAGTATCTCCATGATGCACAACCCTCCATCAAATATTTTTATTTATTTATTATTTATTTTCTACATTCATCACGTAGACAGTGAAGAAATGTCAACATGATAGAATGTCGGCATATAGTCCTTGATGGTGGCCCAGCAGCGACTGACCTGCTCCTGTCCAGCTGCATCTTATGGGTCCTGGCAGTAATGAGACCATCATTTCCGGGTCAGACCTCTGATCCTCCTGCGTTCCGGAAAGTATTTCACCGCTATCCTTAACCCTCCCTTTAGTGCCTAACCTCCACATCCCTGCAGCCTATCACTAATTCCCTCCCCGCAGCCTATACCTAACCCCCCTCCTCGCAGCCTAACCCTGACCCCACCATCCCCACAGTCTATCCCTAATCCCCTTCCTGCAGCGTATACCTAACCCCCCCTCTCGCAGCCTATCCCTAACCCCACCACCCTGCAGCCTATCCCTAATACCCTTCCTGCAGCGTATACCTAACCCCCCTCTCACAGCCTAACCCTAACCCCACCATCCCCGCAGCCTATCACTAATCCCCTTCCTGCAGCGTATACCTAACCCCCCCTCTCGCAGCCTAACCCCACCATCCCCGCAGTCTATCCCTAATCCCCTTCCTGCAGCGTATACCTAACCCCCCTCTCGCAGCCTATCCCTAACCCCACCACCCCCGCAGCCTATCCCTAACCCCACCATCCCCTCAGCCTAACCCTAACCCCACCATCCCCGCAGCCTATCCCTAATCCGACCACCCCCGCAGCCTATCCCTAACCCCACCATCCCCGCAGCCTATCCCTAACCCCACCATCCCCGCAGCCTATCCCTAACCCCACCATCCCCGCAGTCTATCCCTAATCCCCTTCCTGCAGCGTATACCTAACCCCCCTCTCGCAGCCTATCCCTAACCCCACCACCCCCGCAGCCTATCCCTAACCCCACCATCCCCTCAGCCTAACCCCACCATCCCCGCAGCCTATCCCTAATCCGACCACCCCCGCAGCCTATCCCTAACCCCACCATCCCCGCAGCCTATCCCTAACCCCACCATCCCCGCAGTCTATCCCTAATCCCCTTCCTGCAGCGTATACCTAACCCCCCTCTCACAGCCTATCCCTAACCCCACCATGCCCGCAGTCTATCCCTAATCCCCTTCCTGCAGCGTATACCTAACCCCCCTCTCGCAGCCTATCCCTAACCCCACCACCCCCGCAGCCTATCCCTAACCCCACCATCCCCTCAGCCTATCCCTAACCCCACCATCCCCTCAGCCTAACCCTAACCCCACCATCCCCGCAGCCTATCCCTAATCCGACCACCCCCGCAGCCTATCCCTAACCCCACCATCCCCGCAGCCTATCCCTAACCCCACCATCCCCGCAGCCTATCCCTAACCCCACCATCCCCGCAGCCTATCCCTAACCCCACCATCCCCGCAGTCTATCCCTAATCCCCTTCCTGCAGCGTATACCTAACCCCCCTCTCGCAGCCTATCCCTAACCCCACCACCCCCGCAGCCTATCCCTAACCCCACCATCCCCTCAGCCTATCCCTAACCCCACCATCCCCTCAGCCTAACCCCACCATCCCCGCAGCCTATCCCTAATCCGACCACCCCCGCAGCCTATCCCTAACCCCACCATCCCCGCAGCCTATCCCTAACCCCACCATCCCCGCAGTCTATCCCTAATCCCCTTCCTGCAGCGTATACCTAACCCCCCTCTCACAGCCTATCCCTAACCCCACCATCCCCGCAGCCTATCCCTAACCCCAACATCCCCGCAGTCTATCCCTAATCCCCTTCCTGCAGCGTATACCTAACCCCCCTCTCACAGCCTATCCCTAACCCCACCATGCCCGCAGTCTATCCCTAATCCCCTTCCTGCAGCCTATCCCTAACCCCACCACCCCCGCAGCCTATCCCTAACCCCACCATCCCCTCAGCCTATCCCTAACCCCACCATCCCCTCAGCCTAACCCTAACCCCACCATCCCCGCAGCCTATCCCTAACCCCACCATCCCCGCAGCCTATCCCTAATCCGACCACCCCCGCAGCCTATCCCTAACCCCACCATCCCCGCAGCCTATCCCTAACCCCACCATCCCCGCAGCCTATCCCTAACCCCACCATCCCCTCAGCCTATCCCTAACCCCACCATCCCCGCAGCCTATCCCTAACCCCACCATCCCCGCAGCCTATCCCTAATCCGACCACCCCCGCAGCCTATCCCTAACCCCACCATCCCCGCAGCCTATCCCTAACCCCACCATCCCCGCAGCCTATCCCTAACCCCACCATCCCCGCAGCCTATCCCTAACCCCACCATCCCCGCAGCCTATCCCTAACCCCACCATCCCCGCAGTCTATCCCTAATCCCCTTCCTGCAGCATATACCTAACCCCCCTCTCGCAAGCCTATCACGTATCCCCTCCCTGCAGCCTATTCCTAACCCCACCATCCCCGCAGCCTATTGTTTAGAGCAGTGGTAGCCAACCCTAGCCCTTGAGAGCTACCAACAGTTCACATTTTCCAGACAATCTAGCTGCTGCACAGCTGCACTCATTAATCACTGACACATTTTAAAAGATACACAGATGGAGCTAATTAGCTCACTTGTGATTCTCTGAGGAGACCTGCAAAACATGCACTGTTGGTAGCTCTCGAGGACTAGGGTTGGCTACCACTGGTTTAGAAAGAGCTCAGCCAATCAGAGGGCTGCCCCGTGTTTTAAACAATTCTGCCGCCACCGCCCACTATTGCTACTTCTAGCACTATGCTACTCTCCACCACCCTCTGCCCAGCCTCTCCCATGCCACCAGCAATCCCTCTGGCCACCTCTCCCCAGACCCCATGCCGCAAAAAGCGTTCCCTCCTCCTCCCCCACCCGTGGATTTCATTCGAGCGATCGAATGTGGTTAAAACCCACAGTCGTTCACTCCTGCAATTCAATAGTTTTTATGTGCAGAACATAAGATCTTACAGCGTGCCCGCACATCACGTCGAATGGTCCCTTAAAAATGCATAAATCATTTGATTTGGTTGAAATCGAATGATTGCATGCAATATCTCACAAGTGTATGGGCAGCATTAGTGTAATGTTCCCACAGTGCAATCATAAACAAACCAGTGCCTCAAGCTTGTGGTACAAAACACGCCTGGATAAGAAAGGGTTAATAACCATTATATTTATTTCCCCTCGTTAAAAAAGGTCTAGAAAATAGTAAAAATTCAGGATCACACTGTTGCCTCCATCTCTGGAAGGGAAATTGCTGCGTCACGTCACAGGACCCCTGCGCAGTAATTCACATTAGTTCAGGCACATGCTTGGCATAGCTTCCTATCAGCCAGAAGAGGGGGACTATTGTCCAGTACGTCCTGGGGGCGGGACACAGCAACACATGAAGGACCAGAGGGCAGCCTGTTACTACCCTAATGCCAGTGTTACCCTGTTGCTTGTCATCTCCTTGCTGTCACTGGGTAGTTCTTATGTCAGGGAACCCTACTTATGGCCAAAGTACTTATACAGTAATTATCAGACACAGGGCCTTATTCTAGTTGAATCATATTTTCGGTCGGCCACCGAGTGTTCTTAGCCCCTCTCCACCCCCTGATCAGATGGTTCTGTATGATCATTTTCTGTACGGAATTCACGCAGTGTTCTATAAACCTGTTTTTTTTAGGAAGAATAATTGGGGCTAATTGAATACCGTCTAAGGGCCTCATTCAGAATTGACAGCAAATTAGGGAATTTGCAAATCGAGTGATTATCAAATGACTTGAGCGTACGCGAAGGGAAAGCAGCTGTTAATGCGTGTAGATCGTAAACGCAAAGGGACAAAGTGTGACTGTCAGGAGGCTGTTGGTTGGGGGGTGGTAACCGGACTTTTTCAGGGAGTGTAAAAAAAAAAGCAAGTGTGCCGGTCTCAGATTTAGTGGAAGGGTCAGAGCTACTCACAGACTGACAAAAAAACTTTCAATGGTTCGGGAATAGCATATGGTGTTACGAGCCGGTGTGGGTTAGCAATTCATCTGCAATTCATTCGCAAATTTACAGAGGGCGCGTTCTCTTTCTGTGTGGGTGGCGGCTTTCAAATTGCAGACATCTGCAATTTAGCAAATTAACGGTCAGGCCCTAAAACTGCAGAATTGTCAATAAATCTTGCGTACATGATAATATCTTATTTCCAACCAAGTTCTAGAGAAACACTGTGCATGCCCTGTGGCCATTCTGGCACCCAGAGCTCACGCTCCGCTGGAACCACCCTCCCTAGGCCCCTGACAGTGTGCACACTCAGTGGCAGATTTATTAAGCTCGGTGAAGTGATAAAGTGTCTGGTTTTTATCACCGGCCAATCAGCTCCTACCTGTCATTTTTAGAACCAAGCCTGTAACTTCACAGGTTGGAGCTGATTGGCCGGTGATAAAAACCAGACAGTTTATCACTTCACCGAGCTTAATAAATCTGCCCCTCAGTTGGGAGGCTATGGAGGCTTTCAAAGTCACCCAGATTCCGAGAGAATCCTGGAATCCGGGAGACTGCAAAAACGTCCTTGAGGGTTGCCACCAATTCAGGGAGAATCCAGGAAATCCTGGAGAGGTGGCAACCCTAGTCCTGTCCACTGCTATGGAGGAGGCAGCAGAGTTACCTCAGTGCTGCCCTCTCACCAGC
This sequence comes from Crinia signifera, assembly GCF_055691185.1. Lineage (NCBI taxonomy): Eukaryota > Metazoa > Chordata > Amphibia > Anura > Myobatrachidae > Crinia > Crinia signifera. The sequence continues at coordinate 34,295,544 of NC_139223.1, read as the reverse complement.
GCCCACCTTATGCTTTGGCGCGCCCCGGATGACGTCAGCAATAAGACAGGTTGCTGTGAGCAGAAAACAGCGCAAATGCTGGGTCGCTCCTGGTATGGACCCATTTCCAAATCCCTGTTGCGATCCGGCATTTGTGATGTGAGAGGGGTGTAAGAAGAACAACTAACGGAAAAATAAATGTAACTTCCACTACAGGAATACAGTCACTTCTTACAGGGGAGATTATAGATGTCTGGAGCCCAAAAGGAGCAAAGCAGATCTAGTGTGAAGGTCTGGCGAGAGGACAATCCTGCACACCAGGCCGCCACTTGTGACCTGGGGCATGGCCATTTATCATGGCGGGGATCTGAAGGGAGCCATCCCTGGGACATACGATGGCACAGTAAAACACTGCGGAGCTATTGTGCCTAACAGTAGGGGGGCTACAGACACTTTAATTTCCCCTTCTATAGCTCAGCCTCCAGATACAAATTACCGTTAACCTTCCCTGCTTGGGGTAACCTTTCAGGGCAATCATTAAGCTGTGTCATGGAGCACTGAAGGAAACCTATGTATATTATATAAGCACATTTCCCCATGCACAGCCCCGCATAGCCCAGGGACAGGTATACTGCCCTCCATGCCTGTCCAGCAATATATATATAATTGGACTGGAACTGTATATATATATATATATATATATATATATATATATATATATATATATATATAGATATATAGATATGTTACCATTTTATTGCTATATATATATATTGAAGGTACCTGCAGAATATTGCAGATCAGGTTGATGCTTTGACATTATGGGGTATATTCAATGCCGTCGGTGAGGGGAGTTTGTACGGAGAGGGAAAGCCATCCTTGTCGTCCAACACCCCTCGCTGTATTCAATGTTTTGCAAAAACCGATTCTCTTAAGCGGCGAGGTTCGCCGCAAATGCAACGAGCCGGCTGCACTCACCATTTCCACCTCGCCTCAGCGAACAGGCAAGATGGAAACGGTGAAGGGAAGGCCATTGAATACTCTGATGGCACTGCTTGCCGTATAGCTCGGCGTCAGGGGCTCGCTGCCCGCATTGAATATACCCCAGGTGGTAATGACATCGGTCTAATGGGAAACTAGACGTGTATCACACTATCTTATGTCAGATCAATGCAGTACAGTACAAATGTGATATACGTTACATGTACAGTATAGGTACAGTACAAGTTAAAGATACAGTACAAGTGTGAGCTACAATACCGGAATAGGTAGAGTACATGGGTAGGATACAATGCAGGTATAGGTACAGTGCAAGTGAGACACAGCACAGGTACAGTACAAATGTGAGATACTGTACATGTACAGTACAAGTGTGAGACACAATACAGGTATAGGTATAGTACAAGTGTGAGATACAATACAGGTATAGGTACAGTACAAGTGTAAGATATAATACAGGTTAAGGTACAGTACAAGTGTGAGATACAGTACAGGTATAGATACAGTACAAGTATAGGCACAATCCAAGTGCGATATACACAAAACATTTAGGTACAGTACAAGATTGAGATACAGTATAGTACATGTATAGGTACAGTACAAGTGTGAGATACAGTACTACAGTACATGTACAGTACAATTGTGAGATACAGTACATGTCTAGGTACAGTAAAAGTGTGAGATACAATACAGGCACAGTCCAAGTGTAAGATACAATGCAGCCATAGGTACTGTACAGTACAAGCATGAGATACAGTACATGTATAGGTACAGTACAAGTGTGGGACACATTACAGGTGTGGCATACTGTGCCATTATAGGCAGAGATATAATACACGTATGTACATACAGTACCATTAGAGATACAGTAAATGTGTGACATCCATTACAGGTATAGGGACAGTACAGTTGTGAGATGAAGTGTAAGTACTGCACATGTGTGACAGTAAAAGTGTACTTTACTGAAACAGATACAATACAGATACTGGTATAGAGATGGTGTTACAAATATAAAGATACAGTACGAGGGTGACATGCTGCACAGGCATATACACAGTACAGGCGTACAATAATGTATATGTATTTAGTAGGCACAGGTGGGAACTATATTTCAGGTACTAAATTTCGATAATGCCATTCACTGCTGCTTCTGGGAATAGAACACATTAGCCTAAAGCTGTCATAGGTCCATGACAAATAGAGTCTGAGATCTACTGTATTACGGACAATAGTGTGAGGATCAGTGGCACTGTGGTGCTAGAGTATGCAAAAAGCAAGCTACAGTACGTGTATATGAAAATGGTACGGGGACAAGGCTGAGGTGAACAAATTAACCTAATTTTGTAGGGAACACATGAACCTAAGGATGTGTGCGTACATGGGCCAGACGGTTCTTATCTGCTGTCATAGTCTACGTTTCTGTGTATTGGTGACATATATCATATGAACAAATTTGCAGTACATAAAATGATCATCCTGACTGGGGATCACATTCTGCATTTGCTGTATTATAAAGTTAAAAAAAAGGCTTTTATCAAGCTAAAAAAGTTCTACAATTGTAAATTCTTAGTTCATAAGTACACTGACAGGCTAGTAACATCTCTCAATGATGGACTGTTTCCATGGTTACTTATGTTACCAAGAGATGTGTCATTGTTCGGTCTTTCCAGTTGCAGTGTTTTTCTTTGATTTCAACAGGTAATTTCGGGCAGAAGTCAAATTTCCAATAGTATGTGATTCTTGCACGATGAACTGTATCTGAATCTAATGAACACTGCTTCGTGTCATTATTTACTCCTGTCTATTCCTTTAAATATTAAAAAAGACCGACCGGCATCATGTTTTTTTCTCATAGGAATACCAAAAGACGGGCCCCTTGCCAGGAGATGGATTAGTCGGTGTCTCATATGTCTACAAGGTGATTTTAAATTAGATTTACAAAGTCAAGTTTAGCTGGCTCTGAGGAGAGATCTCCCTGTGATAAGTGTACAGTGAATTATTCAGTTGTGGGCCTCAGACATTTGGCAGAGGTAGACATCCCAATGCATTTTATTTGGCGCTCTCAGCCATCTGTCACGGTTTCGAGTGAACGAAGTCTGAGCAGGGTCAAGCTCTGCAATGCCCCATGAATGACCCTACCTGCCGCACCTACTCCAGACGTGGGCCGCTCCCTTGTCCCAGCGCTCCACCAGTATGCTACAGCAATAAAGGAACCGGGATGGGTGAAGAATGTGATTGCATTATATTCAGCCAATCAGAAGTCAAGAAAGAACTGGCATACGCACAAAAGAGGCCAGGACAGGTAAACAGGACTAACTCCTCGTCTCCTATCGCTACATACGTCTGTGTGCAGACAGCAACTGATCAGTCCGGACACAAGTGGGTGCCCCCACATGTGTGGCGGGCACCCAAGCAGCGAAGTTGGGGAACAGGGGAGATGATGGTGTGGTCTACCGAGAGAGAGATTCTAGTTGTACTTACAGTACATTGGCACCAGAGAGTAGAACTTGCAAATGGCGTCCAATGTGCTTGACATTAAAATGTGGGCAGCCATCTTTTACCCAGAATTCCACAAGTAAATAACATACTGTATAGAGTTACCTGGTTACAGCTAGAAGACCCATACAGTAGTTTCAATGACCGCACAAAGGTGCTTTTAGAATTTTGCTGTGGAAAGAATAATAGTGGTTATTTTTAGTTTATAGCCCGAAATTGTGCAAAATCATGGACCACGTGGGCACGGACAATAAGAATGTCAGGGGTACGAATTAGAACCATAAACTACGTGGAAGTATCGAAGCTTCCTTTATGCTATTGTGCAAATAATCAGTCCCGGCAACGCAAAGGAAAATGAAGCGCTTGCAACTGATTGCAACCAAGTGAAAACAAACAGGCGATTAATTCAAACTGCCAAAACTGAGCAAGGCTTCTCTAATACGGTAAGTGTCAGATACAGCCGGTAACAGAGAATACTGTATTCAACCCATCATTTCCAGCAAACCTATACTGGAACAAGCGCATTGCAATTTCCACATTGTAACTATTTTGTCTTGGAGCTGCAATAATTTACGTATTTATTTATTACCAGTTTCTTATATAGCGCACACATATTCCGTGGCGCTTTACAGAGAATATTTGTCCCTGCCCCAGTGGAGCTTACAATCTATATTCCCTACCACATGTACACGCACACTCAGACATTCTAAGGTTAATTTGTTGGAAGCCAATCAACCTACCTGTATATTTTTGGATTGTGGGAGGAAACCGGAGTACCCGGAGGAAACCATACAGGTACGGGGAGAATATACAAACTCCACACAGTTAGGACCATGGTGGGAATTGAACCCATGACCTCAGTGCTGTGAGGCAGTAATGCTAACCATTACATTATCTGTGGAACAGTAATCTCCATAATAACGGAGATCCTGAGACATGACTGGTCAGAACACACACACCTACAGTTGGTGGCGATTCAGAGCTGGGACCTGGGACCAAAGCAAAAACTAAGCAAGTAAAGCCCCATACACACTTGCCGATGCCCCCATAGGCGGCGTTGGGGGGGGGTGGGGGGGGTGGTGCAGGTTTCCTGTAATTGCTGACTAATGTCCACAGAGGATTATTAGTGGGCATTTGTGGGCTCAGACATGCTCTGCGTGGTACTACCAGTGATGTCAGCGCCTGCTGGTATTCGCTCGGCTGCACTGGACACAGCTAATCTCCTGACGCAGTGAAGTAGTTAATGTCCCGTGTAGGTTACTGGGTTCTGTGCCAGCTTTGGAGGGGAGTGTATAATGTGTCAGCTTTTGTTTGCTACTGCTCGGAAAGTCCAAGCTATAAATTAAATTAGCAGTAGACAAAGGAGCCCATTGTGCCTGCACTGGAGCTGGACCATTTTACTCATAATGGGGCTGGAAGGTGATTTATGTGCCCACATGAGAGGTCAGCCCCTAGCACACGACTGTAGTGCAAACCAAGAGATAGACCTTCCAAAGACGCCGCTGCTTAACTCTAGTCATTTGGGGCAGCACAGAAATGACAGCTACGTAATGTAATGCACGGGTCTATTGGGGTATAACTGGGGTATAACTGTTTATGATAGCACTCCCGGAGTGAATCAGCTAGTGTGTATGGGACTTACTACTTCACAATCACTAGTGCACATCCCTTATCTCTACATCACAATCACTAGTGCACATCCCTTATCCCTACATCACATCACAAGTGCACATCCCTTATCCCTACATCACAATCACAAGTGCACATCCCTTATCCCTACTTCACAATCACTAGTGCACATCCATTATCCCTACATCACAATCACTAGTGCACATCCCTTATCCTTACATCACAATCACTAGTGCACATCCCTTATCCCTACATCACAATCACTAGTGCACATCCCTTATCCTTACATCACTATCACAAGTGCACATCCCTTATCCCTACTTCACAATCACAAGTGCACATCCCTTATCCTTACATCACAATTACTAGTGCACATCCCTTATCCTTACATCACAATTACTAGTGCACATCCCTTATCCCTACATCACAATCACTAGTGCACATCCCTTATCCCTACATCCCAATCACAAGTGCACATCCCTTATCCCTACATCCCAATCACAAGTGCACATCCCTTATCCCTACATCACAATTACTAGTGCACATCCCTTATCCTTACATCACAATCCCAAGTGCACATCCCTTATCCTTACATCACAATCACTAGTGCACATCCCTTATCCCTACATCACAATCACAACTGCACATCCCTTATCCCTACATCACAATCACTAGTACACATCTCTTATCCCTACATCACAATCACAAGTGCACATCCCTTATCCCTACATCACAATTACTAGTGCACATCCCTTATCCGTACATCACAATTACTAGTGCACATCCCTTATCCCTACATCCCAATCACAAGTGCACATCCCTTATCCCTACATCGCAATCACTAGTGCACATCCCTTATCCCTACATCACAATCACTAGTACACATCTCTTATCCCTACATCACAAATACTAGTGCATATCCCTTATCCTTACATCACAATTACTAGTGCACATCTCTTATCCCTACATCACAATTACTAGTGCATATCCCTTATCCCTACATCACAATTACTAGTGCATATCCCTTATCCCTACATCACAATTACTAATGCACATCACTTATCCCTACATCACGATCACTAGTGCACATCCCTTATCCCTACATCACGATCACAAGTGCACATCCCTTATCCCTACATCACAATCACTAGTGCACATCCCTTATCCCTACATCACAATCACTAGTGCACATCCCTTATCCCTACATCCCAATCACAAGTGCATGTTCCTTTTCCCTACTTCACAATCACTAGTGCACATCCCTTATCCCTACTTCACAATCACTAGTGCACATCCCTTATCTCTACATCCCAATCACTAGTGCACATCCCTTATCACTACATCACAATCACAAGTGCACATCCCTTATCCATACATCACAATCACTAGTGCACATCCCTTATCCCTACATCACAATTACTAGTGCACATCCCTTATCATTACATCACAATCCCAAGTGCACCTCCCTTATCCTTACATCCCAATCACTAGTGCACATCCCTTATCCCTACATCCCAATCACAAGTGCACATCCCTTATCTCTACATCACAATCATTAGTGCACATCCCTTATCTCTACATCACAATCATTAGTGCACATCCCTTATCCCTACTTCACAATCACTAGTGCACATCCCTTATCCTTACATCACAATCACTAGTGCACATGCCTTATCACTACATCACAATCACTAGTGCACATAGGCTATCCCTACATCACAATCACAAGTGCACATTCCTTATCACTAGATCACAACCACTAGTTCACATACCTTAGCTGTGATGTAGCCCCACACACACTGATAATATCATCAGCACACTCACCCGATGTCACTGTGTGGCACTAAACAAAATATGCCCAGTTAGAATTATAAAGATTATTAATGAATTTGATCAGAACAAAACATGTCAGTAAATGAGGTCAGTAGATGACGGCTACCTGGGTGAACAGTAATCTGCACAGTATCATATGGTTGACATGCCCTAGGTCAACACTGACAAAAGATCGACACATGAAAATATCGACATGAGTTTATCGCAATTTTTTGGGGGGATTACTTCATACTTTACAATCCACGTGTCCACGTGTACTACACTGGGAACGGTGAAGTGCGCCGAGCACAAGCGTAGGGGATTGAGGGCATGCACTACAACAATTGGGCGTCCATGTCCATGTTGACATTAACACACAAAACATTGTCAAAGACCTTTTTTCTGTCGACCATTTGCCGGTTTCAGCCATTTTTTTCATGTTGACCTGGTGACCTTTTAGGATTAACCTATTGACCCTATGATCCACCCCCAATCTGGACCACACTAATAGGCCCCAATGTTACCCAGTCATCCTACCCAAGTGCTGGATGGCCAGAGGCGTCCAGTTTTACTACTCCTGCAAGTGGCACGTTTGGCAATGGTCCGATCGATTGGGTTTGTTTTTATACTGGGCACAACCGCAGCATTTGTAACAAAGATGCTGTATGGTGAAAGCACGCACTGATTCAGTAATACCCCTTTCACACCACCGCAAAAACCTGGGTTATTCCGGTGTAAAAGGGGTTAACCCGTGTCCCTTTACATGGGACTTCTACCCAGGTCCTGACCGGGGTAGAAAACGGGCAGGACCTGGGTAGAGGGCAGTGTAAATGGGTACACCGGGTCATCCGAACCGGCTTCCGTTTACAGCAATGGGGGAAGCCCAACTTCCGGACCGCAGCACGGGGGCTGGGGGCAGCCCAGCAGCTTACCTTGGTGCTGCGCTTGCCACCAGCGCGTCTGTCGGCACACCCGGCAGGGTGATCAGCAGTCCAGGCGCTTGGAGATGATGTCATCTCCGAAAGCCGCCCCGTTTACACTGCGGGTAGGCACTGCAATGTAAACGATGCAAATCCTGGATCCTGGAGCTAGCTTGGATCCGCGTTCCAAATGTCAGGTTGGATCCGAGATTTGGGTGGAAGAGGGGTATAAATGTTCATGGTTCATTCAACACTCTCTAACAGATCTTCTCCCTAGCCCCTGGCCAGCTTTCCCGACGCCATTCACATAGATAAATGGACCAGCCTTTTTATACCTAGACTCCTGACTGACAGGTAAGTGACACACCCACCCTGCCTTCATATTGGAGTTCTTTAAAGCTGCTCTGGTTGATCACCTATATGCTTTCAGCTGCACCAGACTGCAGGGGAGAGATGCACTGCAGGAAAGACACACACACGCGCACAATATGTTTTCCGGGGAGCGCCGGAGCCGAGCTCTGCTGGCGGAAAGAGATCAAATGCCAATGGTCACTGAGGGACCACAGCAGGAATCTCCGATCCCCGGTGCGATCCCTCCTGCCCCGCCGGCAGCCGCATCCCCCCATAGGTTTCTAAGAAGGATGCGATGCTGCACGATGTATCAATATCGCATCAAGTCCCGCGGCTACTGGCATTCTGAGACAGTGGTAGCCCATTGGGGGGCAGTTCGGTCGGGTACGGGTCATAGGGTTGACACTATGAAAGTTGACGTACACTAGGTCCACCACTAAAAGTTGACAGGGCTTTGGTCAACACATAGGTCGACGTGGCTAAGGTCGACAGGCTCAGAATGTAAACACAAGCATTCTGTTGACAATGGGAAGATTGACAGTCAAATGGTCGAAAAACTCACACCAACCTTTTGACTGTCGACCTAATGCTTGTGTCGACCTTCAGACGACACAAGTATTAGTCTGCAGGGACAAACATCCCACCAATAGGAATGCATATTGCAATGCGATCCTGTGCTGTAGATCCCGCTCTGGTCACATTGCATATATGATCCTATGGTAAATGGCTCCCTAGTAGGTCAACAGCTATGGACAGTGGGTGCTTTTCAGTCAGTGCCAACCATAGGGATATGTTTATGGGTGTGGATCGTATTATCGACCACACTTAGGTCGACAGTTATTAGGTCGACACCGTTGGGTCGACATACAACTAGGTCGACAGGGTTCTAGGTCGACATGAATGAAGGTCGACAGGTTTGTAGGTCGACATGGGTTTAGGTCGACATATGCGTTCGGTCGACATGGGTTAGGTCAACAGGTCGCGAGGTCGACATGGGTTTTTTCACAGTTTTTTTGACCCGAATGTCGACACAGTTGGAAGTCAACCGCAGCCCCTCACTTCGCTCGCCATGCTTCTCCCACCACGCCTTAGTGGATGGTAGGGCATGAAATACCGCCTGTCGGCACATGTCGGCTCAAAAAAACAGTGAAAAAAATCCATGTCGACCTCGCGACCTAACCCAGGTCGACCTAACGTATATGTCAACCTAAAACCATGTTGACCTTGTCCCATGTCGACCTAGACACCTGTCGACCTTCAACCATGTCAACATAGAACCCTGAAGACCTAGTTGCATGTCGACCCAACGGTGTCGACCTAAGTGTGGTCGATAATATGACTGTATCCCATGTTTATTACCAGCCACATTAGACAGCACTAGATGCAGGAGATGGGAAGTACCACAGCGACTCTGTGCTCTGACACTGAGGGAATGACCAGTCTCACAGGCCCCTTCATATTGCTGCCGGACAAAGCATCAGATTCCAGGCCTGGAAACGGAGAAGGTGATTCCCCTGTCTTCACAGCTTAACGAGCCGCTTTAACGAGATAAAAGCCAATTAGAATCTGTGGGTGAAGAGCTGATTAAGTGGCTGTGAAGTGGGACTAGAAGGGATTAACTTGATTTGTTTGAGCAATTCAAAACACTGCAAGCCGAACGCAGCCGCCGACAGCAGTTGTCACAGCTTAGTGAATAGCTCAGTGGCTTACAGAGGTAAGAAAGAAAGCAGGCTCTGGTGATGAGCGCGTAGCCAACATCTGCTTATGTGCTGAGCAGGTACAAGGGTGCGCTATATAGAACCTGCTTAATTCATTTAGGGTTACAAGTTTTAACCAAAAATGACTGTAGAACCCCAGCAAGGGATGTCATGAATCTCCAGCGCCCATCATCAAGTTCTACTCCCGCTACTACTTGGCTCTTCATCGTTATACGCGCAGTACATATGTGCCCTGTGTCACCATAACCGCTGATTCCTGCCCTCCTCTCCTCCACCGCCCTGTCCCCATCACCCTTTACTGCATGCCATCCACTGACGCTCTCCCCTCTTTGGAATACAAATAAGATACACAACAATATTACATTGCATTTTACAGTGGCTATGGCAGGGGTTACCAAGGCATTCTTAAGGGCCATACACACTATGCCAACGCAGATATTGGTGGCGGTGGGACCAGCATTGCCAAGTGCATACACACTTGCCGATGCGGCACACAAGGGGGTGACCGTGGTGGGGGAACGACAGTCGTGCTGCATCGTTAATGATGCCCTCCCTCGTCCGAACATGCTGGAGAAGGAAGAGGGTCGGTAACCACAAGTGGGAACGCGCATAGTTAACGATGCACAGCGTACACACTAGATGATATTGTTCACAATATCATTCAGAAACTCCTTTCTGAACGATACTGTGACCAATATCGTCTAGTGCAGTGGTAGCCAACCCTATCCCTCGAGAGCTACCAACAGTTCACATTTTCCAGACAACCTAGCTGCTGCACAGCTGCACTCATTAATCACTGACACATTTTAAAAGATACACAGATGGAGCTAATTAGCTCATTTGAGATTCTGTGAGGAGACCTGCAAAACATGCACTGTTGGTAGCTCTCGAGGACTAGGGTTGGCTACCCCAGGTCTAGTGTGTATGGGCCCTTACAGTTCAGGTTTTAAGGATAGCCAGACCTGTGCACAAGTGGCTTACTTAGCACCTTTGGTTTAATCAAAATAAAGGCATCTGTGCTCAAGCATGGAATATCATTAAAATCAGGACAGGAAAACTGGGTATCCACCAAGATTCATCTGTCTAATCTCTCTGGTGGGAACTTAAATGTGGTAATGTATGGGAGAAAAACTGTCCCCCCTCAAAACGGTCGAGATTGTGGTGGACTTTAGAAGGAAACCAAACGCCATGCTTCCACTCGTTACAGAAGACAGCGTGGCGTCCTGGATCGATTCCTTCAAATTTGTAGGGTCAAAAATCTCCCAAGACCACAAATGGGGACCCAACGTAAGCACTGTTGTCAGAAAGGCTCAGCAGCGGATGTTCTTCCCGAGGCAACACAGGAAATTCAAAATACCCAGGAGCTGCTACTAATCTTCTACACCGCCATCGTAGAGTCCGTCCTATGCTCTTCGATCACAGTCTGGTATGGAGCCGCCAACGAGAGTGACAGATGGAGGCTGCAAAGGGTAGTAAGGTCAGCGGAAAAGATTGTTGAGGCCGACCTCCCGTCTATCCAGGAGCTATACCTGCCCAGGGACAAGAAGCATGCTGGGAAAATTGTGGCGGATAAGCTGCACCCTGGCCACAACCTGTTAGAAGCGCTTCCATCTGGAAGACGCTACAGGTCCATCCATGTGTCGACCAGAACCGCTAAAAGCTTCTTCCCAATAGTTGTCCGTCAACTGAACAATGGTAATGCGTAAAAGAATATGTGGAATATGTTGAGCCCTGTGCGCACTCATAGATAGATAGAGAGAAGTAATGTGTGTTATGTTCTGTTATGCGCACAGGACCGCACATTGCATCGGAGCCGCGGCCAGTCAGCTGCCATTTTGGCTGTTTTGCAGATGATCGGTTTCTTTGCCTTTGGACGTAGCTGTGGACCCCACAAGCCAGCAGGGGGCGCTTATTTATGCAGGATGCCTGTGCTGCTTTTGTACATTTTTGGGATAGTATTTGCTTTATAAACTGCGCCCATCTCTGAGTCAGGCCATTGCGCAAAAGCACGCGTATTAATAGACGCCATAAAATAATAATGCGTAAAGCCCAGAAAGTAACATAGTTTGGGATGAAAGAAGACTTTTACAGGACCCGTTAGAGGGTGTTCTCTAGATGTTAAATCCCCGTTTACATTTTTTTACTTCGATTCCACATTGGCTAAATTATGTTTATCGGTTGTACCCCTGGATGTTTTTATCCAACAAATGCTTGTCCAACCCTAATATAAATGTATATATTGTGTCTGCCGACACCACTTCTTCTGGAAGCGAGTTCTATACTTTTACTGCCCTGACCGTAAAATAGCCTTTCCTTCGGAGGGTATGAAATCTCCTCTCCTCCAGCCTGAGCGCATGCCCACGTGTCCTAGTCGCCGACCTCACAGTAAATAGGGTGCCTGCCCGTTCCTTATATTATCCCCTGATATATTTGTACATGTTAAGCACGTCTCCCCGTAAACATCTATTTTCCAGCATAAACATTCCTAATTCGGCTAATCCGTCCCCATAGCTTAATGACTCCAACCCTTTTATTAGCTTGGTTGGACTTCTCTGGACATTCTCCAGTTCTACCGTGTCCTTTTTTGTGCTCCAAATTCCAGATGAGGTCTAACCAGTGCCTTGAGCACTGCACCCCAGTTTGTTGTCAATTTGGACTCCTAGGTCCTTTCCCATATCGGACTTACCCAATTCTACCCCATTTAGATTGTACACTGGTTATGTCTCCTAACTTAAGATGCAGAACTTTACATTTATCAACCTCCTTTCCATTTTTCCACCTACCCATATAGATGGGATAGGGGTCAAAAGGTCGACTGAATTAAGGATGACATACATTGGGCCAACCACTGAAGTTCGACAACTGAAATAGGTCGACATTGCTAAGCTTGACAGGGTCAGAAGGTCGGCAAGAATTAGCTTGACAATGGCTAGGTTGACAGTCAAAAGATCTACACAATTTTTTTTTTTGAATGTTGAGCCGACTGGCGTCATTTCAGACCCTACCATCCACTAGAGTGGGGAGGGAGAATATAACCGTGTGCCGAGCCGTGCCAGGGGAGGCGGTACCCTTAGACGCTGTCTTTGTCGACATTCAAGAAAAAAAAAAACGCAAAAAACTCAAGTCAACCTTTTAACTGTCGACTAAATGCTTGTGTCAACCTTTCCGACCCTGTCTACCTATATCAGTTATCTACCTAAGCCCTGTCGACCTTCAGCTTACTTCAGTCAACCCTTTGACCCCTACCCATCTAGTTTATGTAAATCCCTCTGTAGCGCGGAGACACCCATGTCTGATCTAATCACCCTGCACAGTTCTGTGGCATCCGCAAAGATGGAGACTTTGCTTAGTGTTCCCTCCTCTATATCATTAATGAATAGCACCGGTCCCTGTGGCATGCCCCTTATTAGCATGAGCAGCTGGCCATACAGCAGTAATATACAGTATACGGACAAATCTTCATCACACGGGACTACCCCTGGAAATTAGGGTCAGCTGCCAACTGCGCGATTGATTTTCCTGTATTATAACATAACCATTAGCCACACATACAGTAAATACACAACCTCTACAGCCTCCCTGGACCAATAAGACATAAGCTATAAGCTCTGGTGAAAGCAGACGGTGGCATGTGAGTGCCAGGGAAGGAAGAGGCACAGCCTGGTACAGGCATGCCAGCGGAGCACACAAGCTGTGCGGAGAACACAAGCTGCCATCAGAATACAGAAGGGGGCACAGCAGGGGGTGGGTAGGAAATTAGTGGCAACAAAAGGACCCAAACCTTGTGGAATTCGCACTGACGTAATTAAAATAAAGGCCCCCAGGCCTTCCTTGTGTCAATTAAATGCTCAACAAGACGCTGTCTCCAGTTATCAGTGAGGGCCCTAATTTCTCTCCAGCTCCTGGTCATAGCCGTATCCTTCTGTGCAACAAAATGACTCCATTGGTACGTATATGCGACAGGGCTGACGATACACAGCACCGAGGGAGCTGCCACTATGGGCCACCGGTGCCAAACGAGTCTCGGACGGCTAAAGCGTCGGTGTAACAGGAAGATGGGGCGATAACACATGCCGCAGTGTGATCAAATACAAGATCGCGGCGCAAAACCGTCTCTGTCTGCAGGTGTCGCTGCTGAGCATTGCCATGTAAATGATATACAGTAATCATTGGCAGCTCCTGCATTACAGAGATGCAGGGGCAGATGTAATTAAGCCTGAAGAAGAGATAAAGTGGAAGGCGATAACGCAGCGGCCAATCAGCTGCTAACTGTCACGTTACAGGGTGGTTTTGAAAATGACAGTTAGGGGCTGATTGGCTGCTGCGTTATCACTTCCCACTTTATCTCTTCTCCAGGCTTAACCGTTTGAGTGCCAACATCTCTGGGAGAGATGTGCAAAATATCCACACAAAAAATGCCAGCGTCGCTCACATTTGTTATATAAATGCAAATAAAAAAATATTGTGTAAAAAAATATATATATATTTCCTAAATAAGGTAATCATTACAGGTCATTATGATGGATACAAATATTGGCTTGACTATTTTCACACCTATTTTGACAAATATATCTAACTCCACAATTTGCACTGGCTGCAACATGTAAAACAGAAAAGCGCCCAGTAAAAATAATTTTATTTATACAGAACTTTTCTATAAAGGTCCCGAGATGCTTTACAGAAATCATGAAGATCATTCAGTTATACTATATATTATATTATAAGTACAGCCTGCAAAATGACAGAAGCTGATTGGGTGGTACTTTATACCTCTCCAAGCTATACTAAATCTCCACCATTGTGTATACACTTAATTAAGTATTGCAAATACACTTAATACATTTTTTCATGAAAATTGACCTCAGCCTGATATAATTAGACACATCCTGAGTAATTGTATACTTAACTACTTTTAAAGTCACCTCTCTGGTAGGGATGGCCATCGATGATTTGAAATGATGGTATATGGTCAATGTCGAATAGTTTTGATATCGATGGGGGAGAACCAAATTGTTTCCCACCATCGATGTCTAGTTTCAACGATTAGTTTTGTTTTGCTTTTTTCCCCAAGAGGCCCGGGATATGAAGCATAGCCCCTCCCCCGACACATGTGAAGCCCCGCCCCCCACAGGCCAATCAATCATAAAAAATGGATGACCATAGCTATGTAAAAGCATTGATGGTCATCCATTGCATAGTTATACACTATCGATGGCCAGTTGAACTTTTGCCATCGATGGCAACCATTGATGGCAAGGCAATCATGGCCATCCCTACTATCTGGGAGAATTTCGGAGACGAGACTGTGAGCAGCACTTCAGGGGGCGGGGCCTGATGTAGATGTCTATTTGCATATTTAGACCCACCCTGGGGAAAGGCGCGAATCACTGTAATTTAATGAGGCGGCTGTGGAGATGCGGGAGGGGGGGGGATGGGTCAGGGGATGTCTGGCGGTATCCGGGAGTATTGAACACCTTTCCGGGGGGCCAGGAGGGGACCCAATTTTGTCACTTATAACTATGGTGGAAGTACGCAGCAGCAGCAGATTGGTGCAAGTAGTGTAAATGTGCACACTTTGCAGGGATCCTGGAGCCACATCCTCACAGAATGACATAACCACAACACACTGCTTAGTCAATTCTGCCCTGAAGAGACTAAATGGCGATTTCAGGACTTCAGTCAGTCAGTCTCCAATCAGCAAACAGCTCTGCGCTCGCAGCACCTGGGAACCATTAAGAATTCAGCGGACCATTATAAAGTTCTATAAAGCTGAGCATTGAATACAAAATCCAGACTCTGGGTAATAAGCTTTTGATGGCATGTTGACATTTATCTGCCAGTGTTCCTGCCTGTGTGCCCGGCTTACACGGGAAGCAGCTCGGTAATTGCTTACATGCATGTTTGAGGTTTACTGCTTCGGGATTGTCTGACGAAAACCTTTTTCCAGAGCAGCAGATCAGACGTCCCGAGCACAGCCGCAATCAGGCTGAATTGCTGCTCAATGAGTGTTAATCGGCACAATTTGTTTTTCACTTGCACTTTGGGGAAAGGTTATTATTCAGGAGCAATGACCACATACATACCCCCAAGAACAGGGGCTGGCTTTTCCTATAAATCATTGTTATTCCTGGTTTCAGTCCATGACAGGCAGGACAGGCACAAGCCATCAGCGGGGCGAGTCACAGATCTCCAGATGAACAATGATCTGGTATTGTGGGCCCATAGGCTGAGGCGGAAAGCCAGGTAGAGAGTAGAAAATGAAAGGGATCAATGGACTTCAATGCAATGCTGCCTGGACTGCTCAAGGCAGCACAACAGATAGATCCGGCTTCCAGGTTCTGTTCTAGTCATCCTCAACTCTACCCTTGCATACCCTCCAACATCTCAAGAGCAGAAACCAGTACAAATTCAGAAAGTAGGCATGGCTATGGGTAAAGGGGGTGTGGCCAAGCCCCCTTTCCTATGCTTACAATGGGCAGCTGGAGACCCAAAAAAAAACAGTACAAAGCCCTTTTTGGCCATTACAGGCCATAACAAACTGTAAAACCATCCAAAAAGCTACATTGGAAGGGTATGCCTTGTTGACAATGATCAAGGTATAGTGAGAAGGTGTGGCTAGTGTTGTGTAGGTGTGGCCAGTGAGGTGTGGGTGTGCTGAGTACCATGTGGGCATGTGTATCATCTACACTTTCAGCCCTATGTAATTATCTCCTAATTAGCTAAATAAAAATGGGGTCGCGGGTGGCGATCGGGAATGGCTGGTGGGTTGTACAGCGCCCATCAATGGTGGGTGGCTGGGTAGGTGGGCTTTGATGGACACTTGCGTGATGCTAGTCACATCATCGTGTCACTAGCTCCGTTTGATTAGGCCCTATTTTTTGCCCTCTACGCCGCTGAATAGACGCTGTGCACATGCGCACAGTGTCTTTTCTGTTCAGGCAGGGGGGACTCCCAACTACCCCCCCCCTCACCGCGGGACACTGCCGGCCGCGGGCGGGACCGTCCCAAAGAACCGGGACGGCCCTGCGAAAAACGGGACAGTTGGGAGGTATGTAATGCAGAATGACCAGGAACCATTGCCGGAGGGTAATAAAAATAATAAACCATATTTTGGGCAAATGGGCAGTCCGGTGGACCCCCGGACCACCCCCCAGTTTTGCCTGTGCTGATCACGTCTTCCCAATTACATGGTAATTCTATATTGCCAGGTCCAAGTAGTTTAAAGCAGCATATAAAAAACAGGAAGCAGATTCAGCTGGCATTCTAGTAGTTTAAAGGCGTCACCTGCCTCTTTAACCTCAGGCAGATGAATGGAATGCTATCTGTACCATGTACCAGGTGTGCCATGCTTCTCGTTGCCCATTCTCCTGGTCTGTACTCTGTGGGCTAGAAAGCAGGGTTCCTATTATCACTCTGCATCTGACAAAGACAGTCATCAGCAGGGACGACATTAAGGATTTAAAATCATTGATGGTTTATGGCCGATGTGGAATACTTTTGCCATCGATGAGGAAGAAGCAGATGTTTTTTATTTTACTGAAAGCACAGCAGGACCATTTATTTTACCAATGTGACAGAACACTAAGCATAGCTCCGCCCCAACACCCCTAAAGCCACGCCCCACGTTTTGATTGGCCTACGGCGATGGCCATCCCTAGTAATCAGTCCTGCTTCATCCTCTCTCCAATTCATTCATATGCTTTCTTGCTTCACCTCTGGATGTTTTGAGTCTTTCGCCTACGGTTCCTGCACACAGCCCTAATTAATCTTCCCAGCTGAGCTCTATGGCATCAGTATTCCCATAGGCAGATACACTCTGATGGGCAACTTGCTGGTGTCACTAGTGCGACCGATGGTGAGGCTAAGGACGCATCAGGTGGTATTACAGTACTACAGACGCTCCCTTCCTATTGCCCCGCCCAGTTTACTGAGGCTAGTCGGGCGGAACTTCCTTTCCCTTTCCTCTTATCCTCTCACTTCTTTTCTTTCCTCTCTCTTTCCTTTCCAGTTCTATTCTCACCATATCGTTTTATAAACATCCTTTAGTTTTCGTTTTCTCTTAACTTTGCTATAAAATTTAGTGATGCCTTTTTTTGTGTACAACATTCAGATAATCCTACAGTTTTCGGACCTCTGCGTAGGTTCCTTATTCAGCTTGTACTGTTGAACATCTTGGGCATCTCACTAATAAAATTTATATAAAAAAAAAAAAAAAACAGTACTACAGACGCTGATAGCTGGCGTCTCAGTCCTTGTACACCCAGACACGCAGCTGTACAGCAGGGAGGGCCATAGCAGCATTAGCATATAGGCACAGAAGCAATGCCGGCAGCAGGAACACACAAGCCCAATGTGGTTACCTGTCAGTCACAATGTAAGGACCTCCTCCTAACCTGGCCAGACAGGAATCCTGGCCAGGCATATTGCATTCAGAATAATCGGAGGCTGTACTATTCAGCATTGGACGGTTATTATATTATATTTTATATATATATATATATTTTATTTTATATTTTATATATATATATATATATATATATATACTTCTACAGAAGTTCTCTGATGACTCTGCTATTGTGGGTCTTAGCGTAGATGGGGACAATAGGGAGTACAAAGAACTTGTGCAGAACTTTGCTACCTGGTGTGTGGAGAACCATCTTCAACTTAACACGAGGAAAACTAGGGAGCTGGTAGTTGATTTCAGGAAACGTCAGCATACCCCCCCCCAACTCCGTTGAGCATTCAGGGAGTGGATATTGAGATCATAAGAACTTACAAGTACCTAGGTTTTCACCTTAACAATAAACTGGACTGGTCTGATAATTCTGCCGCTCTATATAGGAAGGGGCAGGGTAGACTCTATCTGCTGAGGAGACTGAGGTCCTTTGGAGTGCAGGGAGCGCTCCTGAAGACCTTTTAACTGTGTAGTGGCATCGGTCATATTCTATGGAGTGGTCTGCTGGGGCAGCAGTGTTTCATTAGCCGACAATAAGAGACTAAACAGACTGGTAAGGAGGCCAGTTCTGTCCTAGGAATGCCTTTGGATTCGGTAGAGATTGTGGGTGAGAGGAGAATGATCAGCAAGATAACATCATTATTGGATAATGCTTCACACCCGCTCAAAAATGTTTTGAAGGATCTGTGTAGCACTTTCAGTGATAGGTTGCCTCATCCTCGATGCTCAACGGAGAGATATCGCAGATCGTTCCTTCCGGCTGCAATTAGAATGTACAACTGTCATGGTCTGAAGAAGACCTGCATGTTCCTAGATTCTTGAGTTATATTGTTTGGATCTTATCTTATTATGTGTTCTTATTATTATGCTATTACTCTTATCTGTACTTGAACCTTGCTGTAACACTGAAATTTCTCCATTGTGAGACGAATAAAGGAATTCTATTCTAATTCTATATATATATATATATATAAATCAGAACGGTGCGGCACTCAGAAATAAAGAGACAAACGCTGCATCATAGCTTTTTCAACATTTCAATCTTGTTACGCTTTTCGTCAGGATACAAATTGATCAAATCACAAACTCTTACCTTATACCCCTCTCACCCACGTGCAACGCCCACCTTCAGCCTGAGTATCGGCTTCCGATATGGCGTAGAAAGAGGACGTCACCGCGGAGTTCCACGGCGCACGTCAATGGTGTAGATAAAAAAACCATGGTAACGGGTAAACAAACTAGCGGAGCTGCAATCATAAATGGATGTATACTGTAATCAGAAAACCATACAGTGCAAATACAGATATAGATATTCACCGGCATACAGAACACATAGATCAACCACTAAGATCAATTATTAAACATAGATAATGAGAATGTCTCGTTAAGACCCTGTGGGGTAACCACGTCTAATCTAAAGATCCATTCTGCCTCTCTTTTCAGTAGGATCAAACCCCTGTCTCCCCCCCCGTGATAGAGGGGGTATGTGGTCAATCATCCGATACCTCAAACTAGCCATCGGATGTTTGGCCTCAGCAAAATGTCGGGCCACAGGGTATTTACTTTTGCCACCGGCAGCTCTAATGGTATGTAGATGTGCCGCCATTCTTTCTTTAAATTTCCTCTGTGTTTTACCTATATAACTCAGTCCGCAGGGGCATACAATTTGATATACAATATAGGTACTTTTACAAGTTAAGTGATGCCTAATACTGTATTTTTTGCATGTGGGTGTATAAAAAATTCCCCTGGGATTAGGTAATTACAGGTTGTGCAAGCACATTTAAAGCAGCCATTTTTTCTATTTTGTCGGTGGAAAATTCCCTCTGGATTTTGTCCCGAGACCTGAAATATCCGTTTTAACCAGGATATCACGCAGATTCCTTGCTCTAGAACAGTGATTTTCAACCTTTTTACCTTGCGGCACACTAAATAGGACTTTAAAATTGCCAAGGCACACCCTAAGATCCCCACAGGGTAAAACACATTGGCCACCACAGGAAAAAAACAAACCTATTGGCCCCCACATTAAAAACAATCACACTGATCCCCATAGGTAACAAAAATAAAATACATTGGCCCTTTACATGAAAAGAAGAGACCAGTAAATAACATTTGAACTGGTGGTTGCTGTAAATGGGTTTGGGCATCTCTAGATGTGGGGGCACACTTGAGAACAGCTCAAGACACACTAGTGTGCCACGGCACAGTGGTTGAAAAACACTGCTCTAGAATAACAGGACATCACTTTGGTGTGTGACAGGTTGAGGTCTGCATCAGTTTGAATAATCGGCCAAAGTTTTTTAGTACTGTAATTAATAGCAGCTGATGAATTATTGTATTCAGTTACCCAGGGAAACGATGTTTGTGATTTATCAACCTTGTCATTTCTCTTATTTTTAAGTAACGATTGTCTATCAATTTTTAAAACTCTGATTTTAGTTTCTTCCAAACACTGCGCCCCATATCCCCGTATTAGCAGACGCTCAATGAGCTCATCAATTTGTTTAGAGGCTACTGTGAGATCACGGTTTATTCCGTGGATGCGCAGCATTTGGGGGAACGGCATATATCATCAGTCAAAGACCACCGCTCTCTGACTGATGATATTTTACACACAGACACCACTGATCACAGAAGGTCTGCCCTGTTTTTATAAAAAAAAATCAGTTGAAAAGCGATATATATATGTCCTGAGAATACGATGTTCTGATTATATATTGGATCACTGGTCAGATTTATCCGTTGGCTTTACCCACCTTGGGTCCTTACTATACAAAATACCAGTAACATACTGATACCCCTATACCCCTGAAGAAGTCCCGTTAGGGATGAAACACGTAGGGTGATTTCAGGAAAATTGGCTCTAAGCGGTATCAAACACAGGACCATTTATAGTGAAAATCTTGTACTATCGGTTTTATTGTTTATTATTGTTGTAAGAAATACATTTTATATATTTTTCTTTGTGAAATCCTTGGTGAAACTTCTATCAGCGCACTTCTATACCCTTTCTTCTTTATTTATATATATATATGTGTATGTATATATATATACAGGGCTATTTTTGTGCAGGCTCTAGCAGGAACTGTGGCCCTTATTCTAGTTCACTCTTTCTGACAAAATATTTCTTAGATGGACAAAACCATGTGCACTGCAGGTGAGGCAGGTGTTACTTGTGCAGAGATAATTAGATTTGGGTGGGGTTTTACACCTGCCTCACCTGCAGTGCAAATGGTTTTGTCCATCTAAGAAATATTTTGTCAGAAAGAGTGAACTAGAATATGGGCCACAGTTCCTGCTGGAGCCTGCACAAAAATAGCCCTGTATATATATATATATATATATATATATATTTACATACATATATATATATATACACACACACAACAGGGGACTACGGTCTTCCTAGGATGTAGATATGTAGAAATGACTCTGGGACATGCATGTTGGATGTGGACACAGGCCAAATGCCCCTTATGCCCAGGGTTGCCTACTCTCTCGAAGTGGCAGGAAGCCTCCCGCAAATCGTGTCACCCTCCCGGCCCCCTGGAAATTGCCGTGAATCGCGGCTAAATATGCAAATCACACCCTTTTAGCCCCGCCTGCTCCACGTAGACCTGCTAATTGCACTACTTGGGGTGGGGCTTGATGATGTCTACATCAGGACCTGCCCCCTGAAGAGGCTGGAACCATGGAGAACCCCCATGGCAGGCCTAGTGTGCAGGTAATATGGTACAGGCCCTGTTTTCTTTTTTGATCCAGCACCCTCTCCTTACTGCAATATTAGTGCCACATACGATCATGTATGTACTGTACATATGTAATAAAAAAAAAAAAATATATATATATATATATATATATACACATACAAACATACATACACACACACACACACACCCACACATTATATATATATATATATATATATATATATATATATATATATATAGTCATTGTTGCAGTGAGTAACGGCATGCTCATTCCCAACACTGATTTAATATCCTCGGCTGGGGAGTCTGAGCCGGGACCGGGCTTATCAGAGTAATTACAGCCTCTTAAGATGTTCTTCTTATTAACCACGGAACACTGTAACTCAGCATGCTCTCTCATTTCTGTGAGCAATTATGAGAAGACGGCTAATTAAGAATGATGGTTTATGTGGCTCCGTTAACCCGTCGGCCGCCGGTGGTGACTTCAAGGCACTTTGAAGATATACAATAACAAAAGAATCTGTAATTTTAATTAACTTTGCCCAGATGGAGTTTATTTACCAAGAAGATGGAGGATGGGGGGGGGACTGCTTTTCAAGTTTATGCAACTTTACGAAAAGCGTTACTTATGTTTAATGAAAATCTAGTTTAGGGCATGTAAAAGCTTCAATGGACAACATTAACAGCGCATTCCCAGCTAACACCACATGTCCTAGGTCCAAACGAGCGTTTTATCACCTCAGGAAATCGTTGCTGTACCTAAAGGCTACAGACGCGGAGAGGAAAAATCCATATTACAAATTATGTATAACAGAGCCTCATAAAAACCTACTAATACTTTCCTCTTACCTCCATTTACAAAGCTGTGTACATACGAGCCACAGAGAAATTGGCATTACATTAATATTGCCCGTGTCATGACTACCAAAGCCGCAGTACCACATAGCAACAGTTCCCTTACACCGATTATCCCAGTTATACAAGGATTATTGGATATTGGTGTAGAATATTCCTTGTTTATGGATAAGGCTCCACAAAGGTCGAGGGGAGCGGAGTGGGTACGTTTTACCTCCATCTCGTTTATTTATTTTTTCATGGGATATGGTCATGCCCCCAGAGGCTCCACCCCTGCCCGGTGGCCACACCCCCTCCATTTTACCATGGTCTGGCTGACCTGTCGCCGCCCCTGCATACAGTTGGTGTGATTCAGTAACCCATCCAATTGAGGATCCACCTAATAAATAATAAAATAATGATAATAACATAAAAAAATAAACTGGGTAATATAGACAATATAGTCCCAGGTGAACAATATAGTGCCTATAAATAACAATATTGTTCAGTGATGTCACACTATCCCCTATGATAGCATGCCTCGCTGATGGTCATGTAGTAAGTAGGGGGGGGTTGTTAACGATGTACGGGAGTGCACATTGTTAACGATATTGAGCATACACGCTAAGCAATATTATAAATGATATCGCATAGAAGGGAAAACAAATTGCGAAATCGTTGATAATATTGCTTAGTGTGTATGGGGTTATAAAGGTAGGAGGGCCCTGCTCGCAAGCTTACAATCTATAGGGAAATAGACATGGATACACACGGACAGGTGATATCACTATATATAAAAGGCTAAGGGGGTTATTCTGGTTTGGTAACATGGGCAGTACGTTTGCACAGGGACTGATGTTTGGTTTATGCACATACGCAGCCGCATTTCTGCACATGTGCATACTGCAAGCAAACTGTTCGCCGGGTGCGTGCACCCAACATTTCGGCTGTGGGGCATGGAGCGGAGGCGGATAGTCGCGCCCATGGGAAAGCCCAGCGTGGGCGGGCAGCTGACATCGCCGCTTCCTTCTGAATGCCCACGCACATCCAAGGTTACCTCAGAGTACCCGTAGATGTGCGTGTGCCTTCCACATCATTCCATGGTCCGCGTAATCAAAGGTTACGTGTGGAATGTACAGAGGGGATGCAATTGGGCACTAGCGTTTATGAAGGTTATGTGGGCGGTTCTGGAATTTGATAACTTTCCTGAAGAGGAGAGCTTTCATGGAACACTTGAAGGTTGGAGGGAATTCCACAGAGTGGGTGCAGCCCACAGAAAGTCCTGCAATCCCTGATGGGAACTAATAATGCCTGTGGATGAGAGACGTAGATCTTGCGAAGAGCGAAGAGGTCGGGTTGAGAGACATTTTGAGATAAGAGAAGAGATGGGCGTTGGGGTAGTTTGGTTTATGGCCTTGTGTGAGTTAAAGTATTTTATATGGAATAAAGGGACTGACAGTGCGGATCCTTAGATGATGGAACATCTCTAGAAGGAAGGTGCTGCCCCGTCAGGAGAAGAAATGCTCTGCACTAACAGTTGGACTATGGTCTGATCCAGTCAGTCCGACAAAGTGTGATCTTCTGTGTCACAGATAAAGGAGACTGTCATGCTGATGATTTACATTCAGATCATTTGAATATCTGGTACACAATGAGTGATCAATTGCTTTACATATCATGCTGTATACCGCGTCTCTGATCTCTCATGCTGTATACCGCGTCTCTGATCTCTCATGCTGTATACCGCGTCTCTGATCTCTCATGCTGTATACCGCGTCTCTGATCTCTCATGCTGTATACCGCGTCTCTGATCTCTCATGCTGTATACCGCGTCTCTGATCTCTCATGCTGTATATACTGCATCTCTGATCTCTCATGCTGTATACTGCGTCTCTGATCTCTCATGCTGTATACCGCGTCTCTGATCTCTCATGCTGTATACCGCGTCTCTGATCTCTCATGCTGTATATACTGCATCTCTGATCTCTCATGCTGTATACCGCGTCTCTGATCTCTCATGCTGTATACCGCGTCTCTGATCTCTCATGCTGTATACCGCGTCTCTGATCTCTCATGCTGTGGATCCAGTGAGGAAAACTCTGACAACGGCTCTGTTTTACCTGAAACATTATATTCATGTTAAGTAACATATTTCGGTCGTCGTCTGTAACTAAACTTACTGGGAACGTAACAACAACAAGGCTTGGAGACGTAACTATACGCTCCCATCACCGACAGCAAGACTGAGTTGTAGTTCTAGTTCTTCAGGAACTTGACTGTCTTGTTATAATTAGTATGATCTTCTGCAATTCCTTATATAGGCCCTGATTCTGGTTGGTCCTGCCCAAATAACTCGTGTCGAACTTGTGACGGTTGATCACGTTCCAGTTCCCCACTGGCAGCGTTTCAGATCAATCGTCCCCGCTGCCAGCCCCTTGGGCAGTAAGCCTGACCAAACCCTGCGCAAACCCGCACCATCGTCCGGCGGACCGGATTCGGCCTGCTGCGAGCGGATCTGAATCACCCCCTGAGTCTCTGATGTGGCCAGAGGTTGCAGGTAGAAAGCCACCATGCATTGTTCTACCCGCACTGACTGGAGCGAGGCAGTGTCTGCTCACAGAAACCAACCAACACAATGAATGAAATAATTATCCAAGAGAAGCCCATAGCCAGGATGAGGGCATTGTTGTTCAGGCTCGGCCAATCAGACGAGCGCGTGGGGCCGGAACACTTCTCTCCATGAAAATAACATTCTGAGGAAAGCTTTGCATATGTAGCTGCCTCGCTGTGCTGTGTGGCTCACGTATGCAAACGCACCTAAGTATGGAGCTGTGGGGAACGTATTTGCATGATACACATTTGCATTCCAGGACCCGGCTTGGGGCTACAAAGGTGCTCATTTGACTATCTTACTGTAGCCTGGAATTCAGCACTGCCTGCAATATGCTGCTGGCATCACCCGGTATCACGTGTCCGGCACTGCAGAAGTTTTATCTGGCAAACAATAGGTTTACCTAGATATAAAGAGGGTGGGTATGAAATCCCGGCAGTCGGGACCCCAATAGTCGGATTATAGACAGCAGGATCCCAGCACATACATTTTGTACTGCTCTCGGATCACATTGCATGCAAAACGCATGCATTGCGATACGATGCGATCTAGCCCATAATGGGTGCGATCATCGCACAGTTTATGGGCACCTTGACCTTCGGGATCCATTGGGACTCTGAGTATCAGGATACCACTGCTGCTTCTGACTCCCGGGATCCTATGTAAAGCTGTGCCTCCATTCCCCTCCTAACGTAGAACCTTATTCTAGTCCACACGCAACGATGTGGATTTAACGCCGCCTGCCGCTCGCACAGCCGCCCGCGCCCCCTCACTCGGCGAGTTTCCCGCACAGCTGCGAATGTATGTTTTGCATAAACAACCATTGACAGCCTTAAAGGCCCCCATACACTACGCGATTTGGGCCCGATTTTACCCGATTCTGGAGGATTGGGCTGATAAATCGGGTGAAATTGGCCAAATCACGTAGGGTATGACATCCAATCTGATCCGATGCGCGGTCCCGTGACTGGAGACTAGGTAGCGGCAGGCGGGGAGCACAGAGCGCACAGCGCATAACAGAATCCGGGTAGCGGCGAGCGGGAGTATAGGAAACATCCTATTCAAAGACTGGGCGGCCGTTGATTGGCCGAGAGCTCAGCCAATCAGCGACCGCCCTGCCCGCCCAGTCTTTTGAATAGGATGTTTCCTATTCTCCCGCGGCGCTCACCGCTACCCGGACTCTGTTATGCGCTGTGCGCTCTGTGCTCCCCGCCTGCCGCTACCTAGTCTCCAGTCCACCCGCTAGCTCACTACCGCTCCTGCAGCTGGACCGGACCCCGCTCCCCGCCACCTCTCCTGTCGCTAGCTGGCTACCCCCTCTGCATCACCCACCCTGCTCTCCGGTCTCTGGTCGTCGTCCCCCTGCAAGCTCCCCCCAGACCCTGCTCTCCCACAGCTCCCCCGGATTTACATGTGATAAATCGATCCGATTTATCACATGTAAAAATGGCACATCAAGTGCCAAATCATATCAGGAGCTGCCGGTGGAGCTCAGGGGAAGTCGGGGCCGACATTAGGCCGACTTGTCCTTAGGACAAGTCGGCCTAATGTATGGGGGGCCTTAAGGCCCCCTTACACTTGTTCAACTTATTGTTCAACAAGTTGGACCTGATTGACTCAAGATTTATCCTATGTGCAGGAGGATCAATCTTTTATACCGGGATGCAGTGTAAATCCCAGCGGTCGGGATCCCGGCGTTCAAAATCCCGACCGCCGAAATCCCGACACTTTCTCCCTCCATGACACCCCCGGAGGGAGAATAAATTAGGGTGCCGAGCGTAGCGAGGCACCGGGTCCACTGCGTGGCGAGCGCAGCGAGCCCGCAAGGGGGGGGGGGGGGGCGATCCACGTCCCCCCCCTTGTCGGGATTTCGGCGGTCGGGAATCCGGCGTCGGGATTTTGAACGCCGGGATCCCGACCGCCGGGATTTAATACTGAATCCGTTATAGCCAATGGCACAGGATTGTGGATTGTGTCCTACACATCAGGCACATAAGATTTTGTCAGACAGGCACATCAGATTTTGTCAGATAAATTGACTCAATCCACCTGAATTGGGTCAAATCTCACAACATCTCACAAGTGTAAAGGCCCTCATAGGTGCCTTTAGGAAGAAACACGCAAAACTAAAACACTCTCCGGTGTCTTAGCTTGCGTGCTTCCTGTACGGGAAGAGGGCAGGCAGCTGACATTCAGTGGTCAGCTGCCCGCCCCTTGCGTAACTGCTAAATTTCCATGGAAACGCCCAGTGTTTTAATGGGAACACCCATCAAACACTGGGTGTTCCCATGGACGCAGCCCGTCACCACCACACGTCCACACTGGTAGGTGTGAACAGGATGGCGAACTAGCAATTCGCCACGCCCGCTCACACCAAGTGTATGCACATGCGCAGTAGTAAAACATAGTGAGTAAGGCCCAATGTCACATGCAGCCCTGTCCTCACTGACAAATCATTAATCTCCTGATATACTCTGTGCTGCTGGGGACCCTGCTCCTTCCACTATAGAACTCTCAGTCTGTGGCTTATCTCCTCCATTCCCCTCCTCACAGCATGTCACTGCCCCCTGTCACATGCTGCCCTATACTCACTGGCACACATAACACATCTCCTGATATACTCTGTGCTGCTGGGCTCTTTGCTCCTTCCACTATATGATGCCCTGGAACAGGTTGGTAAGTTAGGAGGGAAGTGGTTCTCTAGCAAGGCAGGCAGGAGTGACTGACAGGGTGTGGTATAGGGTTCCGACAGTCAGGATCCCGACAGTCATTAGGCCGACAAAGGGATCCCGACTGCCCAGACTCAGACAGCATGGTGAGCGCAACAAAGCCCCTTGCGGGCTCGCTGAGCTCGCCACGCTGCGGGCACGGTACGCTACGCGAGCCACCTATTCTATTCTCCCTCTGTGGGGGTTGTGGACCCCTACGAGGGAAAATAGCGGGTGGCTGTCGGGCACCTGTCTATCTGCGTTTTGACAGTCGGGATCCCGGCAGGCACCCTGACTGACAGACATACAGGCTTGCTCTGTGGAACTGTGGTAACAGAATTAGTAGACTCATACCCAGATGCAGGACCACAGCAGCTCTTTCCCCAATATCACATCCATTTGGGGCATAATGACAAATATATGGGGGGGGGGGGGGGGGGGGGGGGGGCTTGGAAGTAATGGAGGTGTTGATAGTATGTTTCATTTTAAATATTAAAGCAAATGCATTCAATTCCAGTGATACTGTAGGTGTTGGCTATTGAACTCAGTTTTGCTTCATTTCAGTGAATTTATTGCGATGTTCTGGATACTGGGGTACATATGGCAGCTAGATGAGTGAGTGTGTGATGATGCCCCATGAAGGGGTCATGCAATGCTCCCCATGCAGAAGCAGCCTGCGCTCACTCCTGTTATATAATACAATGAATATCTACAGCAGGACCTGGTGTGTGTGTGACGGAACCTGGCTGTGGAACAGGAATAGACTTGGTTACCGCTAAACACAAAATCCCCAGGCTCAGTTTAAAACTTCCCATTTATTTCCCCTTTTTCTCTGTATTTTGGGGAATTCAGCTGGAGAAGTCGCCACACTGGGAACTCTTGCAGATCTCATTGTATTTTGATTTCCTTCAACTAAAATAGAATCTTAAAGTGACAGTATTCACACAGTAGAAGCAGCTCATCAGTTCACTGGGACCTCGGAACATCCCGGTCGCACTGACGTAACAAGCTTCTAGTTCATTGGTTCCCAAACTGTGTGCCGTGGAACCCTAGGGTGCCTTGGATTGGTGGTGCGATGCGCACAGGATCGCGCATTGCATCGGGCCTTCTGTCAGTCACCTGCAATTTGGGTTCTTTCACTGTGATTGATTGCTGCAATCACAGGAATGGAACCCAAATTGTAGGTAAACTGCCCTGTATATGGGACCTTAAGAGACATTTCAATCATCTTAAATCGATAAAATTGACCAAAATCTTCCTTTAGTAAATATACTCCCAGATATTGAAACCCTGACACAAACTGCTGATCTACATCAAACCCATGTTCAGCAGCTAGCAGGGCATGCTTAAAGTTGTAGTTCAACTACAGCAGACTATCTGCATGTTTCATACTCTTGTTCTTTTCAAGGGTAACACCTCCAGTGCAGAGGCACTTTCAGAGAGGAGGAGGTCCGTGTGCAGCCTCCTCCATAAGGGCCACCTCCTCTTTCCCGGCCGCAGTGCAGAGGCGCTTTCAGAATGGAGGAGGAGGAGGTCCGTGTGCAGCCTCCTCCATAAGGACCACCTCCTCTCTCCCGGCCACAGTGCAGAGGCGCTTTCAGAGAGGAGGAGGAGGACCATGAGCAGACTCCTCCATAAGGGCCACCTCCTCTCTCCTGGCCGCAGTGCAGAGGCCCTTTCAGAGAGGAGGAGGACCGTGTGCAGCCTCCTCCATAAGAAATACCTCCTCTCTCGCAGAAGTGCAGAGGCACTTTCAGAGTGGAGGAGGAGGAGGTCGGTGTGCGGCCTCCTCCATAAGGACCACCTCCTCTCTACCGGCCACTGTGCAGAGGTGCTTTCAGAGAGGAGGAGGTCCATGTGCAGCCTCCTCCATAAGGACCACCATCTCTCTCCCGGCCACAGTGCAGAGGCGCTTTCAGAATGAAGGAGGAGGAGGTCCGTGTGCAGCTTCCTCCATTAGGACCACCTCCTCTCTCCCGGCCACAGTACAAAGGCGCTTTCAGAGAGGAGGAGGAGGAGATCTGTGTGCAGCCTCCTCCATAAGGGCCACCTCCTCTCTCCCTGTCGCAGTGCAGTAGAGTGAGCACTAGAGGTCTTAGGCCCTACTGAGCACGCGCAGAACTCTGAATAAATGGCGCAGCACCCATTTTGTCATCGATTCCAGCAACCCTGCCTTCATAGCGGGACTCCGGAGGGGTAAGTATTAAAAAATGGGTGCATTCTAAATACGCCACTGCTCCAGTGATTACAAAAGCTAAACCTGTGTGAGTGAGATACAACCAGGTTTAAATTTAGAGGTATATATACTACAGTGTGAGTTATGTTGCCCATAGCAACCAAACAGATTCTAGCTGCACTTTGGGGGGTGCGGATGGAGCCTGCGGTCATCAAGCACCGCCCCCCAGAAAAGTAAACGGGTCTATGTGGGAGGAGTGGCAAACATTTTAGCCCCTCCCTTACCCTGAAGAGCCGCGACTACCGTTATTATCCTGCAGGGAGAGGGGGCTGCGGGGGGGGGGGGGGGGGGGGGGGTGCAGAAGGCTTGCCCACTTCTCCAGGGGCGGACGGACCCATTCTCGGGAGTCTCCTGGCCGTTCCGGGATGGTAGACAAGTATGTTTGATCAGTAGAATATGGTTAGTTGCTATGGGCAACTTTAACTTCTAAAATAAATCACACTTTAGTAAATGTATGCCATTGTGACAATAAACATTGCTCACGCAGCACCTGAAGTCTTTATGTTTAAAAACAAAAAACCTTATTGCTTATATATTTTTAAGGAGTGAGGTTCCCACTAAAATCTACATTTTTAGTATACATGACCCCCCCTAAAGTCTAAACATTTAATATATACTATATACTCCTGTTTTGTGTGCACCATACAAATCGTTTTGTTTCAGCTGAATGAAAGAAACACTACAAATGAATGTATATTTCGAATGTACCCCCGTGGATGACACATGCATGATATGCGAGCCCCTGATCTAGCATCGTTCAGGTGCCCTGGCTATACAGGAATGAAGTGACTGATATGGCTGTTTGGCCAAGCCTTTGAAGGTCCCAAAAAGCTATTGATTCAGCCCCGTAACTGTGGTAATAAATTGCTGTTTGCGCTCTGGCTCCAGCCTTTATCGCAGGGGGGTCTGAACTATTTTCCTCAAGCCAATCACTGGCCGGATAAATGATTTGGTGATAAGCCCTGGGGGAGGCCAGGTTATAATATAATCTGCTTTCCAGACCAGAAGCATCCAGTTATTCACTAATGTGTAGGTAAATCTAGCGCCGTGTGTGCATGAAAGCCAATTATGTGTCACATTGGGAGATAGAGACAAATGTCCCAATATTCCCGTCACAAAGTAACCCCCCTGTGGGGACACAAAGTACCTGAGATAGCCTTGGGATGAAATCACAGTTGGGGGATTGAGTAATGGGTATAGCAAAGGCTAGGATATGTAATAAATTCCACAGACGTCACAGATACTGTACGATTAATACAAGTAGGTTCACCATAAATATCTGTGCATTCTATGTCACATTAGCACTAACTAGACATGAACATTTAAATTAACATTCATCTACAAAGATTTATTTCATCATCCAATGAAATAACTGCTTTTGTGAGCAAGTTAGCAAAATGTAAGCTCATTTCTGATTGGTTTTAACATTCTACATTACGTTTGTGCTATTGCTGTGCTGCCATTTTTATTCCTTGACAGTTGCCAAATAATGATGAAGGGCCAGATGTATCAAGCTTTATTAAGTGATAAACAACCAGCCAATCAGCTCCTACGTGTCATTTTTCAAACTCAGCCATGTCAGCTGATTGGCTGGTTGTTTATCACTCTCCGTTTTAGCACTTTTTGAAGCTTGATACATCTGGCGCTCTGCCTGTATTTATTGGCAGGCGTACCACAAGATGCGGTATGTTTCCTTTACAAATATGTAGGTAACTTTTATGATATCCTCTTTACAATACACCTACCGAAATAATTCCCTTTATACTCCAGCCACTGTATCATGCAAGTCAATGGAACAGCTGCAGAATTGGTGTGGACTGTGGAACTGGACTGGGAAATATTTTGAACATATTGTCATACCTACCATATACTTATGTCATACCTATGTCAGAACAGATCAGATTACTCATGCTCACTGCTGGACGTTGCCATATTTCTGTGAAAGCCTGTATCGCAGCCATAGCCAATTACTTTGATCATATCACACTTGAACATAGGTAAATCAGCCATACCATTATTACACAACCGTTGTTGATCTCAGAGTGTCTAGCACAACAATACAAACTCTGCAACAGATTATTACAGCTCCCCTTGTGGTGAGGCCTGAGACTAAGTTAAGGTCCATATGGATCTGGGGGGTAGATGTATGAAGCAGTGATAAGGGTGGAGAAGTGATAAAGTGCCTGGTACTTTATCACCAGCCAATCAGCTCCAAACAGTCAGGAGCTGATTGGCCGGTGATAAAAGTACCAGGCACTTTATCACTTCTCCCTTATCACTGCTTCATACATCTTCCCCTTGGTCTTGAAGTGCAATGGGCCCATTGTAAGGAGCTGAGGATATATGAACAGTGATGCATGGGTGTAGTCAAGTGCCGTTTGTCTGTGACCAGTACTGTGTGGGTGTAGCCAGTGCCATGGAGGCGTGGCCTGTATTGTGAGGCCAGTACCACGTGGGCGTGTACATTTCCAACACTATCAGATCTGATATCTCCCTAAATTAGTTGAAAAATTGCCCACTTTTGTATAGAAACATATAATAGTTATGACATGTGGTCATCGGGCCATGATGATGGGCCTTTTTTTTATGTGGGGGACTGGGACTGTAGTCTCATCTACCCCACATATGAAACAAGTGCTTTAACCCTTTGCGTGCCAAACAAATTTGTCGAAATAGGTGTGAAAATGACCAAGCAAACCTTTTTTATTCATCGTAATGACAGGTAATGTTTACCTTATATAGGAAATATAATCTATTTTTTTTTTAACACATTTTTTTATTTGAATTTATATAACAAATGTGAGTGACGCCGGCATTTTTAGCACATATGTTGAACATCTCTCACAGAGATGTTGGCAATCAAAGGGTTAATGTTACACCGTTCCTTCCCCTTTCATAGATAGATGCAAGATGGCGGCAGGGCTATAAATCGCACAGTCCATACCTCATAATGATAGTTCATGCAAGTCAGATCCCGCCAACACTGGTCGCCTCGGATTTTAATCAGACCCTGTAAAAAATAAATAATAATAATAATTATATACAGTATGTTGTTATTACAAATAATAATATATCAGCTTAGTTGAAGAGCTCCCAT
This sequence comes from Crinia signifera, assembly GCF_055691185.1. Taxonomy (NCBI): domain Eukaryota; kingdom Metazoa; phylum Chordata; class Amphibia; order Anura; family Myobatrachidae; genus Crinia; species Crinia signifera. The sequence goes on along the minus strand of NC_139223.1, from coordinate 34,261,986 downwards.
TGGTGGAGTCCGTAATGGGACATTGGTCCGCGTTACTCTATACAGTCCAATTGCCAGTTTCCTCTGTATTAAAAGACACTACACGGATCATACAAGGTCTGTGAATTCTCAGCAGTAACCACAGAAATGAGCTGTAACACATAACACAGGATAATGAGCAGTGCGACTGTTGAAAGTGAACATCTGTTGGGTTGCTACGAGTTACAGCACATTGCGGCAAAGCATGGTTTGTCCCGCCACGCTCAGATAGAAGAGTACGGATCGGCTCATCTGTCCGACATGTTATGTGGGAAATGACATTAAACAGTCCATCAGTGGAAAAGCTGATTTTACGGCACATTTCCTCATCAGTGAATGCAAGTTCTGTAAAAGCCATTACTGGCTATACTTAGTGGTTCATTTTGATGCATTTCCTCTTTTCAGGGATAACCTTTAATCACAAACTAAGATATAGATGTATCAAAACTTGGAGAGAGATAAAGAATCGGCTAATCGACGCCTCTTTTTTTTAAACACAGCCTGTAAGATTCAGCTAGAGCAGTGGTTCCCCCCCCAACGGTTCATGATTTCCAGGTCACCTGGCAGGTACACAGGTGCACTCATTATTCACTGACACATTTTAAAGGATCACAGGTGGAGCTAATTATTTCACCTGTGATTCTGTGTGGAGACCTGGAAAACGTGCACTATTGAGGGGCTCTGAGGACTGAGGTGGAGAACCACTGAGCTAGGGGCTGGTTGGTCAATGACTTTATCTCTCTCTACTTTGGACGGTGTCCTATTACCTGCAAAAACCTGGCAATTTGTTGCGTCAACTTTTTATACATACTGTGGGAACAGAGCGAGGGAATGGATTTAATGTTTTTTTTTTTTAAATACATGAACTCAGATTCACAGTATAATTCAAGACGGCAAAACCTGTGAAAAACTGTACTGGAAAATGGAGAAATTTTGCAGTACCACCCAAAAAGCAATTGGTGATAAGTAGACTATTTGGAGTAGTTACATTGGAACAAATGGCTGCTATATGCATAAAAAAAAAAAAAAGAAGAAGATAGAAAGCAAATGTTTGTCAGCAAAATAAGTCCTCAAATTAAATTGGGGGTACATAAAAATGGGAGATAGCATACGTTTGGGTCATTTGAAAAAATGACATTAAAATATTAATTTGTGGTAAAACCTACAGAGAATTAATGCGGGTTCCATTTTCATGGACAACTATATAGGGGTTTTTTGCGATCTGCGATTACAATGCAAATTCATTGGCAGTATCAAAACAAAAATCATATTTAATTATAAACTACCGTAAATACTCTAGTATAAGTCGACCCAAATATAAGCCGAGGCGCTTAATTTTACAACAAAAAAAATGGGAAAACTTTTTGACTCAAGTGGGACCCTCACTCGAGTATAAGCCGAGGGGGGGCTTTTTCAGCATAAAAAAATGTTCTGAAAAACTAGGCTTATACTCAAGTATATATGGTATATGTTCAGAAAACATGATCTGTTACTCATTTTCAGTCAGAGCAAGTAAAGTCACTTATTTACATAAATAAATATGGGAAGCTATGTATTACAGAGTAAGATAATCCCCCCTGTAGTGGGGGAAATTTACTACATTGGGAGTTCTATTTCAAATGGGTTGTTGCTATGGGCAACCAATCATATACATTCTATTATCTTCTGGAAGGTGCTAAAGAAACAAGAAGTACATTATGATTGGTTGCCCCTAACATACCGTGTGAAATAGAACTCCCATCTCAGTAAATTTGGCCAGTAAGCAGAGCAAAGGCAGTGACTGACAGCAGACGTCCCCTGTACCAATTTTTTTTTTTTCACAATTTTTTTTCATTTATTAAAGCAATATAAATCAAGACTGTACAAACACAGTGGCCGGTATTCAATGCTCCCGATTCACTGTTTTTTTTGGGGGGCGAATCGGGCTGTTTTCACTCCTTGCGGTGAATCTTTTCAACTGAAAATCTGATTCACCGAAAGCGAGCAGTGAGTGCCGGCCAGTTCTCCATTTCATGTTCGCTGCAATTCCCCGGTGTATTTCAATGGGGTTTTCACTGGGATTTGCCGAGAATATATTCAATGCTAGGATTTTCGCCACGATTCACCGTTTTTGCATTCAACATCTTTTAACGTGAACTAGAAAGTGATCTTTTAAAATAAAGGTTTTTGTTGTTTTTTTGGTGTAAAAAAAATCAGTAATTTTATTCTGTGCAGGGGCATGCTATTAATATATTTATAATTTTTTATTTATTTATCTTTTACACATTCGCCAGCAGGGGGCGGGGAGCCACTCATTAAATATTTACTGCACACTGGTCCTGCTCATTACATATGCACGAGCGGGACCAGTGCAGCTGCTTCTCCACCGCGCCCCTGCCAGCTCTCCCGGGGGCATCATGTGCTGCCTGTGTCCCCGGAGCCGCCCCCCCCCCCCCCCCCCCGCACACACACACATTCCGGCACAGGCAGGGAGGCTTCCAACTCCCTGCCTGCTGCTGTCCCCCAGCTCCCTGCGGCGGTTAAAAATCGCTGTCAGGGGCAGCGAGCCCTTGAGGGGTTGAATAGGGCGAGAGGGAGGGCTGGCAGTGAATGCTCCAGCCCTCCGGAACCCTGCGAATGTGCAGCGAATCCTAAACAAGATTCACTGCACATCGTGAAAAACCTCATTGAATACTCCCCACTGTGTACACACACTCCGATAAACATTCTGTGTAACAAGCTTTTGTCAAATAAAAGAGCATATTGTAACAATGGTACCTTACAATAGTAGTCATTGGTTAGAAAAGGACAAAGATAGACAGAATAAAATACCAGAAGGATCACATGAAGGGCCCGAGTCCACCCCACCATAACACCACTACAACAAGTAACATTACATACGGATGGTAGTCAATGAAATGAGGTGTCTTGTGCACAGACAGTAGCGTAACTAAGTTTTGGGCGCCTCCCCGCCATCAGGGGGGGTGCCCCCCCCCTCCCCGCCGCCCCGCCAAGCACCCCCAATCCCCCGCCGCCCATGCAAACCCCCCCCCCCCTAATCCCCTGCAGCCTTACCTATCGCACTGGTCCCAGCGGCTCCGTTATTCTTCTGCTGAGGACCACCACAAAATGGCCGCCCCCATACAGCAGACAGTTTCAGAGAACTATGTGCTATATGGGGGCGGCCATTTTGTGGTGGTCCTCAGCAGAAGAACGGAGCCGCCGGGACCAGCGAGATAGGTAAGTCTGCGGGGGGATGGGGGGGGGGGGAGGGTGTGTGTAACTATAGCACCGCAGCCCCCGGCGCCCCCACATGCACAGCGCCCCCCTGCGGTGGCGGGGGCTGCGGTGCTATAGTTACGCCGCTGTGCACGGACCCGTGATTCATACCATAACGTGTTTTGAAATCATTTCCCGACCTGTTCCTTCAGTGATAGAGAACAGTACAGTTTCTATATAGTTCTCCCACGTGTCGAAAAAAAAAATGGTAAATGTTTCTTTTTGTAAGGATGCTTCGAGCCATTCCATCCTAAAGATATGGAAGAATGGAGGAGCAGTGGGGTGGAGCCAAAACTGGAGAATACATTTCTTAGCAGCTGCTGATAAGATAAGTCGTTTCCTAACTCCTTGCGTCACTCAGGTCCCCACTGGCATAATGCCAAACATTGCCCACTCAGAGGTGAAGGGAAAGGTAGATAGCGTTGGGTAGCAGAGCCGGCGGAGAGGGACTCCATCAGACTGGGCGCGTCCCAGTCTCTAGGCGACATCTCCGCTTCAGGAAGATGGGCAGGGTTGGGATTGGAGCGATGGGGGCCATCGATGGAGGCAGGGAGGCAGCGGCAGGGAGCTCCGTCGCCACCGGGTGTGCAAGCGTCTTGTGCGCTCGCGCCCCCAAGCATGCTCCATCTGTGCTTGAACCCAATACTCCCGAACTATTGGACATTCCCACAAGCAATGATACAATTCAGCCCTTCGTGAACCACATCGAAGACATGAATGGTCATCGATGAGACCCATCAAATAACGATGGTGTGGCGATAAATATGTACGGTGTAGTATATTCATAAACAATTCAGTATAAGAGACTGCGGGTCTAATTTAACCAGGGGTTAAAGTGAGGGGGAACGGGGTGGAACTGAGTTCCACCACCTCTAATGGTAGGGGGAACTGAGTTCCACCTCTACTACTGCCCTGAACAGTAATTCCAACAGAAAAGCCTGTTCCAGTGGCTTATTCTTCTGTCACGTCATATGTGATGTCATGCACCTCTGCTGAAGTGAAGAAGAGCCACTAAGAGGAGCAGACCCCTATATAAGGGGCACTACTCTGTGATTTAATATAAATCAAAGGCACTACATGTGGTGTAATGTGTATATGATTGTGCTATTGTATGTTGAAATTTTAATTGGAGTTATTATTGTGTGGCCACACCCCTTCCTTGTGGCTCTGCCTAATGAGGGGAAAGGGGGGGGGGCAGTTTTAGGGGAAAGGAGTTCCACCACCTCTCCAGGACCACTTTAAGCCCTGAATTTAACAGAAAGTTCAAAGGTTTTTAACAATTGTTTGGTAGTGAGTGATGGGAAATAATCTTTCCGTTGTGCCAACCCAGTTTTTAAATCATCAATTTGGATGGGGGTGCGGAGGAATGAGTAGTGTACAGAGATTGCTTTAAACGGGGAGTTCTCCCTCCGTAGTAAGGTGTCCAGCTGATTACTATATTTGGGGAAAGCACCCTGGAAAGACCAGCCACATAATGTTGGGCTTGTGTGTGTATGCTAAAGGAAAAGATTGTAGAATTGGGAATTTTTCTATTGCCTGTGCAAATGTTGACGGGTTGAGCATCAGTTTGTGGCATAGTATGTGCCACACTTTATGGGTAGACATTAATAGTGGATTAGCTTGGGCTGAGGCAGGTATTTCCTCATCATGCAAATGTAGAAACACAATTAAATTCACTTTATTCAAAAAAGTCGACTCTATGGCTGGGTTGGAGTACATGTTCTTACCATGTATCCAGTCTCCGAGGTAGCGTAAATGAGAAGCATGGCAATATTTAGTTACGTTTGGCAGATTAATACCGCCATCAGATCTACATTGCTGCTGTTTTCCTTGTAACAATACTTTACGTGGCAGCATCATCTTTTGTGCAGGTCCAAAAATGTCTAAAACTATTTTTCTCTTCACAATCACAATTCAATTAAATAGGTTTAAATGAGCATTTATTTTTGTAACCATGAGACAAATGACAACAGACACCTAATAACATCACGGATGTTTGCATTACTGCCTCACAGCACTGAGGTCATGGGTTCAATTCCCACCATGGCCTTAACTGTGCGGAGTTTGTATATTCTCCCCGTGCTTGCGTGGGTTTCCTCCGGGTACTCCGCATTCCTCCCACAATCCAAAAATATGCTGGTAGGTCAATTGGCTTCCAACAAAATTAACCCTAGAATATCTGCATGTACATAGATTGTAAGCTACACTGGGGCAGGGTCTGATGTGAATGTTCAACTATACTCTGTAAAGCGCTGCTGAATATGTATGCGCTATATAAGAAACTGTTAATAAATAAATAAAATAAATAAATAATAACCACATAGATATTAAGTAACTGAAAAGATCTAAGAAATAACATTATTATAAGGAAAATTATAAGCATTGGTGGTACTTGTTTCCTAGAACGGCCACAATCGTGAGTGATCGTGGCTCTTAATTAAGGGACACGATCCTCACGATGTGGCCGATTTTTTACAATTTTTTCACTTTGATTGACAGAAATCGGGTCAATCGGTCGGTCGCGACCAATTAAAATCGGCCGCGATGCGACCGACCGATTGACCCGATTTTTCCATAGACTTCAATGTTAAAAAATCTTTTAACATTGAAATCGGTCGGTCTTGTGCCATTATAATGGCACAAGATGAGATGGACTTGATTAAGTCCATCTCACATAGGGAAAAATTATAAAAAAGGTGAAATGGGCCAATATGACCCATTTCACATTTTTTATGTGCCCGCCATGACCCCACGATAGACGTGAACCCGAAGCGTGGCGAGCGCAGCGAGCCCGCGAGGGGCGGCGGTGCGCGTCCTCCGACCTTTTCATTCCCCTACTATCCACTAGGGCGTGGAGTGAGAATATAATAGTGTGGCGAGCGCAGCGAGCCACCGAGCCCGAAGCGTGGCGAGCGCAGCGAGCCCCGCGAGGGGACGCGTATACCTGTGAAGTTAGACGCGTCCCCTCGCGGGGCTCGCTGCGCTCGCCACGCTTCGGGCTCGGTGGCTCGCTGCGCTCGCCACACTATTATATTCTCACTCCACGCCCTAGTGGATAGTAGGGGAATGAAAAGGTCGGAGGACGCGCACCGCCGCCCCTCGCGGGCTCGCTGCGCTCGCCACGCTTCGGGTTCACGTCTATCGTGGGGTCTAGCACACTTATTAACATTTGGGGGGGCAATTTAAACAAATCTGGTGAAAAAAAAAAAAAAATCGGGTGAAAAATCGGCCGATCGGATCGGTCGCATCGTATGCGACCAAATCGCATGCGATGCGATCGATCCGATTTTTTATCTTACGACCACAACGATCTAAATCGTTGTGGCCGTTCTAGGAAACAAGTACCGCATTGGTTGTGCTAGTTTGGCTAAGAGCTACCCATATAATATATAATAACAATAATAATAATTATATAGCGCTCTGTCTCCAATAGGACACTAACAATGTCTCCAATAAGGCGCTTAACAGATAGAATGAATGTAATACAGTACAGGAACAATGAAGTACAGAAAAGCTTTTCATAAACAATACTTAAAGGAATTAGGGAAATGCTTGAGTAAACAGGAAAGTCTTGAGTCTGGTTATTAAGGATTCTAGAGTGGGGGGACTCTCCAACTGTGCGAGGAAGTGAGATCCATAGAGTCGGAGCCGCATGGCTAAAATCTCGACCCCCAGGTGAATTACGGGAGATTCTAGGTACTGCTGAAAGTCCTTATTTAAAGATCACAGATTGTGATGCTAGCTGAGGTACCCGGCATTGCCCGGGTTTGGTTGTGCAATTAGCATTACTTGAACTTTATCCTTCTTTTGTTCTAAGCTTAACCGTATACCATGCCCATGGTGTGACCAGCATGTCTGTGGTGGGCCCATGGTGTGACCGGCATGCACCTGTCTGTGGTGGGCCCATGGTGTGACCGGCATGTTTGTGGTGGACCCATGGTGTGACCGGCATGTCTGTAGTGGGCTCATGGTCTGACCGGCATACACCTGTCTGTGGTGGGCCCATGGTGTGACCGGCATACACCTGTCTGTGGTGGGCCCATGGTGTGACCGGTATACGCCTGTCTGTGGTGGGCCCATGGTGTGACCGGTATGCACCTGTCTGTGGTGGGCCCATGGTGTGACCGGCATGCACCTGTCTGTGGTGGGCCCATGGTGTGACCGGCATGTCTGTGGTGGACCCATGGTGTGACCGGCATGTCTGTAGTGGGCTCATGGTCTGACCGGCATACACCTGTCTGTGGTGGGCCCATGGTGTGACCGGCATACACCTGTCTGTGGTGGGCCCATGGTGTGACCGGTATACGCCTGTCTGTGGTGGGCCCATGGTGTGACCGGTATACGCCTGTCTGTGGTGGTCTCATGGTTTGACCGGCATGTCTGTGGTGGGCTCATGGTGTGACGGCATACACCTGTCTGTGGTGGGCTCATGGTGTGACCGGCATACACCTGTCTGTGGTGGGCTCATGGTGTGACCAGCATACACCTGTCTGTGGTGGGCCCATGGTGTGACCAGCATGTCTGTGGTGGGCCCATGGTGTGACTGGCATACACCTGTCTGTGGTGGGCCCATGGTGTGACCGGCATGTCTGTGGTGGGCTCACGGTGTGACCGGCATACACCTGTCTGTGGTGGGCCCATGGTGTGACCGGCATACGCCTGTCTGTGGTGGGCTCATGGTGTGACCGGCATATGCCTGTCTGTGGTGGGCTCATGGTGTGACAGCATACACCTGTCTGTGGTGGGCTCATAGTGTGACCAGCATACACCTGTCTGTGGTGGGCCCATGGTGTGACCAGCATGTCTGTGGTGGGCCCATGGTGTGACTGGCATACACCTGTCTGTGGTGGGCCCATGGTGTGACCAGCATGTCTGTGGTGGGCCCATGGTGTGACTGGCATACACCTGTCTTTGGTGGGCCCATGGTGTGACCGGCATGTCTGTGGTGGGCTCATGGTGTGACCGGCATGCACCTGTCTGTGGTGGTCTCATGGTGTGACCGGCATGTCTGTGGTGGGCTCATGGTGTGACCGGCATGCACCTGTCTGTGGTGGGCCCATGATGGTGTGACCGGCATTTCTGTGGTGGGCTCAAGGTGTGACCGGCATGCACCTGTCTGTGGTGGGCCCATGATGGTGTGACCGGCATTTCTGTGGTGGGCTCAAGGTGTGACCGGCATACACCTGTCTGTGGTGGGCCCATGGTGTGACCGGCATACGCCTGTCTGTGGTGGGCCCATGGTGTGACCGGCATTTCTGTGGTGGGCTCAAGGTGTGACCGGCATACACCTGTCTGTGGTGGGCCCATGGTGTGACCGGCATGCACCTGTCTGTGGTGGTCTCATGGTGTGACCGGCATGTCTGTGGTGGGCTCATGGTGTGACCGGCATGCACCTGTCTGTGGTGGGCCCATGGTGTGACCGGCATTTCTGTGGTGGGCTCAAGGTGTGACCGGCATACACCTGTCTGTGGTGGGCCCATGGTGTGACCGGCATACGCCTGTCTGTGGTGGGCTCATGGTGTGACCGGCTTACACCTGTCTGGGGTGGGCCCATGGTGTGACCGGCATATGCCTGTCTGTGGTGGGCTCATGGTGTGACGGCATACACCTGTCTGTAGTGGGCTCATGGTGTGACCAGCATACACCTGTCTGTGGTGGGCCCATGGTGTGACCAGCATGTCTGTGGTGGGCTCATGGTGTGACGGCATACACCTGTCTGTGGTGGGCTCATGGTGTGACCGGCATACACCTGTCTGTGGTGGGCCCATGGTGTGACCGGCATACACCTGTCTGTGGTGGGCCCATGGTTTGACCGGCATATGCCTGTCTGTGGTGGGCTCATGGTGTGACCGGCATACACCTGTCTGTGGTGGGCTCATGGTGTGACCAGCATACACCTGTCTGTGGTGGGCCCATGGTGTGACCAGCATGTCTGTGGTGGGCCCATGCTGTGACTGGCATACACCTGTCTGTGGTGGGCCCATGGTGTGACCAGCATGTCTGTGGTGGGCCCATGGTGTGACTGGCATACACCTGTCTGTGGTGGGCCCATGGTGTGACCAGCATGTCTGTGGTGGGCCCATGGTGTGACTGGCATACACCTGTCTTTGGTGGGCCCATGGTGTGACCGGCATGTCTGTGGTGGGCTCATGGTGTGACCGGCATGCACCTGTCTGTGGTGGTCTCATGGTGTGACCGGCATGTCTGTGGTGGGCTCATGGTGTGACCGGCATGCACCTGTCTGTGGTGGGCCCATGGTGTGACCGGCATTTCTGTGGTGGGCTCAAGGTGTGACCGGCATACACCTGTCTGTGGTGGGCCCATGGTGTGACCGGCATACGCCTGTCTGTGGTGGGCTCATGGTGTGACCGGCTTACACCTGTCTGTGGTGGTCTCATGGTGTGACCGGCATGTCTGTGGTGGGCTCATGGCGTGACCGGCATACACCTGTCTGTGGTGGGCTCATGGTGTGCCCGGCATACACCTGTCTGTGGTGGTCTCATTTGGTTTGACCGGCATGTCTGTAGTAGGCTCATGGTGTGCCCGGCATACGCCTGTCTGTGGTGGGCTCATGGTGTGACCGGCATACACCTGTCTGTGGTGGGCTCATGGTGTGACCAGCATACACCGGTCTGTGGTGGGCCCATAGTGTGTCCGGCATACAACTGTCTGTCGTGGGCTCATGGTGTGACCGGCATACACCTGTCTGTGGTGGGCCCATGGTGTGACCGGCATGTCTGTGGTGGGCTCATGGTGTGACCGGCATGCACCTGTCTGTGGTGGTCTCATGGTGTGACCGGCATGTCTGTGGTGGGCTCATGGCGTGACCGGCATACACCTGTCTGTGGTGGGCGCATGGTGTGCCCGGCATACACCTGTCTGTGGTGGTCTCATTTGGTTTGACCGGCATGTCTGTAGTGGGCTCATGGTGTGCCCGGCATACGCCTGTCTGTGGTGGGCTCATGGTGTGACCGGCATACACCTGTCTGTGGTGGGCTCATGGTGTGACCAGCATACACCGGTCTGTGGTGGGCCCATAGTGTGTCCGGCGTACAACTGTCTGTCGTGGGCTCATGGTGTGACCGGCATATACCTGTCTGTGGTGGGCCCATGGTGTGTCCGGCATACAACTGTCTGTCGTGGGCTCATGGTGTGATCGGCATACACCTGTCTGTGGTGGGCCCATGGTGTGACCGGCATACACCTGTCTGTGGTGGGCCCATGGTGTGACCGATATATCTGTGGTGGGCTCATGGTGTGACCGGCTTACACCTGTCTGTGGTGGGCCCATGGTTTGACCAGCATGTCTGTGGTGGGCCCATGATGTGACTGGCATACACCTGTCTGTGGTGGGCCCATGGTGTGACCGGCATGTCTGTGGTGGGCTCATGGTGTGACCGGCATGCACCTGTCTGTGGTGGGCCCATGGTGTGACCAGCATGTCTGTGGTGGGCTCAAGGTGTGACCGGCATACACCTGTCTGTGGTGGGCCCATGGTGTGACCGGCATACGCTGTCTGTGGTGGGCTCATGGTGTGACCGGCATACACCTGTCTGTGGTGGGCCCATGGTGTGACCTGCATATGCCTGTCTGTGGTGGGCTCATGGTGTGACGGCATACACCTGTCTGTGGTGGGCTCATGGTGTGACCAGCATACACCTGTCTGTGGTGGGCCCATGGTGTGACCAGCATGTCTGTGGTGGGCCCATGGTGTGACTGGCATACACCTGTCTGTGGTGGGCCCATGGTGTGACCGGCATGTCTGTGGTGGGCTCATGGTGTGACCGGCATGCACCTGTCTGTGGTGGGCCCATGGTGTGACCGGCATGTCTGTGGTGGGCTCACGGTGTGACCGGCATACAGCTGTCTGTGGTGGGCCCATGGTGTGACCGGCATACGCCTGTCTGTGGTGGGCTCATGGTGTGACCGGCATACACCTGTCTGTGGTGGGCCCATGGTGTGACCGGCATACAACTGTCTGTGGTGGGCTCGTGATGTGGCCGGCATACACCAGTCTGTGGTGGGCTCGTGGTGTGACCGGCATACACCTGTCTGTGATTGGCTCCCAGATCTGAGCACAGTTTTTATTTTCTTAAACCCCATGTCCGTTACCCCCTACTTTGTGTAGCGGCCGGAACCCTTTTTGGGCCCCTCAGGATTGTGGGTGTTCGTGGCTGTGATCCTAATCTGGACCCAATCAATGTCCTCTACCCCCTTTATGTTATGCAACTTTGCCATATGCTGCTTACCTACTTTGTGTAGTGGCCAGACCTCGTTTTGGGACCCCATGGGGGTGCTAGAGGTGTTTTACCCCCTGGTATTTTTTCCAGATTGTAAGTCATATGTGTACCAAGTTTGGTGTAAATTGCATTCCAGAGTTATGCTGGAACATACATACATAATCTGGCACTTCCTCATGTTTGCCTCTACTACCTTTAGTAAAGTTGTGGCGAGCGAAGTGAGCCACCGAGCCAAAGCATGGCGAGCGAAGGGAGCCCGCCAGGGGACGAAGATGCTATTCTGAAATCAGCTAATGTAACAGGCGTAAGCAGTGTCCGCAAAGATGAAGAAGTACCCATAATCTATATATATGTGTCTAGTGTCTGATAGTGTGTCTCTGAAACACTGCCATCTGTTGGCAGTGAGTGAAACTACATTTCTTTCTCACACAGGCAATCACAAGGTAGCAGACTAGCTTTTGAAGCATTTTCTTTGAGCGCTTAACAGCAATATCTATATACTGTAGAAAGAGAGAGAGAGAGAGAGAGAGAGAGAGAGAGAGATTATAGATAGATTTTTGTCATTCTCTTCGCTTGTACTTGCATTACCGTACTTGAGCCACTAGGGGCAGTGTTCCATTGATTTAGCCCCAAGATCAAAGCAATAAATCTAACTATTTGAATGGGTGGCGAAATCTTAAACCAGAACAACTAATATAATACTAATAGAATATACTTTAAAAAAAAAAAAACACAACAACAACAAAAACACCTTACATTTAGGGCTCAGGCATAGATACATAATAACTGTACAGGCCAGCATCTTCCCAGTGTAATAAATTCCTCTGTACATGGGGGTTAATGAGTGGAAATGATAAAAGAATAGAAGAGAGCACAGGAGACACCTGGCCCGAGGCGGTATGGACATCTGTAGGCCACGCTCCTTGCCCAAGGCTAGACCACTGCCTCCTGTCCGCTTTGATCTGGGCTTAAGAAACGTTTCACTGATTAGGATCACAATCTTTCTGATGAACGAAGAGCTGGGCTGGTCAAAAGGCAGCAACCAGCGGTAGACATATGTGGACAGATACAATGCATGTCTTCACCTCTTCATCTGACCGACCTCGTCCCGCGTCAACAGCCGCACGCAGGGACTGCAATTATTCTGTGCACATGTTAATAACTAGGTAATGAGAGGCTGAGAGAGGAGAGCTCTTCGCGTCATGTCTGGGTGTTATATCTCAGTTATGAGGCAAGATACCTTTATGTTTCCTGCCCTTGTGCGGACGCACGAGATTGTGACGGATTGTTGATGGAGACCGGCAAAGGGCGGGGGGGGGGGGGGGGGGGGGCAGAGGTTGGCTCACCGGCGCAGATGCAGAAAAAATCTGCCTGCTAACATATTAAATCCTATAATGACATTCCCCATATAGAATAATAATACAAAACTGTTAATGACACACCTTGCTGGCAGCTGCAGAGCCCCCAAGAGAGCCGCAGGTGGCCTTGATAACGTGGACAGCTGCGAAAGGAAGTGTAGAATTATTATAATTATTGGCTTGATCCAAAGTGTGCCCTGATCATTAACCAGATCAAAGAACCTAATTGATAATCGAATAAAACAGGTAAATACATTAATAAAGCAGAAAGCGCAATAAGGTGGACCGAGAACGGTAACCAGAGCCGATAAAAGGGCCCAACTTGTGGCTGACCCTCAATTGTGGTGTTGTCATCCAATAACGAATTACATAATTGCATTTCGGAGGGGGGAGGGGGGGCTCAGGAAGGCAAGTGGGGCGACCAAAGATTATTCTACACAGATGTGTCCAGCACTTCTATTGGCACGACCTGGCATCTTTTAGCTGACTTTTTCTGTAGTAGCTCCTTATTTTCAAAATGGAGCGAATAGAATGCACAAGCAGCGTCTGCTGATTAAAATATGTGCAAAATTCCGCCCAGCACTACAGAGTCACACAGAGCCAACACGTTATGTAAAGCATGTAAAGCATGACTTGTATTGCATAGAGGATAGATGTATGTGGACAAATCTGTTTTATAATTTATACATTCTCTATTGTCCTTTACAGAACCAGAGCAAAGCTATTTAGACAACTGTGACTGCAGTACCAGAACCAAAGACAGACGTATCCAAACTAACAAGTAACGTCCCTTTTACACCAGCCTAAATAACCCGTTTTTTTGCACGGGGTTTGCAGAAAGTGTAAATGCTCCCATTTGAAATGACCCGGGTTGTGAGACCCAGCATTTCAACCCGGGGCGTTAGTGTTCATTCTAGCACCCGCTATCTTTAAAAACCCATGCAGTTCCCCTTCCCTGCCTGGGGTGTCGCTGTCTGCTGTAGTGCTTCTAGCAGTGTGGTCTGTATATCAGCACTAATATGCAAACCAGACCTGTGCTAGAAACACCACAGCAGACAGCGACACCCAAGGCAGGGAAGAGGAACTGCATGGGTTTTCAAAGATAGCGGGTGCTAGAATGAACACTAGGTAGTGGCAAGGGTTGAACACGGGTACAACCCAGCTCGCTGTGCAGTGTAAACAGGTAAACCTGGTCGTTCTTAATGAAATAGCTGGCGCTGGGAGATGCTCTTATCTCCAGGTGCCGTCTCAGGACCCGCCTCCGATGACGGCACATTATGCCGGGTGGGGACGCCGGTGTTAAAGGGGTCACAAGCTGGGTCACACCCGAGTTGAAGCCGGGTACAAAAAATCCAGGGTGCGACCCGGCTTGTAGGTGTAGAAGGGGTATAACAGAGGGATCTGAGCTGTTAACAGCATAACAGACCTACAGTACGTGAAATGTTGCTCACGTTACTACAGCCCTTAGCATAAAGGCTTTACCAAGGGTTTATCAGAGCACAACATGGGCTTACAGACTGTTCCACCCTAACCGGGGCTCATCACTGCATGACATTTACTTCCTTTACTTATTTGCAAAAAAAAATTGAATATTGTTTATGCATATCCACAAATTTATTTTCCATTGCTGACAATGATGCGTTTAAACTATTGATGATGTAACCAGACCTAGAAATTACAACTATCGCCCTATCACGTGTGCATCGTGAGCGGGTCGTCCTGGTGTGTACCCCACATTAGTCTCTCTCTGTAAGTTTTGTGATGTAGGCCATGCACCATTTTAGTTGCTCTTCTTTGTACAGTCTCTAATGTATTTATATCCTTCTGGAGATATGGCCTCCAGAACTGAACACAATACTCTAGGTGAGGTCGTACCAATGACCTATACAGTGGCATTATTACTTCTTTCTTTCTACTGCTGATACCTCTCCCTATGCAACCAAGCATCTGACTTGCCTTCTTCATTACTTTGTTACATTGCCTACCTGCCTTTAAGTCCCCTGAAATAGTGACACCTAGATCCCTCTCTTCCTCAGTAGTTTCCATTATAGTGCCATTTATACTATATTTAGTCTTTGGGTTTTTGAGTCCCAAGTGCATGATTTTGCATTTTCTGGCATTAAACTGTAGTTGCCATTCTCTTGACCATTCCTCTAATCTACCTAGATTTTTCCATACCTTTGTGTCATCTGCAAAAAAGGCACATTTTACCCTCAATTCCTGTCCTGCAACCATAAGCCACATTTGGAGTCCCCAGGTCCTGGAGGTAACCAATGATCTGGCAGAGGAGTCTGTAGGGAAAGGCTTGGTTGCTAAATGAGCGTTTAGCAGTTGTAGTAATAGCAAAGCACAAGTTACTGATATGAAAGTACACGCTGTAATATCTGTGGGTACGGATAATTAGACACAGTCACACAGTGTGACGTGACCTGCAGCAATCTACGCTCCTTGGGAAAGTATTAGAGACAGACTACCGGGCTACCTAGTCCAGTGCTTACATTGGTAAGGCTGCCTGTACTGAGCTTAGGCCAACTGCTATGCGCTGGGCAGTGTAAGCCTGGCTCTCATAACACACCCTAAACCTCAGTGCTACTCCGACACAGACAGCTGAAGGGTGGTGTCCTAGGGGTAACCGCTGTGAGGGTGTAGGGATAGTGGGCCTGGTGCTACATCAGACACGTGGTAACGTTTTTCTGTCTGTTTGCTGATGTCGGCTTATTGCATTATGTGGATTTGAGACTAAAGGCCCCATACACTATACGATTTTGGGACGATTTCATCCGATTTCGGCACTTTGGGCCGATAACCGGATGAAATCGCCCCAAAATCGCAGGTGTGTGATGTATGATCCGATCCGATGCGCGGTCCCGTGCGCATCGGACCGGATCAGGGAGGTCGGACGGTCAGCACATAAGATCATCCGACCTCCCTGTATGCTATGCATATGCCTGCCCACCTGTCAGGCATATGCATGCAGACACCGGGGGGCGGGGGAGCACGGCGGGCAGACACACTGACCTGGCTTGGCAGCTGTGATCACAAATAGCAGCGCTGCCGCTGCGGGACGGGACGCACAGTGGCGGCTATTAGATTTTTAAAATCCCTGTCAAATGACGGGCCGTTCTGTGATTGGCTGAGAGCTCTCTCAGCCAATCACAGAACGGCCGGTCATTTGACAGGTATTTTGAAAATCTAATAGCCGCCACTGTGCGTCCCGTCCCATCCCGCAGCGGCAGCGCTGCTATTTGTGATCACAGCTGCCCGGCCAGGTCAGCATCACTCGCCCCCACTACTGCCGCAGCCCGCCCCCACTACTGCCGCCGCCCGCCCCCACTGCTCCTCACCGCCCTGCAGCTCCCCATTTGTTTTACATGTGATAAATCGCAAGCGATTTATCACATGTAAAAACTGGCTCATCAAGTGCCAAATTGTATGTGAGCCTCCCGGGGAGCTGCCGGGCGGCTCACAGGAGAATTGGGTCCGACTTGTCCTAAGGACAAGTCGGCCTAATGTATGGGGGCCTTAAGGTGCCACAAAACTGAAGCCGCAGTCCAGCAGGATGACAGTAGACAGTGCCAGGGCCAGATTAGGGTGCCAGCCAACCTAGGCTAATACAGGAATAGCCACCGCCATACATTGATTATATATTTATTACCTACGTCAGTGGTTCCCAAACTGTGTGCCGTGGCTCCCTGGGGTGCCTCGGGACACATGCAGGTGTGCCGCGGCTTGGTGGTCCAGGACCAACTAAAATTATTAATGGTTAATTATTTAGGAGCTAAACCAGTGCTGGTGGCTGCCAATCATAGAATGTGTACAAACAGAAGCAAATCCTGCCCTTTACCACATAACTGCCGCTAAGAATCGCATATAAACCCAATCTAATTAATTTTTTTGGACCTAGGGGTGCCGTGAAAAAAATTCTGATTCTCTAGGGTGCCGTGAATCAAAAAAGATTGGGAACCTCTGACCTACGTGCTTGTTGCCAAGGGTTTAATTCTCATTGACAGGGGTTTTGTGCTAGTTGCCATGGGCTTCTTGCTTGTTGCCGGGGGTTACGTGCTTGTTGCCTGGGGCTACATATGCCCGTTTTCTGGAGTTACTTGCTCGTTGCCAAGGGATATATGCTCATTGCCAAGGGATTACTGCTCAGAGTGCACCAGCGCACCTGGAATCCACACTTCTGAGTCGTGCTGGGTGAGTTGTTTTTCCCTGACAGATGCTAAAGGTAGTACAGCGGTTCCCAACCTGGGGTACACTGCAGACCTGTTGGGGGTACTTGCAAATAATATAGGTAATGGCAGAAGAAGTCTTCCGTTGCCATGGAGACTAACCACGTTGCGTCACTTCCGGTTCCATCTGCAGTGTTTCCTTGTGCTTTTGCCCGACCAGCAATCCACTGGGAGCTGCCCGTGCTGCCCTCAGATATCAGCGATCACCTGCCTCGTGCTACAGGCATTAGTTGAAACCCTGGAGACAGTACACAGCCAGCAGCCAGACACAGAGGGACCCGATTCCTGACCGCACACTACTCCTCCACTACCGGAGACAGTACACAGCCAGCGGCCAGACACAGAGGTACCCGATTCCTGACCGCACACTACTTCTCCGCTACCGGAGACAGTACACAGCCAGCGGCCAGACACAGAGGTACCCGATTCCTGACCGCACACTACTCCTCCGCTACCGGAGACAGTACACAGCCAGCGGGCAGACACAGAGGGACCCGATTCCTGACCGCACACTACTCCTCCGCTACCAGAGACAGAACACAGCCAGCGGCCAGACACAGAGGGACACGATTCCTGACCGCACACGACTCCTCCACTACCGGAGACAGTACACAGCCAGCGGCCAGACACAGAGGGACCTGATTCCTGACAGCACACTACTCCTCCACTACCGGAGACAGTACACAGCCAGCGGGCAGACACAGAGGGACCCGATTCCTGACCGCACACTACTCCTCCACTACCGGAGACAGTACACAGCCAGCAGCCAGACACAACAGAGGGACACGATTCCTGACCGCAGACTACCCCTCCGCTACCGGAGACAGTACACAGCCAGCAGCCAGACACAGAGGGACACGATTCCTGACCGCACACTACCCCTCCGCTACCGGAGACAGTACACAGCCAGCGGCCAGACACAGAGGTACCTGATTCCTGACCGCACACTACTCCTCCGCTACCGGAGACAGTACACAGCCAGCAGCCAGACACAGAGGGACCCGATTCCTGACCGCACACTACTCCTCCGCTACCGGAGACAGTACACAACCAGCGACCAGACACAGAGGGACCTGATTCCTGACCGCACACTACTCCTCCACTACCGGAGACAGTACACAGCCAGCTGCCAGACACAGAGGGACCCGTTTCCTGACCGCACACTACTCCTCCACTACCGGAGACAGTACACAGCCAGCGGCCAGACACAGAGGGACCCGATTCCTGACCGCACACTACTCCTCCACTACCGGAGACAGTACACAGCCAGCGGCCAGACACAGAGGGACACGATTCCTGACCGCACACTACTCCTCCGCTACCAGAGACAGTACACAGCCAGCAGCCAGACAGAGAGGGACCCGATTCCTGACCGCACACTACTCCTCCGCTACCAGAGACAGAACACAGCCAGCGGCCAGACACAGAGGGACACGATTCCTGACCGCACACTACTCCTCCGCTACCAGAGACAGTACACAGCCAGCAGCCAGACAGAGAGGGACCCGATTCCTGACCGCACACTACTCCTCCGCTACCAGAGACAGAACACAGCCAGCGGCCAGACACAGAGGGACACGATTCCTGACCGCACACGACTCCTCCACTACCGGAGACAGTACACAGCCAGCGGCCAGACACAGAGGGACCTGATTCCTGACAGCACACTACTCCTCCACTACCGGAGACAGTACACAGCCAGCGGGCAGACACAGAGGGACCCGATTCCTGACCGCACACTACTCCTCCACTACCGGAGACAGTACACAGCCAGCAGCCAGACACAACAGAGGGACACGATTCCTGACCGCAGACTACCCCTCCGCTACCGGAGACAGTACACAGCCAGCAGCCAGACACAGAGGGACACGATTCCTGACCGCACACTACCCCTCCGCTACCGGAGACAGTACACAGCCAGCGGCCAGACACAGAGGTACCTGATTCCTGACCGCACACTACTCCTCCGCTACCGGAGACAGTACACAGCCAGCAGCCAGACACAGAGGGACCCGATTCCTGACCGCACACTACTCCTCCGCTACCGGAGACAGTACACAACCAGCGACCAGACACAGAGGGACCTGATTCCTGACCGCACACTACTCCTCCACTACCGGAGACAGTACACAGCCAGCGGCCAGACACAGAGGGACCCGTTTCCTGACCGCACACTACTCCTCCACTACCGGAGACAGTACACAGCCAGCGGCCAGACACAGAGGGACCCGATTCCTGACCGCACACTACTCCTCCACTACCGGAGACAGTACACAGCCAGCGGCCAGACACAGAGGGACACGATTCCTGACCGCACACTACTCCTCCGCTACCAGAGACAGTACACAGCCAGCAGCCAGACAGAGAGGGACCCGATTCCTGACCGCACACTACTCCTCCGCTACCAGAGACAGAACACAGCCAGCGGCCAGACACAGAGGGACACGATTCCTGACCGCACACTACTCCTCCGCTACCAGAGACAGTACACAGCCAGCAGCCAGACAGAGAGGGACCCGATTCCTGACCGCACACTACTCCTCCGCTACCAGAGACAGAACACAGCCAGCGGCCAGACACAGAGGGACACGATTCCTGACCGCACACGACTCCTCCACTACCGGAGACAGTACACAGCCAGCGGCCAGACACAGAGGGACACGATTCCTGACCGCACACTACTCCTCCGCTACCAGAGACAGTACACAGCCAGCAGCCAGACAGAGAGGGACCCGATTCCTGACCGCACACTACTCCTCCGCTACCAGAGACAGAACACAGCCAGCGGCCAGACACAGAGGGACACGATTCCTGACCGCACACTACTCCTCCGCTACCAGAGACAGTACACAGCCAGCAGCCAGACAGAGAGGGACCCGATTCCTGACCGCACACTACTCCTCCGCTACCAGAGACAGAACACAGCCAGCGGCCAGACACAGAGGGACACGATTCCTGACCGCACACGACTCCTCCACTACCGGAGACAGTACACAGCCAGCGGCCAGACACAGAGGGACCTGATTCCTGACAGCACACTACTCCTTCACTACCGGAGACAGTACACAGCCAGCGGGCAGACACAGAGGGACCCGATTCCTGACCGCACACTACTCCTCCACTACCGGAGACAGTACACAGCCAGCAGCCAGACACAGAGGGACACGATTCCTGACCGCAGACTACCCCTCCGCTACCGGAGACAGTACACAGCCAGCAGCCAGACACAGAGGGACACGATTCCTGACCGCACACTACCCCTCCGCTACCGGAGACAGTACACAGCCAGCGGCCAGACACAGAGGTACCTGATTCCTGACCGCACACTACTCCTCCACTACCGGAGACAGTACACAGCCAGCGGCCAGACACAGAGGGACCGATTCCTGACCGCACACTACTCCTCCACTACCAGAGACAGAACACAGCCAGCAGCCAGACACAGAGGGACCCATTCCTGACCGCACACTACTCCTCCACTACCGGAGACAGTACACAGCCAGCAGCCACACACAGAGGGACCCGATTCCTGACTGCACACTACTCCTCCACTACCGGAGACAGTACACAGCCAGCGGCCAGATACAGAGGGACCTGATTCCTGACCGCACACTACTCCTCCACTACCAGAGACAGTACACACCCAGCAGCCAGACACAGAGGGACCCGATTCCTGACTGCACACTACCCCTCCGCTACTCCTTAATATAAGTACACACATACCGCTCACTTCCACTACACTCGTAAGTACTGTGGATATTTCACATTGAGAGGAGGGGGTACTCATAAGTGAACTGTCTAATCAAGGGGTAGGGGAGAGAAAACAGGTTGGGAACCGCTGGTCTAATAGGACCTCTAGATTCTGTCTCCTAGAAGGTGGTGGCAATTTGGGAGGCAGATTTTGCAGATTCCATGCCGCCTGCGAGGAATCTGCAGAGACCTGGCTCCCCCCACCACCTACTGGATCCAGCGCTCCAGGCTGCAGCCTGATCAGCCTATTGATTTATCAGGCCTTGGGCAACGCCCAGCGGGAGTCAAAACAGGCTGGGGGTATGACAGACTATTGGGTAGAGATGCCCTTTTACAAGCTTAGGCTCTGATTCAGGTTGGCTTGGTAAGCTTCAAACATCGCAGATTACCGAACACCTGAGACACCACCCCACCAAATACCCACCCCAGAATCCCCTTGGTACCATGCGAGGGGATGTTTACAAGAACACATGCCCTGTGTGTATAATATTCCTTCCTAAGTCCTGTTTTTTTCCCCTTCCGAGATAAAACAAAATCCCAAGCGATGTACAGGAAGCCCCCACCTCACTCATTTGCGAATGTCTGTGAATGGCTCAGACCAGCTACTACTTTTCCCATAAACACTTCGCACAGACGCGGTGCTTCGCAATGGACCATAATCACTAGTCATCAAGCCTGGAGACTAATGTGACGCTTCTCTTGTGATGAAAAGAAGGGGGGGAAAATGACATCAAAAAGTTTTTGCGCAAGCAGGACACTTTGTGTCCAGTGGTTGCATGGGCCGCCTTGCGGTCCCACTATTGGCCGATGCGAACCGATTGCCATCAGTGTGTGAGGCTTTTCCAAAAACTGATGGAGAGGATGCCATTTTTACATAAATCACAAGTCAATGAGATGAATGAAGGACCTGCTAATTGGCTCAGGGTTAATTACAGCCCGTCGCTGCAGAAGAACAGCTGTTTTGGTACAGTAAGTCAGTCCAAATTGCTATGGTATGGCGTCAACCATTTATAATAAACACAGCTTCTACCTTCACCCAGGGGACGCCGTGTGGATGTGTTTATAGAAGGCTAGAAGCTTATGTGCAGCGGAGCAGGGGACGGCAAGCAGATATTGTGCTAATTAAAAAATAAAAAGCTGCTCTGCGAGTTTTGCACTTTATAACGACTCGCTGGGAACGGTTTTATGATGGTCCTCAAACTGCACACGAAACAATAAGCGACTCAGTCTCCCCCCGACGGCCACGTGGTCCTGTATATGCCTTAATAATCACACTTACAGTACCCCTGCCCGTACTATGTAAGCACACAACACTTAACACAGACCCGTTATACCTGCAAACTTTATGGGGCTTGTGCTTGCAGTATATCCCAAAAACAATGCGCTCTGTGCCAGCGACTGTATATTTGTAGGTTGCTGAAGTCTCTCCGTGTGAAAGGAATCCATTCATACATGGGAAAGTGATAAATGAGGGCTTTTGCCCAATCCTGGGCTGTCTGGGAATATACCGTTCTATCCTGTCAGAAATCACTTCATCCTGCCGCCATTTTGTTTTGCTTAGCATGATCAGTTAATGAGAACACAAGCTAATAGGAGACTTTGTTTATTGATCCAGTCAGTGATCTAAGACGTCAGATTGGTGAGGAAGGCCGCATTACATAATATCACACGTAAACGCCGTCCTTCTGACGTTATTCCATGTTTAACCCTTTGAGTGCCAACTTGCAGTGAGAGATAATAGGCCCTAAAACTGCCAGTACCAGACTTGGCTGTATTTGTATTTATTTATACCAAAAGAACAGTCGCTGTGAGCGCCCGTCCATTCGTTTAGTAATTTTATATGAATGGCTGAGGTAATTTATATCTCCAATCCCCAGACTGGTCACCAATGTATCCTTAAAGAGCAAGCAACACCATTGTTTAATGTATGATGAGGCTGATAATTATATATGAAATAGAGAGTGTTTACGGTACACTGCAGATACCCATCATTCTCTGGGGTAAATTTACTAAGATGGGACTTCTATTGGAGATGGGAAGTTGCCATAGCAACAAATACGATCCTATTTATTATCTTCCAGTAGTTGCTAAATAAATACATAGATTCTGAAAAGGTTGCTATTGGCAACATCCCATCTTCAGTAGATCTCCGTCTTAGTAAATGTACCCCATCTGTGTCAGTCGCCGCAGGAGATTACCATGTTAGGGGGGAGGAGCCTCGAGCACAGCAGAGTAGGACTGACGATTCTGTGGAGTTGTCATATGTGGATGCCACAACATCTATAAGGCATTTTCTATTGGTTAGATACACTCTGGGGTACAGTGTACCTAACCAATCAAATTACCCTATCTTTCTGTTAACAATGGATTTCCACTCTAAACAAAGCTTGGGATGCGGTCATTTGGTCTTCAGAATGATGGTCGACAGTCATTAGGTCGACACGGGAAAATGTTGACATAGGAAAAGGTCGACATGGGAAAAGGTCGAAAGGTCATTGGTATGACAGGTCATTAGTTCAACAGTGTGTAGGTCGACAGTCAAACGGTCGACATGGGTTTTCTTCGCTGTTTTTTGAGCAGACATGTACAGACAGGTGGTATTTCATGCCCTACCATCCACTAGGACGTGGTGCGAGAATAAAATAGTGTGCCGAGCGCAGCGAGCGATGCGGTGCACTTTAAACTCTGTCCATGTCGACTGTGTTGACATCCAGGTCAAAAAACAGTGAAAAACCCCATGTGGACCTTTTGACTGTCGACCTAGACATTGCCGAATTAATGACCTGTTGAACTAACGACCTTTCGTCCTAGAACCATGTCAACCTTTTCCCATGTCGACCTAATGGTGTTGACCTAATGACTGTCGACCATCATGCTGTAGACCAAGTGATCCCAACCAGGGCTGCCAATAGATATTGTGGGGCCCAGGACAGCCCAGATAGGCACGCATACCCCCCCCCCCCAAGCCAAACACTTTGGTGGGCGTGGGCTTCCTTTGCCAAATCCCAGCGGCCGACTTGTCACTGGAGGAGGATGTGACTGGGCAGTGAGTGTGCAGTCACAATGTGCCGCCGCGACCGCCGCGCTCGTAGTGAACTCGGAGCCGGGCGGGCACAAGCAGCCGGACAGTGAAGGGGCGGGCGGGGATGAGTGACTGTGACCGTGCGCTGCTGGGGAGAGTTGCCCGGGCCCTACCCTCTGTGGGGCCCGGGACTCAAGTACCCCCAGACCTCCCGGTCGGGGGGCCCTGATCCCAGCCCACAAAGCTTTAACCATTTTACGGACCTGACAGGAATGTGTCCTCAAATAAAATGAAAGGCTTCTGAAATACCGATAAAAGTAACTATATTACATTAAAAAGGCCTTAATCTAAAGGGTGCTGGTTCCTATTGGCCAGTTCTTATTATTACATTTATAAGGCGCCACAAGTGGTTGGCTGCGCCGTACATAGGGCACACATTAGAACAGTACAGGGTACACAGAATGTAACATTACAATAGCTGACAACTAACACAGAGCACAAGTAACAATTATCAGCACAATTCCCAGTACACCATACAGCTGAGATGTAGGGAAGCAAAGGAGATGTCCGCATACTACCAGGGACACTGTTACCGTGAGTGATGTCCTTACAGTGAGCACAGGTCGTTGGCTGTCCCAATGCTGAGACAGATATGAGTCCATACAGGAGGACTCAGGACATGGTGTAATAGGAAGACAATGTACTGGATGAGCACCCTGCTGCATGCTGGGTAGATTCCAGATCAATGGTTGCTTTGGTGAGTTGGGCTGTACAGGCCCAAACAGGTCTATCTATTGTGTTTCCAGATAACAGACAGTTCAGGCTCCTGACAGGTAGGGACTACTGGCGACATCTCTGTTGCAAAGTGACAGTATTATGGGTCAATGACGCCATTGACGCTCCTGCTAATGAACAAATTAATGATTTTTCTGCTTCAACAACCCTAGAAATGAATTTAGGTGGAGCATGGTTTCCAAAGCATCCTATAAGTGTACACAGAATGCTGCGCCCAACGATGGACTATCAAGAATACGCGCCAAATCTAGAGGGTTATTCAGAGCTGATTGCTGAACTGCGAAATCACAGGCCAGACGAATGACTGTATATGCTTAAGGATCATAGCTCACAAGGCCTAAAATCCAGCGTCTTTTCTGATAGCAAGCCATACGCAAGTTGACTGACAGGAAGCCAACATTTGGGGGTGGTAACCAGAGGTTTTCTGGGTGTGTCAGTTAAAAAAGAAGGCGTGCCCACGCATTTTTTACAGGGACTGGCTGTGATGTCAGCTCTGGTCTCAATCAGCCTGATTCTACTGCACTGGCCGGCAAAGGTCCCTGGTTACGCACAGACTGCACACAGTTGCAGGCTTGCAAAGGGCAGGATTTCACTGTCTTGGAGCGATCTGATCACAGGGCTCTGCTAATTAGCAGAGAAGCGATCAGGTCTGAATAACCCCCATAAAACTAAAGGCCCCCAGACACTACGGCTACTTCTCCCCACAGAGAAGTCGCATGCAATGCTCATCTGGGGAGGCAGGATTGCATGTAAAATATTGCATGCAATCCCAGCCAAACCTGCCGCGGCTTAGAAGAAATCCAAGAGACTGCTTCTGCAGCCGGGGCGACTCGGAGGGTCCGGTGCGATGCGCACGGGATAACGCATTACATCGGAAACGGAGTCAGTCACCTGCAGTTTGGGATCTTTTCCTGTGACTGCTGCAATTACCCAGTGTATGGGGCCTTAGGGACGGCACATAAAGGGCCAGATTCTCTAAGCTTCAAAAGTGATAAAATGGAGAGCCAGCCAATCAGCTCCTGCCTGACATTTTTTAAACACAGTCTGTGACATGGCAGGTAGGAGCTGATTGGCTGGCTGTTTATCACTCTCCATTTTATCACTTTTGAAGCTCAGAGAATCTGGCCCAAAGTGAGTAAGTGTAGGAACATTTTCTACTTCTACGTTCCAGCCGGAAGTGCAGGCCACGTTGCGCTCTCTTCCCACAGACTTTCTCACGGATTTTCCCAAAAGCAGGGGGAAAAATGTTCTCTAGAAAGAACCAGAATTAAATGAAGAACAGGAAACAGGTGCCCTAAATGGATTAAGACCCTGACTTTTCACCCTGAAGACCGCAGAACTCAGTACTAACCCAATTTATGAAATATCTGCTGGCGAGCCTCCGGCACAGAGATCCCCATCAGGGCGGCCGGCCTCATTGTCTTCAGGGCTGAGCGGGTCAGCATTACTCACCAGAAATACTTTCCGAGCCTAGGAACCTGCGCTGAATTACTGTTACCGCGCTCCACATTCCCTGCACCCTGCTAGCGTTCTACCCTTTAGGCCATTATGTTATTAATTCTATATATCTTAAACAAAAACAACATATGCCCAACCACAAAATCACCTGTAATCCAGATCACTGCAGCAAAGCTGGTTTCTAGATTTTGTAGTAAAAAGTTTATATGGTCGTTCACGTCTATTAGATTTTTTTAAACTGGAAACGTTTTATTAAAGTTATTTCATAAAACTCACACACGCACACACTCTATTATATATATATATATATATATATATATATATATATATATATATATATATATATATATATATATATATATATATATATACAGAGAACTTCCCAAGTTGGGAAAACAGCACTCACCAGACTTTAGTAAAGTGTTGATAAGGTTCAAAGTCCCGATAATTTTAATAATGTACAAGCTTACCGACGTTTCGGTCCCTTAGGACCATTCTCAAGGCAGCAGGGTACAGTCAGATATCAGCAGCAGCAATAAATGCGGAAACAGGTTCCCTGTTTCCGCATTTATTGCTGCTGCTGATATCTGACTGTACCCTGCTGCCTTGAGAATGGTCCTAAGGGACCGAAACGTCGGTAAGCTTGTACATTATTAAAATTATCGGGACTTTGAACCTTATCAACACTTTACTAAAGTCTGGTGAGTGCTGTTTTCCCAACTTGGGAAGTTCTCTGTATACATATAGCTGGGTCCTCCTGAACTCAGCTACATATACGGCACCCCAGCGGTTACCTCCTAGAGGGTGAGAGTGCAGGTCTCTTTGTGTATATATATATATATATATATATATATATATATATATATATATATATATACACACACACACACACACACACACACACACACACACACACACAGAAACATGAATATTATATATACTCTAGTTAAAAGCCCATCAAAATGACAGTTTCTGCAGTGTACTTTCATTTTGAGCTGTGACAGTTTTTAATCTCACTTTGAGCTGTGTCCGTTTTTAATCTCACTTTGAGCTGTGACCGTTTTTAATCTCACTTTGAGCTGTGTCCGTTTTTACTTTCATTTTGAGCTGTGACAGTTTTTTAGCCCACAAACTCTCCACCCCTCTCCCAGTCCCTATCAGCTCCTACCTCCAATCTCTGTCTTCACAGCTCCCTCTCTCCATACCCTGCATAAAATTGCTTTCACTTTCTGTTATGACATCTTTTAGCAGACAAAAGAGTCATTTGGGCCCTTATTCTGATCGGTGCGTACTTTCCCGAATTCTTTCGGATCGCGTTTTTTAGCCGTCTGCGCATGCGTGGGGAACGCCATGCGCATGTGCCACGCATGGTCTCCGTACTTGTTCTCACTAATACCGTACAGAAATGTGCACCGCAATCACTCGGCCAATATGGGCGTGTTATGGGCGTCATGCGGAATGACACAGGGGCGTAGTTTCAAAGTGGGCTAAACTGGGCGGAAACATGGGCGGACACGGGGGAGTACACTTATTTTGGTAGGCGTGCATTCGGATAGCACGCCGAATGCACGCGAACAAAAAGGGAAGAAATGTGCGGTGTCCAAAAGGCTAGTATTGCTTAGCGGACACCACTCGGTCATGCGCTAGGCAATCGGAACGCCTAATCAGGACGGACGCACCTCAACCAATGTCAGCTGAACACAATACAATCACCTAATTTACTCATTACTTGTAAATTACACGCTTCTCACTGCTTCAATTGAAACCAATGCACCTTAAATGGACCATTACTAAACACACACATATATGCTGCAGTTTTCACACACTTTTACACTGCAAATAATGGACACAACTTCATATTAATAATACTAATACACATGTCACTTCTGCATGTATCAATTAATCCAGACATTTGGGGGGCAAAAATAACATTTATTAAATCAACTTAGAAAATAATTTCGAAACCATCACAAAATAAATGGTACCATAACAGGACTAAAAGTAAATAATATATAACAAATAGCCACAGCAGAATCATAAGGAACACATCAGGTGGCTTCACAACAAAAGTAGAGCACCAACACTTCAAGTACAGCACACAGTAATGGTAGCCGAAACAGGGCAACAGGGGAACCAAACATGACATTTGAACCGCGGGCAAATGTGGTGACCCTCGGCACAGAATTTGACACAGGATGCTGACACACACAGCTCAATGGAAGATTTGGGAAGACATGGAGATTAATGGGGACACAAGTTCATTTGCGGGCACGTTTGCCCCTGGCAGGCTCCTTGCCACGTGCAGCAGCTCTTCGGCCTCGCCCACGGCCACGCTCACATGGTGGGTCACGTGGAGCACATGCTGGGGAGGGGGGGGATGTTCTTCCCCCTCTGGCAGCAGGGAGTGATGATGGTGGTAATGCACCCGAAACGGATGCTATCAGGACCCTATTGCTGTTAACTAGCTCCACCATAAGCTCATTATGGCGGAGGAGGAGGTCATTTTGCCGCAGGGCTTGATCAGCCAGCACCTGCAGGCTAGCAGCAATGGATTGCTGGGTGACAGCCATAGCCTGCAGGCTCCCAGCGATACTCTGCTGGCTGGTGGTCAAACCCTGCAACACCTCCTCGGCCCTACGCACCCGCTCTGATGCCGACTCTCCCTGCTGCACAATATTTTCAAGCACATGCCCCAACGTGGACAATTCAGCCGCGGACATTTCCGGCTGCTGCTGCACGGGCCTGCTACTGGGGCCAGGTGGCACAGACTCCACAACCTCCTTAAGAGATTCTTGACCAAGCGGTGGGGATGCTGTTGAAAGAGAAAATACCAATTACCACACATTCCATGCAAAATTCAAAACATCTACTTATGACCTGGCAAATAATTACCTTCAAGCGTAGAAGCCATCACTTCCGCTGGGGACTCGCTGTCTATGGTGCTCACCCCCCGGACCTCCTCCACTGCAATGCAGCACTCGGCCATCTGTTCCAGGGGGGTGAGCTGCAGCTTTGAAGGCATGGGGCCAGCCCCAGAGGTGTGGCTGTGTTCCCACCGCTGGGTCAATTTCTTCTTGAGGTTGCCTTTGAAGTTGTGTCACCTGCAATCAAAGTGTACATATAAATACATGTCACTCCTCATGTTTGCTGTAGCACCCATTGCAATCTGAAACATAATACAACATGTGCCTACTGACACCAAACTTACTATATATTAATTTTGAAAAACAACCCTTAGAAGTGACAACCACAGTCACCCTACAATAACTATCAATTCAATGTAATGGCAAACATGTCTGTGCCTCCAAGCAACGTGACCACCCATTGACCAACTCCATCTAATATTGAATGTAAACATTACTGGACTTGTACTGCTCAAATGTAACACACATGTACTTGCCTCTTCTTAACGTGCTCCGCCTCACGAACTTGTGGAGCCACCGCATTAATCTCCGCCGTTATCTCCTCCCAGATCTTCCATCTCCTTGTGTGTGTCAACTTTACCGGTGGGCACTCGATCAAATCCCGTGCCCGGGTCACCAGGATGGCAAGCTCCTGCGGTTCATATGCCATGTTTCTTGTGGTTGGTTCCTCTGTTGCCCGATTGCGACCACGGCAACGACCACTGGCACGCCACTGCCACTGGCACTGCCACGGCCACGGCCACCGGTTGCTGTACTTGAAGTGCTGGCCAGGCTACTCTGTTGGGAAGCCACCTGCTGTGTTCCCAATGATTCTGCTGATGCTGAGGATGGGCCAGCTGCCGATTGGCCTGATGTTGAGGGCCCATCTGGCTGCTCTGGGTTGAGGGGGACATAGGTGGTGTTGGACTCCATGCGGGCCAAGAGGTTCTGCACCACCTGTTCTTCCTCTGACTCTGAGCCAGCCATGTTTGCAACAACTGTTTGCCTTTCTAGGACAACTTTAAATACTATTTCTGTAATTGGCGTTAATCAGCTGCAACCTGCGTTCCGTACGGCCGTGTTCCGTACAGCAGCGTCAATCGTGCGGCGCACACGGCACGCCCCTTGCTGTGGATAAATATTTCTCAAAAACCTGGCAAACTGAGTAAGTCTGATTTAGTAGCTAAATGCAGATTTGAAGACCAATGACCAAATAAAACTGAGGTCACACATGAAATGTATATTTGAATGTACATCTGTACTGTGCACTTGTTTGGTATGTAGTACAACTGACACTACCCATTCCATATGTCAATCCAGTCCACCACTTAGGCACAAGTAATCAGTGCTAGCATCCAAATCACATGTGAAAGCACTCCAAATTCAGGCTGGATGCTAGCTACTTTTCATTCCACCTCTGTAGTATGGGCCAGTAGAAGGTAAGTGTACACATGGCAGCATGGCCTAATTTTGGGAAAAGGTCTGCCACTATTTGTTTCTGCTGCATAGCTTTCATTATAAAATAGCTGTTTAGTACCTTGTTGAGTTAGGTGTAAGTGTCTAGTGATGCAGACTATTTCACCTGTTGCTTATACCCATGTTTGGTGAATGTTATAGATTATATATAATGTGTTTCCATCTTATTTTACACTGTCTGTTTAGGATTGGTGTGCGATGCAATGGGTTAGCCGTCTGTTCGGGCGCATACACGCTGTTAGTGTAAAATTGAACAATAAAGTTAATACCAAATATCACTCTGATCAACCAATGACAGCACATGATTGTTTGATTTGTGCCATTGCTAAGATGGCGGACTATGGCAGAGCAGCACCTTTCTCGCCAGCGGAGCTGAGGACACTGGTCTCCGTTATGGAGACCAGGCTGGGGCGGGCGGGCCCATTTATAACTAACCGCCAGAAGCGGAATGCTTATGCGGTGGCCCGCCGCCGCATATTCGCACGTACGCAGGTGCGGCGGACCATCGCACAGCTGGAGCGGCGGTGGTCCGACTTGAGACGTCGCCAGCCGGATTTGCTCCAGCAAATCAGGGCCAGCATAGCGAGATGTGAGTGTTTATACATTAAATGGCCATTTGTACATGATTGCTTACATGACCTTATTTAAGGCAATAAGGTCACCAGCCTGATCATGAGTGAAACATGGCATACACTATATGTGTGCTACTTCCTGTTTGACACCCTGTAATGGTGATAAAATATGTCATTGTGTAGGATTAATGTTTGTGATGCTTACAATGGCCCAAATGTCACAGCATACCTGCCATGTTACAGGCTGTGTTTTGTAAAGGCCACTAAGGAGCTGTTTGGCTGTACAATTATCAGTACTTATAACCTTTGCATTTATAGGTTGATAAGGCTTAATACAAATTACCACTAATTGGCACTTTTTTGTCTTTTCCCAAACACAGCACGGGAACGAGCAAGACAGGCCCGAGAAGACTCAGAGGCCTCCCAGGCCCAGGAGGATGCGGAGGCAGTAATGGCGGAGGAGGTTGCCATTGAAGAAGGGGTGGCGGAGGAAGTGGAGGAAGAGGAAAGGGAGGAAGTGGAGGAAGAGGAAAGGGAGGAAGTGGAGGAGGAGGTCTGGGCAGCGGAGGTGGTGGCAGTGGAGGACGAGGTGGCAGCAGAGGAGGAGGTGCCACATGTGGAGTCCACAGGAGAAGAGGAGGCCTGTGAGGTGGTGCAGGCACCAGAAATTGGTATGTATAGATAAAGATTCATTATTCCTTTTGTCATCTTCTATTTGCTTTGTAGCACTGGTGATTCAATTGTTTTTTTCAATACTATAATGTGATAAAACAAACTGGGTAGCAACAGACACACTTAGGGGTTAGATAGGGTGGGCAAACCATCCCTTTCATCCTGGACACATATTAATGACACAGGTTGTGCGGATGGCTTTCATGTCGATTTTAAGTGCCACTGAACCTGTGTAGTTAATCTGTATCCTGGAAGAAAGCCTCATATAGGTGAGTAGAGTTTACTGGTGATTGATCTTTGTAAACTAGATTCAGTATGGCATAAATGGAGTATGGACAGGCGTGGCTTAGACTGGAGTAACAAGTGGTCAGTGCCCCTGGGCCCTCCTCTAGCTAACCACCCCCTGCGGTCTGCATGTATGTTTTGCACCATAATTGTGTGTTGATTTGGTCTTAGTAATGCTTTTGAGCATGGGAGTGGGTTAGTGCTGCAGCTTCCCCTAACTGGCATTATGACAATGATTTCTGGAGCAGACCATCAGCAGGCAAGCCATGCTTGATTGCACCAATGTACTGTGCATTCCTGAGAGTTGTGTAACTCCCCAGCCAGGCTCCATCATATAACAGACACTGAACTTTGACTGTGAGGTGTTCTACAGAGTAAAGGGTATAGGGCAAAAATCAGACTTTCCATGTAGTATGTATGCATGTATGTATAGGTGTATGTGTCATATATATAGTTATATATGTGTCTATATATATATATATATATATATATATATATATATATATATATATATATATATATATATATATATATATATAGATACACATATACACACACACCTGTCACGGTGCATGTTTAAAATGTAGGTATGACTATGTTAAATGTATGCATGAATATCATTATTAATTTTTCAATTTGTATTTCGTCCACAGATGAGCCTGCCCAAGCAGAGGAGGGTCTCCGTGGGGCCCTCCTACGAATTAGAGGCCACATGCGGCAGATTAAGGCCGAAATGGACCGGCTCATAGATGGGCCAAATTAATTTTTTTGTACATTATTTTTGACTACATTTGTTCTTGCTAATAATAAATAGTTATTTAAAGTTCAAAGTTGTCAGTGTTTTTTTCTAACATGCTAAAGTATATGTGTAACTTGTTTAAAATCTTTTAAATAAGCAAAATGTAAATAGTGTATATAGATGTATGTTAGGGTCACATGCTGTAAGGGTTAATGTGTGTAATGAATGTAGTACGAATGTGGGTCAGTATAGATGATCATTTAATTGATTGAAATTGATAACAATCCCTTTTTCATGTTGCCTAATTGCCTAAGTGGGTCATGTGATCGCTGTGTGTACTCAGTAAAAAAGTGTGGGATTGAGCGTAAATACTCTGCATCGGTGCGTACGGACAGCTTCCCGTACGTTCTGACGCGGTAAGACCGTGCTTGTGCGGGAAGACCGTGCAGAATCTGTACGTTTCCACTGCACACGCACGGTTTGTATGTCGTCCGTACACAGGCCCTGTTCTTAAAGAGTCCGTCAGAATGCGGAGGACACGTGGGCGTTTCTACGGACGTTGGCCGTACGCCACCGCACAGCGTGGCGTGCGGACCGCACCGTAAGAATTCGGGAAAGTACGCACCGATCAGAATAAGGGCCTTGGTCCGTTGAGTGGCCTTTAGTGGTCAGTAGGCGGTACTTCAGCACATAGAGGTGTGGAGCAGTTAGCCTTTTACATAAATGTATATGTACTGCTACATGTGAGAGGAGCGTCATAAAACGACTTATCCCAGTTGCATAATGTGGGT
Source organism: Crinia signifera (assembly GCF_055691185.1). Lineage (NCBI taxonomy): Eukaryota > Metazoa > Chordata > Amphibia > Anura > Myobatrachidae > Crinia > Crinia signifera. The sequence continues at coordinate 34,228,417 of NC_139223.1, read as the reverse complement.
TAGGTGAAATCAGGGAGATTTGCTAGACTCTTCAGGTAGTCAGGGAGAATGGGGCAGATGTATTAAGCTTTAACAAGAGTTAATGCAAGGGTGATAAGGAGAGATAAACCCCCAGCCAATCACCTGCTAACTGCCATGTTACAGGCAGTGTTTGAAAAAAGTCAGTAAGGACACTGATTGGCTGGACGTTTATCTCTCCTTATCACCCTTGCAGTTATCTCTTGTTAAGGCTTAATACATCTACCCCATTACTCCTAATTCAGGAGGGTAGGCAACTATGCTACCTACTGCCATACTGTATGAAGCTCCTGTCACTGACTTTCCTAGCATCTATACTACAGAATACGTGCTAACTAAGCGTATCTTCAGCAAAAAGAGATCTATTAAAAAAAATAAAAAACAAAATGACTACATCAAAATGTTTTAAGCTGGGTACACACTATGTGGCTGATTCAGGACCGCTCGTATCAGGGCGGCAGTCGTTCGGACGGAAGGTGTTGAGCGCTCGCTTAGCAGCGAAGGACCACTGCTTAGAGAAAGGTAATGAATTACCACCTATGTGGTTTCAGTCAACGATATGCACTATAATGATACAGTGTATGATACTATAGTTCCGATGTACGTTCCCGCGGCTTTGTGTTTGGTGGGGGTCCCGGTTGGCGCCACTGAACGTTATTGTTACCAATATCGTTCAGTGTGTTTGCTCTAGATGATCATCTGTCTCGCATATCGTATCAGATATAATCATTCCCAGCTCAGACCGAGGAAATAGATTGATCAGATCTTAGACCACTTCCCCTACCCACTTGCCATATATCTCTCTCGTGCCCTTTACCCCCCCCCCGTGCTCGCTCTACAAACCACAAATCCACAAAACTGATAATGCACTTTGTTTCCCGACATGAGCAATACGCCATATAATTAAAACGTCAGTCAAGCTCTAAGCTGATATGAGGCACTCACAGAATTCCTTCAGAAGCGGGGGATAATTATATTCCCTCTAATCTATTGATTTGTTCTCGACAATGCAGATGTCAAATTTTCCACGGGATTTTTTTCCCCCTGCAATGTCAAGTGAACAAAGCCGTCTTTCAGTCTTTTTTCAGCCCAAAGTGAGTTTGAATGAGGAGGGGGTGAGATGGCACGGACAGGCCAATGGCGAGGGAGAACACGAGACAAGTTCTATGACCTAGAGTTACGCCTGTAAAAATTCCATTGATATAAGCTTGGGAAAATGGGAGAGATCCGCAGGCACCGCCATGACAGCCCGGCATCGGAGTGTCAGCTCTGTGGCTACTTTTTTAATCCCCCCTTTTTTTTAAGGAAGATTAAAGTGAGTGAAGTTATTTCTGTGGAGTTCTATATTCATTGCGGCTTCTTACTTGTCTACACATCGCTACCAATGTCACGGACAACAAAAAGAGACAGACGGATTTCGTATAGGCGATTGCTGCGCAGAACACGCACTGACCACACACACACCATCGGCATTCCGATGGTCAGCTTGCCGACAGGGGCTGGGAAAGTACACTTAGGGGGTATTCAAGCCGGGATTCCAACTGTCGGAACGACCAGACAGTCGGAATCCCTGGGCCGATTTAGTTTCTTCCAACTGTAACTAAACAGCCGGAATTCAATGTCCCGGCTGTGGAGTTTTGGAAAGTCAGTGGATTGGCAAAAACAGCCGTGAATTTCGACAATCTGTGGCCGTTTCCGACCAAACAGATTCGACTTTTTGGTACTTGTTTCCTAGCACGGCGCCACCGATTTTAATTGTATGAAATCGGGTCAATCGCATCGCATGCAACCAAATTGCATGCGATGCGATCGACCCAATTTTTTACATTGGAACCAATGTTAAATGGTCCCTGAGACCCGATTTTACATTGGCCCCAATGTTAAATGCCCCCCAGACCCCATTTTTCATTGTATGCCCCCCCAATGTTAACGCCACGCCACGATCAACGTCAACCCGAAGCGTGGCGAGCACAGCGAGCCCGCGAGGGGCAGCGGTACGTGTCCTCTGACCTTTTCATACCCCCACTATCTGCGTCGGCGTGGAGTTGATTTTATATAGTGTGGCGAGCGCAGCGAGCCACCAAGCCCGAAGCGTGGCTAGCGCAGCGAGCCCCACGAGGGGACGCGCATTACTTCAGACATATTACGCATGTGCTCGCCACGCTTCGGGCTCGGTGGCTGGCTGCGCTCGCCACACTATATAAAATCAACTCCATGCCGACGTGGATAGTGGGGGTATGAAGAGGTCGGAGGACGCGTACCGCCGCCGCTTGCCACGCTTCGGGTTGAAGTTGATCATGGGGTGGCGTTAACAATGGGTGGGCATTTGACATACAAATTACCCATCTGGGTGGCTATACAATCAAAAATACTATGTAAAATCGGGTCCATCGCATAGGTCGATGGACCCGATTTTAAATGGCCATTTAACATTACATACAATGTTAAATCGGGTCGGTCACATTGCATGCCATTATAATGGCATGCGATGGACCCGATTTTTACATTGTCAGGAAAGCTGTGAAAAAGCCCGAAATCGTCTCAGTCGGGTCGCCCTGCTACGAAACAAGTACCGACTTTTAAAAAAAGTCGGATCTGACACCCTCCAATGCCGTCGTTAACAGCACCATTGAATAGGTGAGTGCCAATATTTCCCCTGTCGGGAAATATTGGCACAGATTGTATAAAGGGGGGGTACATTTACTAAAATGGGAGTTCGTTTGAAGATGGTTCATAGCAACCAATCAGGTTTGACTTCTTATTTATTTAGCATCTTATAGAAGAGATTAGATAGAATGTGATAGTCTTACTACAGGGCTGAATGTGTTAAACACATCAATAGCCGGCACGTACCGCAAAACCTCAATCCTTATTGCTTACTCCCTTTCTAGACCCTTTGGTCCTCGCTGTTTATTTTTGTTGGAAGAACAAACACAGCAGAGCTTAAGTCCGATCCCCAAAGTATGTCTGATTTCCTCGGTAAATGGTGAAGCAAGCTGATGTGCCAGCAGCGCTCCTGAACTGGCGTCAAGGTGCCCTGAAGCGTACATGGGCGAATATACGCCCGGCGTTATCCCAGTCCACTTAATCCCTTTACATTTTACCGACCCGGTTTCCGGTTGACTTTTTTTCCTTTTATATTTGACTCTTATCCAATACAAAACACAGGAAGTGGTATTTAAAGAGACAAGTATTTGGTTCCAAAACGATTATCGGACTGGGCCTGTGTTCTGGCCGATACCTGACCTGCGCACACTTGGCGGGCAGCCGATCTGTGGACTGAACCAGTATTCACCATACAAATTCCGTGAGAACTAGCAGCACCAATGGGTGATCAAGCGCAAAGCTTAACAGTGATGTCAGTGGATACCAGCACACACACCAATATGGCCGCATCCACTGTGCGTATGTGACTGACCCAAGTTAACAAGTAACATGCACGAGACGGACGCTACTGTGAGAAGCGAGGACGGAGATCATTCTGCCAAAGGCAAATTGCAGATAGCTGAAGAGAGATCACAAGGGAAGAAATAGAGAGAGGGAATGTTCTTAGGAGTCAAGTATGGGACCCCCAAGGGGTAAATAGAGGGCTGCAGCTGGGGGAGGTCATAGGTCAGCTCATTGTAGACACCATTTTCCCCAAAAAATGTTCCCATGAAGCCCTGGTGCCCTGCTGAGTCGCCCTGCATGAATAATTATCAAGCGGCCCAAGAATGCAGCCTTTCTTTGCTTCCACCCACGCTAATGCAATAAAGCTAATTAGTATGAGTGCGCTTCATTTGGGGGCTGGACTGGCAGAGGCACAGTCAGTGGCTACTGAATCCCCCCCGCTTACTGGGGGGGGGGGTCCATAGATGGGATTTGGGGCGATCCGGAGCGGAGGAGAAAACTCTACAGTATTCTTACAGTGCGCCTGGAGTGTTATTCCACAAGGACAGTCGCAGACTCCGTACTGCTCTGTACATGTATCAGATACCATCTCAGCTATCGAGAACAATAACTATAAATGGGAAGCGGACAAAATCCCGACAGGGTCAAAATCCCGAATGGGTCAAAATACAGACAAGGACAAAATCCTGACATTTAAAATCCCGACAAGGTAAAAAAACTGACATATAGAATGTACAGGTGAAACAGTCAACATGACTTTGTGTCGACAGGTCGACATGGGTTTTTTCACTGTTTTTTTGACCCGACATGTGCCGACAGGCGGTATTTCATGCCCACCCAATCACTAGGGCGTGGTGGGAGAATAAAATAGTGTGCCCGAATGCGAGGAGCTGCTGTTCACTTCCAACCGTGTCCATGTCGACTGTGTCGACATTCGGGTAAAAAAAAAGTGAAAAAAACCCATGTCGACCTGTCGACCGAAAGTCATGTTGACTGTTTCTCCTGTACATTCTATATGTCGGTATTTTGACCTTGTCGGGATTTTAAATGTCTGGATTTTGTCTTCGTCTGGATTTTAAATGTCGGGATTTTGACCCATTCGGGATTTTGACCGTCGGGATTTCATACCGAATCCCTATAAATAGGCTCCTCCTGCTCATGCGAAGTACGGCCCATTCCCAGCTCCTGCTGGACTTTCCCTGTACCTACATAAATGCCAACATGTGAGTGCAATGACCTGGAATATCTTTCTGCCGATCAGCTCAATATCACCTTTTTGTTTCTTCAGCTATTGAGGAACTACAAGTCTCAGCATGCTAGCCCATACTTGCAGGGCACACAGCATTGTGTGACTCCACAACAGCTACTTACTGTAGGCTGAAAGCATAGTACACTGTAAATGGATATGGTTTTCAAGGATTCTTAAAACAGAAAATGTTTATTTGTTTACGATAAAACTAAAGTTACACACGTGTCCACTTGAGTGGACATCATGCATCTGCAAAATAAATATTGCGCTATTATAATAGGCTACAAGAGGCTGCCACAATAAAAAGGGTGCAGTAGCTGCGTGGGGCCAATATCCAGAACGCTTTGTATTCCCCATACTGGTGAATTGGGTAACCTATGGTGGGTCCTATTACTGAGCACAGTCCAGTATATTTGAAAACATGGCCTCCAGACTCTCTATGAGAAAAATGCTGCTCCCCTGAGTAGGAACATAAAAAATCACATCTGTACATGTAATATTATTATAAATACTACAAAAAATGCAAAGTAACATGAAAACCCAACCCACAGCACCGCCACTGCCCCAGCGTTCCATTCACTTTCCGTGTCTTGTTCCAGGCTATAACGTCATGATGTCAGAGTCTTCCTTAGCTCTGTTTGGTCACCAGTGATCTAAAGCTGGCCATACATTACTGCGATGTATTGCAACAGTGTATGGCCAACCGACCACCCTTGAGTTGCCTGGGACCTTCCCGGGTGGCATGATCGCATGCAATGTATTGCATGTGACCCCCTTCCCCGCCGCCGAGATAGGGGTCCTAGTCGAAGGTCGGACCTGCTTGTAGTTCCGTTCTGGATCCTATAGGCCCAAATTGGATTAGTGTATGGGGGGCGTTTAGCCATTGAGTGTGTCAAGGCTAACTCCTAAATGTGCTTATATACCCACGTCACAGTGACATCCGAGTATTGTCACATGACCTCCACTAATGGAGCGGTGAACCTAAGGCGAGCGCAGGGAGGACAGAAACCTCACGTGGAGCAGAAGGGCTCAACTATACTCGTTCCCCTGCAGACGCAGGCGTGGGCCGGGCGACTGATGTCACATGACGTAAACGCTTGGCCTGAATTCGCCGATTTACGGGCATTAATAACATTTCAGTTGAGACTGACTTTTATTAGTGAACGGCAGATAAATCATTTTATGGTGAGCGACAAATCGATTTTCTTTATTTTGCCCGCGCGGCGGCCTGTGACGGCATGTGTTAGTGTACTTGTCCCCTCGCAAGCTACGGAGGGGATTTGCGCAGGGGGAGGGGGCGGGCTTTTGGCCGAGCAACCTTTACACTTACACGCAGCCTAGTTCTGAATCAGGCCCAATATGCACAAGTAAATGTGCACTGATCCCTACTGTGCACCGCAGCACCGATAGACTTCTATACTTAGAACGGGTGCTTGTGGAGTAACACTGAAAAGGGATCTTGTGGTGCGATCAGATGAAGCAAGCGGTCACTGGCGCCAGGACAGAGTAAAAGTCCCTAAACTTTCCTTGCGCTCGGTGAGGAGTGTGTCCGGCCGCGGATCGGTCAAGCGCCTCGTGGATGAGTACAGGGATGATGGACAAGTGGGTGGGTATCAGGAGCATCACTAAAAGGAAGACATCTGACCTCAATAGGCAAGGTTCACCATCGATGGCGGAACTTTTTACCATCGCTGCCAGGCCATCAGTGGTTGCTTAGCGCTGCCAGCCATCCCGAAAGTGTAATCGGCCTTTTACGTGTGTTATTATTGTCACATGAACCAAAACTGCATTAACTGGTTCACTTTAAGAAATGTTCTTCCTATACAAGCAAGATGAATTATGAATCAGCTCTTGTGGTTCCGAGTGCAGACAGGAAGACAGACGGTAACCTACAGTATGACACGCGGCAGTCTTCAGTTATAGGAAGAAAGCAGCAGAAAGTCTCCCTTTTATATATGTAGTTTTCAGACATTAAAAAATGAACCATGAAAAGGGAAGAGAATAAACCACAGTGCTGTTTATGTGGAGGAATCCCTGAGATCTTCATGCAGATGGCGATGCTGTATCTAGCTGCACTTCCTCTATGACACTCGGATGATGCTCTAGACCAGGGGTGGCCAAACCGTTCCTCGAGAGCTACCAACGGTCCACGTTTTCCCAATTACCTAGCTGGTGCAGAGGTGCAGTCATTACTAAGTGTTACATTTCTCAGACCCCCTAGTAGGTGCAGTCATTGCGAACAGTCACATTTTTCAGACCCCCTAACTGGTGCAGAGGTGTAGTCATTACTAACTGTCACACTAGCAGGTGCACAGGTGCAGTCTTTACTAACTGTCGCATTTTTCAGACCCCCTAGCAGGTGCACAGGTGCAGTCATTACTAACAGTCACATTTCTCAGACTCCCTAACTGGGGCAGAGGTGCAGTCATTACTATTGGTCACATTTTCCAGACCCCTAGCTGGTGCACAGGTGCAGTCATTACTAACTGTCACATTTCCCAGACCCCTAGCTGGTGCACAGGTGCAGACATTACTAACGGTCACATTTCCCAGACCCCTAGCTGGTGCACAGGTGCAGTCATTACTAACTGTCACATTTTCATTCATTCCTACTATAGATCCACAGGTTGCCTGATATATATGAGCTGTTGTTAGATGTTGAGGACAGGTTTGGCCTCCCCTGACCCAGATGCTGTGGAACTGTAAGTCTTGAAAAGCCACGTTCCCAGAAAAATAGGATATGAGCTGAGGTACATAGATAAAAGACAGCACAGACACTGGCACAGGGGACATTGAGCCTGATTCAGACCTGTTCACTATGCTGCATGTAATCACAGCCTAGCAAACAGGAAAATGCCACCCGGTGGAATGCCCGCCCCTCCGCTGTGTGTAATTGGTAACATCCCATCGCATACAGCCATAAGGCAGAAAAATCGTTCACCATCAAATGTTTTTTTGTTGTTGTTCATAATAAATAGTTGGCCTGGACTGACTCATCATTTACAACAAGTCCTCCGAGTTAGGGAAGGGCACTGCAGTCATGTGATGTCAGCCCCTGGCCCCAAACAGGCATCGACAGGCGCGCATTAGCAGGGAAACGTCCAGCGGTTTTATGGGCAAACCCATGGAACTCGTCATAGGGAGAAGGTCGACAGTGGGTAAGGTCAACAAGTATAAAAGATCAACAGGGTCAAAAGAAGGTCGACATGACAATATTTGACTTATTTGGGTTAGCATTCTGTATGTTTCACCATACGTGACCACAATCAGTGCCAACATGTGTACCCCGCGTTCAGGCAAGGAGGCACCAAGTGGTTGTCCCCCCCCCCTCCCCCCCGCAGAACATGTGTGTCAATTATTTATGTCCATCATTGTCACGTCAATCTTTTAAACCAAGTGACCTTCAGCACTGTCTACATTTTGTACCATTGGACCTAATCCATGTTTACTATACGGTGTTGATGTATCTGGAGCAGCATATCGCAGTGGAGTAACTATAGCAACGTAGTCTAAGCAGTGGTGTTGGGGGGCGGGGCCTGGGGGCATAGGGTCTGGCCATCCGCTTGGAAAATGGGTGCCCCCTTGTTGGAGACAAATGTTAGAAGTCCTACTGGACCTCTAGCGTCTGTCAGAGAAATGCAGTGTGTATATCGCTACTTGGAAGTGTGGGATTCTGAGAGTGCTGGCAATGAGCATGTAACCCCTTGACAAAGCGCAAGTAACTTCCTGACAACAAGCATGAAACTCCTGGTAATGAGCATGTAACCCCCCCCCCCCCACTGGCAAAGAGCATGTAATCGCCCTGGCAACAAGCAAGTTACCCCTGGAAACGAGCACATAACTCCTGGCAACGAGCATGTAACCACCGGGAAACGAGTATCTAACCCTTGGCAACGAGCAAGAAACCCCAGGAAACGAGCATGTAGGTAAAAAAAAATTACATTGGGGGGGGGGGGGGGACGTTATCTAGTTACACCACAGGATTATCATGCCTTATAAACATGATGGAACATTTAGCACACAGAATTGGGTCTTGCTTTGTATTTTTGCAGTATCAGCGATTGGGCCGCACTGTAACTGTATGGCAGACCTGATCATTTATCTGGCGGCACGGCAGTAATTTCACGGCTGTGCAATATGGTTATTGCTGGCGCGGCTATATGTTTTACAGTAAAAAAAAAAATTTAAAAATTTGCCTTCAGCCCTGTTACACTATACAGCCCCTGGTGGCGTGCCAGTCATACACAAACTCCAAATTCTGTACAACAGGGACTTGCCCAGGGACAGATCCTTACTGCCAATGAGTGTCCCTGGAAATCAGGGACACTTGGCAGCCATGTGCCATAGCTGGCAGAAAGTGGAGGTGAAAACGAGGAAATATTTAGTGAAAAATGACAGTTGTGCAAAACAAAACATAATGCATTTGGACAAGGCACACACACAAGAGAGAGAAACCACAGCAAATAAACCGCAAGGAAAATCAGATGAGCAGCGAGCCAATGAGATGGGCAGGGAGGCTGCGTCCCGCTGCCAGCTACAGATAAGATTTAAAATGCGGTCTGAGGTTTACCATCACATCCTGTTCTATTTTTTCAAGCTCTCTTCTGAGTTGGTTACGGTAAGAAATAAAAACTTAATGAAATTCTCTTGCTTGGACTTAACCCTTGGAGTGCCGGGCAGCTTTCGCTGAGTAGCAGGGAGTGTAGCCAGAGCCTAGTGAGGTTTTTTTTGGGACGGTCCCAGGGCCAGCTGTGCGGTTATAACATATGTACGCAGATCGGAGTATCGCAAGTAAGACGTACTGGGGGAAATTTACTAAGATGTGAATTCTACTTCACAGGTGATGTTGCTATTGGCAACCAATCAGAACCTACGTCTTATTTATATAGCACCCTCTAGAACAGGGCTGGGCAACACCGGTCCTCCAGATGTTTATGAACTACACATCCCAGCATGCCTTGCATCAGTTTCAGCATGGCCACATAGCAAAACTAATGCAAAGCATCCTGGGATGTGTAGTTCATTAACATCTGGAGGGCCGGTGTTACCCAGCCCTGCTCTAGAAGATAGTAGACAGGATCTGCTTGGTTGCCTATAGCAACATCACATGTGAAGTAGAATACACATCTTAGTAAATTTCCCCACTGTAAGTAATGCATTAGAATTTAATGTTTTTTGTTTTTTTTGTAAACTTATTAATAAGAAAATTCTGACCTCAGCCATTCTACCAATGGCTGAGCAGAGGCAGCCATTGTGTGGGTGGGGCCAATGTGCAGCCTATCAGTTCTCTGAGAACTAGTGACATCACTAGTGCTTCCTGCGCAGTGGCGTCACTAATTTCCCGGTATCCGGACTCATGATAGATTGACTCTAGGTTGACAGTCATAAGGTCCACTGTTGGTCGACAGGGTCCAAAGGTCGACAGTCAAGAGGTCGACAGGGTCAAAAGGTCGACAGCCAAAAGGTCAACATGGTCAAACGGTCGATGTGGAAATGGTCGACATGAAAAAAGACGACATGCATTTTTTAACTAAAATTTTGGAGCCAACATGTGCTGACAAGCGGTGTTTCATACCCTACCACCCACTACGGAGTGGAGCTAGAATAGTGTGCCGAGTGTGCTACACTTAGACAGTGTCCGTGTCGTCATATGTCGACATAGACACACACAAAAGACATGAAAAACCTTTTCCAAGTCGACCTTTTGCCCATGCGCACTTTTGGCTGTCGACCTTTTGACCCCGTCGACCGTTGGACTGTCAACCTTTGAACCCTGTCGACTGTTGACAGTAGACAGTTAGTGGTTGACCATATGACTGTAAACCTAGACAGTGTAGATCAAATATACCATAACCAGTTTCCCGTGAGTTCATTAACTCAATTCCCATTTGAAATAACTAAGCTTCAAAAAGTGATAGTTATGCACAACAAGACCATAACTGACATTTTTCAAACAAGATTGCAGTGTGTCAGTTAAGAGCAGATTGGCTGGTTGTTTATCACTCTCCAGTTTATCAGTTTTTAATGCTGTATGCGTCTGTCCCTTTGTACAGGACCTGGGACCTTTAGACCAGAGTAATGCCAGGGGAATTTGGATTTGCTTTAAAACTTCCCTCATAAATGGTAATTCTGGTAAATGTTGCGGTGAAATTTGCTTACATTTATTATTAGGAAATGTACCCCTCCTATACACGTTGGGTGACAAGTTTATTCTAATCACCCACAATGTAACCAGTGAAGAGAAACCATCCCAGCAACACTGGGAGTACTAGAAGCCACCCAGCAGACAAGGGGTTGCAGAAGCCTTCGGGAGCCACACCAGGCCTAATAACTCACTTTTCCCTCCAATTCCCTGACAGCCTGCTGCTAGCCCTGCTGCTGTCAATCACAGCCCCCTTCCCAAACAGGCTGTGGTGTGACCTGCTCACCCCCTAAGTAATCCTTGTGCCCTCTCCAAATTATACCACCGCACTGCTGTGCCTCTCTGCGCCATGTGCTAATCCCCCTGCTGTGATACCCATAAATATATATACCGCATTAACCGTTTATGAGCAGCTTAAAACGTACCACAAGCTGGAGAGCCACATATGTCACGTAAACAGGCGATGACTTGAGTTATTACAACACAGTGACGTCATACCTCCCAACAGTCCCGATTTTATCGGGACAGTCCCGATTGTCAGGGCCTGTCCCGATGTCCCACCCGCGGGCGGCAGTGTCCCGCGGTGTGGGGGGGCTGTTGGGAGTCCCCCCTGTCAGCTGCTAAGCAGCGGGGAATAAACGCTGTGCGCATGCGCACAGCGTCTATTCCCGCAGCCAGGGGGCTGGGGGCATGGCTAGAGGCTCACAGAGCCTCTGGGTCATGCCCCCATAGCGGCAAAATGGGGGCGTGGCCTCGCGGAAGAGCCGCGAGCATAGGCCACGCCCCAACTTAGACCACGCCCCCGAAAATTTCGGCACGCCTCCGGCGCGCAGATGCAACGGCCCGCATTCTGTACTGAGAAAGTTGGAAGGTATGGTGACGTAACCATGACAACTTGTATGTGCAAAATAATAACTCCTATTATTCCATCGTACTCCTAGCTAATTCAGCGGGCGGCGGCTATCGGTGTCGTGCGACTAGCCGCTCGAAAACTAATATGGGATTAGATGCCAGGAATGTGGATGATTGTCGACATCGGCAAAATGTCTACATGGTAACGGTCAACACTAGTTTTTCACATTTTTTTCTCTTAATTTTTTGGGGGACTTTTCAATAATTTAATCTCCATGTGAACTCATTGGGAACGGTAAAGTGTGCCGAGCGAAGCGAGGGTACGCCCTACGCTAATTGGGGAACGCGTGCTCAAGTGTCAACATTCTCACACGAAAAAAAAGAGTGAAAAACTACATGTTGGCCTTTTCATGTGTTTTCCACGTCGACCTATGGATTGTGTCAACCTTTCGTCAATGTCGACACTGTTCATCCTATGATCCATACCCTTGGCGCAACGGTTTGCTTCGGACTAAATAAACGATTTAGAACATTTTTAGGTACAGCAAGTGTTGTCTACAGGCTGAGAACATGGGACCCTACAGCTGTTGTAGAACTACATATCCCAGCATGCCCTTACAGCAAAACGGTTGCAAGGTATGCTGGGAAATGTAGTTCCACAACAGAAGGGACGATTGTAGAATACTGCTAGTTTGCATGCTTCTTGGCTGATGACCTCATGCTTGTGTCAACCTTCCAAGCCCTGTTGACTGGCAGGGGGCGCAGTACACTTTGACGGTGTCCACGTCGACTATGTCAACATTTGGGACCAAAAAAAAAAAAAAACATGAAAAACTCGTGTTCATTTTTGACTATTGACCTTGCCCTTGTCAACTGAATGATTGTGTCGACCTAAGCCGTGTCTATCAATTTCATGTGTCAGCCTAAGTGCTGTTGCCCTTCTATAGTCGACTCAATACATGTCAACCTGAATAGGGTCAACCTAATGACCCATACCGCTTTACAACATGAGAATGTGTTAATATGCCCTATTAATATCATTCTGTCTATGGTTATGGTAAAGGCGAAACGCGTGTAATATGCATCAAAACGCGTCTAAAGATTGCATTCACTTCCACAAACTCCGACTCTGATTCGCAGAACATGTAAGAACGAGGCCTTATGCAAAGGTTCCGTATAGAGGAACACAGTAAAATAGAATATACATACATACCGTACACAAACACTCCACAGACTATACTGACTGCACTGGATCTGCAAGTGAAATGTTCGCTTCTCCCATGGCGTTTGCTTTCTAGGTAACAGGGTGATTTCCGGAGGGCAGAGGAGCACGGCCCTGTGTACATGTGTCAGACGTCAGCTGGCTCAGGGCACAGATCATAAACTGTCCCAGTGACAGGTGCACATGTGCCTGGAAGGAAACTTTGCTTTCACGCACCAGTCTTACGTTATAGCGCCTGTCAGGATCATTATCCCATCCAAGAAGGAAACGTACAAGTGTTTGGGCTCACAGTGACATTGCAGCCATCAATCACAGGCCCCTAATCGCTGGGATTACACAGCCTGTTAATGCTCTTCCCATCCCTCGCTCCCTAGCGTCATCACACAAACCTGTCATCGAGGGCTCACAGAGGGTGACAAGTGGGCGGGGACAGAAGCTCTGGAACTGGCATCCATGTAGAACTCCATTACTATATATATATATATATATATATATATATATATATATACACACACATACACACACACAACACACACACACACTTTAAAACTGTGTCTCATATGCATAACGGTGCAAAAAGGACGCCCAGGCAGCTTCTGCTGATTAAAATATGTGCCATATATGTCAGCATAAGAAACGGAATGTTGTTGTGTAACGTTGCATTTCGTATGCAGATACTGTACAGTGGCAGTCACACGCTGAATGCAGACATGCTGCATATTATTTTACCTAGCAGAAGCTGATTGTGCGTCTTATTCATTCAGGTTTGTGAAAAAGTCATTATTTAACAGAAAAGTCACAAAGACAACACCCGACACTACGGCACGACTAGAAGGGACGATAAATATGACAGGAGGCTAGAAGTACATAGACACTGTAAACGCCGAACAAGGTGCTAGCTGAAGAGTTATTCCGTGGCTGGTGTCCCAGCTCCATTTCAATGACTGATGGAATGCTTGCAAGGCCGTCTGTAAACGTTATGTAATTTCACACCTGCACGTGATATTGTCAGGTGAAACAAGAGAATTAGGAAGTCACAGGCTGGACGTAATATAACAGAGGGGACATCCAGCAGCACAGAGTATATCAGGAGATGAGTGATGTGTCAGTGAGTACAGGGCTGCGTGTGGCAGGGGCAGTGACATGATATGGGGAATGGAGGCAGCAGAAGCCACAGACAGTGTTATATAATGGAAGAAGCCGTGTCCACAGCAGCACAGAGTATATAAGGAGATGAGTTATGTGTCAGTGAGAGCAGGGCTGTATGCAATAGTGTGAGAATGGAGCGGAGAGAAGAGAATGGAGGCAGCAGGAAGCCACAGACTGATAGTTATATAGCAAAATGAGCAGGGATGCCCAGCAGCATATAGGATATCAGGAGAGGAGGGGTGTGTCAGTGAGGACAGGGCTGCATGTGATGAGGCAGGGGCATGATGTGAGGAGGGGAATGGAGGCAGCAGGAAGCCACAGACTGATAGTTATATAGTAAAATGAGCAGGGATGCCCAGCAGCATATAGGATATCAGGATAGGAGGGGTGTGTCAGTGAGGACAGGGCTGCATGTGATGAGGCAGGGGCATGATGTGAGGAGGGGAATGGAGGCAGCAGGAAGCCACAGACTGATAGTTATATAGTAAAATGAGCAGGGATGCCCAGCAGCATATAGGATATCAGGATAGGAGGGGTGTGTCAGTGAGGACAGGGCTGCATGTGATGAGGCAGGGGCATGATGTGAGGAGGGGAATGGGGGCAGCAGGAAGCCACAGACTGAGAGTTATACCCCTTTCAGACAGAAAAAAAGACCCGGGAATTTCCCTGCTCTTGCCGTGTCGACCCGGGTTTTTCTTCTGTCTGAAAGGGTCAACACGGGTCTAAAGTTCCGGGACTTCGACCCAGGTATTTACCTGGGTTTTTCCCGTGTCAGACACGTGTTTGCGGCTGTGTGAAAGGGTCCGACCCGTGTTTTTCTCCCGAATACTGAAAAATCATGCTGATTGGCTGTGCAGCATGGCGCTGCGTGATTGGCTGATCTTTACAGCTTCCCTGATTGGCTGAGCGGGCGTGGCAGTGGCGTGCAGCGCAGCACTAAATGGCCATGGCACATTGCAAAGATGAGGAGATCCGTTTAATGCAATGTTTAATGTTTAATGCAATGCAGTGAGCAGACACCTCCCACTTTTCATGATCTCATCTCTGTGTGCCTTTAAAACTGTCCTTTTCTTATGACACACAGAGTTTTGCAGAAAAAATCTGGCTTCTGTGTGAAAGGGGTCGACACGGGAAATACCCGGGTTTTTGCTCCTGTGTGAAAGGGGGTCAGCCCCTTGCTGCCTAGTTCTACCCGGGTTTTTGTATCCGGGAAATACCTGGGTTTTGGGGATTTTTCTGTCTGAAAGGGGTATTATATAGTGGGATGAGCAGGGTCCCCAGCAGCACAGAGTATATCAGGAGATGCGTGATGTGTCAGTAAGGAAAGGGCTGCATGTGAAGGGGCAGTGACATGATGTGAGGAGGGGAATGGAGGTAGCAGGAAGCCACAGACTGAGAGTTATATACTGGGAGGAGCAGGGTCCCCAGCAGCACAGAGTATATCAGGAGATGAGTGATGTGTCAGTGAGGACAGGGCTGCATGTGACAGGGGCAGTGACATGATGTGATGAGGGGAATGGAGGCAGCAGGAAGCCACAGACAGAGTTATATAGTGGGAGGAGCAGGGTCCCCAGCAGTACAGAGTATATCAGGAGAGGAGGGGTGTGTTAGTGAGACAGGGCTGCATGTGACAGGGGCAGTGACATGATGTGAGGAGGGGAATGAAGGCTGCAAAAGGCCACAGACTGAGAGTTATATAGTGGGAGGAGCAGGGTCCCCAGCAGCACAGAGTATATCAGGAGATGGGTGATGTGTCAGTGAGACAGGGCTACATGTGACATGATGTGAGGAAGGGGATGAAGGCTACAGAAGTCTACAGACTATGGGCGGGATGTATCAACATACATCCCCGCCCTTCGCACGGCAGCCGCCGCGATGCTACCGCATATGTACTAACATATGCGGCCAGCATTGGGCTGCGGTAACGGAGAGCCCCGCGATACCTGTTATGTGGGCTGCGGGGGTCTCCGTCACCTCCCGGCGGCTGCCAGCGTCCCCCTGCGTCTCCTCCTCCCCCCTGAAGCCGGATGTCCTGCCGGCTGTCACACCAGGGGGAGGAGGAGGTTAAAGGAGGACGGGAGGGGGGGCGGCGCGCGGACGGCGTACGTCGGGCGGCGAAAGAAGCCCATAGGCTTCTATAGGGTATCGCCACCCTCTGGGTGGCGATACCCTGGCCTGCGAAAACGGGGCGAACCGGTGATAGTACATAGGAAAATGCGGTAAAACGGGGGTTTTACCGCATTTTCCCTTTAGTACATCCCGCCCTGAGAGTTAATAATGGAGGGCACACTATAATAATCTAACTCTGTGTCCAAAGTATCAAAAAACACAATAAAAAAAACAACCATGTTGACATGTCTCATGTCGCCCTTTTACACATTGTCCTATTGCTTGTGTCGACCTTTTGACCACGTCGACATAAGATATGTCTACTCTTTCCGTGCATCGACCTACTGTATGGCCTGTCGATTCTATTAATGTTGACCGCATCCCAGTGGGGATAGGGCTGCATATGGTCAGCAGCCGTGTTATAATGTGAGGAGGGGCGCGGAGGTTGCAGGAAGCCACGCACAGACTGAGAGTTGGATATCACCAGCAGCACAGAGGATATAAGGATGAGTCATGTTCTTAATTGTATGCCCACTTTAATTGTTAGCTATGATTGCACCCAGCGCTTTCCTTTTGCCTTCACATACATGTAGTGCCCACTGAAGGAGTTGTGTAACCATAGAACGTAAAGGGTTACAACACAATCCATTTTGGTAGATGAGCTGTCAATTATAGCGTAAAGGGGGGACTGGCGCCCTCATTGTTCTGCAGAATGGCTTGTGTTTGGATTTCGATGCGGAGGCAGGTCCTGCTTCTCTTTAATGCCATATTATACAACCTTTGCTTTTACACCTAAGGAAAGCTATAGGATTACACATCTGCCTGCCCTGATACGGGAACAGCGAAGCGAGATAACACACCTAAGCGCAGCCAAAGAAAGCAGCACAGGACAAACCCTCTGTATTCTACCATTTTATTATTTTATAAGGTAATCTCCCCTTATCTTGGGAAAACATGTACGTACAACATGTGGGATTAAAGGACTCACACTATACGGTCTGATATGGATTTCCTTCAGTGCACAGCTAAGTGCAGACACCGTCCTGCTGCCAAGTGCGGCTACAATAGTCCATCAAGAGCTTCTGCAGGTCCACAAACCAGGTGCCTGGGAGAAATGCTTCCCTGGGATTACCCAGAATCCTCCAGCCGTGCAGGATTATGGTCATATAAAGGATGAGGCCTGTATTACAGGAGACTGGGCCCACTGAGACATAGGGCCTTATTCTAGTTCACTCTTTCTGACAAAATCCTTCTTAGATGGACAAAACCATGGGGGTTATTCTAGTTCATTCTTTCTGACAAAATCCTTCTTAGATGGACAAAACCATGTGCACTGCGGGTGGGGCAGATGTAACTTGTGCAGAGAGAATTAGATTTGGGTGGGGTTTTTACTTCAAAGTGAGATCTATATTGCAGTGTAAAAATAAAGCAGTCAGTATTTACCCTGCACAGAAACAAAATAACTCACCCAAATCTAATTCTATCTGCACCTGTTACATCTGCCCCCCTGCAGTGCACATGGTTTTGTCCATCTAAGAAGGATTTTGTCAGAAAGAGTGAACTAGAATAAGGCCCATGGTGTTCTGTTTATTGCATGTTCCAGTGCAGCTGGCTAGCTCGTCAGAGGTGCCGGTCAGGAGCCAAATTTCTATCAGCCATTGCTATTATTGATGTCAAATTGGGTTCTGCTTTGTACACTGCTCATCTGATCGGGATCTGTTTTGTACATTGATCCTTTGACAGGAATCTGCTAAGCACACTGGTCCTCTGATGGGGATCTGCTTTGTATAAAAGTTACCAGAGTGATCTCCATTACTCACAATATTAAGATCAATTTTCTAAAAGCAATATAACTAAAGCCCCCCTGATTCAATACAGCAGGGGTGGCCAACTGGTCAGAGGTAAAGAGCCGAAAAATATCTGTAGCCAAGCTAAAGCATGCACACGTGGCAAAAAAGGGGCGTGGTCTATTTGTGTGGGGCCTGTGTGGGGCGTGTGTGAGGCGTGTGGGTGGGGGGGGGGGGGGAGGGGGTGCAGGAGGTTAAAAGAATTGAGACAATCATTACTTCTTACAGGTTGCACTGTGCCTCCCCCAGTATAATCTGCACTGTGTACCTCCAGTGGTGGTGCTGGGTCTCCACAGCAGTGCCGGGACTCCTCAGCAACGCCGGATCTCATCAGTGCTGCCAGCCACCAGTCTCCCTGTCGCCAGGCCCTGGTCCACAGCACACCACAGTGCTGGCAGCAATACTTCTCCCCACTTCCATTTTCACGCTGGTCACCAGATAGTGACGTTGAGCCCAGGCAGTGTCACAGAGGTAGCAAGGGGAAAAAAAGAGAGGGGCCATTTGCTGGAATGGCTCCTCCCCTTCGGTGACAAACTACAGCCGCTGGTGGGGACTGAGAGTCAGGGGAATGGGAATGGGCAAGGTCGAGGTACGGTAAAGGCAAAAAAATATTGCAGGGGAATGTCTACTGAGCCCTCGGGCCCCCAAAGGCCGGGGCCCCATAGCAGCTGCACCCACCATAGTAATGCCACTGCTAGAGCCCCCCTGTGTCGCACCCCCCCGTCTCCCCCCCATCATCTTTGCTCCGGCGTACGCTCCCCAGACCCGGCCGCCAGCTGCCACTCATTTTACAGCAGCAGTGACATCGGTGGCAGGTTTGAGTATGTTCGGCGCGGCTCAGGGGACTCGGGAGCGCTCAAGCACCCGAGTCCTCCCCAGAGCCGCCGCGAACATCCCCAGCCTGCCGCCGACATCACTGCTGAATGTGACATGCAGAGGGGGCAGTGGCGGCAGGGAAGCTCTGGCGTATAAACATCGGAGTGGAGAGGAGTGGGGGGGACAGGGGGGCGTCCAGGAGCCGCACCTTAACAGGGGGAGAGCCGCATGTGGCTCGAGAGCCGCGGGTTGGCCACCCCTGCAATACATCTTTGTACACTAGTGTCCACATAACTTTGTATACTAATCCCCCAAGCTAAGCATACCTTTATTACTAGTCCAAAAAGATTGGGCGCACCTTTGTGCACTAGTCACCAGATTGGGCACACCATTGTGTAATAGTCACCAGATTGGGCACACCATTGTGTAATAGTCACCAGATTGGGCGCACCTTTGTGTACCAGTCACCAGATTGGGCACACCTTCGTGCACCAGTCACCAGATTGGGCACGCCTTTGTGCACTAGTCACCAGATTGGGCACGCCTTTGTGTAATAGTCACCAGATTGGGCACACCTTTGTGTAATAGTCACCAGATTGGGCGCACCTTTGTGTAATAGTCACCAGAAGGGGGCGCACCTTTGTGCACTAGTCACCAGATTGGGCACACCTTTGTGCACCAGTCACCAGATTAGGCGCACCTTTGTGTAATAGTCACCAGAAGGGGGCGCACCTTTGTGCACTAGTCACCAGATTGGGCACAACTTTTTGCACCAGTCACCAGATTGGGCGCACCTTTCTCTTCATCTCCTCCATTAGCATCATGCTGTAGCCCTGGGGAAGGCCCCACAACACAGACAGTGGGATACCAGGGCTGATGTCAGAAGCACCAACCTACAATTGTGTTTTAAATCATTAATGTTTGTGGCCTTTCCTGTTTCAGATAATAGAATTACATTGCTATCCTCTGATGTGTAGGAGAGATAACAGAACACATGAATATGCCAAAGCACCCGATTTGCATTTTATAGTGACACTTACCGCCCCCAGCATGATTCTAAAGATGAGCCAGCGAAAAGCCCATATGACAATGCTCGATGGGTGGGTACCTGGCGGTACTCGGGACAGTGACCACAGGGGGCAGAGGAAGATTCCTAGAAATCCCGTTTCCAGGAGCTGGGTCTCCCACCCTAGGAGAGAGAGAAGACAATAACACGTGAGGACTCCGATGTACACAGGGCATAGAACAATGCAGACATTTACAGGTGACGACTCAGTGCCAGGTGCTGCCGGCTGACTCGTATCATTCATCTGCACTAATGCCTTCATCTAATCCCAATAATTGGCACTCCAGAGCTGATAAAATGCCAGATAGCTCTCACACAACAGCAGCGATTGTTACCGGAGGAGAACCCAATCTGATCTGTAGATAAAGACTTACATCGCTGATATGATCAGAGGCCGGAACGCATACTTCCTGCCAGACTTGTGAAAAAGAAATAATAGCGCAGGAAGCCACTTTCATAGAGTGTGACGCAACAATGTGACCTGAAAGTGTGAAACGCCTGCTATACGCGGACGTGTCACCCTACCTGGCTGAAGGCCTTAATGATGCCCCCAATTACAACAGCCAATGCACCCAGAATCCCAATAACAGCCCCCGATTACTACAGCCCATGCACCCAGAACACCAATAACAGCCCCCGATTACTACAGTCCATGCACCCAGAATACCAATAACAGTCCCCAATTACTACAGTCCATGCACCCAGAATACCAACAACAGTCCCCGATTACTACAGTCCATGCACCCAGAATACCAATAACAGCCCCCAATTACTACAGTCCATGCACCCAGAATACCAACAACAGTCCCCGATTACTACAGTCCATGCACCCAGAATACCAACAACAGTCCCCGATTACTACAGTCCATGCACCCAGAATACCAATAACAGCCCCCGATTACTACAGTCCATGCACCCAGAATACCAATAACAGTCCCCAATTACTACAGTCCATGCACCCAGAATACCAACAACAGTCCCCGATTACTACAGTCCATGCACCCAGAATACCAATAACAGTCCCCAATTACTACAGTCCATGCACCCAGAATACCAACAACAGTCCCCGATTACTACAGTCCATGCACCCAGAATACCAATAACAGCCCCCGATTACTACAGTCCATGCACCCAGAATACCAATAACAGTCCCCAATTACTACAGTCCATGCACCCAGAATACCAACAACAGTCCCCGATTACTACAGTCCATGCACCCAGAATACCAACAACAGTCCCCGATTACTACAGTCCATGCACCCAGAATACCAACAACAGTCCCCGATTACTACAGTCCATGCACCCAGAATACCAATAACAGCCCCCGATTACTACAGTCCATGCACCCAGAATACCAATAACAGTCCCCAATTACTACAGTCCATGCACCCAGAATACCAACAACAGTCCCCGATTACTACAGTCCATGCACCCAGAATACCAACAACAGTCCCCGATTACTACAGTCCATGCACCCAGAATACCAATAACAGCCCCCAATTACGAACAGCCCATGTATCGCAAATACAAAGGTGTGGTATAGCATACCGATAGTCAGGATTCCACCGGTCATTAGCCCAACGTCGGAATACTGACTGCGGGGACTCAGACAGCGGGGGGAGCACAACGAAGCCCCTTGCGGGTCGTGGACCCCCACGAGGGAGAATAGCCAGTGACCATCTGTAAGAAATTGCTGCAATGTGCTGGGCAATGTATGACTGGTCAGTGGCACTGACGGTTCCGTCGCCTGCAGCTATCCATTCTGACAGCTGCAGGTATTGTTTCCATATTCACGGCTACTGCAGTGCCTGCCGCACTCCAGCTGCAGGCTGCATGTGAGATCGCTCTAGCCTTGCAAGATCTCGCATACGCTCATCGAACCCTTTGACTTTAAGGTCGAAGCTGTATCATAGGAAAAGCTGACTGAAAATGGCTGCATATACAGTAATAGGCTTCTTCCCGTTTTTCCAGGTAGCCGAAAATTTCAGACAAGACTGAATCTAACACCATCGCCTCCTTTATTGGCTACCAAGCATTGTTTCAGCAGTATCCTGGCTTATCATGGACTTTAGAACGCTTTAGACAGGTAGCCATGGTTTTGGTCAGTAGTGGCGCCCTATTTGCTATCTTGCATCGCACAGAATAGTCATTCAAGGTAAATGGGGACACGGTCGTATTGTCGACAGCACTTAGGTCGACAGTCATTAGGTCGACACCGTTGGGTCGACAGGTGGCAAGGTCGACAGGTGTATATGTCGACATGGGTTTATGTCGACAGGGGACAATGTCGACATGGGTTTATGTCGACACAGCAGTAGGTCGACATGGGTTAGGTCAACAGGTCGGAAGGTCGACATGTTTTTTTTTTACAGTTTGTTTAGCCGACATGTGCTGATAGGCAGTATTTCATGCCCTACTATCCACTAGGGTGTGGTGGGAGAACAAAATAGTGTGCCCGCAGCATAGCGAGCGCTGCGGTTGACTTCCAACTGTGTCCATGTTGACTGTGTCGACATTCGGGCCAAAAAAACTGTAAAAAAAAACATGTTGACCTAACGCTGTGTTGACCTAAACCCATGTCGACCTTCACCCATGTCGACCTAGACACCTGTCGACCTTGCCACCTGTCGACCCAACGGTGTCGACCTAATGACTGTCAACCTAAGTGCTGTTGACAATACGATCCACACCCGGTAACTGTACGAAGCTTGGAGAAGAAGTGGTATCTATCCCCATAAAGAACTGTGGGGTAGATTTATTAACTGACGATCAGGAGAATATGCGCTATCCCCGCTGAGCTTGTGTCTTACGTGCGGCGGTGCGGGGCACTAGGCATAGCGCAGCTATGATATTTCCTAGTGCGCGCCGGCCTCCTGCCTGATTTATGAATGGTCAGCATCGCGGACCGTTCCGCCGCCTGCAGGTATCGACTTCGACAGCTGCAGACGGCGATGCCCCATTGCCTACAGCAGGGACAGCGCTGTCCCTGCTGCTGGCTCTGAGCTGTGCTGGGGATCTCGCGTGAGTAGCGAGATCCCGCGCATGCACAGTCCAGCCGGCCGGGGGTAAGGAGACAGCGCGTCAGTGTTAACTGACGCGCTGTCACCTGGAGGGGACATCACCGGAGGGGGGAGTTAGCGCTCTCCCGATTCGGCGGGCAAGATCTTAGTAGATCTTGTCACTCTCCCCTCCTGCTTCGCCTCGCTACTGAGGCGAAGCAGGAAGTGTTATAGCGTGCAAGCTGATAATGCTCCAGCCAATCAGTTCCAATATGTAAATTGGCAGCTAGAAGCTGTCTGGTTGACCGTACACTGGTGAAGGCCAAATCCTGTAGAATTTTATGGTAATACTTCCAGCCTGAGGAACATTCACATCCCTACTTCCCACTTCTTCATGGGTCTTACCTGACAGAAGCAGTCACACACCTGTGCACTCAAGACTCCAGTGTACCACACACCTCACCGTGCAAAGCCGGTATTTTTGGGGGGGGGGGGGAGACGACTAGAGTGATGCAATTAATACCCCTTTTACACCGCCGCAAACCCCCCGGGTCATCGGCGGGTCAGCGGCGGTGTAAATGGGACACGCCATGTCTTTTTACACAGGACTTCTACTGCTGTCTGCTATACTGCGCTGCTGTCTGCTATACTCTGCAGAAAGCAGTGGCGGAGGTGAATGGATGCCTGTGTGCGGCATCCATTCACCTCCCTGACGAGGGCTGGGGGGTTGCACGGGGGCTGGGGGTAGCCCAGCAGATTACCTTAGTGCTGGGCTTGCCCCCAGCGCAGCGGTCCGGGTTCCGGCGGCGGCGATCGGTGCTTGGAGATGATGTCATCTCCAAGCGGCAGCTCAGAAACCGCCTGCGCAGGGAGGGGCACCGGTGTAAAAGGGACCAAACGCCGGGTCGCACCAGGCGTTTTGGTATAAAAGGGGTATTAGTCCACGGACCCCCACTGACTGGGGGCGGGGCAGCGGGAGAAGACAAGCATTTCGGGGGGGCTGGCAGTGGGACCCGATTCGATGGTTGCCGACCATCGAATGATGTGGAAAGCCCACGCACATCTAAGGTTACTCTCAGGTACCCTTAGATATGCGTGGACATTCGGCAGGAAGTGGACGGGCAGCTGACATCCGGTGACGTCAGCTGTCTGCCCCCGGAACCCTCATCAACGGGCGATTTCCATGGAAACGCTGGGCATTCCTATGGCCGCATCCCCCGGCCCGCCTCCCCACGTCCCCCACGCTCAGTCTTGTGTGGGAGCGCCCAACGAACAATCTGTTTGCTTGCACACAGCGCATGTGCAGTTCAAAAACATTGTGCAGCCGTGCGAATTTGCATTGTTGCACATGGACCAGAATAAGGTCCTATGTGTGTACTATATATAAATAATTGTCAATAAATAAATATCTTTATGTATGTGTATTGGCTGCTTCAGAGGTTGTACGTGCAGTGATGCTGTAAAATATGAGACGCTGTCTATGCCTGTTTATGCAGAAACGGGTTTTCATAAGATACTGGACTTTCAGTATGCAAACATACAATTTGCATCCGAGATTACGGAAGAGTTGATAAGTAACACAACTGCTTTGAAATGCAAAACCAACCACTGCCTAACGGGCAGCCATACCTGTCACCTGGTCCCAACCTGCTCATTAACCCTTGGAGGGCAGTTTAAAAGGGAGAATGAAAGATCACATAATGGCCCTTATTCAGATCTGATCGCCGTACAAATTTGTTCTCAAAATGGGCAAAACCATGTGCACTGCAGGCGGGGCAGATGTAACATGTAATCAGAGAGTTACATTTGTGCGAGTTATTTTGTTTCTGTGCAGGGTAAATACGGGCTGCATTATTTTTACACTGCAATTCAGATTTCAGTTTCAACACACCCCACCCAAATGCAACTCTCTCTGCACATGTTACATCTGCAGAGAGATTGTTCAGAGATGAACAGAAGGCAAAACAAAGTGGGTTTTTGGGGCACACTTGTAAGGGTTAGATGAAAAGGTGAGAGTGTGTGAGTTAAAATTTAACTTTCATTACACCTATTAAAAGGAAGGGGAGAAAGACACACAAAGACAAAAAACACGTCACTTATATAATATATTATACCTTAATAGGACCGGTATTTGGCACTGTAACTGCGGCGAAAATGATTAATGTACGGTATCCACCTCTACCAAAATTAATACTCACAATAGTATACACACAAATTATTAGTCATACAGAAGTCCCAATCAGACTACATGTGCAAGATGGTATATTCATATATTAATTGGATGGGAGAATTGGAAAGTGATGCAGAATTGTTCTTGAAGAGAGAAAAGAGAGGGAAACTCCTTAGTGGACACCCTGTATCTCTGCTGTCCCGGGTTTCCCAGGGGAAAGCAGAAGTGAAATCTTGCCCCTCACGTCACCATTGTACCCTCTCATCCGCCAGGGTATACGGTCACACATCACTGCATCGCCTGAACCCTGCCAAACTCAGTAGCAATTCTGCATCACTTTCCAATTCTCCCATCCAATTAATATATGAATATATAGAGGTGGATACCGTACATTAATCATTTTCGCCGCAGTTACAGTGCCAAATACCGGTCCTATTAAGGTATAATATATTATATAAGTGACGTGTTTTTTGTCTTTGTGTGTCTTTCTCCCCTTCCTTTTAATAGGTGTAATAAAAGTTAAATTTTAACTCACACACTCTCACCTTTTCATCTAACCCTTACAAGTGTGCCCCAAAAACCCACTTTGTTTTGCCTTCTGTTCATCTCTGAACAATCTCTCTACATAGCTTCATTGCTTAACACATTTGGGAGCACCGCCAACCCAGTACCTCATAGAATTTTTCTTGTAACAGGTCTCATGTTGGTCTTATAAACACAATAAATCCATTTATCATACAATAATTTTCGCTTGTGACAATCCCCTTCCCTTTGTACAAAAACCATGTTACATCTGCCCCACCTGCAGTGCACATGATTTTTCCTACTTTGAGAACAAATTTGGTACTGCAATGAGATCTGAATAAGGGACAATGTACAAGACTGGGGTCATGAGTTTGACTTTTTTTAATGTTTGCGGAAACAGTTCCTTTAAACGAAATGTAAAAAATAGGATTTATTATCACGTTCAGTTCAAACTGATCTGGACAGTATTTAACCCTTTGAGGGTGCATTTGTCAAAATAGGTGTGAAAAATGACCAAGAAAGCATTTTTTTTATTCATCACAACGACCTGTCACGTTATTTGATTTTATATAACAAATGTGAGCGGCGCCGGCATTTTAAGTGGATATTTTGAACATCTCTCACAGAGATGATGGCATGATAACTGATGAGGGTTATTGTAAATCACACGTCAACTGTGCCCCACTGCGACGCAGCAACGCCGTTAAAGCACGCCACTCGTCCCATCCTGATCAGCAGTTCTGCGCGGCCTGAGAACAGTCGCAGGATGACCCACTTAACGGGTATTTTTTATTTTATTTTTTACAAACTCTGCGTCTCGGTGGAGCGTGCAGGGAAATAAGTGCGCTGACTTTTAAGAGTAAGAGGAGAGGCCCCCAGGGACTCTCCTGGGAGATTTTATTTAATTTTTTTTTTTTATAAAATATATAAAACGTTTCATTGTTCCAATAAAGTGTTTTTTAATGCAGTAGCTTTTCCACGGAGTCGCAGAAACTGGCTGTGTAAAAAGCAGAGACGGCCTGCTGTATCTCAGCCTCACTTGTGGAGTCCTGCGGACGCAGCCTAGACACCAGGGCCGGTTCTCACTCCATTACTACCGAGAACTCTGTAATGCGGCACAGCTACAGGCGGCTGCGTGCTGAGGACATTATGAAATATAACCCCCCCCCGTCCGATATTATTGTCTCATATACTAGAGCTACCACTTCTGCTCAGAGCCCCGGCCAATGCTCTAATGTCAGTAACCCACGGCTATTTTCCTGCATCTATAACAACGAAGGTGGGATTGTCCGCAAGCAGAACAGGTCCTGTGTCATCGCACAAAGTGTCCCATAGGCCGCAGCGTGTCGCCTTCATTATATAGTTGTGACTATGCCAAGGTCTGCGCTGCTTGATGCAAAATTCCTGGCCGAAAGCCATCCTGGTTATCCAGGAGGGCTACTCGGGTGAGCAATGTTATGGCAGAACATTCAATGCGGTGTCCTCGAACACAGTGGTTAGGGTTAATGTGCCAGATGTACTAAGCTTAAAAAGTGATAATCCACCAGCAAATCAGCTCCTACCTGTCACGTCACAAGAAAAATGACAGATAGGAGCTGATTGGTTGGTGGCTTATCACTCTCAATTTGATCACTTTTCAGGGCTGAGTACATCAATGTCAGGTTTAGACTGCTACTAGGGTTAAGTTTAGGGGTAGGTTGTGGCTACGGTTAATGTTTGGTTCAGGGTTAGGCTGTGGCTAGGGTTAGACTGAGACTAGGGTTAGTTTTAGGGTTAAACTATGGCTAGGGTTAATATTAGGTTTAGGGCTAGGTTTAGGGTTAGGTTGTGGCTAGGGCTAGGTTTAGGGTTAGGTTGTGGCTAGGGCTAGGTTTAGGGTTAGGTTGTGGCTAGGGCTAGGTTGTGGCTAGGGCTAGGTTTAGGGTTAGGTTGTGGCTAGGGCTAGGTTTAGGGTTAGGTTGTGGCTAGGGCTAGGTTTAGGGTTAGGTTGTGGCTAGGGTTAGGTTGTGGCTAGGGCTAGGTTTAGGCTTAGGTTGTGGCTAGGGCTAGGTTTAGGGTTAGGTTGTGGCTAGGTTTAGGTTGTGGCTCGGGTTAATGTTAGGTTCGGGGTTAGGCCGTAATTAGGGTTAGGTTTAGGCTGTGACTGGGGTTAATGTTAGGTGGAGGATTAGGCTGTAGTTAGTGTTAGGCTTTGGTTAGGGTTAATGTTACGTGCAGGGTTAGGTTGTAGTTAGGTTTAGGCTGTAGTTAGGGTTAGGCTGTGGCTAGGGTTAATGTTCGGATTAGGGTAAGGCTGGTGTTAGGGTTAGGCTGCAGCAAGGGTTAATGTTGATTGGTAAGGTTATAGTCAGGCTGTGGCTAGGGTTGATGTTAGGAGCAAGGTTGGGCTGTAATTAGGGTTAGGCTGTAGTTAGGGTTAATGCTAGGTGCAGGGTTAGGTTGTAGTTAGGGTTAGGCTGTGGCTACGGTAATAATGTTAGGTGCAGGGTTAGGTTGTAGTTAGGGTTAGGCTGTAGTTAGGGTTAGGCTGTGGCTACGGTAATAATGTTAGGTGCAGGGTTAGGTTGTAGTTAGGGTTAGGCTGTGGCTACGGTAATAATGTTAGGTGCAGGGTTAGGTTGTAGTTAGGGTTAGGCTGTGGCTACGGTAATAATGTTAGGTGCAGGGTTAGGCTGTAGTTAGGGTTAGGCTGTGGCTACGGTAATAATGTTAGGTGCAGGGTTAGGTTGTAGTTAGGGTTAGGCTGTAGTTAGGGTTAGGCTGTGGCTACGGTAATAATGTTAGGTGCAGGGTTAGGTTGTAGTTAGGGTTAGGCTGTGGCTAGGGTTAGGCTGTGGCTACGGTAATAATGTTAGGTGCAGGGTTAGGTTGTAGTTAGGGTTAGGCTGTGGCTACAGTAATAATGTTAGGTGCAGGGTTAGGCTGTAGTTAGGGTTAGGCTGTGGCTACGGTAATAATGTTTGGTGCAGGGTTAGGCTGTAGTTAGGGTTAGGCTGTGGCTACGGTAATAATGTTTGGTGCAGGGTTAGGCTGTAGTTAGGGTTAGGCTGTGGCTACGGTAATAATGTTAGGTGCAGGGTTAGGCTGTAGTTAGGGTTAGGCTGTGGCTAGGGTTAGGCTGTGGCTACGGTAATAATGTTAGGTGCAGGGTTAGGTTGTAGTTAGGGTTAGGCTGTGGCTACAGTAATAATGTTAGGTGCAGGGTTAGGCTGTAGTTAGGGTTAGGCTGTGGCTACGGTAATAATGTTAGGTGCAGGGTTAGGCTGTAGTTAGGGTTAGGCTGTGGCTACGGTAATAATGTTTGGTGCAGGGTTAGGCTGTGGCTACGGTAATAATGCTAGGTGCAGGGTTAGGCTGTAGTTAGGGTTAGGCTGTGGCTACGGTAATAATGTTTGGTGCAGGGTTAGGCTGTAGTTAGGGTTAGGCTGTGGCTACGGTAATAATGCTAGGTGCAGGGTTAGGTTGTAGTTAGGGTTAGGCTGTAGTTAGGGTTAGGCTGTGGCTACGGTAATAATGTTAGGTGCAGGGTTAGGCTGTAGTTAGGGTTAGGCTGTGGCTACGGTAATGTTAGGTGCAGGGTTAGGCTGTAGTTAGGGTTAGGTTGTGGTTAAGGTTAAAGCTAGGTGCAGGGTTAGGCTATAGTTAGGGTTAGGTTGTGGCTAAGGTTAGGTGCAGGGTTAGTCTGTGGTCAGGATTAGGGTTAGCGTTAAGACACAATTAGGGCTAAAGCTTAATCACTAAACACACTATACTGCCGTGTGTATTGTTGACATACAGTAATGATCATGATAACATTCTGCTGTCAACAATATGATCGTTAACTTTACACCCCACATGCGCTGCTGTGTTATATGGCCGACTAACAGAGAGGAAGTTTTTTGTGCCCTTGAAAATGGTGCCCCCAAAACATCACTGCATATTGCCAAATATTCAAATAAAGGAAATGAATGTCCTTCTGCTCATGGTAACTGACAGGTGCTGAGGTGTGTGGTTGGATCTGGCAATATGGTGGCCAGACCAAACAGCCAGATAAGATGGAAGCAGACTGAGCAACAGTACATTGATCGGATGCCGGACGGGGTCCCGACAGTCATTTACCCGACGTCGGGATCCCGACTGTTAAAACACCGACAGACGGGTTCCCGACAGCCGTCAGCTATTTTCCCTCGTGGGGGTCCATGACCCCCATAGAGGGAGAATAGAATAGGTGGCGAGCGTATCGAGCCACCGTGCCCGCAGCGTGGCAACCGGCTTTGAGTCCAGTCAGTCGGGATCCCGACATCGGGCTAATGACTGTAGGGATCCCGACTGTCGGAACCCTATACCACACCTCATTGATGTGCGAGTGTACACATACATAAGGAACCCATCACAAGATGATCTTGTCACGGTATAAAAAGGTCAATGGACAGAAATGGAGGAGGCGGCAGGCACATGACCTTTCCACCCCGGGCCCAGGAACAAGCATAGTGCATTGATATCGGAATCACGCTCTCCACAACTGTGCACAGATGTATCACCAAACACAGCGCTCGGACTGCAGGCAGTGCTGGAAACACTCGGCGATAGTTACCAATGGTTCCGATTTTTAGATCTACAGTTTCTAGATATACAGTCAGTAGGTCTACCCCAAAAGGTAGACAAGCAATAGGTCGACAGGGTCAAAAGGTCGACATGAAAAAGGTCAAGAGTTTTTCAGTTTTTTTTTTTTTTCTTTAAACCTTGTTCTTACTTCACCATCCATGTCGACATGAAGGGAGAGCGCAGCGAGACATGCAAGGGTACATGTTACAGTAATTGAGGGTCAATGTCAAGATTTGTCGACATGGAAGCCAAAAAAATTCCTGTCTACCTTTTCATAGGTAGACTACCTTTTGACCCTGTAGACCTATATTGCATGTCAACCTTTTGGGGTAGACCTACTGACTCTCTATCTAGACACTGTCTATCTAATAATCGGCAACCGGTACCACTATCTCTAATGGACGTGACTTGCTGGATTTGGGGAACGTATAAACCGGGGGGGATGAATAGGATGACAGATGTCACTCCGGTTGGATGCGGAGTCCCATTTCTATCCATATCCAACGAGTGTGATGTGTTTCCCATCAGAACTGGGAGAAGCCAGTCCACCCCTCGGGCCACGAAGTGCACTGATACTTCTGGGAAGTGAAGGGTCTCAGCTATTGACCCACCTGCTCCTGTGTGCTGCAGTGGCATGGACGGCTCGCTCCAGCAGCTGCACAGAGGAGCACAAAGGCCTCTTTTGTCGCTCTCTACCAAACACTGCTGGACCAGGGCAAAGAGAGATATAAATAAGAGGAACTCCCGGCTCTGGATGGTGCTGCGCCTCCCTGCACCCCCACTCACTCCGTGTACTATTAACCCCCCTGCCCCCCCTTCTCTCATCTATTCTCAGCTCCTTTACTTTCATCATCTTGGTGGATTCCTTTAGAACATTTAAAGACCCTTTACTGAAAGGTAACACTTGTGGCCCTGTTCCCATAGCAGTACAGCCCACGCTGTATTCATCATTATTCATACTTCTATAGCGGAATACCGGGGTTTATTCACTGAGAGAGATGGACGATCTATTAAATAGCAACCAATCAGAATCTACTTCTTTATTTAGCACCTTCTACCACAATTTAATGTTGGCTGCTAAAGCATTAAAGAACCAGCAATGCCCCCCAGAAAAAAAGGTCCCCGGGGTGCTGGCCAGAGCAGGAGGGGAGGGGGCATTAATCACTGCCCCCTGATGGCATTTACAGTCTAATGCATTGTTCCCATTAGTTCAGAAGATCGTCATGTAAGTACAGAGAGAAATTCATAGGGATATAGGGATACGTGTAGTTAATAGTGGGCCTAATTCAGAGATGTCCATACAACTCTGATGTCTATAGATTTGTTCATGTGCAGAATCCGCCCTGGTCATATGAACATCCTGGGCTACGAGAACACTCGCGGTGCCCCAAACGCTGCAGCGGGATTGACATGGGGTGGCTGCAAAAGACAATGTCACAGGAATGGGTGACAGTGGGAATTTCCTGGCCACCCTTAAAACAGTGGTTCCCAAACTGTGTGCCGTGGCTCCCTGGGGTTCCTCGGGACACTTGCAGGGGTGCCAGGGCCAATTCAAATTATTTATGATCAATTATTTATAACCAGTGCTGGTGGCTGCCAATCATAAAATGTATGTACAAATAGGAGACAATCCTGCCCTTTACCACATAACTGAACATAAGAAGCACATAGAAACACAATCTACTTAATCTTATATATATATATTTTGGGGCCTAGGGGTGCCGTGGAAAAGTTCCGATACTCTAGGGTGCCGTGATTCGAAAAAGATTGGGAACCCCTGCACTAAGTTACTCAGATGACCGATGTTCACGCCTCTTCGGACACATCAGTGGATCGCAAGTGCATGTAATGGGCGGGTGTGGTATGGGACTCCGACAGTCGGGATCCCGACTGCCTGGAGTCAGACAGCATGGCGAGCGCAAAAAAGCCCCTTGCGGGCACGGTGGCTCGCTATGCTCGCCACCTATTCTCCCTTTATGGGGGTCGTTGACCCCCACGAGGGAAAATAGCGGGTAGCCGTCGGGCACCCGGCTGTCGGCGTTTTGACAGTTGGGATCCCGACGTCGGGTAAATGACTGTCGGGAACCCGTCCGGCACCCGTAATGGGCATCTTTCTACTTTGTAGATGCCTTCTGATACTCTTACATACATACATACATACATACATACATATGAGAATCGCATGTAAAGAATCCCAGGGAGCTGCAGCAGCGGCGTTCAGGAGAATTAAAAAAAATAGAACATTCAAAAGAATGGGCAGCTGCTGATTGGCTGAGAAAGCTCTCTCAGCCAATTAGCAGCTGCCCATTCTTTAGAATGTTTCTTTTTTCAACTGTCCTGCCCGTCTGTCGCTCCGGCAGATAGGTGTGTGCCAGCAGTGCTGCATGGCTGGCATGCACCTACGGATGGAATTGGACGCGATACATCGCGGGTGCTATGGGTCCGATTTCAATTTATCTTATGTTCTGCAGGGCTGACCTGAGACCATGCATCGGATCGGATATCATACATGTGCGATTTGGGACGATTTCGCCCAATTTCTCCGGCCGATCCACCGGAATCGGGTGAAATCGGGCCCAAATCGCATAGTGTATGGGGGCCTTAAGCATTTTGTATGGCTGCCTCGTACAGATGTGTCCACATACATCTATCCTCCATGCGACACAAGTCGCGTTATACATAACTGAATCTGTAGTGCCGCATATGTTTTTTACAACTTTTTTCACTTCCGTTAAATAGATTAGCAAATGGAGATAATAGGACACACAAGCAGCTTCTGCTGATTACAACGATGGGTTCGCATTCAATTAGCGAACGGCTGCACATGCGTACGGAGCGTAGCGAACATCACCAAGGCCAAAGAGCAAAAAAAAAACAGCAACTGGAGTAAAAGGAAGCTGGCCTTTGTGAGTGGTAACCGGCTGTGTTCTGGGAGTGGTCTCTGTCGCACAGTTGTGGAAGGGTCAGAGTTATACACACTTGCACAGACTGGGAAAATAATTTGTTGGTGAGTGAGTTGCGATTGGATTTGCAGCTGGCCAACTGTCATTGATATTTCACTCTGTTGGGGCGGAGTCTATAAGATTGGCAGGCTCTGCAAATTCGCAGAGAAGCGAGCGGGTCCATCTGCATAAGAACTAGAACATTACAATGTTTGGTACTCTGTACTTAGTGCGGCGCCCGTCGCGGGCATCGCGGGTACATTAATGTATGGCCGCGACGCGACCGACGCGATGCCCGCGATTTCCCATTGAAACCAATGTTAAACAGGGAAATCGTGTCGGTCGCGTCGCGGCCGCACATAAATGCACCCGCGATGCCCGCGACGCGATGCTCACGATTTCCCATAGGGAACAATGTTAAAAGTCGCGATGGACCCGATTTTAGTGTTAAATGGCTCAATCAACCCGATTTTGCCATAGGAATCAATGTTAAATGGGCCACAGGGCCCATTAACCCTTAAATGTCCCCCCAAATTTTCAACGCCACCCCACGATCCACGCCAACCCGAAGCGTGGCGAGCGCAGCGAGCCCGCGAGGGGCGGCGGTACGCGTCCTCCGACCTTTTCATGCCCTACTATCCACGTCGGCGTGGTGTGAGAATATAATAGTGTGGCGAGCGCAGCGAGCCACCGAGCCCGAAGCGTGGCGAGCGCAGCGAGCCCCGCGAGGGGACGCGGATACCTTCACAGGTAGACGCGTCCCCTCGCTGGGCTTCACAGGTGTCCGTGGCGACCCGGACACCTGTGAAGCCCGCGAGGGGACGCGTCTACCTGTGAAGGTATCCGCGTCCCCTCGCCACGCTTCGGGCTCGGTGGCTCGCTGCGCTCGCCACACTATTATATTCTCACACCACGCCGACGTGGATAGTAGGGCATGAAAAGGTCGGAGGACGCGTACCGCCGCCCCTCACGGGCTCGCTGCGCTCGCCACGCTTCGGGTTGGCGTGGATCGTGGGGTGGCGTTAAAAATTTGGGGGGACATTTAACGGTTCATTGGCCCTATTTGGGCTGTGTGGCCCATTTTACATTGATTTATATGCCAAAATCGGGTCCATTGAGGCATTTAAGTGTCAAATCGCGGTCAATCAGGCTTTTTAACATTGTTTCCTATGGGAAAATCGCGGTGATCGCGGTAATCGCGGGCATCGCGACCATCCAATTTTACCCGCGATGCCCGCGATTACCGCGATCACCGCGATTTTTACCCGCGATGACCACGATTTTGATCGGCGGCGCCGTTCTAGGTAAAGAGTACCCAATGTTTTTCTAAAAAAAAAAACAGTGTAACGTAACGTTTCGTATGCAGTCACAGTCACACATGCCATATATTTCAGTCAGCAGAAGCTGCTTGTGCAACTTATTTGCTCCGTTTGGTAAATTAGATTGTATTTAACGGAAAATGACTGAAAAAAAGACGTCAAATGCTACAGTGTTGCTAAATGGCATGGCGCGACTAGGAGAGCTGGTTAACATGAAAGGATGTGGACACATCTGTAACTCCGCAGCAGGTAAAGTTATGCCCGGTACACAATCTCAGAAAAGACCGACGGACCCGCCGGATCGGGTCGCATCAAAAGGGCAGC
The DNA here is from genome assembly GCF_055691185.1 of Crinia signifera. Lineage (NCBI taxonomy): Eukaryota > Metazoa > Chordata > Amphibia > Anura > Myobatrachidae > Crinia > Crinia signifera. The sequence goes on along the minus strand of NC_139223.1, from coordinate 34,193,694 downwards.
AAAATGGCCCAAAACACGGCCGATTTACATACAATCGGTCGAGATTGTATCTAAATTGGCTCGTTTTGGGCCATATCGTCCTGGTGTGTACCCCACATAACACCAACAATGTTTCCTCCGCAGTGTGACGCCCGCGTTCCGTAGTTATGTAACTTTAAATTCAAAACTTTGAGAGAAAAAAAAACAACTTTCCGTCTCTGCCTCTCAGGGACATATTCCAGAGTAAAGTGCAGATGATTCAGTTCAAGGTTTTTATCTTTTTAATTATTCCACTAATGGATTTCCTATGCCTCTGCCCTCCTCCCTTCTGATGAAGGTGTCTGTCACTTTGACAGATCAGTATCTGTTTAATTAGCTTGTCAGTATAGAGTGCAGGCAGATAGGGTGATCCTGCTGTCACAATGCCTTCCCATTGTGCTACCTGCGGACCCCTGAACTGCTCCATCGCTTCCATCGGCCGGATACAAGGAGGGCTTGGCTCGCCAGCTGGGGAGGAGGAAGCCCTGAACTATTGTGTCAGCCCAGCAGACATGCGGTCAGCTACTTACTACGGTCACTTCCCAGCTACAGGCTACATGGTTAGGGACCACCAAACCCAGTTAAACGACGAAAGGAAGAGGCTTAAATTAAAGCAGAAGTAAATGCAGAATAATTGGGCAGCTCGGGCGCTGCACCCGGAGCTGATTAACACCGCTGCTAATTGAATCTGCCCCATTGTATATCATCATAACATTCAGTATTATACACAATCCAGTTTGAAATAATGATATTTTGCATTGCTGCTAAACCATAATCTAATAGAAGCTGTGGCCGATGTATCGTTCAACGGCCCTGATTCTGGTTCTCTCGCTAAGCAGCGGTAGTTGGCCGCTTAACGAGCCTTTCAATGTGGCTCCCCCGGGTGTGCGAATGCCCCCCGCCGCCCAGCGAATGTATGCGCAGCACTGCGAATGGATGATTTGTATATACATCCATTCGCAGGCTTGTGCGCGGTCCCAAAATCATTCGATGGTTGTCGACTATCGAATGATTTCTGTAGTTCTCGCGGGTGTGGATCATTAGGTCACCAACAAGTTGGTCGGCAGTCATTAGGTCGACACCATTAGGTCGACATGAGTCTAGATCGACATGCAAGAAGGTCGACATGGGTTAGGTCGACAGGGTCATTAGGTCGACAGTCAAAAGGTTGACATAGTTTTTTTTTTAATGGTGCTGAATGTCGACATAGTCGACATGGACACTGAAACGTAGCACCGCGTCCCCTCGCCATGCTGCGGGCACACTGTTTTATTCTCCCACCACGCCCTAGTGGATGGTAGGGCATGAAATGTAAAAAAAAAAACATGTCAACCTAGACTCATGTCAACCTAAATGCATGTCGACGTAATCACTGTCCACCAACATGTTGGTGACCCAATTACCGTATCCCATGCTCGCTAATCTAAGTCACTCTCTGGAGATTAGCGGCTACCTGCTCCTAGAACAGGGCGGGCAGCTGACGTCTGATGATGTCAGCCACTCGCCCCTGGAAGGCAGGTGGTCACCCCCGTTTGCATAGGGATGGACAGTATTTTAGTGGGTAGACCCAGGAAACTCAGCACATTCGCATGCAAACGCCCCTGCCTGCATCCTACGCGCCCCCTTTTGCAAGCGCCTCCAAAACTAGGCTGAAGGCGCCCGCATAGAAGCCCGGCACATATGCTTAAGCAATTATACCAGGCATGTCCAAACTATGGCCCTCCAGCTGTTGTAAAACTACAAGTCCCATCATGCCTTGCCACAAATTTGCAATTAGGGAATACTAAAACTATGGCAAGGCATGCTGGGATGTGTAGTTTCACAACAGCTGGAGGGCCACAGTTTGGACATGACTGAATTATACGCATGCACAGGGGGGGGGGGGCAACATCACTGAGCGTTATATCGTGAATGATGTCAGCCAGTGTGTATACATTATATCGTTCTCGAGCGGCACGGCCGGTTTAGTTGAAAATATTGGTGCCGGGGACCATCTTAGAGAGATGCTGCATAGGAGGGTGAATTAGGGGGGCGAGGGGCTGACGTATTACATAACGCACAGCCTGAGAACTGAGGCCACTGACCACGGGAACCTGCTGTAAGCTCACAGTGTACAGGCAGCACATGAGTCCCTGGGAGAGACGTCACATAACACAGGTGTCAGGCCAGCTTGATATCCCATTAGCAGACTACAGGATGGGCTGCCTGGTGTTACACAAACATCTCATCGGAAACACTACAATCTGACACTTCCCACCGAGACCCCGGCCGAGGCATCATGTACTGCTGGGAAGAACCATGTATCAGAGACTGTCCAGGAGGTTTAGTTGCTGTATGTACAGAAAGAGGCACAGTCCTGAAATCCTGGCATGCTAGAACATATTCGCAATGGGGCATATAAGACACCGGCCTGTAGGGATCTATAGGAACTCCTATAATCAGCCGCACACAGTAATCTTATAGATCACTAACTGGCAGCAAACCGCAGCATGTTCAGGCCTCAAAAGACTCCCTGGACTGACGCAGGGAAAGCCACCGGTTCCGTCTCTGCGGTCACCACCCGTGGCTAATGTTTCCCGGGCAGACCCAGATGTTCAGTCGACAGGGCTTACGTCAACACCTGAGATAGTTCGACAGGGTTGGAAGGTCGACGCAAGCATTAGGTCAACATTGGCAAGGTCAGCAGTCAAAAGGTCGACATAGTACGCACTATTTTATTCTCCCACCACGCCGTAATGGACGGTAGGGCATGAAATACCGCCTGTCGGCACATCGGCTCAAAACACACATGAAAAACTCATGTCAATCTTTTTGCGTGTCGACCTAATGCTTGAGTCAACCTTCAGTGGTCAACCTAAATAGGCTCCACCTAATGACCGTATCCTGGACTATCAGCAGTACACCGCCATTCTCTCGCCGCTCCAGGTTACCAGTGAGGGGCAATTTAACTCAGTTCACGCTGTGCAATTGTCAGGACAACGTTCGGCTGATTGCTGCAACAATCTCGTAGTGTGTACACAGCACCCAGGGACAATTATCAGTCAGATTGGAAGATAACATGTGACTTGCCGCACGAAGATCGGGCATATTCTGTAGTGTTCCGATCATCTTCAACTGTGTGATAGTAAATGCCGCAACAGGACATCACAATGACCATCTCCAAGACAATGGTTTGTAATCGGAACAATAAATCATCTCTCTCAGGGATGGGGAACCTTAGGCCCTCCAGCTGTTGTCAAACTACACATCCCAGCATGCCCTGCTACAGAGCTTTGCTATTTGGCCATGCCAAAACTGTTGCAGGGCATGCTGGGATGTGTAGTTCTACAACAGGTGGAGGCCCAACGTTTCCCCATACCTGATCTATCTAAACACTTAAAATCAGATGTTCTTTTGCTGGCTCAGAAAACGGTAACGTCGGTCATAGTCTGGGTACAATGGTTCCGGTGTGTACATAGCATTACGGTTTATAACCAGTACTGGGAACCATTACACTTATTAGATAAGGTTGCACTGATGCCTAACTCTGAAAGGGGCTCTCTCCATAAGGGCTAAACATGCCTCTGGCAGATCTGTATTCGTGGGGTCTTTTCTTGGAGGTTCTAGTCCCTACTGAGCAGATCTCTCTTCTACTTCCTCGTAGGAACAAACGGGCGACCGAGTTTTGTGGCTTCCATGTGCCCCAGGATCTCCGATGCTCCTGCTCGTTAAGCCCACCTAGGGGTAAGAGGTTAGTAACCGGGCCGGTCAGCCTTTGTAGATGCAGATAAAAAGGAGGCCAACTTCAGAAAGATACTTCAATGGCAGAGGCCGATCGTAGGCGTTTGATTCAGTGAAAGCCTCACATCTTGCGCACTGAAACAAAGATCGTTGTCATCGTTCTACAACAAGTGAGAGGGGACTCGGGGGGAGAGCCGGTATCAGTAATTCCCACAGTGTGTAGGGGACATTGGCTTCTCCTGGGGAATAAGGTGACATTACTGGGATTGCCACTCCTCCATACACTGGGGACACTGGTAACAAGCAGACTCTGCGCCTAATTCAGCATGGATCGCTAATCTGAGAAGTTGCGGTGGATTGCTGGTAGATACGATATTAACAGCAGCACAGAGTATATAAGATGAGTGATGTGTGTTAGCGAAGACAGGCTGCATGTAATAGCTGCAGTGACGTAATGTGAGTAGGGGAATAGAGGTAGAAGGTAGTCGCACACTGAAAGTTATATATTGTGGAAGGAACATGATCAACCAGCAGCACAGAGTATATCAGGACAGGAGTGATATGTGAAGACAGGGCTGAATGTGACCGGCGCAGTGACGTGAGGAGGGGGGTGGAGGTAGCAGAGCTGTAACTAGACTTTATGGTGACCCACGCCTGCATGGGGAATAAGCATACACCCACATTTATAGAACACAGCGACAAAACGTGAAAAAAATGGATAGAGGCTCTGACTGCAATGCCTCAAGCAATGGGTCTAAATCCCAGGAACAAGTCAGAATCTTAAAATGTAATAAATGACAACGGGGCAGATGTATTAAGCATTGTCAAGTGATAAAGTGGTGATAAAGTGAAAGGTGATAATGCACCAGCCAATCAACTCCTGTCATTGGAGCTAGCAGAAAGCTACAGACAGAGTTATATAGTAGAAGAAGAAGCAGGGTCTCCAGCAGCACAGAGTATATCAGGAAACGTGTGATGTGTCAGTGAGGACATGCATGTTATAGGGGCAGTGACATGATGGGAGGAGAGGAATGGAGCAAGCAGGAAGCCACAGACTGAGAGTTATATAGTAGAATGAGCAGGGTCCCCCAGCAGCACAGAGAGACGAGTGATGTGTCAGTGAGGACAAGGCTGCATGTGACAGGGCAGTGACATGATGTGATGAGGGGAATGGAGGCAGCAGGGAGCCAGAGACTGAGAGTTATATAGTGGGAGGAGCAGGGTCCCCAGCAGCACAGAGTATATCAGGAGACGACTGATGTGTCAGTGAGGACAGGGCTGCATGTGACAGGAGTAGTGACATGATGTGAGGAGGGGAATGGGGGCAGCAGGGAGTCAGAGACTGAGAGTTATATAGTGGGTTGAGCAGGGACCCCCAGCAGCACAGAGTATATCAGGAGATGAGTGAGGACAGGGTTGACAGGTGGCAGAAGTAAACCACAAATAGAAAGCTCTCTAACTGGTATAAAAGCAAAAATGTAATTTTATTAATTACAAAGTTACAATACAGAACATTACGATCTACACAACCATAAGAATTTGGGGAAACCTGTTTGGACAGATCTCTGTCTTCATCCAATTAAGTTAATGGAAAAGTAGTTAAAGTATAATAAACATTAATTACTGTAATATTTTATTCAATAATATACTAAATAAAGGTGGCCATTCCTTTGAGGTTATACAATGCTATTAAGCATGCATTTATCACATATCTATCAAAGTATGAAGAACAATATATACTGATAATACAGAACTGGAAAGGGAACCTTTGTGCACAAATAACAGATGGTTAATAGAATACGTCCTCCGTCCATTGCGCAGCGCAGACTCACGCCATTCTGTATTAGTGCATCCTGACAAACGCTTTACCACGTTAGCCGTCAGAGCCCTGTAGCTAGCTGCAATGTTTTGCATATCCTTCTCCGCGGCCTTATTAAGGGGAGAGAGGAAGTGACCTTGCTGACCGGCACACCCACCGCACTGACCCCTCGGCCCATTCGACTTTTGTCATGGTACTTGTTAAAAAGTCCCGTTGCCATGACAACCAAACTTCCTCTCCGCAGATGGCTTAAATCCATACAGGTGCCACGGAGCCCGGCTGAAAGGAAAAGCTGTGGTAATAATGGCCTGGCTGGGCCCTAATGGAGCTGCAATGGATAAGAACATGCTTCCCTTCAGCGGAAATTGGGCCTAGCAACACAAGGCCATTTAGCCTTGATATATTCAGAATATTTAGCATATACTCAGCTCCGGGGCATTGCAAATTAACATTTCTCAGTGCTCCCAGTTCCTGCTGTTGAAATGCAGAGCAGCTTTTGTGAGGTTAGACGTTAACCTAGAGGCAGACAAGCCATCATTGCATGCATTAGCTGCTCTCACACTGGCTCCTATGGGGGGGGGGGGGGGGTGAGAGCACTGCCACACGTGCCAAGAACACCACAGGACACAGACTATATATCGACAGAGGACATTCTGTGAGGAGAGAAATCACCTTCATTTCATATTTGTTTCTATGGCTAAAATAAACCAGCTGCATTGTACCATATAAACTCTAAAGAGCACCCTATGTAGTAATATGAAATATATATATATAGAGGAAGATGCTGGGATTGTTTTATCTGTTTAATTGTAAAAACTCACATAGGATACATTCCTGGCGGGTCTTGTGCATACAGTGTATTGTATGAGATCCCAGTTATGGCTGCGGGACAAGATGGATCCTTGCAGCAGCCAAGGACTATCTCCGGATCCGATGCGAATGGTACCGCACATCCGAATCTGAGGTAAATTGCATAGGATCTGGCACTTTTCACACGATTAATCGGCCGATGGGTGGAAGTTGTATGAAAAAGAGCCATATTGCGCTATAGCTTGGAGGCCTGACACCACAATCAGAGCAGCCAGGCAGCATTTTATTTCCGCCTCACGGTTTGCTGCCAGACAGTGGGCCAGATGCACTAAGCTATAAAAGTGATAAAATGGAGAGTGATCAACAGCCAGCCAATCAGCTCCTGTCTGACATGTCACAGTCTGTGTTTGAAAAATGTCAGGCAGGATCCGATTGGTTGCTTGTTTATCACTCTCCATTTTATCAAGTTTGAAGCTTAGTGGCCCAGTGAATGGCTCTCAGCATGCCGACTGGAGGATGGCTGCAGCTATCCGCCAATTATTCTAAGCATGTTAGAATAAAATATGTTCCCATGAGGGGTCATGGGGTCAACAGTAATTAGGTCCACCGTCAATAGATTGACCACTATTGGTGGACAGTCAAAAGGTTGACACATGAAAAAGGTCGAAATGGGCAAAAGGTCAACACGGGCAATTGGTCGACATGGAAAATAGGGTCAACGTATGTTTTTAATGGTTTTTCTTGTCTGTGTCAACATGGAAAACATACATGTGCACTGCTCCATTGGCTGCACTATTATATTCACCCTCTTTGACCACGTGGATAGTTAAGTATTACAAAACCGCCTTTCCTGAAGTAGGGGCCCCAGTGCACTGCTCTGCCCAGGGTCTTCAATGCTGTTATGGCGGCCCTGCACATATACTGACATTGCTGGGTTACAGGATTAGGATGTGTCATTTTATGGAGGGGGTGGGATGTTTTGCAGCCCGGACAATGCAAGCTCCTCCCTCCAGGCGGTATCAGACTGCACTTTCTATAAAACAAAAAAATAAAGTTTGATTTTAAAAAATATGCTGATGTCACAGATTTGCGTAAAAAATTGGCTTGCGGCGCCAGTAAATATCGCTGTACGCGACAGGAACCATATTTTTCTTTGTAAGCCTGAAACGTAGGTTGGGTGAACGAATAGAACCATTTGAAGCATTGTAGTCTGGGAAAGTCAGAGCCGAGCCATGAGTCAGAGGGGTCCTTGCACTTAACCATGACATCAGAATCCTGTAACGTACCACAATGTGGTTAGATTACCTTATCCCAATCAGGTGGGGCAGGGGAAATAGCCACAAGCGGGGTCTGTCTTGCGGAAATGAGTGGCTTGGTGTTTTCATCGGAGCTTCGGCTTCCCCCCCTTAGCCATTGCACATGCCTCTAATCACTGGTTATAAATTACTGCAATCTTATTTTACGTGGAGTCTGACCAGGTCAGCAGACAGGCTAATGAGGCAGACATAAATCTGCAGCGCTGCGTTGGGGAACGGAGCAGGGTTCTGCACCAAGCTTTGGTGTAGAGACCGATTAAGACTCTTCCACTTTAAAAGAATTAAAAAAAAAAAAAACCTTCTTCCCCCAAAATGCTTATATGCACCACGCAGAGCCGGATTAGGGGACCCCGGGCCCACGGGTAGAAAATCATTATAAGCTTTACTTTAACGATCATAAAAAAAAATGAAACGCAAAAAACTAAATCCGATTAACAAAATGAAAACTATAGACTAATTTATTTTGTTGGGTTTTCATATTGCTTTTATACGTTCGGAATTAATAATTGCGTTCTGCGATTATTGCAGCCAAATTGGGCGCAATATAATTGTACTGATTTATGGCGGTATTACGGGGGGGGGGGGCACAGGCACTACGCCGTATTCTGATATTAAAAGGCAGCGGGCGTGATTGGCACGTTATAATGCCCTGCAGTCTCTGCCACCCAGCGGCTTGGCACTGCTTGGTACACTACTGGCAGCACAAAAAGCCACTGCCCATGGAGGCCACTGCCTTAAATTCTACAGAATTTGACATTTTTATAATGTTTGATATCCTTCTATATATAGTAGTCTTGTCTTTACTGCAGACCTATTCTTTCACACGCAAATTAATAATGGAAGAGCACCTGGTAAAAAAAAAAATAGCAAAGAAAAACGACCCCCCCTCTCCCCCCCCTAAACCTGTGATGGGTAGCAGGTGGCCCTAAGGCTGCATGTGGCTGGCTGGGCATCCAATTGTGGCCCCAGCTGCTACCTGCTTTGTTATCGTATGTATTTAGTATACAGCTTCTTTAAAAACCTACTGATACTGGATGCTGTAACAGAGGGGTCTCACTTTTTAATGCAAAGTATTTATTTAACTTATTACTGAGATGAAGAGTACGGTGTGCCACTTTTGAAAGTTAATGGACAGACAAATGCAGCCCCCGAGAGTATTATGGACAGATGTATCATGCTTCAAAAAGTGATAAAGTAGTGAGTGATAAACAACCAGCCAATCAGCTCTCAACTGCCATGTTACAGATTGAGTCTGAAAAATGACAGGTAGGAGCCGATTGGCTGGTTGTTTATCACTCACTACTTTGTCATTTTTCAGATCCAGTCTGTGACATGGCAGGTAGGAGCTGATTGGCTGGCTGTTTATCACTCTCCATTTTATCACGTTTTGAAGCTGGATACATCTGGCCCTTAGTCCTTAACAATGCTGCCCCATTTCCGTGTTACTGACCACATATCTTTTATACCAGACAACCAAGAACCCCTTACAGGACTCTATAGAATAACTAGTCCGTCAAAATGACGGCTTCTGCAATGTACTTTCACTTTGCGCTGTGACCGTTTTTATTTTCACTTTGAGCTGTGACAGTTTTCAGCCCACAAACTCTCCACCCCACCCCCTATCTGCTCCTACCTCCAATTTCTGTCTTGACAGTTCCCTCTCTCCATATCCAGTAAGTTTGAAAAAGATTGGTGTCCCTGCAAACATTGCTTTCGCTTTCTGTTATGCTATCTTTTAACACACAAATTCAGGCCATTGAGTGGCCTCTAGCAGTGAGTGGCAGCACTTCACCTCATAGATGTGAGGAGTAGTTAGCCTTTTATATATATAGATTTGCTAAAGTGTGTACTGTCTGCAACATGCATAGGCAGTGGCCATGGGGCAGGACAAAGTAGTAGAGAAGGGACGGGGGGGGAACAGAGCAGTAAAGAGAGACTGGGACAAGGGGGGACAGAGCAGCAGATGGAGTGGATATATAGAAAATTGGATAATTAAACAAGTTGAATCTTCTCTCTCAACTTGCCATTTCATGTGTACTTTTATATTGCATACATACGGTATATATTTAGAAGCCATTTTGTTGCTGTAGCGACTCATTATATCTAAAATGTTATCCTCCAAAATTCTGCGTACACCCTTTAACTCAAGGCGAGAGTAAAATGTACCAAATACAACGAAATGTCAGTTTAACGCAGCACAAGAGCTGGAGTGTACGATCAATGCGTATATACCATGTACAGACCTATTATATTGTAAAGAGCATGAAGAAACTCCATCTGAAACCGCTAGCGGGCCGCTACGGCGCTGAGAACGCCTGGAACAGTTTAAGGGGAACGTTGTTTTTTTTTTGTGGGGGAGGGGGGGGGGGGTCTCTTCTGCAACAACTAGGGAAATCTCCAAGCTCACTTACTTTCAGCTAATTGCTTCCTTCAGGCGGACTGCTTCAGTGCACTAATGGGTTTTAATAAAAACTTCCAATTGGACCAGTAAACCCCTCATTAAGCTGTTTTGAGAGCATGAATTTAAGAGAGGGGAGGGCAGGAGGTCACTGGGAATATGCGAGTCACCAGCGCAGGTGAGTGGGGCAGCCCTGATTGGAAACATTGGGAAGCAAATGTCCATCATCGGAGTAGCTACCACTGAGCCACATCCACGTACAAACAAGAAAAATAGAAACATAGAATATGACGGCAGATAAGAACCACTTGGCCCATCTAGTCTGCCCCTTTTTTAAACAGGTTACCTCAAACCATATTTGATCCTTATTTTTTTTTGTAAGGATATCAATAAGCCTATCCCAAGATGCAGATCTACTGGTTGCGGAGGGGTAGGGACGTCATAACCAGTCATTTGGTCAACCTGGACAAAAGGGATTGGGTGGAAGACAAAACTGGACAAGTGAATGCATCTCAGGTCCCAACACTTCAAAATATCTCGATTAGGAAAAAGTAGTTGATAATTTTTGTGAAATTAGGTCTAAAAATATCACCGGACATATAACGGGGCTAGAATCACAGAGAGCCAACGTGCTCAGGTTCCAAGGACAGAAAAAGTTGGTTCAAGCCCAATTGGACTGGTCAATCCGTTCGCAGTTTGGTTGCAGAGGTGGATTCTGTGAGGCCCACAGTGATGCCAAGCCACAGTCCAAGACAGTTTTTAGGCCCAAGTGTGAAGGAACTTGCAACCAGATTGGCCAAAAATATTTTTGTGTGATAACATATTCAAAAAGGAACGAGACAATATTTTTATTTTTTGCACAGGGGTTAAAGCGAACACAGGAAAAAGTGATATTCAGATTGGGTTTGGAGAACACTAAAAAGGGAAAACAAATAACATTTCAAAAGAGTCTTTTCCTGCGGAGCACAGGAAGAGACGCCGGGTACAAAGCTATCTTTCAGAATTTCTAAAGCATTGTTCTTTGAAGTCTTCATCAACCATTTTTAAACCTCACAGAAGCCGAATCTTCCCCTCAGATAAATGGACTGCATGAGGGGACTTGTTGTTCCGACTAAATTATAACGCAAATAATATTGTGGTTTTCCTGTGTTATAGCCTGGCCAGCAAGCATTTGCATCTCCTTCATCTCCATCTTCAGGAACATCTTATCCATGGACAAGAAAAACAGGGGTCCCACTGATTACAAAGAAAAAGCAAAGGGTGTCTTCTTGGGTTAAGGGGTGACAAGCCACTATGCTTTGTTTAAGAAGAGGAAATAGAAAGCAGGTGAGGGATGACACAGCTCAGCAGTCGCATGCACAAAAAGTATACACGTTGCACCACTAAGGGCAGCCATTTTGGTCAATTCACTAGGAACCAATGATGTCTTTGATACTCTTGAGGGCACATCCAATTAAAATTTATAGTTTGCCTGCAGCCACAAGGTTTTTCCTAGTCAGTTGACAATGAGAAATTTCCACTGCGGTAATAGAATTAACGCATCTTATTTCTCGTAGAGCGGGTGAAAAAGTTGGGAAAAATCCCTATTTTAAAAAGGTAAAATGTTGGGACTTGTTTCTCTGAGACACTGCCATAATGACTAACTAGACAATTGTAAGTTTTAAATTTGCTCATGTGGGCTAATATTTAAATGTAATTAAAAAAAAAGTTACCTCAAATTATGCCAAAATACAAAACCAATTTAAAAAATATATATATAGTTTTACAAAAAAAACCTTAAAGTGGCCTCCAATTTGTACAAAATCTAAATAATGTCATTTTATATGTTTTTATTTAGGCAAAAAAAGAGTTTGCTTTTATCATCATCAGCATGTTTTTTTTTTTAAGTAAAAAAAATAAAAACTCAGCCTTTTGAAGCAAAAATATATTTATTTATATTTGGGGAGGGGGTGTATCTACAGTTACCCGGTTTTAATTTAAATTTTTTAAGGTTACAGGCAGTTCTCTCACTATTTCACATTTTAATTTTCCCTGTTGAAAAAAATTTGGGTACTCTTTACCTAGCACGGCGCCCGCGATTACAATCGCGGGCGTCGGGGGTAAAAAATCGCGGGCATCGCGGGTAAATCAAAAACGGGTGCGACGCGATGCCCGCGATTTTCCCATAGGGATCAATGTTAAAAGTCAGATTGGTCGCGATTTTAGCGTTAATTGGCTCAATGCCCGCGATTTTTACATAGGAAACAATGTTAAATGGGCCACAGAGCCCTAATAGTCCCCCTGAAGTGTGAAATGGCCCCCACAATTTTTAACGCCACCCCACGATCAACGTGAACCCGAAGCGTGGCGAGCGCAGCGAGCCCGCGAGGGGCGGCGGTACGCGTCCTCCGACCTTTTCATACCCCCACTATCCACGTCGGCGTGGAGTTGAGAATAGAATAGTGTGGCGAGCGCAGCGAGCCACCGAGCCCGAAGCGTGGCGAGCGCAGCGAGCCCCGCGAGGGGACGCGGATACCTTCACAGTTATACGCGTCCCCTCACGGGCTTCACAGGTGTCCGTGGCGACGCCAGACGCCAGAAGACCCGACCTCAGACAGAAACTCGTCAAGAACCACATTAAACCCAAATTAAACCGATAAACCACACTTAGCGATAAGACTGGTTTCTTCCACTGTGGTCGTTGTGCTGGATGTAAAAACCTGACCAGTCTCTCCACTAAAATCTCACCGACGTGGACCTCCACCACCACCAACCAGATATTCAAACATAGACATCGACTGTCATGTGAGACAAAAGGGGTCATATATCTCCTAAGGTGTCCTTGTGGATTGGAATATGTCGGTAGAACCACGAGGCCCCTTAAAGTGAGACTTTACGAGCATATCCGCAACATAAAAATAGGGTACACTAAACATAGTGTATCAATGCACTTCAAATTGACACACGGCTCTAACCCCAAGGGACTAGAGTTTACCGCAATTGAAGCCCCCGAGATTAATTGGAGAGGGGGGGATCACACAGACATCCTCAATAAAAGAGAACTGTTTTGGATGTTCACACTCAAAACACTGCATCCAATGGGCCTGAACATTGACTTTAATAATGGTACATTGGGCTAGCAGAAACAGCCCCCTGCTGGCCCTTTTCTACACAGGCCATCCATGATGCATTATATGTGCCAGAAACATATGCACCTTCGAAATATTGCCAAACAGTGACTTGCTGCAGGAATCCCAATTGAAGGGAGGCTACACACTAGGCAATACAATACTGCAATCTCTAACACAGGCGGCTGCAGTAAAGCAACCCCATTATGATCACTCCCACAACTGGTTACAGCCTATCAGAGACTCAGAGGGCGGGACCCCATTTGTGCTATAAAACAACTGACATTTACTATGGCCCAGTATCCTTGAAGAAGACCGCACAGCGGTTGAAACGCGTTGGACACAGCAGCACATCTACAAACTTCACATCCAAGCCTCCTCCCGGCTGGGAGTTGAGCCTGTAGTATAGACGCTACTGAACGCGGCTGGGGTATCCCTGGCAACCAGGCGCCGGGACCCGGAAGTCGTGCTCCACCGCGTCACTACAGAGCCGAGCACACAGCGTAGTCCACACGCTGTCAGTGCTGCGGCTGACCAACACTTCGATACGCCGCGGGACCTTCCGTGCTTCACTAACACAGGTGAGAGGTGCACTGCGGGGGGACGGGACGCCAGCCCCCTGCACCACCCCCTGTGCTTCATTTGTTTATTTGTCCAAGAACTCTTTTCCCATCCTGTCTGCAGTTGCGGACACACTTACCCAGATACACCCAAACAGCACTCACACCCGTGCTGCCATTACCCCCCTCCCTCATTCCCATTTTTCCCCCCAGTGACTTTATCCCCACAGCAGTGGGTTCCGGACTTTCACGTTTTTTATATAATATATTATCCTCATCAATAAAGCAAAGGTGCTTTTTTTCACTACACTGCCTCCAGACCCATTTTTCATTAGGTCATTACTCAGTATATCCAGCTGACGGCTGTCAGTACGCAGTGTCACATTTACATCCCACAGGGCAGACTTCTGCACACAGGCATTAGTTTGTCAGAAGGTGAGCGCATAGTATACCATATTTGCTACTATTCCTTTGTGGGTTTAGACTACCCATTACTGTGCAGCCCCTTCGCTCAACAGGTAACTGAGCGCTGGCAAACTCCCTTGCTCCAATTATAAATAATACCTACTGTTTCATCAAAGTGCCTATGTTACCAAAACCTACTTCTGTTGCCAATACCGGTTCCGTATAGCGTTTACAGTCAATGACCATGCCTATTACTTGGATTCAATTTTGTTTGCTGCCAGCCCTGACCTTGGAATGTTTAAACCTTACTCTACATGTCTCCAGTCCTGGTGTCATATATCATATCTGAAGTGTTCTATACCTCTACATTAAGACTATTCAGATATAGGGGGTATGCAATCTGGGATCACGGCTGTCGATCCCCGCCGTCAGCCGTGATCCTGGCTCGTTTGCGGTCAGAGCGACCGCATAACGACAGACAGGATTCAATGTCCCGCCTGCCGATAGGCACAAAGGGGGCGTAGCCGCGAAAACGGCCGTGGATTGTCGATCTGCGGCCCGGATAACGAAAAATCCACGGCCGTTATCGACAGAACGGGCCCGACAGCTTCTGAAGTCGGGCCCGTTCTGCCGTGATCCCTCATCAATGCTGTCGCTAAAGACAGCACTGAATAGGGAGCCGCCGCTATTTCCCACGTCGGAAATAGCGGCGGCAGATTGCATACCCCTCATAGAGTGGTGTAGGCTGATGTTATATGTATGTGCAGCCCGGTACTGGGCAAATCATCTCGGCAACACCGATACAGCTATAAGGTTTATTAAAAAAAGAGAAGCGACAGGAAACGGGATGTGTGCAGGGAGTTAGCCATCCTATTTGGAAAAGGCGAAACAAAAGACACCTCAGCACCCGTGGATGGGTCCAGCGCAGACGTCAGCGTATGTCACACCACATGCTGAACAGATAAAAGGAGTTTGGAGTTCCACGTGAAAGTCCGAATTTAATGTTGTAATATTCTTAAAGCTCTTCTAGTACTTCTGCTTCTTGATACTTCATTTACTGAAACACGTCCGTTAAGGAACGCTTATAAAAAAGCACCGACATTTTGCAATATTGAAAATGTGTATTTTTGTTTTGGTTGTCATTTTTTTTAAAAATATGCTTACAATAATAAAACAATATATAACAGCTATTTTGATGGCATGAAAAAAAACCACCGGACTGAATCAGCGATTCCCCAGAGGATACAAATACACTTGTTATTTGATATGGTCTGAGCGTTTGCCTTTCTATACTGAATCAGCGCAGTGTCTGCACAGCTATATAGCAATATCTCATAGATGAGGGCCCAGATTGGTAATGCTGTAGGACAGAAGGGCAGAGTTGGTACTTGTGTACAATCGCGGCTCCCACGATGGGCATCGTACAGGGAAAAATCGCATTGCATGCGATCTGATGCGATGCGATGTCATTTTTCACAGAAATTATGGACATGAGTTGAGATCATTTAAAATGCACCCCAAATGTCATTTTTCATACTGTACCACCCCCACTATCAACGCCAACCCGAAGCGTGGCAAACGCAGCGTGTCCGCGAGGGGCGGCGGTACGCGTCCTACGACCTTTTCATACCCCCACTATCCACGTTGGCGTGGAGTTGAGAATAAAAAGTGTGGCGAGCGTAGCGAGCCACCGAGCCCGAAGCGTGGCGAGCGCAGCGAGCCCCGCGAGGGGACACGGATACCTGTGAAGCCCGCGAGGGGACACGGATACCTGTGAAGGTATCCGCGTCCCCTCGCCGCGCTTCGGGCTCGGTGGCTCACTACGCTTCGGGTTGGCGTTGATAGTGGGTGTGGTACAGTGTGAAAAATTACATTTGGGGTGCATTTTACATGATTTCCATGTCCATAATTTCAGTGAAAAATGACATCGCATCGCATCAGATCGCATGCTATTTTAGCAGAAATGCATAAAAACACGGGAAAATCGCATTGCATGCCATCGCATGCCACTACATATGGCATGCGATGGGAGCCGTGAAAGTACACAAGTACCGCAGAGTTTATAATGGCAGGAACCAACACGGTGCTGGTTACATGTAACATTTGCTGGATAATCGGTAAGTGTCTAGCTACGTACATGCTGAGAGTTCGCTGTAGTGCATCGCTATATAATGAATATGAGGTCTAGGCTGCAATGGTTAAAGCCAGCTTGTCGCTAAATTCATTTTAATAAAATAATTGATGCAGGAAACAAATATTTCCAGAAATGTATTCAGTTCTTCATAAGTGCACTGAGGATGGTCATAGTGTGCCCAGTGCACCGAAGAGGGACAGGTACGGGGCCATGAGTCGAAAAAGGTTGAAAATCACTAATGTAAGGAGTGCACTGAAGAGTCATATGGGGAGGTGTAAGTGATGCGGGACAGGTACAGGGAGGTGTAAGTGATGCGGGACAGGTACGGGGAGGTGTAAGTGATGCGGGACAGGTACAGGGAGGTGTAAGTGATGTGGGACAGGTACGGGGAAGGTGTGAGTGATGTGGGACAGGTACGGGGGAGGTGTGAGTGATGTGGGACAGGTACGAGGGAGGTGTAAGTGATGCGGGACAGGTACAGGGAGGTGTAAGTGACGTGGGACAGTTAAGGGGAGGTGTGAGTGAAGTGGGACAGGTACGGGGGAGGTGTAAGTGACGTGGGACAGGTACGGGGAGGTGTAAGTGACGTGGGACAGGTACGGGGAGGTGTGAGTGATGTGGGACAGGTACGGGGGAGGTGTGAGTGATGTGGGACAGGTACGGGGGAGGTGTAAGTGACGTGGGACAGGTACGGGGTAGGTGTAAGTGAAGTGAGACAGGTACGGGGGAGGTGTAAGTGAAGTGGGACAGGTACGGGGGAGGTGTAAGTGACGTGGGACGGGTACGGGGAGATGTAAGTGACGTGGGACGGGTACGGGGAGGTGCGAGTGATGTGGGACGGGTACGGGGGGAGGTGTGAGTGATGTGGGACAGGTACGGGGGAGGTGTAAGTGACGTGGGACAGGTACGGGGGAGGTGTAAGTGACGTGGGACAGGTACGGGGAGGTGTAAGTGAAGTGAGACAGGTACGGGGGAGGTGAGGTGTAAGTGAAGTGGGACAGGTACGGGGGAGGTGTAAGTGACGTGGGACGGGTACGGGGAGGTGCGAGTGATGTGGGACGGGTACGGGGAGGTGCGAGTGATGTGGGACGGGTACGGGGAGGTGCGAGTGATGTGGGACGGGTACGGGGAGGTGCAAGTGATGTGGGACGGATACGGGGAGGTGCGAGTGATGTGGGATGGGTACGGGGAGGTGCCAGCGATGTGGGACAGGTACGGGGAGGTGCAAGTGATGTGGAACGGGTACTGGGAGGTGCGAGTGATGTGGGATGGGTACGGGGAGGTGCGAGTGATGTGGGACGGCTACGGGGAGGTGCGAGTGATGTGGGACGGCTACGGGGAGGTGTAAGTGATGCGAGTATATGGCCCCAATTAATAAAAAGTTAATTACATAATGCCTGTAAAGAAATCCTTTAGGTGTCATGAACGCCAGACCTACAGTATAATCACAGACAGAAACATGACCATAAAATATCCCATTTATAGCCAGCAAGCACCCAGTGGAATCTCTTACCCACTTAGTGTAATAATACAGATCAGGGTGGTTTGTTCTTAGCAAGGACACTTACCGAAGGAATACCTGCAAGAGACAAGACAGACAGAGAGAACAGTACATTAGGTGCGTGATATTACATTAGGTGACATCAAGGATGTTACAGATGCTGGATGCAGACGAAAGATGGGGTCTCCTGGAACCACATTGGGGTCTCCTGGAACCACATTCATTCGGCACACTAAGTGGTTGATTTACCAAGCGGTGATATAAACCAAACAGACCCCCACCCCCCCATGCTGGCACTCAGACACGCTTCCCCAGGACAGTAGAGGGGACAGCAGAGTGCAACATACATTCTGGAAAATGGGGTGAACATAAATTCTACCGAAAATTGCAGCATAACCTTTACGGCCTCTCTTCGATGTCTGATTGCTAAGCGATGTCTCTCCCCATGGAAGGAAAAGCAGCCAGCTGACCATTGGACAGTATATCTGGTGATCACCTGCCCAGACCAATGGTTCCTCAATCTGATCGCTGGCAGTTACTGAATTCCCCAAATGCATGGAATTAGCACACAATATATATATATTTGTTTAAACTCGTCAAAAAAACAACAACAAAAAAAAAAAACTTTCATATATTGCATAAGTGGGAAAAGAAGAAAAATAGCACAGAAACGGGAAGAAAGTGCTCGGGGTTATTTATTTCACATCGTCTTAAAATGAGGACACATCTGGGGCTAATTCTGGGTCAGGAGTAAAGCAAAGAAAACAAAAGCTAGCACCTTAGAACCCAAACAAACCATTCTGCAGTGCCAATACATTATCTGTGCATGCAGGGTAAATACTTGCTGCATTTGCATGTAGCCCAAAAATGCTTGGCAGATTTATCTCATACTGGATGGCCAGAAGGCTCACTGAGATCAGGTGGCACTGCCAACCCCCTCCAGAGGAGCATGCAAGTCTCTCAGAGTCGGATGATGTGCGTGAAGACATCAACATAGCCACACAACACGCTGTACAATGCTAGTAATCTCGACACTTCATGGAAGAGGGGGTGTGGACACAGTGATGTGATCCACCCCCATTTGTTGCACCACACCCCCGCTTAGGTTAAGACACGCCCACCACCTCTAGCTGTGCCGTCACAGTGATGTGATCCACCCCCATTTGTTGCACCACACCCCCGCTTAGGTTAAGACATGCCCACCACCTCTAGCTGTGCCGTCCAGGCTGCCCTGCGAGCCGTCGCCCATGCTTTATTTTTACATTTTTTGTTTTTTAAATGTGAGTTTGGACACAACTCTCCCACATCTACAGACATCGGAATCCCGACTGACAGGGGCTATTCTCCCTCGCTAGCCCCCCTGTCGTAGTACCGGCAGTCGGGATTCTGATGTCGTTATACAGAACTTCGGAACACAGCCTGTCGGCCTGACATACCACACCTCCCCCCTTTGCATTGAAACATGGTTTTACCCAGATGCAAAGCAGCTTGCTTTCTTTGCTACCGACACAATGGGTCATAGGGTCAACAGTCGATAGATCGTCAACCATCGGTCGACAGTCAAAAGGCTTTTTTGGTGTCTATGTCGACATGGACAGTGTACCACGTCCCTCACATGGATCTCTATGGCTTCTGGTACGGTGCCAAGCATATTATAATCTCTATGCACCCTTGCACAGTAAGGTATAAAAAACCACCACCCCCCCCCCCCCCCCCAATTTTTTTATTTTTTAACTCACTTTGACCTATTGCTTGTGTCAAGATTTTGACCCGTTTACATCCCCTATACAGAATCAGCCCCACTCGCCTGTCATTTGTCACCACAAAGTGATCAAACCATTTTGTGCTGGGAAAGTCTTCACGGAAAAGCACCATAGCCGTAGTACTTGAAATCGAACCAAAATCCAATACCAGTACATCAGAAATAACGAGACACGTCAGTGTTTAAGATGTCAAGAGATTACGGTTAATTAGACGCGAGTGCACGCTGCAGCTCCCCACTTCAGAGGACAGTTCCTGAACCGTATCTGTCCGTCCCCCCACCAGCAAGAAATTGCAATTCAGCTTTCCAAGACAGACTCTTATTAGAGGAAACCCCGGAGACAGGAGACAGCATTAGCACTGGGCACAGGATGCTACAGAGATGCTCTGGCTGTTTATAATGAAATGAATCTTTGAAATCCAATCCTTTCTCCCAAGTGCAAGAATTCAAACCCATCCAGACTCCGTGTCAGCTTTCAATGATTATTTTGGTCTGTTCTTCAAATAAGCAACAGAGTAAAAAGATATATATATATATAAAAAAAAAGCCCAGAACTTATTCTGAGGACAACTTTATACGCACTTAAACACAGGATCCGTCAATTAAACACATTAAAAAAATTAAGCTCAATTAATTCTGACATTTTGGATATTAGAACAGTTACTGGCGCAGAATACTGCCTAAGCAACCCGGGTCTTGGCTTGATGCAGAAGTATTTACCTGGGTTGTGGGTCCCGGGACTGTTGAACCAGAGATCAACACTCGTAGGCTGCAGTTTTCTGAGGGTGCCTGATGACTGCTCAACAATCAATTGGCAGTCAGTATACCAACATCGGAATCCCGACTGCCAGTGCTCCGACAGGGGGCGATCCCAACTGGCCGGGGCTATTCTCCCTTGTGGGGGTCCACGACCCCCCAGAGAGTGAGAATAGAACCTGTAGCGAGCGCAGTGAGCCTGCAAGGAGCTTCTTTGCGCTCGTCCCCCCTGTCTGAGCACCGGCAGTCGGGATTCCGATGGTCGGGCAGTCATACCACACCCGTTTTCTGACCCATGAGCGGGGTGCTAGAATGACCACTAGACAAATTACCAGCAGCTTGTAGGTTCCGAGGAGTAGGCACCATTAGGACAGTGCAGAACTCCAGTAACAAGAACATGTTATGGCATAGGTATGTGTGCTTTTTTAATGGGGTGTGGTATAGGGGTCTGACAGTCGGGATCCCGACAGTCATTAGCCCGAGGTCGGGATCCCGACTGTCCGGACTCAGACAGCATGGTGAGCGCAACTAAGCCCCTTGCGGGCACGGTGGCTCGCTATTCTCGCCACCTATTCTATTCTCCCTCTATGGGGGTTGTGGATTCCCTGCGGGAAAATAGCAGGTGGCCGTCGGGAACCTGGCTGTGGGTGTTTTGACAGTCGGGATCCCAATGTCAGGTAAATGCCTGTCGGGGTCCCGACTGACGGGACCCCATCTGGCACCCTTTTAATGTATGTACAGCAATGGAGCAGTAGGCAGTAGTTTGCTAGCTACACATTGCAATGTCCATGGTGCAGCAGAGAACACTATTACTAGCCAGGCATGCTACCCTCTCAGGAGAGGAGCGGACATGAAGAACCACTGTCACCAACATCAGCATGAGGGGAAGGTGGTAGAGTGTGTGCATGAGGGCCCCAATTGAGTGTGGCCCATGAGCAGGACATGACCTATTTCAGGAGGGACACAATGCCCTGTTCCTGGACTTCCTTGCCAGTGACAGTTGCAGAGGTGGGACTGCACCACCAATATTCAAACAGGGGAGCCATGCATGCCAGTGAGTCCTGGACTGTGGTGGTTGGGGTGGCATTGGTGGGGCTCCACTATTTGAATTGTGGACTGTGCTGCAGCCCTGCAACTCTGCCCCTGGCATGGAAGTCCAGGAACAGAGCATCTTGTCCCTCCTGGAATGGGTCATGTTGGGAAGTATGGGAGTGCAGCTAAGAATTGTTGGAACATAAGCCGGTGGTGGTAGCCAGTGGTGTAAGGAAGCTACCACAATGAAACTCACATTAATGATTCCACATAGTTGTGTGCGATCTTTTTGTCATTTTCTTTTTATTTAAAATGTGTAGTGGGTATATTATGCCATGTGTGACAAACCAGGTTTAACACTGGTCCTCATGGGCGGAGTCAGACTTGGCAGCAGAAAAAAAGAGAAAGAAAAAAAATAATTGGTACTCTTTACCTAGAAGGGCGCCCATCGCATGTACTAAAAAATCGCATGCGATGCGACCCACGCGATGACAGCGATTTCCCATAGGGAACAATGTCCCAATTGACCCGATTTTCCTGTTCAATGTCTCAATTGACCCGATTTTCCATAGGAAAAATGTTAAATGGCCCACACAGGCCAAATAGGCACCCTGAAGTGTAAAATGGCCCCCCCCCATTGTTAACGCCACCCCACCCCG
Source organism: Crinia signifera (assembly GCF_055691185.1). NCBI lineage: Eukaryota > Metazoa > Chordata > Amphibia > Anura > Myobatrachidae > Crinia > Crinia signifera. Next base: position 34,171,697 of record NC_139223.1, on the reverse strand, counting down.
AAGCGTGGCGAGCGCAGCGAGCCCGCGTGGGGCGGCGGTACGCGTCCTACGACCTTTTCATACCCCCACTATCCACGTCGGCGTGGAGTTGAGAATAGAAAGTGTGGCGAGCGCAGCGAGCCACCGAGCCCGAAGCGTGGCGAGCGCAGCGAGCCCCGCGAGGGGCCGCGGACACCTTCACAGGTATACGCGTCCCCTCGCGGGCTTCACAGGTGTCCGCATCCCCTTGCCACGCTTCGGGCTCGGTGGCTCGCCACACTTTCTATTCTCAACTCCACGCCGACGTGGATAGTGGGGGTATGAAAAGGTTGTAGGACGCGTACCGCCGCCGCTCGCCACGCTTCGGGTTGACGTTGATCGTGGGGTGGCGTTAACAATTGGGGGGGGCCATTTTACACTTCAGGTTGCCTATTTGGCCTGTGTGGGCCATTTAACATTGTTTCCTATGGAAAATTGGGTCAATTGGGACATTTAACATTGTTCCCTATGGGAAATCGCGGTCATCGCGTCGGTCGCATCGCATGCGATTTTTTGGTCGCATGCGATGCGACCGACGTGATTTTTTCTCCTAACGATGCCCACGATCAAAATCGTGGGCGCCCTTCTAGGTAAAGAGTACCAAAAAATTACCCTAATTAAAGTCGCATAAAATAATATATGATCTCATAAAGGCCGTAGAGACAATGCTATATTCTAAAAGCTCTTTCTCCAGACAAACCTCAGCCCAGTCGAGATGAATTTGAAACGTCTTTATTTAGAAACGCTTTGCTTCCTGGGGTTAAAGTTTATAGCTCGCGAGTTTCACTAATTGTAGGGAGACTTCTTTCATATCTGAAAATGTTACATTGCCCTTTCATTTTTTACAGAGCCAATCGTCCTGGGGCATTATAAAACGAGAATATCCACGGTCAGAGGCTGACATTTTATAAGACGATCTGCTATACAACTTAACTCTAATCACTGTAATTTTCTAAATGACTCCAACACTGTAAAGTGTCTGAGAAAGCCAATGTACTGTAGTTTATTGGAAGCAAATAGGCCAAATGTCTAATTATCCGGCAACAGAGGCTTATCCGTCTCAACGATACGATTTAACACAGGAAGGCTGCTTAGGCGGCGGGTGGACGTAGAACTATTTCTCTTCTTTAGCCATCAAGGCAAATTTATTTTAAGGTATTATTAACCCCTGTCACAACGTGAGTTGTTCCCTACTAACAATAAAGAAAGCATCATTATACTGTCCCTGCTTATATTGTTACCTACCTGGCTGCTGATTGGCGGGCACGTAAATCCCCGCATGTAATGTCTCAATGTAATGTATGTAATGCCCCCCCCCCCCCCCCCCTCATCCCTGCTTGATGCTGCACTGTAAATCCACAAAAAAAAAATCTATAAAGCACACATGGCCAATAAATTTGATTCTATTCTATTCTATCAGGCAACGAACATTCTCCCCCCCCCCCCCATCAACTAGATGGAAAGGTCTAGCACAGGGATGGCCAAACCAGTCCTCCAGATCTACCAACAGCTCAGGCAAACTGTGGATCTACAGTAAGAATGAATGCAGCAGGTTTGAAGATGTGACAGTTAGTAATGACTACAGCTGTGCACCGGCTAGGTGGTTTGGAAAATGTGGACCGTTGGTAGATGTTGAGGACCGGTTAGGCCAGTCCTGATGTAGAGTATCTAGGTCAACACCGAAAGATTGACAACGACAAACGGTCAACATGGAAAGGCTGACATGAGTTTTCGCTGTTTTTGATGCCAATGTTGAAACCTGTCCCTGTTTACTCCCAATTAGTGTAGTGCTCTAGGCATGGTGCCTTCTCCACCGCGCTCGGCACACTTTACCATTCCTGGAAACCATGTGGATGCGAACATATGAAAAAATATTTTTAAAAAATGAAAAGAAAAAAAATTGGAAAAACTCAATCTTTTTCTAGTGTCGACCAAGAAATGATACATCACCCGGAACCATCTACAGGATAACCTCCATTGCACAATTGTCTATATACCACCTCCTTGTAGTGCTCTGCTACTGGTTACTGCTGCTAACAAACAGCCAATCACAATACAGCAGGAAGCAGAGCGACAACTGCACCCTGAGAGATTTCTGACACTATGGGGGAAATTTACTAAAGGAAATTTGTAAAATAATAGGTGTATTTGTATCCAGAAATACACTTATTTTTGACATTTACTATCCCGAAAATACGGCAATTCGTATTTGTATTAATAGCACATCAATACGACTAAGAATTGCCGTATTTTCAGGGATAGTAAATGTCAAAAATAAGTGTATTTCTGGATACAAATACACCTATTTTTTACAAATTTCCTTTAGTAAATTTCCCCCTATACTACCCTCGGAGAATTAGAACAAGTGTACAATTCCTACAACAGATATATCTTATATACTGATTTGAATGTCCGTACAGGTCGGGTATCCCGTATCCGGGCATCCCGTATCCGAATTATTCCAAAAACCGTGGTTTTTTGGAATAATTCAAAAAAATTTTTGTTTTTTTTTCTCCCCCCTAACCCTCTTTTAATACTTACCAAGTCCTCCGGCGTCCATAGCAGGCCTTCAACATCCTCTCCAGCGGTCGCAGGAGTGCTTTGCGCGAGTGCCGGTGACGTCACCGGCGCGCCTGGGAACTTGCGCAAAGCACTCCTGGGACCGCTGAAGACGCCGGAGACGGTGCTGGTGGCCTGCCGTGGACGCCGGAGGACTCCATGGACGCCGAGGGACCATCGGGGACCCACCAGGGGCAGGTAAGTATAGCTAAAAAAAAAAAAATATTCCAAAAACCGGAATATTCCCTTATCCGGAATGCTCGTGGTCCCGAGCATTTCGGATAAGGGATACTCAACCTGTATAATTAACACTTGCAGCAAGTTGTCAGTACATGCAAGATGACGACAAACACCGCAAGTGAAGGCCATGTTGCCCCTGCTCTGTTGCTGCTGTGTGTATGCCGTTCCCCCCCCCCCCCCCAATGCCGCATCATCGCTGAGTACACACAGAGCAAGGTGTGTATCCTAAAGGGGTGTATACACGCTTTGAATTTGACAGTTTTTACATTCCATTTTGCTTATACGCTTTCGATCCTCATTTGATTCGATGCGCGGCAAGGCAATATCGAATTCGATCCAGTAAATCGAACGTGTACAGTGTACTTTGAATGCGCATCGACATCAATATCGAACGCAAAAATGCAGATCGAATGTGAAATCATATGGAAAGCAAAGGCCAAAAATTTAAAAGGGGAATTGGGGAAATTGAATCAAAAGTAAAACCTATGCATGTTTACACGCCATTAAAGTTATAAACAGACACTTTTCTGGACAGTTTACCGTACACAATAAGGAAAACAATTATTTTAGGTTACCAATGCGGTTGTTTTTTTAAATTATTATTCATTTTTAATTTCTTCTAGACAAAAAGCATATCTGATAAAAAGAGTAAGCGTCGCACAATGGCAAATCACACAAGGAAAGCAGAAATACGTGTGAGACACGCGGTTTTTGGAAGGAACACATTAGTGAAACTTAGTGTCGGTGTGACTGTCCGTGTGCATTGTACGTCAGCACATTATAAAACATAATATAGCATAACGGTCACCGTCTCAGCCCTCTGGATACTACTGTGCTGCAAATACAGAGAATATTGAAAATCAGCTGAAGTTACCAAAATAGAAAAAAAAGATCTGAATACTATAGATTGCATGTCCCAGACTAGTCTGTGAACTTTGCACCTAATGTCCGTATCAGACAGTACTTCAGTTCCAAAATGCAATCACAGGGCCTCGCAGCTCCGAAATGTGTGTGGTATAGGCAGCATCAATCTCAGACAGCTGTTTCCCGTTGCTGCCCCAGCTAGGCAGACCCAACCGTGGTTTTAGAGAGGGGAAGGTGGGGGGGAGCACAGTCAGAATGGTAGTAAATGAAACTTGTCTGGTTTCTGGATTCACTTTATTGTGGTTGTGGAATTCTGGAGATCTGGGACGCTCATTTCTGCAATTACAAGAGCCGGCTTAACCCCTGAGTGGATGGTGTGGAAAAATATTCCCACAGCGAGATGGTATTTAATTCGCACTCTATAAAAGGGAAAGGGGGGGGGGGCTGGCTACAGTTTCCTTCCCTGGCTAGCTGGAACTACTGGGAGATAGAAATAGGGAATTCTGGCAGCAGAAAGGGACCGGTTGGCCAAGCTAGTCCCATGCTCTCGGCAAGCCGGTGTTTACCTTATTCATGCTTATATTCATTTACTAATGCTTTCCAGCTACCTCTGCTAGGAGTTCATTCCAGGTACCTACTACTCGTCCCGTGACACAACACCTTCTAGGTCTGCTCCTGAGATCCCACAAAGACGACCTTCGCTCTGGAAACGACCTTACTCTGGAAAATGCTGTACTCTAGAACAGTGATCAAGATCATTAAATGTCTCAATTACGTTCTCTCGTGCCCTTTAGTAAACCAGGGGTAGATGTATGAAGCAGTGATAAGGGAGGAGAAGTGATAAAGTGCCTGGTAATTTCTCACCGGCCAATCAACTCCTGACTGTTCAGTTACAGGCTGGGTTTAAAAAGGCAGAGTCAGGAGCGGATTGGCCGGTGATAAAGTACCAGGCACTTTATCGCTGCTTCTTCATCTATCTATCTATCTATCTATATCTATATATACTTCTGATATAATTTAAAGTAACATTAAGAATCTACACATTGGCGCTGATTCCAGGTCTCTCTCACTCCAGCCCCGATGGTCAGGGTTTGCGCATGTGTAAACCCTGACATCGAACAGATTTGGCAAGTTACACATGCACCATTCGCTGCAGGGAGGGAGGGCCGGGGACGGACAGGTGGTAAAAACGGGGCTCGTCTATGGCAACGCCCAGGGTTTTATGGGCGTCCCCATGAAAGCGATGGGCATTTCCATGGGAACGCGGACGGGCCGATGTCTGCCGGGTACAGGCGGCACCCGCCCCAACTTCGTTCTAGTGCTCGTAAATAGAAGTCAGTTAACCATCAAATGATTTCTCCTGCTAGTGGAGGCATGCAATGGGATGTGTTCTCGTACACCTCCCCCGCATGCTACCAAGGGAAGTCGGCGGCGTAGGGCGGTGGCTATTACACCAGGTGCTTGGCAAACAACAATGTTTGCAGCTTATTGAGCCAACCTGAATTAGGGCCACTGTCCTAATACACCTATCCTCAAACCGTGACCGAACCAGGCCCCAGGTGTCACTTTGTGCGTGGCTAGAATACGAATAAGGCACTGAAGTCGGGAAAAAGTCAGTGTGGCATATGGTATGAGTTGAGCCAAGCGTCTCGTGCACTACCGCATAGGGATCGGTGTATTAGGACACATCTGTGGATAAGAGTCTATTTTATTTTTAGTCCCACAACCCTTTAAGCGGCAATAATTTACACTCCACAACCAGTTTTGCTGTGTATATGATCCCCGCTTTAAAAATCCGGCGCCTCCTGCTTCTTGCAGGCTGCTACATGTAGCCCAACATCTAGGCCAGACTGTGAGGGCAGTACTCTGAAACGGACCACAAGACTATAAGCGAGGGTAACATCTGGCATTTACATTTTACAAATTCAAATTTCCTGCTGTCATTATGGCCCAGCGTTAGTGACACTTACTTCTGCATCGCTATAGTTAGATAAAAGTTAAAGGTTTTCAGAAGGAGATGAAAATGGTTATCTTCAATACATCGCCAAGACCGCACTTAAGGGAGTATTCAATCTCAGCCGCTACTTCCGCCGAGGGATATATGCCGCTTCTGACAGCGTTGATGGCAGATTCCGACAAAACAGATCCGACTTTAAAATAAGTCAGATCGGTTTTGTCGGAAATGGCCACGGATTGTCGGATTCCCGAGACTCGACAACCGGAACATTAAATTACGGTTGTCAAATTTCAGGCGAGCTGGGCGAAAATGGCCCGGTAATCCGACTGTTGGGATCTTCCAACAGACAGAATCTGGGATTGAATACCCCCTTAGAGTCCCAACACTACTCGGATGGTAGCAGACAGTCCAGTTTGTGAGTCTGCGGTCATATGGAGGGGGGGGGGGGGGCGCAACAGCCTTCGTTTCCCAAAACAGAAGCATGTCACCGCCGTTTATGGGGAGAGAAGAGGCTGGTGATCTACGATGGATATTTCCTGCCCTCTGCAACAGGCGGCTTGTACGGTGCAGTGGGTGACATAAGCCTCCCAGCAATAAGCGAGATCCCCGGCTACGTTTTACGACACAGGTGGGATCAGCTACTGCAGCAGGAGGCGTCTCCATGTAACAGATCTATACTAGAATCTCTTCAGTAGAGCGCCGAAGCCTGCAAGTGCTTAGTGCTGGGGTGTAGGTCCGTAAACGTCACAGGTATCCCATCATCTCCTCTGTAGGGGACAGGTGGGACAGAGAAAGCGTCTTCTTTCCCAGGATGCATTGTGCTGCCACCAGGCAAGCTATGGGCCCAGAAGTTTATACAACTGGTTTTTGGCAGAAAAACGTTGGGTAGCAGTTACCACAATATTGGAGCAAGAAGGTTATAAAATAACCAAATGTTATTCTTAAACTCTATTAATACTGTGCTGCTGCCTTCCCTCTGTTATTTAACAAAAAGAAAAAGGATATACGTTTAGCAGAGATTGGCTGGCATCTTTAAATTCCACGTCACTACCCCCTGGATTCGTTTTAAAGGGTTTTAGCAACAGGAAGATACATTTGTTCTAATAAGCACAATGTTATTTGGCTCAGTAGACTTCGGTGCGGGCACCTACTGTAATCATTTTCATGTACGGACGGACGGACGGACGGACGGACGGACGGACGGACATCTGTGAAGATGTAAATATAGCGAGGGCATAAAAACAACTTAAAGCAAAAAAAACCCACGTGCATTTCATTGGTTTTATCAGGTCTAGAACGTGGTTGCGGAGTAAAACACAGTACGGAAAATACCAAAAACTGCTCCAGGACTGCTAGTTACAAGGACAAGGAGAACATCTTGATTTCAGTTTAAAATCCCTATAGGTCTAATATATTTTGGAGGGCAAAGCAGAAATAAACTTTTCACTTTGCTAAAATCCCATTGCACTGTAAGGGGGCGGCACAGATATAAAATATGCTAAGAAATAACTTTGGTGAAGAGTGTGTCCTTGCAAGAATAAAGCTGGTCAGAATTTGTGGGCTACATGCAAAAGCAGCCAGTGTTTACCCTGCATGCAAGAACAGTACATTTATTTGCAGCACAATTGTAACATGGTTTGCGGCACTAGTCAGGCGAGGTTTAGCACGGTTTCTGCACATATATATATATATAAACTTACTGGGGACATCTGTAACAGCACTACTGAGGGAATGATAGGTAACTGGCACTATATATGTGCAAGACAATGATTGCTTGGCATTTAAATTCAGTGCCTGAGATTGTACACAAACTTTGTTTCATGTTTTGAAACCTTGTTTTATGCACAAATAAAATATATTTGTGTTTATTTCATGTGTTTGATGTATATGTACAACATAAATGCAGGATACCTCAAGATACATCATTGAAATATGAAAATATTCCGAAATACGGAATAATCCATTATCCAAATTTCTCCTGGTCCCGAGCATTTTGGATACTCAACATGTATGTATGTATGTATTAAGCCTGGTAAGGTGATAAAGAGGAAAGGGATAAAGGACCAGCCAATCAACTGTGTTTGAATAATGACATGTAGTAGCTGATTGGCTGGTTTGTTATTACATTCCACTTTAAACGTCACAAGGTTAAAACAAAATTAAGATTGGGAAATGTAAGGAGGAAAAGGACTACAAACTAATTAGATGAATGATCTCATGATGTACTGTACTATGCATTGCCAAGATTCTCAGCCCATATATCCGTGGCACCGTAAGGTGTGGTTGACTGATTCGGTTATCTCTGCAAGTGGCCACTGGCCAAAATGTATTTACTGTGCAAATTGGCTGTCAGATCAGGGGACCACAATATTAACCAGTGCTTTCTAATCCAGTTTGCTCCCCTTTGGGTATGGGGGACTGCTGACATTACAGATCCACAGACATCCTGGTGCATTAAAGAGCCCGGTATATTAAATACTGTGGACTAGCCAGTACATTTCAACTACATCTCACACGCGGCTTATTAGCCTGTTGTGGCCTAGAATTGGTTGAAAATAATGTTTTACATTTCTTGAGGGACTAATTTTGTCCCAACTAACAAAAATGCGTCAGACTAACCCCCCACCCCCGCAGTACACATATACAATAGCGTGGGCGTTAATAGGCAAAGAAAATACTAATCACAAATGCAAAGACATACAGTTTTGTTTTTTTTCCTTTTTCCTCTTTTCTAGATTACTATGAGAATTAGCCTTTTAGGCAATTAATAGATAAAGTGGAACTAGTTATCCTGACTAATCTGTCCGCTTTGTGTACATGTAAGATTGCATGTGCACCTGACAGCCTCAGTCCCTGTATGAATTCTTCTGCTTAGAGCAGGCATGTCCAACGTTGGCCCTCCAGATGTTGTGAAACTACACATCCCAGCATGCTTTGCCACAGTTGTGCTATTAGAGAATGCTAAAACTATTGCAAAGCATGCTGGGATGTGTAGTTTCACAACATCTGGAGGGCCAACATTGGACATGCCTGGCTTAGAGGCTACTTTCCATTATTTCTGTGACCTATTATATCAGTTATTGGAAGGTGAGCTAGGATGTATATCGTTTGCAGTTAGGATTAGTATTTTCTTTGCATATTAATGCACACGTTAAATTTGGGATGTGCCGAGTCTATTTAAACGGTTTTCCTTGCACTATATGTTTGCGGTCCTGACGAAACTGGGGAATAAAATACCCTTGAAACGGTGACCTAAGAGACCATGTGGTTGGTTGTTACTGGAGAGTGCCAGACTTCTTGAATTTATTCATGTGAAACTTGTTGTGGGCTGTTTGTGGCACCCGATCGCTGTGACATAGCTGAAGTACTAGATAGATAAATAGATTTATCCATCCTACCCAGACCCCTCCTTTGCGCTCAATCTGTACATGTTTTAAAATGACTGTATACAATATAAAAGGCAGCCTTTTCCACAAACTCCCCTGTTGGCCTGGGAAGGGATGCATCTATACATACAATAGTGGAGTGACACCTGAATATAAAAAAGTCCTTGAGACAATTCGATAGAAGTCACAAATAATTGACCCAGAAGTCCGTATCAATGGTTTTTTTCTTGTCACAACACGTTCATGAATGTAACAAAAACAACTTGAATACGTTCTATCCAGCTGAAAGACTTAATACAGAAAAATATACATCGATACGGACTTCTGGGTCAATTATTTGTGACATCTATCGAATTGTCTAAAGGACTTTCGGTACTTGCACCTAGCACGGCGCCCACTAAGCAATTTGCTTAGTGGGCTATTCTACGTAGTGAAATCGCATCGCATGGGTCATTTTAGGGCCATGCGATGTGATTTTTCTATGTAATTTTTTCACTGTTCTCTCAGCCTCGGGCCATCTCGTCTGCCGCAAAATCGCATGCGATCGCATGTCATTTTATAGGGTGTGCGATGCCATGACATTAGGTATACAAGAATATGATTGTATGTCCCCCAAAAAACAGGTTTAATGCACCCCCCACTATCCACACCAACCCGACGCGTGGCGGGCACAGCGAGCCCCGCAAGGGACGGTGGAACGCGTCCTCAGACTTTTTCATTAACCCACTATCCACGTCGGCGTGGAGTTGATTTTATATAGTGTGTCGAGCGCAGCGAGCCACCGAGCCCGAAGCATGGCGAGCGCATCTAGCCCCGCGAGGGGACGCGGAATACATGTAAAGTAATCCGCGTCCGCTCGAAACGCTTCGGGCTCGGTGGCTAGCCACACTATATAAAATCAACTCCACGCCGACGTGAATAGTGGGGTAATGAAAAAGTCGGAGTACGCGTTCCGCTGCGCTCGCCACGCTTCGGGGTGGCGTGGATAGTGGGGGGGGGGGGGGGGGGGGGTGTTAAATCTATTTTGGGACATACAATCATATTATTGTATACCTAATGTCATTGCATCGCACACCCTAAAAAAAAATCGCATGTGATCGCATGCGATTTTGCGGGACATGCGATGCAATGGGATGCAATATTGTGGTGTAAAATAAAAAAATAATAAATTACATGAAAAAATCGCATTGCATGCCGCTAGAATGGCCCATGCGATGCGATTTCCCTATGGTGCCGTGCGTAGAAAATCTGGGTGCCGTGCTAGCTAACAAATACCGGACTTTCTTATACACAGGCGTCACTCCACTATTGTGTATGTATATATCTCTATCTATATAGAAAAACAATACTTAAAGCACCTGATCCCAGGTGATAAGGGATATAGGTCATTGGGTTGACCAAGCAAAGGACGACCTGCATTAAGGTCGCTCACTGAAGATCGACATGGCTTAGGTCGACATGCTCAAGGTCAACATTGATGGAAGTCGACACAAGAATTAGGCCGACATGGGTTTTTTGCCTTTTTCCTTCCCGAATGTCGACATAGACACCGTATCAGTGCACCGCGCCCCCACGCCATGCTTCGGGCTCACTATTCTATTCTCCTCCACACCATAGTACAACGTAGGGCATGAAATACTGTCTGTCGGCACATGTCGGCTATTAAAAAAAAAAACGTGAAAACCCCATGTCGACCTTCCATCCATGATGAACTTAAGCATTTCGATCTATTTGAGGTGTCGGCCTAAGCCATGTCTACCTTCACCGAATGCACGTCGACCTTCGGTGTGTTGACCCAATGCTAAAATAGACCCCATTCCTGATTGCCAGGGTGACTCTCTGCAAGCAGGACGCAAACCCTGTAGTCCTCATGTTTAGTTCCGGATAACGTGAACATGTGGGATAACGATCCCATACATTTGTCATCAGACTGTACATGCCATGAAATTGGGCCAGTTGCCCAAATCCGGCCAGTGTACCTTTCAGATGGGCCATGGAACGATGGGAAGTGGGCAGGGAATGCAATTAATAAACATTGGACGTGTTGAAAATGATCGTTACCATGGAAATGACGGAGAATATTTGCTCCTTGCCCCGATATAGATTTCCTTTAATCGTGATGCATGAGGTTATCAAGTGCCGGCTGCTAGAGTTACGGAGCTGGCACTGGGTCACCGGCTGTCAGGGAAGGAAGGTGGTTAAAGGGGGGGGATTTTGGTTCTAGCTTTGAAAATGATCCCCCTTCTCCCTCCAGTGACACAGGAAGTTTCCCCAAAGCGTCTTCCTTTACAGGAAGGATGGCCCCCTATGAGCCCTGTACATTGACTTTAAAAGCCTCAGAAATAATCTGCTTCCCCTTTTGTTTTCTATCTCCAGTCTGTGCAAAACAAGGATAAAACAAAGGCGGCTCTGTGTGCCGGGCCAAGGAGAAGTGACATGGAAGGGGGTAGAAGCAGGCAATTAATCCAGTACGTGACCCCGTGTGCTCAGTCTGTTTTCTGTGTTCTATGCCGTATATGTGTGTACTCGGTCACTGTGAATGCATTATATATATATATATATATATATATATATATATATATATATATATATATATATATATATATATATACATACATACACATATACACACACACAGTACTGTATATTGCACATCTATATCTATCTCTATGTATCTATACAGCATTAGCAGCGCTCTTGTGGATTGAACCCATATTCATTCAATTTAGTTACAGGGTTGGCTGGTTTAAACCAAATTTTTTTTATTTAACCGTTGTTGTTGTTTTTTTTTTTAACACAGTGACGTTTATTTAAAAAAAAAAAAAAAGCTTATTGTAAGGGAATCCCTGGTATTATTCAACATTCTTTTGCTTGTGGCCTTCACCCAAGTAAGCTGAACCAATTTAGTAAATCACCCACACACACACGCACACACACACACCAAAGATACAGTATAGGGAGGCGAATCAGATTAGAGGTGCTAAATCTGCCTAGCATCAAGCTTCTCCCCCAACATTCCCATATGACAGGGGGAAAAAACACGGTTAAACACATTTACAATCTTAAAGAGCAAACACCAACACACTAAACAGGCAATACACAGAGAAAAGCCTCATCGTTTAATCTTCATGTTTTATTCAATTCAAAACCTTGTGACATATCCAGTGATTTCCTTTTTTGGGTATTTCGCTTTTGCGTACTTTTGCGTGTTTCAATTATGTTTAGTCTAAAATTGGTTTGATTGAAAGATTTTAAATAAATCATATCATGATGATATCCACTGCCATGTACCACAGCGCTGTACGACAAGGGCTAAATTCACTTCTAACATCCTCGATTAAATGTTTTCATTGCCTAGCAACAGAATCAAGAGAAAATGAGATCAGGGCGCTGGGACGTATACCACCTGGGAGCAGCCGTGCGTAGCAAGCAACATGAAACCTGGCTTGGAAGCAGGTGGGACCAGGGAGGTCCGGGCCGGCTAAGTTCTCTGTATAAGAAAGGAGGGATCTCTGTGCTGGGATATCCTGATAACGCTGCCCAATCCGGAGCGGTGTGTTACACTGCGTGAACAATAATAATGTGATCTCCTCGCCACTGACCCGTTGAGAGTGTGTAATGAAAGGCGCAATCATGCACCAGTGAGCCCCAGAAATGAGAACATTTCAATTGGCTAAAAAAAAAAATCTAATTTCCTGTTTGATATATGCCTTGTCGCAATCTGCCCGGGCACTTGTACAGGCTGGGAAGGAGCACAGAGGTGCCGTAGAGTGCGAGCTGGCTGTACCTGCTGACACCAGCTGGTCTCTGCAGCAGTAAGAGCAGATTTTGATGGTTGGATCCAGAAGAGCCGGTGTCAGTAAATGGATCCTACTGGGGGAAGCAACTTTGGAGCCTTGAAGATCTCAATGGAGCAAGCTGCACATTTAACACAATACAATTCACTATTCCCCCACGATTAATTTATCGCACCCAAAGTATCAATAGATCCAGGGGGACCTCATGGCTAGTAGTAGCAGGACAGATGAACAAAAGGTCCTGAGCACTGACTGTCAATAAGTCCCCTGCTGTTCTTGCCTAAGGTATTGTGGAAATACACCTTCCAATATGCCCTATCTGCCATGGGTGCAATCAGTGCAATGCCCATGGGCCCCGGCTTACACCCATGTAATTCAATTTACCCATCCAGATTCCCATGGCAGCAGGCACTGCAGACATAAATCATTGGGAAAATGGCTGGCCTGGCCATTTCCTGATGATTTGAACATGCGTAATAGAGATGTCCGAGGGAACAAGGGGCGGAGAAGACTCATCACTGAAGAGAGAAAGGAGGGGGCCCGATTGGATCCTGCACACGGGCTCTCTACGCTCTTAAATCACCTCTGCTCAGAAGGTACAGATGTGTCCCCATAAGCCTGGCCCGAGTACGCCATTTTGTCAGACGTGACATTACTAGTGCCAGGCAAGGTGGCTAACAGCTTACTATTCCCAATATAGATCAAGGTGGATATTATATTAAGAAAATGTTGTCACATCAACACATTTGTACTGATGATGGTTTCATAGCATGGAATATACAAGATGTGACCTTAAAAAAAATAAACTATAAAATTGACCATCGTCATGACGACCTTTACACCCTATTGACCTTAAACTCTTATGAATTTGTGAGCCTCTTGACCTAATGCGTGTTGATAATATGCACCACCCTACTGACTGTCTGCCTAGACCAGCTGTTGTGAAACTACATATCCCAGCATGCACTTCCAGAGTTTAGCATTTTCTAATAGCAAACCTGAGACAGGGCATGCTGGTAATTGTAGTGTCACAGCAGCTAGAGGGCCACAGGTTGGCCAGATCTGGCCTAGACATTGTAGCTCTATCATTCAGATACCTCCTAGAGAACGGACAATGAGCATCACCGAGGTCTCTGATTAGGGGAACAGATAGACTTGGGAAAAGGCTACAGAAGTGTTTCAGTGGAAGTATGGGGATTTTAATTAAGTAGATAGTGACAGAAAAAGGTCAGAATGATGACTTTCCGCATGCTGACATAATCTGCTGAGCCAAGCTTTTTGGCCTATAGTGCGGAAGTTATGCAGGTGAGTGAAAGACTAGACATGGCTAACTGATTAGGACAGGGCTCGACAAAACCCGGGGGCCAGGTCACCTTGGCGAGCAGATTCTGCTTCCTGGTTACAAGATTTACCAGGAAGCAGATCGCGCCGGGCAGAGTGGTGCACTTGCGTTAATGACAACAGCTGGGCAGAGCAATGGACAACCCACTCGGCTGTATCAGAGCTGGTCCACGGTACGGTTATTTCAGAACTCGAGGCAGCTCGAGAGCCAATCTGAGCTCGCCATGGTAGCTCCTGATTGGCTGTCGTACCGTAAGCTTTGATTGGCTCAGGAGCCGCCCCATGGTTTGAAATAGTCGCGCCGTGGACCTGCTCTAATACAGCTGGGTGGGTTGTCCACTGCTCTGCTTAGCTGTTGCTGTTACTGTGCATGGTAACAGTGGGGAGGGAAGAGGAGGAGGGGAAACAAGCATGTACCCCTGGCATCAAGCATGTTTGTAAGCGGCACTTATGTGTCTGGCTCCTACACTTTCATCTTATTAAATGAAAAGCCACCAAGGTGTACCCAAAACTTACCATAGCTGTCCCACGCTCACTAAAGAGTGGTAGAGAATCCAGAGCGTAGCCATCAGGACCATGTTGGCGCATCCCGATAACGTAACGTAACCAGAGATCACAAGGCCGACCAGAGCGATGTTGTCCAAGTGAATATCGACGTGAGACCAGTCTAGTAGCCAGAGAAGTGTGGGCGCGTGGCTGATGGCATCCATGCCAACCTTGCCTCCAAAGTATCGCTTAATGTTCTCTAGGTGCAGCTTGCATGGCAGCAACCCCCGGTCCCCAATGAGTTGCTTGTTCTGATGAAAGGCCACAAGGAACGCCACAACTAGAAGAGAGGCACAAACATCAGTAACAGGAAAATGAACACATGACAAATGGTTGCGGCGTCTATCACAGAGTTCTAGGTACTACAAGCTACTATAATCCGGGCTCCCTCAGGCATCCCTTTCACTACCCTAGCAGAGGCTCAGGCCATGAGGACGCGTTTCATTGCGAACTGCGTCATCACTGTCCTGCCTCTAGCAGCACAGTACAGGGAATTATGGGAAACCATAATCCACCAATCTGCTTTACATTGTTGTCAAGTTAAAATGACAATATAGTAGTAGTGGTTGGCACAACCCAATTTATCCGCTGATACCAAGAACAATTTCTGGCTTACACTCGCCCCTGTTCTATGCACAAATAAGCAAGCAGTACTTAGGAGGGGTACCCGGTTGATTGATTGACAGTAATGATGTCGACATGGGAAAAAGTTGACATTGACAAAAGGTCTGCATCCAGGGGATGTGGTACACTTATACAGTGTCTGTGTCAGCAGATTACAACAGCTACTAAAAAAAGTGAAGAATGCATGTCGACCACTGTGTCAACCACTTCCATGTCAACCATTTGATTGTGTTAAACTAAACCATGTCAACCTGGTTCATGTGTCATTGCCTGTCGACAAATAGTGTTCAACCTACAGACGGTCGATGATCCACACCCCTTAGGAGGTTAAAGTCATTTTAACGAAAGATAAAATAATTCATTCTATACAGAATGTCAGAATATTTTACAGGTCTCGATTCCACTACGTGTCTTGGCTTTGAGTGTGTGAGTGTTAGTACAGGTGAGAAAATATCAGTGGGAACAGCAAGGGGGGGGGGGATTTGCGCCGGCGGCTGTTCCACATGGAAAGAAAGTGTGTCCCTCGGGGCCTTTATCAAGTGCTGCCCGTGTGGGCACAAACATCGCTCTCATCCTGAGAATAACAGCACAGAGTAGGAGAGTTGGTTTCAGGTCTGGCATCAGCCAATAATAAAATATCCCAGCACCTCCCACTCCTAATAAATTCATTTTCATTGCTAGCAGACTAACATTATCTTCCCCTGTAAATGTAGCCCACCGAGGCCAAACGGAAGCGCGCTGCCTGCACAGTCTGTCTGAGGGATTAATTACAGCACGTAAGCCTGGAACCGGCGTTTTGCAAGAGAAGCCCAGCATTTACTCGGCATTAGCTCAGTTTGGGGGAATTTTTATTTTTTACCCGCTAGCCGGCTCGCTGCTCGTACCACTAACGGAATAGAGAACGTCATAGATAAGAAAATATGGTACTTCCTCATCTTTGCAGCCACCGCTTACGCTACGGGACTTACGTACTGTACGGCGAGCAGTATCAGGTCGGGAATCTTTGCGCACCACCACCCTCCTGTGTCCACGCCACCATCTATTACCTTTAGTAAAGTTGTGGCGAGCAAAGCGAGTCACCGTGCACGAATCGTAGAGAGTGAAGCGAGCCCGCGAGGGGACCGACGGTGCTGCTTACGGTGGCCGCAAAGATGAGGAAGTACCGAAAATATACCATCATCGCCAGGGGACTTCTGTCTCTACTCTAATTACGGTCCCATCAATTCAACCTTGCCAAATACATTTCCGGGTGAGGTCACCTTCTCTCGGTCTACTAGATGTGGTCAATAAAAGGCTGAATAATGTGGTCAAATAGAGAAATCGCAACTTGTAGATTTAAGTGAGAATATAAAAATGAATGAAGAATGGCAGACGAGGTAATGTGTCCCCTGTAAAGAAGTGCAGTGCGATAAACCCGCTTCATGAGACTGCATGGATAAATGTGACATGTGTGTGCGATGGATACTGATGCTCTATATGAATCGCTGCAATGCATCAGCTTCTGGTTTGTTTTCGATGCCAAGTTCCACTGCGCTACATCTGCGACTCTGGTACTGGGTGAGCGGTAAATTTACTAAAAGGTTCTAAAAGTGGAATGTTAGCCATAGCATCCAATGAGTTTGCAGCTATCATTTCTCTATTAGTTAAAAGACCATAAAAACGACGGCCCCTGCGATGTACTTTCACTTTGAGCTGTGACAGTTTTTAGACCGCAAACTCTCCACCCCCACCCCCAGTCCTTATCCGCTTCTACCACCAATCAGTCTTCGCGGCGCCATCTTCAGGCAAGTTTCAAATAGATCAGTGTCCCTGCAAAAATAGCTTTCGCTTTCTGTTATGACATATTTTAGCACACAAAGGTGTAATTTGGTTCGTCGAGTGGCCGCTAGTGGTCAGTGTTGGTACTTCACATCATAGAGGTGAGGCGTAGTTAGCCTTTCTAGACATAGATTGTTATATATACCTAGTAAGTGGCAGCACATCATGGGGTCGGCTGTAAAGTAGACAGACAAAGTAACGGCCAATCAGCTTCTGTCATTATTCAAACAAAGCCTGGAACATGGCAGTCAGGATCTGATTGGCCAATAGACCTAATTGATGTTTCGCCCAGTGGTATCTGCTATACTGCCCAGAAGCGGACAGACCTGGACTCCATTGTGTGCGTTTCCCATTCCGTGTCTAATACCCAATTGTATTCATTAAAGTGTGTTCAATTCATATTTTCAATACTGTAAAATGCGTGTTAACCACTGTTCCCAGCATCGCCAGACTCGCCGTCACCTTCCCTACAATGGCAGGATGGTCTATTTTTAGGTTTATCACAGGTGAACGCATGACAAATCAAACCCTGGTCTCAAACGCTGGTCCCTAAGGTGTATCAAGTGATAGTAACAAACTCTTGTCAAACGCTAACAAACACATGTGAAATACTACTCACAAAGGCACGCCAAGCGCCATTAACACACGCATGTGAAAAGCTACTAAAAAGTGTCAAACTCTAGTCCGAACGCATGTACTAGCGGCACGTGAAAGGCAATTATTAACTGCATGCCAAGCCCTGCCAACAAACACGTCTAACGCTAGTTACAGACACAGGTGATTAACAAGATACACGTGAAACGCTAGCCCCAAACCCTATCATCTTTATCTAGGAGGTGCCACTTCTTTCCGCTGAAAATGTAGTGTCCCTGGCAAAGTGAGAACCTCAGAGTTACTAAGACATCTGTGCACCTTCGGACACCGCATCGGAGGAGTGCTAAAATTTGAAGGCCAAGTTTGAAGGCCGCAAAGCTGGATGAAAAAGTTCTCCCAGGCCAAGAAAAGTTCTCCCAAGCCCAGAAAAGTTCTCCCAAGCCACTCCTAACCTCTGGACTGCCCGCAAGAAGTTAGCAGTGGCCTGGGAGAATCCCAGGAGTAGGAAATGATAATCAGGGAGGAGGTGTGTATGCAAGAAAGTGAAGATAGCGGATGGATATTGAGGAAAGGTGTCTGGGCGTATAGGGAGTAGGGGCGAGGTTGAGAGCATTGATTGTATTGGTTGTTGTACATTACGTGAGGGAACAATCTACAGTAAGCCAAGGGGGCGGCCCATGCGTTCCACCAATGGCGTAAATATACTAAGATGGGAGTTCTAGTTCACATGGGATGTTGCTATGCTACATTTCCCTCCATGAGTATAAGTGGGACAATTTGTGAGGAAGCGGAGAGACTTGGGTGGGGACGAGAAACTGGGCCTTACAAGGGGGAGACTTGGGAGCCTTGTACTATAAATGCCACCCACATACACATCACAGAACACTAATCATCAGATCCTGTACATGGAGACCTCTGACAGGATCTGCATTTTAGTCTCCAGCGTTTTCTCGTTACTGCATTCTTAATGATGAACATGAGCACGGACCAAAATATAATTTGACACAGTTATGTCGATAAATTCGGAAGAGCTGCGTGAAACCACAACCAGTTAGGGGATCAGGAGAGCTGATTTCTAAGACAGAAATGATATATTTCAGGAACTTAATGCTAAATCCTTCGCCCAGACTGATTAAAACATTTTTATGGTCTCATTTCTGCCCCATTTTAAGAACATCCTTTGCAAACGCTGCGCAGGCAGAGCCAGATTTCCACCTGGATATACAGAATTACTTTAGGTGCAACGGAAAGAGAACATTAGGCACCGTCTGGTCAGTGACACTGCGATTTGTCATTACAATATAATATAAGAAAGACTGTACTATAGACCAAAGTACTAGACATGAGACAGCATCAGGGTTTATATGAATTCTACCCAAAGCTGAGGTAAAAGTGAGGGGAGCAGCCCTCAGCATATATCGGGGGACAAGCTGCTGCGACTGAAACACATGCAAGAAATATTGGGCCTGATTCGGATATGGGGGACTATTTTGGTTCACTCGCAAATGCACAATCACTCTCTAATGGACAAAACCATGTGCACTGCAGGTGGGGCAGATGTAACATGTGCAGGGAGAGTTAGATTAGGGTGTTTTATTGTTTCTGTGCAGGGTAAATACTGGCTGCTTTATTTTTACACTGAAATATAGATATCAGTTTGAAGTACAAACCCACCCAAATCTAAATCTCTCTCTGCATATGTTACATCAGCCCCACCTGCAGTGCAGCATGGTTTTGTCCATTAGAGAGTCATTGTGCCTTTTCGAGTGAACCAGAATAACCGCCATGGTTCGTACTGCGTAGCCGCAGGGAAGGCCCAGTGTTCGTTTCTGTCAGCATCTGTGATCCAAGTGCTGCCCATCAGTCTGGCTATCAAAACCCATGTCCGTGTCTGCATTCGACGAATAAAATGGGGAACGCATTCTGTAAAATTGTCCCAGTCGTTACCTGACCAACATCGGTACATGTTAATCATGCTTCAGCTAAGGCAGGCATATCCAAATTATGCCCCCCCCCCCCCCCAGCTGAAACTACAAGTCCCATCATGCCTTGCCACAGTTTTGCTATGAGGGAATGCTAAAACTATGGCAAAGCATGCTGGGATGTGTAGTCTCACAACAGCTGGAGGGCCGCAGTTTGGACATGCCTGAGGGAAGATGGAGCGATTATGCAGGAACCCGTTCTGCACATGTGCAGTTCCCCCCAAAAATCAGATTTGCATATACGCATCAGGTTCACATACGAACCCCAGAATGCATTTATATTCAACTTACAATAAAAATGATGATCACACGATGCTGACACTGTAGTATGGGACTTAATAGATAGTGGGCGCAACACAAGATCCACATTTTAAGATTAAGACCAATGAAAACACAGCGGAGAAGGTTCAGCGCAGTCCTCTATCCAAACTGCAGACTATCCTGGTTACTAAAGGCTGGGCCCAATCCTGGCGCACTGGCTGCCGACCAACCAGATCACAGTACATGTTAGAACGCGGTAAATCCCCAATTGCCTTAGATTGCCATGGACACAAGATTTGTACACATTTGTGGTTACCATGGACACAAAATGACTGACAGCTAGGCAGATTTTCTGGTTCGGTGAACTCATCTCTGAGCTGGTAATGTAATAGCCATGTTGGGTAGACACCTGTTCAATGGGCGGGGAGGGGGGGGGGGGTGTTATTCAGACCTGCTTTGATAAATTGCAGAACCCTGCGATCAGAGTCAAATCCCACCCTATGCAAGTCTGCGAACAGCTTTGCTAAAATCACATTGATTGGTGATTAGCCACGAATCCATACGCAGCTCACTCACCATCAAGGGATTTTCACAGTCTGTGTGTAACCCGGACCTAATTTGCTAGGTCACACGTCTTCCCAGAAACCACCTGGGCACGCCTGCATGGTCCCGACCCTCCCAGATAACATCCGCTTACCACCCACAATCATGTTTAATCTTAGAATCAGGTTTTATGTTTAATATTCATCAGATAGGATAGTACAACATTGGACTAAGGACCTTATTCTGGTCCGTGCAGTCTCCCGCGCATTCGCACGGGGGGGCGATGTTTGGCGTCTGTGCATTTCTGAACATGCGGAACTGCAAGTTCCCTGTCCCGTTCACACCCACCGGGCGGAAGGCGTTGGACGGTGGCGGGTGGACAAACCCATAGGAACGCCCAGCGTTTCATCGGTGTGCCCATAACAATGCTGGGCGTTCCAATGGAAATGAGGCAGTGACGCGGCTGCCGGGGACAGGCAGCGGACATCACCGGATGTCCGCCGCCGGTCCTGTTCTCGTACAGGGCGTACTCAAAGCTAAGGCACCTGAGAGTGCCTTTGTTTCATGTTTGCGCTCCAAGTGATTTGATAGTCGGCGCCCATCGAATGATTTGGTCCACCCGCACAAGGGTACAAATGAATGTTTATGCCGTAATGGCGAATTCTGGACAAACGGTGTTAAAGTCACATGCAGCGCTGCGTGTGAACCAGAATAAGGTCCTAAAAGTATGTACGCACTAACTAACTTGTTCTGGCCGACCATTTCACCGATGTTCCTGGACATCGCCGGCGTATTATGAGGTCACACAGCGCAGTATTTTCAGATATTATTGACAAAATTAATGGGGGATGTCCATTGGTGAGTATTTATATCTAGATACAGTATTAAGTTTGGCATTGTGTCATTGTGATACAACAAAACTCTGGGCCATTAATGTACAAATTTGAGTTTTGCAGGGACATGTAGAGTTCCCTATCTGCACCCCAAGTCCTATCACATCTCTTGGCTCAAGCTGTTCTCAGCTGGTGCAGCTGGGGTGGAACATTAGCTTTTTCGTCGCGGGAAGAATATCTAATTTTCCGCCACATTTCTCGCACAAGCTCCCAGGAGAGTGGGCTTTAAGCACCGCAGGAACGGCACAGATTCATAACCTACATACTGCAGAGCGTTCCAACTGCTCCTAACACGGCCATTCCTTTACGCTACCGTCCGAAGCCAGGCCCGCGGACCATACAGCTGCTTCTGCTTTACTCTGAAAGGCCGCTCACATTCTTATTCTTGTACTGCCGCTGTTTCACAATAACGGAGTGAGGCGTCCATAACAAAGACTACGAACCACCCAGGGATATGTACTCCACAATTGCACGCAGCGAACAGAGGTTACGCGAAACTGAACATCACAATGGCCCTTATTCTGATTGAGTCGGATGGCTCCGTATACGGACGGACGGCCGATGGTTGTTGTTTGCGCACGCGCAGAAGCGTATCTGCGCATGTGCGAACGCCGCACACGTCCGAATATGGCGTGAATTCTGTACAGAAAACGATCGGTCGGAACAATCCGAGCAGGGGGTGGAGAGGGGCGTGAAGGGATGTTTAGGTTCATTACCATATGCGTACGCCCCGCATTTCATGGGCGTTCTCATGAAAACGCTGGGCGTGCGTTTGGTAATCCGGCCGTGACGCAGGTGTGGGGGGCGGAGATATGACATAGCCGGATGCCAGCTGCCCGCCCATATCCCTGCTTTCATACGGAGAAATGTCTGAGTGGTCTGGAGCACTCGGTGCTGCCTGACCACTCGGTCCAGCATTCGATGGTCAGCGACCATCGAATGATGGGGGAAGTTCCCACAGATGGGGGAGGTGTTCACATGAAAAATCCACTCGCGATCCGTTCGGTCGCGTCTTACCGCATACGGACGGTGTGAGCGATCCGTACGGTAGGCGGGGCTAAGAACACTCGGTTCCTGTCCGAAAATACGCATCCGTCCGATTCAACTAGAATAAGGGCCAATGTACCAATCACAGTTAGAGGCAGTTGCATATGTTTTGGTCTATGAAATGTTTTAAATCAGATATTTAGGGGGCAAACACTCAGAGAAATATGGCAATGTACAGTAAGCAATGCACTGTGGGTTTTAAGTTTTACTGCCCTTTCCTGAGAGTTTTTGACAGAACTTGCCATGCGGCCCCCATCACTCCGGGGACTTCACTGAGTGATCCCTTACATTGTCCCTCTTTTCCCGGGTTGATCCCTTTTCCAGGAAAGCAGGGCAGCAAGGAGAGGGGGGGGGGGGGGCGGTGCACCGGCAGGAGGTCAGCAGCGAGCAGGTGGGTCAGTGACAGGCAGGCCAGTACCGGCAGGGGGGCGGGCTGTCAGCGGCGTATGGGCAGGCAGTGGGAGGTACCTGCAGTTCGGCAGCCTCCCCTGTCTGGGTTGAAAAAATCCAGGTAAGAGCCATATCCACGGAGACACAAGCAAAAGGCAGACATGGGAAAAGGTCGACATGAAATTCTTTAAGGGGTGTTTTGTTGGCCATGTCGTCCAAGGTCGAGACCTTTTTCATGGGTCAACCTTCTGCCGACCTATTGATGAATACCCTTATACAATCTGTCTATGAAATTACATGGTAACTGAAGAATAAACAAGCATTGTGGATAAAGGAAAGAAATCTCTGATGAATCGGTCAGTGCTCATTAACAGAATACTGAATGTGATTCCGATATCTAATATTTGCAGTCTGGCCGGATGAAATGTGAAATGTAACCTACTGTGTGATACTCATGACTACAGATTGTAATGGGGCCTACGCACAGGGAGAAATGCTGAGCGTTCTGAGCAAAGCTACGATGCTCGGCAAGATCGCTCAGCGCAGAGCGATGTGTCAGCGATGTGCCGCTGAGTGATCTGTCAGGGCCAGCGTTCTCCAGTGAACACTGGCCCTGACACCGGTGATAATAGATTTATCCAGCACACTCTAATGCTGCCCATACACTTATGCGATGGGATTCGATGCGACATCGAAGTACGATGTCCATCGTATCCGATCACATTTTTTGGTGCAAAAGTCAGCACCCAATGTCGAATGCCATCTTCCGATGGCACATCGGGTGCTGGAAGAGGGCGGCGGAGTAGTGTAGCGCTAGCAGAAGCACTTGCGGGCGGCGGGAGTCAGCGGTGGCAGAACATTTGTTTAAAACACTGGGCTGGCCTGTGATTGGCTGAGCTCCCTCAACCAATCACAGGGAAGCCTAGTATTTAAAACAATTCTCCCGCCACCACTGACTCCCGCAAGCGCTACTGCTAGCCCTACACTACTCCGCCGCCCCCTGATTCGAGACACAGGTACGCCGCCAGCGGTCCCTAGGGCCCCCTCTCACAAAACGCCACAACGCTGAATGCGTCCCATCCGCCCCCCCACCCCCGGATTGTATTCGAGCAATCGCATGTGGTTAAAAACCACATGCGACTGCTGCTACAATTCGATAGATATTATGTGCAGCACATAATATCTGTCGACGCGACATTCGACGGCGTGCCCGCACATCGCGTTGAAAAGTCCCTTAAAAATGCATACAATCATTTGATTTATCGGCCAGATGTGGTCGAAATTGAAGGATTGTATGCGATATCTCACATATGTATGGGCAGCATACATAACTTGTGTGTCTGCTATTATTACCGGATCTCATTTTATTTCTGTGTTTGCTTGAAATGTGAAATCACTGCGGGCTATGCCTGCGCTTTATTTATACAATTACAGGGCCCATCCCGATTTTTTACAGAAAAAAAAGAAAACTTGCAAAATTTCTACCAAGTCTCAGGGGAACCACACGACCCCCACGGATGACACGCCGCCTGTGAGGTCGGACTGCTTACGATATTTTGCCCAGTTTAATTGAAGACAGTACAAAGAATCTGAGGTGGGGGATCTGCAAAATAAACATTGCAGAACTGGCTGGGGTTATCAAATATGTTCCGCTGCAATCACAATGTCAGCCAAGAGATGCAACAAATACTCAACAGGTTCTAGAAACTGGCTCATGACAAATCGTTCGCGGAAAACAAAAACATAAAAAAAGGAAGATTCAAAAAGGCCGATGCTGAGCAGGGTCACATGTGTTACTTGTAATGCTGTGGGGTGGTTACTACGCTTCTAAATGGATCATGTTCACACTGCACAACGCTAAAGGGCCACTAACTGGTATTGGTGAGTTTTTTGCTCACTATAAGGTGGACAAGCAGACACGGAGGTGGATTTTAGGGCCCAGCAAGTTCTAAGGGGTCCCATAAAAACATCCAGGCCATTCAAAATTTTCCCATTGGAGCATTTAGTCCCATGACATCACATGGCCCTGCGCACTCTCCCCCCGAGTCCCTTTGGTAAGAAAAAAATATATGGATGCACAAAATAGTCTCATCCACTGTATGCGGCAGTCAAGTTACTGTAAATGTGACACAGGTATCAAGCCTTCTCCCAAAAGACCTAGCGCCTGATCAGATTTGTACGCAATGCCGATGTTCACGCAGCTGAGCATTTATCTGTAGACTGCACACGTGCTGAGATACTCTATCGCTGCCGGCTGCAATCAGCATCAGATTGTTTTGGAGGGCCCCAAACCCATATATTGCCTAGGGGCCCATGAGGTCAATCCGCCTCTGAGCAGCCAGACAGGAAATAAAAAATGATCGCTAGATAATAATAGATTTGTCACAATAATTATGATCACAGCTAAGACTGATTGTAGCCACACACTGTGCCCGAAGAGCGGGCAAACAGCCAATACGGTGTGCCAGCAAGCCCACAGGTGGAGTAGGGAGAGCACAAGCAATAATAAACATAATCAACCTTAATGACACAAAATACTCCCAGTATATACAGGTATAAAGCATGGCAGCTCCCACTCACAGTATACACAGCTCCCCCTCACCCTCCACACAGCCTATATACACAGCTCCCCCTCACCCTCCACACAGCCTATATACACACAGCTCCCCCTCACCCTCCACACAGCCTATATACACACAGCTCCCCCTCACCCTCCACACAGCCTATATACACACAGCTCACCCTCACCCTCCACACAGCCTATATACACACAGCTCCCCCTCACCCTCCACACAGCCTATATACACACAGCTCCCCCTCACCCTCCACACAGCCTATATACACACAGCTCCCCCTCACCCTCCACACAGCCTATATACACACAGCTCCCCCTCACCCTCCACACAGCCTATATACACACAGCTCCCCCTCACCCTCCACACAGCCTATATACACACAGCTCCCCCCTCACCCTCCACACAGCCTATATACACAGCTCCCCCTCACCCTCCACACAGCCTATATACACAGCTCCCCCTCACCCTCCACACAGCCTCTATACACAGCTCCCCCTCATCCTCCACACAGCCTATATACACACAGCTCACCCTCCACACAGCTCCCTTCACCCTCCACACAGCCTACATACAAAGCTCCCCCTCACACTCCACAGCCTACATACAAAGCACCCCCTCATCCTCCACACAGCCTACATACAAAGCTCCCCCTCACCCTCCACACAGCCTACATACAAAGCTCCCCCTAACCCTCCACACAGCTTACATACAACGCTCCCCCTCACCCTCCACACAGCCTACATACAAAGCTCCCCCTCACCCTCCACACAGCCTACATACAAAGCTCCCCCTCACCCTCCACACAGCCTACATACAAAGCTCCCCCTCACCCTCCACACAGCCTACATACAAAGCTCCCCCTCACCCTCCACACAGCCTACATACAAAGCTCCCCATCCACACAGCCTACATACAAAGCTCCCCCTCACCCTCCACACAGCCTACATACAAATCTCCCCCTCCACACAGCCTACATACAAAGCTCCCCCTCCACACAGCCTACATACACAGCTCCGCCTCCACACAGCCTACATACACAGCTCCCTCTCCACAAAGCCTATCTACACAGCTCCCTCTCACTCTACACCATAGTTGCCAAGTCAGCTTGAAACAAGCGGATTTGGGCTTGTTTTTTTCGTAAGTTGCTTATTTTTTTTGATGGTTGCTTGTTGCTTGTTTTTGGGCTTATAATTTTTTTAGTAGCTTGTTTTGGGCTTGTTTTATTTTGGGCTTCTCTGTAATTCAGTTATTCAGCACAGAGATAAGGGACAAACACAGGTGAGAACTAGGCTTATAGAAATGGTAATGACTCCCATTATCTATGTTGCGGCTTGTGTGTAGTCAGTAGGGCTAATCTGATTTTAGCAATGATGCTTGTAGTAAGATTGTTCTATCTTTTCTTAAGATGTCCACACATGGTACAATTTATCCCGCTCACATCGCACAGCACAAAAAGTATGTGCTCACTAGATTGCATTGCAGCGCATTCAAAACGCATGCGATCTAGTACAAAACGTACATCGCCTATCGCACCGTGTATGGTAAATATTTCTCAGTGTGTACAAAGGACAATGTTCACTTGAGATTTTTCTTTAGAGAAAAAAATGAAAGTAAAATATCTCATATTGGGGCAGTTATATGAAGGCGCGCTATGGGGAAGAAGGGGGAATAAGCGCATGTTATGTGCACTGATACCGCTTCTCCCCCATGTGAGAAGGAGCTGGTGTGCACAGGCCGCTATGTAAGGTAAATGTATGAACGGTCCACAGCGCTGACTGTTCCATCCCCTGCCGCTATCCACTTCAACAGCTGCAGGGTGACGAAGCCCTATACCCAAAACAGTGACATCACTGTCCTTGCTGCTGGCTTCAGGCTGCGCTGGGATCTCACGTGAGTAGCGAGATGTCACGCATGCCCAGTACAGCCGGCCATGGGGAAGGAGTCAGCACGCAAGTTTGTGTTCGCCCGCTTCGGCAGACAAGATGTTAATACATCTTGTCGATGTCCCTTCCTGCTGTGCCTCATCAATGAGGCGAAGCATGAAGTGTTATAGTATTCTTTAAAAGCCAGTTTTGTGCTGATAAAATATCATTGTAAAGACATTACATGTAGATTGTATAAATTATACGTAAAGTATCTACCTATCTATAGTCAAATGAAAGTTGGGCTTGTTTTTGGGCTTTTTAGGATTAGATTGGGCTTGTTTTGGGCTTGTTTTTTGGTCATCGGTTGCTTGTTTTACGTTTCAGAGTTGGCAACACTGCTCTACACACAGCTTATATACACAGCTCCCCTCTCCATACACCCAGCCTATATACACAGCTCACCCTACACACAGCATATATACAAGATCCCCCTCACCCTACACACAGGCTTGCAATCACAGTACTCACAGCTCCCACTCATAGTATATAGCAGCTCGCACTCATAGTATATAGCAGCTCGTACTCACAGTATATAGCCGCTATAGACCGCAGCAGCACGATCCGAGTGAGCCAGTAGCTGCCAGGCAGCAGGAGAGCTGCACCATCCCTCCTGACACCGCTCTTCGGGCTCTCCCGGTCATCTGGTGGGGTATAGGAGGCGGCCTGGACACTCCTCCGGTACCTGAGCCCGGATTCTCCGTTACTAGTAACCGCATCACCGCTGCCCATGGGCGCCGCCATCTTGTGCCCTCCAGTGCGCATGCGCCCACCTGTCATATCTCTCTCGCCGGCGGCAGGTATCATTTGGGTCACTGTGAGTCCTCCTGTCCTGAGCTGCCTGACTGGCACTGGGGGAGGGTAAGGGTGTATGGAGGTATCCCACCTGTTACATGCAGCCCTATCATCAAACATTGTATGTACTCATTCCTGTACTGCGCCATGGGAGTATATACACATCTGCCTCATGTTCTGTATGCACATGCTGATTATTTAAATAATTGCTTAAACAAGTCTGTCATATTTATGTATATGTATTTATAGTTATCTACAATTTTTTTTTTTTTTTGAGCCTATATCGACATTGCCATGGACACCGTATACCTGTACCGCATTCTCCTGCATGGCTAACTGCACTCGGCACATTAATATATTCTCCCTCTATGCCCACTGGGATGGTAACGTATGAACAAGTCGGTTAAAAAAACCTCATGACAAACTCATGTTGACCTTTTTCCATGCCGACCTTTTGACTGTCGACGTAATTTAGGGCAGGTTTGCACAAGTTACGGCTCCAAAAATTTGTGATTAAAAAAAAAGCGTTTAATATGAAATTCACTAAGGACTTTATTCTGGTCCAAACGCAACACTGCGAATTTTGCAGCGTTGCGTGTGGATTAAACGCAGCTCGCACAGCCGCCCGCCCATTTTCTCGGCAAGTTCCCCGCACAACATCCTTTCGCAGCCTTGGGTGCGGGGGGGCAAATTGTTCGATTGTTGCCGACCATTGAATGCTTCAAAAGGAGCATGAAAAACAGGTGCCTACTCTTTGTGCGCTTCCTGAACGGGAACAGGGCGGACAGCTGCCCCAGCAGCCACATCACTGATTAATGTCCATGGGAACGCTCAGAGGTGTCATAGGAATTCCCATGGGTGCAGCCGGTCGCCGCTGCCCCCACTGACACTGGTGGGTGCGAATGGGACGGTGAACTAGCAGTGTGCCGTACCCGCTTGCACCAAGGGTATACACATAAGGATAAGGAAAACATTGCTCCCCCATCCGAACATGCGGGGGAGCGTGTAAAGCAGAATAAGGCCCTAAATATGTCCTGCATTATAATCCGAGCAGATTGTTCAATGTCTGACAAAGTGACATAATTATAGTATTTTTCTCTAAACATGACATGTAAATGGTAAATACAGTACGGACGGTGTAATGGTTAGCATTACTGCCTCACAGCACTGAGGTTATGGTAGGGATGGCCATCAGCACATCCCCCATCAATGACTGCCATCGATGGCTTCTAAGGCTGGAACCATTGATGGCTATAAACCATTCTATCATTGGCCATTGATGGTTCCCGCCATCACTTACCCACGTTTGCGCAAAAAAGAAAAATCGCCATTTGATGCCATCCATCGATGTCAAAAAACTATTCGACCTTCGTCTATAGATGCCCAAAACATCAAGCACTAGGTTCCGACCATCGATGTTTTGGGAATATCGATAGTCGATGGCCATCCCTAGGTTATGGGTTCGATTCCCACCATGGCCCTAACTGTGCGGAGTTTGTATATTCTCCCCGTACTTGCGTGGGTTTCCTCCGGGTACTCTGGTTTCCTCCCACAATCCAAAAATATACTGGTAGGTTAATTGGCTCCCAACAAATTAACCCTAGAATGTCTGTGTGTGCGTGTATATGTGGTAGGGAATATAGATTGTAAGCTCCACTGGGGCAGGGACTGATGTGAGTGTTCAAATATTCTCTGTAAAGCGCTTCGGAATATGTGTGCGCTATATAAGAAACGGATTCGGCATGAAAAGCCGGCGGTCGGGATCCCTGCGTTCAAAATCCCGACGCAGGAATCCCGAACGCCGAAATCCCGACAAGGGGGGGACGTGGATCGCCCCCCCCCCCCTTGTGGGCTCGCTGCGCTCACCACGCAGCGGGCCCGGTGCCTCGCTACGCTCGGCACACTAATTTATTCTCTCTCCGAGTGTGTCGTGGACACCCACGGGGGGAGAAAGTGTCAGGATTCCGGTGTCGGGATTTTGAACGCCGGGATCCCGACCGCCGGGATTTAAACTGCATCCCATAAGAAACTGGTAATAAATAAATAAACCGCTTGATCTTTATGAGAGTTTAGCTTTCCACAAAGTGCGAATCATTCTTCTGTGGCTAAAAGAACAGATTTACATGAAGAATAAGGAACCTGTGTAAGCAAGCTCTGGTAACCAATGATCGGGGAGGGAATAGTGGTGGGGGGATGGGAGTGGGGGCTGGGGGGATCAGTGTGTAACTTGTTGTGTCCAGACTGGTCCATGCTGTAATGTTCTGTTATCTGGATACCAAATCCATCAGACATTGTGAGTGGCAGTGACACAATGTTATCACACAGCGTGAGCAGCCGCATGATGTCATGCTACTGTCTACATGCTGCCGGCCTTGTTTGCCAGGCAAATGTAAGGTATAAAGTAAGAATATTATTGGGATGTACTAAAAACAGAGTCTCTTTGGATTGTCTTCCCTAGTGTGAATACATTTATGTTCAATTATAGAAGATCTGCCGTCCTTGGTGGCGACAGAGGGGTTTGCATGGAAGTTCAGACATCGTTGTCCACCCCGTGTTCCTTATCATTTAATGTCTGGTGCCTGGGAAACAGAGATAGAAGGGCTACTTCAAAGTGGCCTGGAGTTGACATTGGGTCATGTATGTACAGCATCCATACACAAGGCCCGCATAGACCTGCTACCAGGGCTGCAAGCCCAACGAGCAGGTAACTGCCGCCCCACCAAAAGTATGCCCCAACCGACCACCCACCCCTCCGTACATCCTCGCCCCTGTGCACGGATGCATACACAGCTGTGCACATATGGGGAAGATCAGTCGCCATTGGATGATTTTCCCCTGCTCGCAGCGCTGAGTGAGCCACTACACAGTCGGCGCTGCGAAAACCGTGTGGAGGAGACTACTGATGATGTCAGAGGCCCTCCCTCCCAATGGCCGGGGGACATAGACTGTAGGAATATGTCACATGATCCAAATCAGCAGCAAAACACAGGGGTTAGGTACCACTGCAGGCAGTGGGGAGAGCGTGAGGGAGGAGGGCCCTGCTTGTGAGAGCTTACAGTGTAAAGGGGAGAGGCACTGATGGAGCATGCAGTGGGGAGAATGTGAGGGAGGAGGGCCCTGCTTGTGAGAGCTTACAGTGTAAAGGGAAGAGGCACTGATCCAGGAGCATGCAGTCGGGAGAGCGTGAGGGAGGAGGGCCCTGCTTGTGAGAGCTTAAAGTGTAAAGGGGAGAGGCACTGATGGAGCATGCAGTGGGGAGAATGTGAGGGAGGAGGGCCCTGCTTGTGAGAGCTTACAGTGTAAAGGGGAGAGGCACTGATCCAGGAGCATGCAGTGGGGAGAGCGTGAGGGAGGAGGGCCCTGCTTGTGAGAGCTTACAGTGTAAAGGGGAGAGGCACTGATCCAGGAGCATGCAGTGGGGAGAGCGTGAGGGAGGAGGGCCCTGCTTGTGAGAGCTTACAGTGTAAAGGGGAGAGGCACTGATGGAGCATGCAGTGGGGAGAATGTGAGGGAGGAGGGCCCTGCTTGTGAGAGCATACAGTGTAAAGGGGAGCGGCACTGATCCAGGAGCATGCAGTGGGGAGAACGTGAGGTAGGAGGGCCCTGCTTGTGAGAGCTTACAGTGTAAAGGGGAGAGGCACTGATCCTGGAGCATGCAGTCGGGAGAGCGTGAGGGAGGAGGGCCCTGCTTGTGAGAGCTTACAGTGTAAAGGGGAGAGGCACTGATGGAGCATGCAGTGGGGAGAATGTGAGGGAGGAGGGCCCTGCTTGTGAGAGCTTACAGTGTAAAGGGGAGAGGCACTGATCCAGGAGCATGCAGTGGGGAGAGCGTGAGGGAGGAGGGCCATGCTTGTGAGAGCTTACAGTGTAAAGGGGAGAGGCACTGATCCAGGAGCATGCAGTGGGGAGAGCGTGAGGGAGGAGGGCCCTGCTTGTGAGAGCTTACAGTGTAAAGGGGAGAGGCACTAATGGAGCATGCAGTGGGGAGAATGTGAGGGAGGAGGGCCCTGCTTGTGAGAGCATACAGTGTAAAGGGGAGAGGCACTGATCCAGGAGCATGCAGTGGGGAGAACGTGAGGTAGGAGGGCCCTGCTTGTGAGAGCTTACAGTGTAAAGGGGAGAGGCACTGATCCTGGAGCATGCAGTGGGGAGAATGTGAGGGAGGAGGGCCCTGCTTGTGAGAGCTTACAGTGTAAAGGGGAGAGGCACTGATCCAGGAGCATGCAGTGGGGAGAACGTGAGGTAGGAGGGCCCTGCTTGTGCGAGCATACAGTGTAAAGGGGAGAGGCACTGATCCTGGAGCATGCAGTGGGGAGAATGTGAGGGAGGAGGGCCCTGCTTGTGAGAGCATACAGTGTAAAGGGGAGAGGCACTGATCCAGGAGCATGCAGTGGGGAGAGCGTGAGGAAGGAGGGCCCTGCTTGTGAGAGCTTACAGTGTAAAGGGGAGAGGCACTGATCCAGGAGCATGCAGTGGGGAGAATGTGAGGGAGGAGGGCCCTGCTTGTGAGAGCATACAGTGTAAAGGGGAGAGGCACTGATCCAGGAGCATGCAGTGGGGAGAGCGTGAGGGAGGAGGGCCCTGCTTGTGAGAGCTTACAGTGTAAAGAGGAGAGGCACTGATCCAGGAGCATGCAGTGGGGAGAGCGTGAGGGAGGAGGGCCCTGCTTGTGAGAGCATACAGTGTAAAGGGGAGAGGCACTGATCCTGGAGCATGCAGTGGGGAGAATGTGAGGGAGGAGGGCCCTGCTTGTGAGAGCTTACAGTGTAAAGGGGAGAGGCACTGATCCAGGAGCATGCAGTGGGTTTGGATGTGAGCCGGAAGGCTTTCATAACGAGTATGGGTCATTGGGTCGACCAACCAAAGGTCGACGTGGCTGAGGTTGACACCTGAAATAGGTCAACGAGCCTAAGGTCAACATGGATGAAAGGTCAATACAAGCATTAGGTCAACAATGGCTAGGTCGACAGTCAAAAAGGTCGACATGGATTTAAAAAAAAAATTTGTCCCAAATGTCGACATGGATGCCTTATTGGTGCACCACGTCCCCTCGCTGTGCTCGCCATGCTTTGGGCACGGTGCCTCGCTACGCCCAGCACACTATTCTATTCATCCTCCGCACTCTAGTGGATGGTAGGGCATGAAATACCACCTGTTGGCACACGTCGGCTCTAAAAAAAAAATTGTTTTGGCTGTCGACCTAGCCATAGAGTCTGATCGGGAGAGGGAAAGAGTTCCAGTGGTAGTGACCAGCATGGGGAAAATCTTGGAGAAAGTAACCAGCTGGATGGAGAGCCCCCCCGCAAACTTGCCCCCTCTGGGTGAATTACTCCTAGTTCTGGATGAGACCTGTCACATCCAATGACTAGGGCAAGGATACAGCTAACCTGCAAATAAAAGCAATATTATCATGCAGCCTTTCAAGTACGAAACATCGGGACATTACCAGGGACACGTCTTTACAACCTGGGACTGCCCCTGAAAACGAGGGCCATGTGGCAGCGCATTATACATTGAGCTGTAACAAAGGACTTTGCTGTCCTTGGAGTTGGCTCCTCTCAGGTATAGTAAACCTAACAATTTATAAATGGCCTATTGTTCGGTACTTCTCCCATCAATACCGGAGGTAACACAGTTCTACACAGTATGGTACATAATGGTGCATTGTATAGACAAAGAAAATAGAAGGTAACAGCCACACAAGCCACTGATAAATGCAGCTCTGTCTGCAGGATCATCATTTCATACTGTGTACCAGCGGCCTGTAGACATCAGTGCCCAGGATCCGGGCTGCAGGATGAGGGTCTATATGGAGGACCTGCTCTGGATGTCCCAGCATGATGTGATAAGGTGGGTGCGGCGGGATATGAGGGCCAGGAGATTTGTAGGTCCTACACAGGACACCACTATGCAAAGGTCAAACAGTATTTAGGTCAGACAGGGTCTATTTTATTTAGTTGACCTGTTTGATAGTTTTTTCCTGTAAAATCAGGTGTGTGTATAACTTAAGCCCCTTTACAGTTTCCTAACCCCTGCTTCTTATTCTACTTTATAAATACTATATTACCTAGGTTCATTACACAGTCCTCCCGTTGTCAGTGTAATGCTGGGTACACATTAGCTTATATCGTCCTTGAATGATATCGGTAACGATTTCCCTTGAACTGGCTGGAACTCCCCGAGCAAATTATATTGTGCTATCGCTGACAATATAGTCAGCATTGTACTGCATGTACAGAGGGGTTCCAGAACGATCCCCGGGAACGTGCATTATTAACGATATAGTGCAAACACACTACACGATATTCACCAAAATATCATTACCAATATTGTTATTCTGCATATGGTTTAAAAAACATTATGTAATGTGAACCCAGTGTAATAGATTGGCCACTTATTTAAAATTTCCACTTGATTTTGAAAATATTTTCCTGCTGGCTGTGGCTAAACCAATTAAAAAGGCTGTAAATCCCCCAAAACACACACACACATCTGATCACTATGAAAAGCACCGACATGTTGCTTATTAACATTGACCGATACAGTAGATCACCAGCATAATCCTTTCTGCTTTACAATTAATGCCATATTTTTATTGCTTTTAGCAATGTACGACTTCCTGCTTATTGCATTCATTTATTGTGTTTCTTATGTGTTTCCTAGATAGGAAAAAAAGACTTAGGTCTATCCCAAAAGGACTTTTTTAATGTCAATGTCGACATGTGTCGACATTGGTCCCCATTAGGTTAAAGCTCGCCATGCTTATGAACAATTCATGTCGACTATTTCACGTGTCTACCTTTTCCATGTCAACATTTGAACCTGTCGACCTATTGCATGTCAAACTTTTGGGATAGACCTGTTGGCTGTCTATCTAGACACTTTAGATCCATCAACCAGAACCAGTTTATAGAACAGGAGATGTTGCTCATAGCAACCAATTTAATTCTGTATATCTTTTATCTAGCACCTTCTAGAAGTTACTAGCTGGAATCTGATTACTGGTTACTATGGGCAACATTGTGTCTTATATAAACACGCACTTTAGTAAATATGCCCCTTAGAATGAACATGGCGTGTAAATGAAGTGCTAAGCACTTGTAGGGCCAAATTTGCAGGCCCATCCACCGCGTCAAGGTGGTTGTCCATACACCACGTCAAGGTGGTCCTCCATGCACCACGTCAAGGTGGTCCTCCATGCACCACGTCAAGGTGGTCCCCCATGCACCACGTCAAGGTGGTCCCCCATGCACCACGTCAAGGTGGTCCCCCATGCACCACGTCAAGGTGGTCCTCCATACACTACGTCAAGGTGGTCCTCCATACACCACGTCAAGGTGGTCCTCCATGCACCACGTCAAGGTGGTCCTCCATACACCACGTCAAGGTGGTCCCCCATGCACCAGGTCAAGGTGGTCCTCCATACACCACGTCAAGGTGGTCCCCCATGCACCACGTCAAGGTGGCCCTCCATACACCACGTCAAGGTGGCCCTCCATACACCACGTCAAGGCGGCCCTCCATACACCGCGTCAAGGCGGTCCTCCATACACCACGTCAAGGTGGTCCTCCATACACCGCGTCAAGGTGGTTCTCCATACCACATCAAGGTGGTCCTCCATACACCACATCAAGGTGGTCCTCCATACACCAAGTCAAGGTGGTCCTCCATACACCACGTCAAGGTGGTCCTCCATACACCACGTCAAGGTGGTCCTCCATACACCAAGTCAAGGTGGTCCTCCATACACCACGTCAAGGTGGTTCTCCATACCACATCAAGGTGGTCCTCCATACACCACATCAAGGTGGTCCTCCATACACCAAGTCAAGGTGATCCTCCATACACCACATCAAGGTGGTCCTCCATATACCACGTCAAGGTGGCCCTCCATACACCACGTCAAGGTGGTCCTCCATACACCGCGTCAAGGTGGTCCTCCATACACCGTGTCAAGGTGGTCTTCCATGCGCTACTTTAAGGTGGTCTTCACCTGATTTGCTTTACTGTTTTATGTCTTTATTCTTGTAAGCCTGTGTATAACATGTGTAATCTGGTAACAGTATTTGGTGTATTGGATGCTCATAACAATTCAGACCTGATACAGATGTGCACACGGATGGTGTAATGGTTAGCATTACTGCCCCACAGCACTGAGGTCATAGGTTCGATACCCACCATGAAGTTTGTATATTCTCCCCGTACTTGCGTGGGTTTACTCTGAGTACTTCGGTTTCCGCACACAATCCAAAAATATACAGGTAGGTTAATTGAGTCCAAACGAAAATTAACCCTAGAATGTCTGTGTGTGCGTGTACATGTGGTAGGGAATATAGAGTGTAAGCTCCACTGGGGGCATGGAGAGATGTGAACGTTCAGC
The DNA here is from genome assembly GCF_055691185.1 of Crinia signifera. Lineage (NCBI taxonomy): Eukaryota > Metazoa > Chordata > Amphibia > Anura > Myobatrachidae > Crinia > Crinia signifera. The sequence continues at coordinate 34,135,163 of NC_139223.1, read as the reverse complement.
TATACTCTATACAGCGCTGCGGAATATGTATGCGCTATATAAATAACTGTTAAATAATTTATTTCTATTCCATTGTTTCGCCCGTGATTCCTCATTGTGATGTTACCATGGGGTGCAGAGGAGAATTTATACTGTTTATTTTTCTTGCGTTTTACTTTTTAAAAAACGTAATTTGCTCATTTAAATCAGGATATTTTACTTTCCATATGACGATGAAAATACTTTACCTGGATGGCCTATGGTTTATTTTTTATTTTTTTTAAGTGTGATAGATATACAAAGGGGTATTTTTCAGTTTATTGAGACAATTTAATGCATTGACCCTAGTCTGTAATTTGGTATGAAGGACCTGTACAAGTAGCAATGTGTAGTGAGCAACCTCAAAATCACAGCTGTTCTGACATAATGGGCAGATGTACTAAGCTTCAAAAGTGATAAAATGGAAAGTGATAAACAACCAACCAATCAGGTCCTACCTGCTATGTCACAGACTGTGGGCCTTATTCTGGTTCACTCTTTCCTTCTCAAATGCACAAAACCATGCGCACTGCAGGTGGGGCAGATATAAAATGTGCAGAGAGAATTAGATTTGGGTGGGGTTTTACTTCAAAGTGAGATCTATATTGCAGTGTCAAAATAAAGCAGCCAGTATTTACCCTGCACAGAAACAAAATAACTCACCCAAATCTAATTATCTCTCCACAAGTTACATCTGCCCCACCTGCAGTGCACATGGTTTTGTCCATTTGAGAAGGAATTTGCCTCTGATAGTGAACCAGAATAAGGGCATATGTTTGAAAAATGTCAGACAGCAGCTGAGTGGTTGAATGATTGTCATCAGTCTGTGCAGAATTTTGACTACAGATTACATCCCATCGGTCCATCATTTACACACTAGAGATAATGTTTGTACGGCGCCAGTTAACTTACCAGTATATTTTTGGATTGTGGGAGGGAAACCAAGAAAGCATGTGGAGAATACACAAACTCCACACAGTTCGGGTCTTGTGGCAATTGAACCCATGACCTCAGTGCTGTGAGGCATGTTCACAGCATCTAATCACCACTGCTCTGCTAACAGAACAGCAAGTGACAAGGGGACTCCCAGAATAAATGGGACTGTCCTCAAATATTGGGACAGTTGGCAGAAAATATGTAACAAGAAATCTCTCTGTATTGTATAGATGTGCAGAATACTCTCTGTATTGAATCACAGTGACTAAAATGGCCAGCACAGGTGCTCACATATCAAATTGCGGGAAGATCCCCGGCCACTTGCTCATTAGTCCGTAAATTGCCGTCCATCCCTGATGGGAACTGGCGGCTTATTTAAGTGTAATACAGGGTTGCCAACCCTCCCGGAATTTCCGGGAGTCTCCCGAAAATCGTGTCCCCCTCCCGGCCCCCCGGAAGGGTGGGCAACCCTCCCGGATTCAGGGTGGGGAACCCTCCCGGATTCAGGTGGGACCCCCGCTGTCCCCCGGATCACGGCATTAAAATGCCGCAATCCTCGGGTCTCAGAGGAGGGGGCGGAGCTTCTCGGCCTTTTGGCTAAGATCAAGTGTAGTATCTGTTCTTATCAGTGGGTATGGACTGGCCTCTGGCAGATAATAGAGTAAGGCTGGACTGAGTAGCTGCTCTGATGGGCGGAGGGTGTGGGACCCCTCTTTTTTGCCTGGGAGTGGTGAAAAGTCTGGCTGAGTACCTTCACCTCTGCCAGTGGTAGGAGGTGTTGTTTACGTAAATCCACTGGTAAGAGGGGGGGAGAAACACTGGGCCTAGTAGTTTGACTCTCTTGACGGGGTTCGTAGCCCCCGAAGGATGAGACAGGGAAAGGCTCAGTTTAGTATCCATTCCCAAGGAGCGGAGAAAGGCTGGGACTGAGTAGATGGCTCCTGTTCCAGAGGTTCGTAGCCTCTGATGGGGAGACCGCGAAAGGCCCAGCTTAGTACCTTAACCTTGGGATCGGAGAAACACTGAGACTGAGTAGATTGCTCCTCCGAGGGGGTCGCAGCCCCTAAGGGAATCAGTCGAAAAGCCCAGTGGAGTACCCATTCCCATGCCAGGGGCTGGAAAATGCCCTACGATGGGAACAGAGAAACCTTGGTCGGACGCTGATCGGTCGGTTGCTTGGAGTCCGAGGCTGCACTGTGCCCCCGGGGAAACTCGGGGGTGCCGAACATGCACGGGTGATCCCAAAATCACCATGCACTAGTAAGCACTTGCACTGCGCACTTCCCTTCAGGTAGCGCTTCACGTCCTTACCCCGTCCTTTTGGATGGGGTAGGACAATTTTTCACACCCCCACCCCGGCCTTCTGGCTAGGGTATCTTTATTATTTATTTCTCTTCCCCTCTCACGTTCGTCACTTTTCACGTTCCTTGTTTTTTGTAGTTTTGTCACGTTTTTTGGGTAGTGTGGTCGACCCTTTCGGGCCTTCCATTTCCCCAATGTGCCGAAGCTCTCGCCTTTTGGGGAGAGCTTCGGTCCCCCGAGGACGACCCCGAGCCGCAAGGCGGAGGGAAGTCTACTGAGGGTCTCTCCAAACCTTCGGGTGCGGAGGACCCACCGTCCTAACCCTTCCTGGGGTTGAGGAATGAGGGCCTCTCTAAGCTTCGGCGAACAGGACCCACCGTTCCCTATTTTCCCCTCTTCGGCCTTATGGTTGAGAGGGGTTAGGGGAAAACGAGGCCCGTCTCCTTCGGGAGATGTCCCACTTCGATCGCACGGCCCCCTTTGCACGTGTTTAGGCACAGCACTGGTTGTAGGGAGCACACCTCAAGCTCCTGAGTTTTTTCAAACTCAACAGGGTAATTTACTATAAAACAAAAACTGCTGTAATTGAATAGCCCCTGGGCGGTAAATCCTGAAGCTACCGCCCTATTTCACCAGCTGTAACGCCCCATACACTACCACAAGGTACCGGATGCGATACCATTCACCGCAGCGGGAATGATAAATACTTATTGCAGCACTGACAGTCTCCGATCCGATGTGCTCGGGAACCCTTATTCAAATCGTGAGTAAAACACATGTATGATTTGAGACTTTTGACACAATTTATCGACGATGCGCTGAAATCGGGTAGAAAAAGAGCCAAATCACACTTGCGTATAGGGGGCCTGCGGTTTAATGATATTCGGCAAGATGTAGCAAAGGTAAAAATGCAGCCAAATCCCCCCATAATGCTGGTTTTGCAGGTTTGGCCACAGCCCCCATGTGCACCAAGCCCAGAACATGGTACGTTTCGGGGCTTGGATGCGGTGGGCAATGCGATTTTCAAATCAGCAATGCTCATAGAAGCCTAGGGCTTCTTTCCACCCGGATCCTTCCCAGCATCCCCAGCGGTGCACACAGCACTCAACGCATGTGCAGATTGGACTTCGGGGCCGGAACACAGAAGTCCTATCATTGCAAAGGATGGTACTTACCACAAGAGTCGTCCTTTGCCAATTTCCTCATGCATACGGTGTTACTAAACACTGGCATTCATGCGGAGACTGGTAGCACGCATCGCAAGCTTGCTGTATCTCGCGCAATATGTTGTGGACACAATATAATGGTGCGTTCCAAAGTAATTAGGCCCAGCCTTCTCCATACAGTACTTGGCATGGTGGAAAACACTGTGGACCTCACCTGCTTTACAGGGAATGACTCCAAGAGGTCGCAGATCCCAGGGGCCCCGAGAGACACAAACAGCAGCCAACTTGCAGAGACTCAGTCAGAAATCTCTATTCTCAGTGCAGACATATTCCACAGAGGATGCAAGAGAGCAGCTGCTCAGACGTATGACAGAAATGATTCCTCTTCCTTCCATTATTAAACTAGTTTATAGTATAAAACGCACAACTTGGATACCTTTACCGCTTCTGGCTGAGGAGATAACCCATTCGCGGGAGAATTCCTATCTCTGGCACCTTTATAAAACATACATAAACAGCAGCAGCATGACAGAATGTGTAACGCAGACTCCATTTTGTACCTTATAGGGATCCGCACTACAAGCAACAGGGATGGCATTTCAGGAGAGCTAAATACAAGTCATTGAAAAATAAACCTGAGCACGTCTACATTGCTTTTAGACACACTTGGAAAACACCAGGTTTCCGCCCCCAAACGCCGGCTTCCTGTCACTCAAAGGCCGGCCACATTGCGTTTATCACCCTTGTGCAGGCACGATGCGAACGATGGTCAGACGCTCGATACTTGCTCATTTTGCGAATTGTCTAATTTGCCCTCAGGTCTGAATCAGGCGCTATGTCTGTACGTTGCAGCAGTTCTGCACCTGTTGCCAGGGTTACCTAACTCATACTCAAGATGGCCGTACAGTTAACAACAATCACTTGAATATACCACAGATGGACCAACTGCTCTGCACAATTATCATTTAACTTATGCACTATATATATATATATATATATATATATATATATAAGGCTAACTGCTCCTCACCACTGAGGTGAAGTACCGCCACTGACCACTAGAGGCCACTTGATGGGCCAAATTACTCCTTAACAGAAAGCGAAAGCAAAATGATCTGTTTCAAACTTGCTGGCTATGGAAAGAGGGAGCTGTGAAGACAAATATTGGATGTAGGAGCAGATAGGGACTATCACTAGGCTTTTAACTAGTGATCAATAATCGCTCACATACTGAAGATGGCTGCAAAATTATCTTGACTGTGGTAGCTGCATTTGCATAACATCGCAGATGAGAGGCTAACAAAACATGCAGCCACCCTGGGGGTAGTATGACGCTCATACAGTCAGGATTGCGATGGTTATTAGACATTGCAATTCCGACTGCCGGGACTCCAACAGGGGGGGGGCGAGTGCTACGAAGCTGTCTCGGTGGCTCGCCGCGCCTGCTAGGTTCTATTCTCCCTCTATGGAGGTCGCCAACCCCCACAAGGGAGAATAGCCCCTGTCAGTCGAGATCGCTACTGTCAGGCATTTAACAGTCGGGATACCGATGTCGGACACATGACCGTCAGAATCCCGACTGTCGGAGCATCATCCGGCATCCAGCCACCACACCACTGTAGGTTAGGGTTAGGCAATGGGGAGGGTTAGGCTGCAGGATGGGAGGGTTAGGGTCAGGCTGCAGGAGGGGTAGGGTTAGGGTCAGGCTGCAGGAGGGGTAGGGTTAGGCTGCAGGAGGGGTAGGGTTAGGGTCAGGTTGCAGGAGGGGTAGGGTTAGGCTGCAGGAGGGGAGGGTTGGGGTTAGGCCGTAGGAGGGGAGGGTTAGGCTGCAGGAGGATTGGAGTTTAGTTGTGGGAGGGTTGGGGTTAGGCTGCAGGAGGGGAGGGTTGGGGTTAGGCTGTAGGAGGGGAGGGTTAGGCTGCAGGAGGATTGGAGTTAAGCTGTGGGAGCGTTGGGGTTAGGCTGTAGGAGGTTAGGGTTAGGCTGCAGGAGGTTAGGGTTAGGCTGCGGGAGGGTTGGGGTTAGGCAGCAGGAGGGAAGGGTTAGGCTATAGGAGGGGAGGGTTAGGCTGCAGGAGGATTGGAGTTAAGCTGTGGGAGGGCTGGCGTTAGGCTGCAGGAGGGGAGGGTTAGGCTATAGGAGGGGAGGGTTAGGCTGCAGGAGGATTGGAGTTAAGCTGTGGGAGCGTTGGGGTTAGGCTGCAGGAGGGAAGGGTTAGGCTGCGGGAGGGTTGGGGTTAGGCTATAGGAGGGGAGGGTTAGGCTGCAGGAGGATTGGAGTTAAGCTGTGGGAGGGTTGGGGTTAGGCTGCGGGAGGGTTAGGCTGCAGGAGGGGAGGGTTAGGCTATAGGAGGGGAGAGTTAGGGTTTAGGCTGCGGGGGGGGGGTATATGGTTAGGGTTATGTTGAGGGTGGATAGGGTTAGGCTACGGGAGGGGAGGCTTATGGTTGGGCAACAGGTGGGGAGGGTTAGTATAAGAATATTTCCCTCGATCTGTCAGCATTCTGAACACTGGATTTCTGACCATTGGGATTATGACCGCCGCCATTTCATACCTAACCCATTATAGTGTATATCTGAATGTACAAGGTATGTAATGTATGCTTTGTGCTATATGAATGTAACCATACACAGGTTGTCTATACCGTTGCATGAGCTGTGAAATTTGTGTCTAAAGTTGTAAAGAACTCACTGTGTTCTATTCAGCAGTACCTGCGCGGCGCAAGTGTTTTTAAATGATAGTTGTAACATATCAAAACCTCTGGCCATCTCTAGTTTGGTATAAAAGCTAGTACATACTGTACTGTAACTGTATGTGCTGCCTAGGTCATGTTATTGGGAACTACACATATTACTGGTAATACTGTCCAGTAGGGCAGTACGGATGGTGTAATGGTTAGTATTACCGCCTCACAGCGCTGAGGTCATGGGTTTGATTCCCACCATAGCCCTAACTGTGTGGAGTTTGTATATTCTCCCCGTGCTTGCGTGGGTTTACTCCGGGTACTCCGGTTTCCTCCCACAATCCACAAATATACAGGTAGGTTAATTGGCTCCCAACAAAATTAACCCTAGAATGTCTGTGTGTATGTGTGTACATGTAGTAGGGAATATAGACTGTAAGCTCCACTGGGGCAGGGACTGATGTGAATGTTCAAATATTCTCTGTAAAGCGCTGCAGAATATGTGTGCGCTATACAGGTCGAGTGTCCCGTATCCGAATATCCGTTATCCGAATTATTCCGAAATACGGACATTCCAGAAAGTGAAAATTTTTTTTTTTTTTGCTAAAAACTCACTGGGGACATTTGTAACAGCATCACTGGGGACATGATATGCAACTGGCACTATATATGTGCAAGACAATGATTGCTTGGCATTCAAATTCAGTGCTGAGATAGTACACATTTTGTTTCACGTTTTGAAACCTTGTTTTTTGAACAATTAAAATATATTTGTGTGTATTTTATGTGGTAATAAAATATATTTGTGTGTATATTATGTGTTTATACAGCATAAATGCAAGATACTTCAAAATACATCATTGAAATATTAAAATATTCCGAAATACGGAATAATCCGTTATCCAAAATTCTCCTGGTCCCGAGCATTTTGGATAAGGGATACTCAACCTGTATAAGAAACTGTTAATAAATAATAAATAAATATTTAAATGGTCAGAGTATATAATAAGACAATGGCCCTTATTCTGGTTGGTGCGGATATTCCCGCATTCTTACGGAGCGGTCCGCACGCTACGGTGTTTTGCCGCATGCGGCCATCGTCCGTAGAAACGCCCGCGTGTCCTCCGCATTCGGACGGACTCACTCTTTAAGAGCAGGGCGTGTTTACGGACGACATACAAACCATGCGTGTGCGGGAGAAACACTCCGATTCTGCACGGTATTACAGAGTATTACAGAGTATGCTCGGAAATACCGCATCCGACCGGGAGCCAAGCGGTGCTACCGCCCGTAAGCGGAGTATTTACGCCAAACAACCCACTATTAAGTATCTTCTGCAAGACATCACATGACCCACTTATTCAATTACCTATCCTCATAAAAAACTGCTTATTTGGAATTGGAATCAATTAGATGCCAATATATCCTTACAAGCATGCCTAACACATGCATTGCACACATTAACCCTTACAGCAATTGAAGTGCAATGGTTTGTATTACACCCTGTGTAAAAGATTATAAACAATCTACACATATACTGTTTAATGTGCAAAGAAAACCAACAACTGTGAACTTGCATAAAGAATTTATTAGAAAAAACAATTAACATATAAATAAAAAAATATCAAAACATAAATTAAATAAGCAGATCTTTGAGGTCCTGCAGGTCGGCTAGCAGGAGCCTCAAGTGGTGCTCCGCCCGCAGGAGGGCCCCACGCACCCCCTCATCTGCCGGTGTGGTGTCATCTGTGGGCATGTGAAAGGGGCAAAAATTAGTCATGTTATTCATGCATACATTTCACATACTGCGACATAAATTCCACAAATGCTAGGTGACATGTGTGTGTGTATATATATATATATATATATATATATATATATATATATATATATATATATATATATATATATCTCTCTATGTAGAGAGATAGAGACACACATAGATAAATAGATATGACACATACATATATACATACATGCAAACTTATTTACTACATACGGTCTTTTTTTGCCTCTACCCTTTACTCTGCAGAAGACATAACAGTCATAGTGTTTCTTCTCAGTCACAACCCACCCATGACTAACCAATGACAAGCATGTCATGGCCTCCGTCAATAAGAACTTGTCACAATCTGCTCAGTCTAAGTTCAGTGATGGTTCGTGCCATGGGAGTTATGCAAATGTCAGGAATGCACAGTACACATCCTCAAAATCATAATTCTGTCTAAACCAACCTACAATTCTGTGACGGCAAAAAAAAAATCTGAACTACAGGGGGTGTTTAGGTAGAGGAGGCTCCTGGGACACTGGCAACTTCTGACTCCATTCCAAGGTAGGCCGGCCCATACTCCATTTATAGCATACATCCTAGAGTTTAGAAATAACATTCACCAACAATATAGATTCCACTATTTGATGGGTCATAATCTACGATTGCAGCAGGTGAATTTAATCCACAAATGATCCACTCATCCCTTTACTCCAGGATCCTGTTTAACTACAACGGTTATGTGGCAGTCAAAATGGAGCTCCAACCCATCCCACAAACCTGTGTAATTGAGAGGTGTCCTGGATGAAAGGGATGCATTGGACACCCCATCTAACCCGTACCTGTATCTGTAGCTACCCACTTTGGGGTCTATATGAATAGTATTGGCACACAATTTTGAATCACCAGTGCTACATAACAAATACCAGTACAACTACTTCATGAATGATGCATTATGTAAACATACCGATCTGCTGGGACTCCGGGGCTTGGCACGCCTCCTCCCCCTCTGAATCTGACTCCTCTGGGGCAACCGTGGCCTCCTCAGCCCCCTCCTCCGCCAGCTCCTCTGCCACCATCACCACGTCCACCTCCTCCGCCACAAGCACCTCCTCCTCCACCTCCTCCTCCTCCTCCTCCACCTCCTCCTCCTCCTCCTCCACCTCCTCCACCACCACCACCTCCTCCACCTCCTCCTCCGCCACCAACACCTCCTCCTCTTCCACCTCCTCCACCACCACCTCCTCAGGCACCTCCTCCTCCTCCACCACCTCCTCCACCATCTCCTCCACCATCTCCTCCTCCTCCACTTCCTCCTCCTCCACCCTTGCCGCCACCTCCTCCTCTGGGTGTTGGGCCTCCTCCTGGGCCTCTTCACGGGCCTGTCGGCCTCGGGCTCGTGCTGTGTGGTAGAAAAAAAAATCATGGTCAATGTCGGGTCATTGGGGCACATGTATTAATCCATAACAAGACATACATGGAAGGGTGATAATGATGGCAAACGATGCAGGCAAGTAGCTCCTTACTGTTAATGGACTCAAAAAAGTGACATTTAAATTATTATGTGATTGTTAGTAATTTGTTCAAACATTACAACCCTGGCATTTATCAATGTGTAACACATATTAGATCTGGCACATTGTATGCATCAGAATCCTCAATGCTATGTCATTACATATAAAAGCCACATGACTGCATGTTAACCAGGAAGAAGCACACATAACAGTCTATGGACTTTTAAACCCATGGACACCCACTTATCATGAGACACATGTTATTGTTGATATATGCTATGTTGTAAGTGCGAAATTTCATAGCTAAAATACTCACATTCAGCAATTTCGCCCCTGATTTGCTGCAATAGCTGGGGCTGGCGCCTGCGGAGGTCCGACCACCGCCTCTCGAGCTGCCCGAGGGACCTCCGCACCCGAGTGCGGGCGTAAATACGGCGCCCTGCCGCAGCATATGCCCTCCGCTTATGGCGGTTAGTTATAAAGGGCCCCGCACGGCCCAGCCTTGTCTCCATGACGGAGACCAGAACCCTCAGCTCCGCATGTGTAAAGGGGTCTGCCCTTCGTGTCTCCGCCATGTTAACAATGGCATCTATCAACCAATCAGGTGGTGGCATTGGTTGATCACAGTTATTTGTGTTAATAACTTTATTGTTCATCTTTACATGAACAGCGTCTCTGCGCCAACACAAATGGTGACAAATTCGCATGCCTTAAAAACAGTAGTGCTGATGTATGGCAATGAACAAATCTGATATATATAAAACACAGTGTGTATGCACTTAGCAAATCCAATGACGCCTGGCTCCGCCAAGCAACGCGTGCTATAGCTTAGCAACGCATAGCTGTAGTTAGCATTACTTACTCTATGCATCTATGTGTATGCGTACATTTATGTGTCAAAGACACATACACATACTTGCAGGTATCCTGAGACCAGCATTATACACCAGCCCTGCCTGCCTGCCTGCCTGCCTGCTCCTTGAAATGTTGAAACATGTGAATAAATTCAAATATCATATATATATATATATATATATATATATATATATATATATATATATATATATCTGCAAACAAATCATACATCAACACAGGAAAAAATCCCCAACACATTAGAGAATAAATCAATGTACTCACCAGTCATCAGGGATAGTATCAACTACAATAATGAAGATATAACAAACACATAAGATCCCTTGTACAAGGTATAATAATTAGCACATATATTGAACTTCCCCCAAAACTAAGCACATATGATAAATATCTCCTATTTCTTTGCCATTAGGAGGACAGGCTGGCTAATTTTAGTTTTGTAACACTGACAACTAACACACTGTACTTATTTGAAGGGCTGATTTTGTCTAAAATTGGTGTGTTCTGTCAACTCGATAACATGTACCTGAAGTATCTTTGCGCCACAGAGTCCCGCAGCTGGTATCCCCTCCGGCATTCAGGGGCGCGGGATGGGCGCATGGGCGGATCTTGCGGCTCAGATGGTACCTCCCACTCATCAAAGGGTATCTCACGCCGCACAGCAATGTTGTGGAAAAATATACACAGGCCCACGATCCTCGACACCATTTCAGGCGCATATTGTAAGTCACCACCAGTGCGGTGGAGCACTCTAAATCGACCTTTTAAAAGGCCAATTGAGCGCTCCACCACTTGCCTGGTGGCAACATGCGCCCGATTGAATGCCTCCTGTGGGCCCGGTGCTGGGTAGCTGTACGGCGTAAGTAGCCAGGGCGTACATGGGTAACCGGAGTCACCCAGAACCCACGCATCACGGCCTTCCAGCTCTTGGAGTCTTTGCCATATCCCGGTTTGTCGGATGACATGAGAGTCATGGGCACTTCCGGGAAACTTCGAGTTGAAGGCGAGAATTTCCATGGATGGGCCACATACCACCATCACGTTCAGTGAGTGGAACAATTTGCGGTTCCTATATATCTTCTCACTTCGAGATGGAGGCACAAATGGTACATGGGTGCCATCCACAGCCCCTATCACATTAGGGAAGCCAGCAATTTGATGGAAGGCCTGCTGGCTTCTGCGCAGGGTCTCGGTGGCAAATGTCATGGCCATGAAGTGCCCCTTGCGCCTGAACATGGCCGACGTCACACGCCTCAGGATTCGGCAGAAGGCCGGCTGAGATATTCCAGCAAGTACTGCCACTACTTGTTGGAATGATCCTGAGGCGCAGAAATGCAACACCGCCAGCAGCTGTGTGTGAGGCGGAATTGCTGTCGTGATCCCGTGTAGAGGTTCCAGATCGCTCTGAATTAAGGTGAGCAGATCCAGAATGACATGTGGCGGTAACCGGTACCTAGTAAGTACCTCATCATCGGGCATAGCAAACAGAGTCACCCGTGTGCGATAGATTCTAGCACGTCCTGGCCTCCTTGGCCGACGAGTGGGGAGAGCCGCAAGTGCCCTTAGCCTCCTCTCCATGTAGCGCATCATTGCTTCAGCAACCTATAAAGAAATGAACATAAATACTGATGCACCTATGCACATAATGGCCATATCCCACTACAAATAGATTTGTAGCCTTCAATACGTACAATAGATGGCCGCCCCGTGAAATCCCTCAGATCCATTTGACTCTATAATGATGACACAATAATATGAACTCAATACACACCGTCCAAAACACTCAGATAAAGGTGTTAGCATTTTTTGCCGACATCATGTACTATGAGACATTTCATCTATTGCTGGGACATGTAGTCCTGCAATAGATGAACCCACACAGGTTTAAGACCTGTGAGTGAAATAGTGAACATGTGACATGTTGCAATAATGCTACACGCACTTTGCTGGCCCAACAATCTGTAGTCAGTGAGGCAATGGTGCATACATTCATACACTTACATTGTTAATGGATATCATATCTACAAGGAGCATGGAAGAGCTTACCTTAGACCCTGACAAGTCCAGATCTGGAGACAAATGATTCTAGCAGGAAGTCACTATTTATAGGGCTCTCACATGTGTGGTCTATAACAGTACAGATGAGTATTGCATGACTTGTGGCCTGGATTATCTAAGGGATTGTGCTACTTTTAGCTTGCAATGAAACGCCACAATACCACAGTAGTCATGAATCAAATGTCATGTCATGCTAGCAAATAGCATGTGTATTGTGCAATAGTCACAGGTGTATCAGAAGATTCTATGCAATGTTAGCATTGGTGCCCAGTATTTCATGTAGAACTTTCGCCAGGTTTTACACAATGGAATTTCCGCCACCGTATGCGGCGCGAAAAAACAGCGACGTACGCTCACGCACGGAACGCAGCTGCCGCTGATGTCCGCCAAACAGGATACACAAACACTATATAAAGGTGTATTAGAAGGTGACCATGTTGTTGCTAACATGTCTGGATCACAACCAGAGGTGGACCCAGATCTGCAGCAACTATTTGACCAGATGGACTCCAGCACCACCTATGTGCCACTGCACATGCGGCCAGTGGGTAATGAGGAGGCTGCTGGCCCTTCTACAGCAGGGCAACCTGCACCTGACCATTCTACAGCAGGGCAACCTACACCTGGCCCTTCTGCAGCAGGCCAACCTGCAGCTGGCTCATATGCACCATCAGCAGAATTGATTGGAACACAACCGGGGACTTCACAAGGTAGTACCATGGCCAGCACTTCAAGTGCAGCGACACGTGACAGGGGGCGTGGCCAAGGACGTGGCAAGGGGAGAGCCAGGGCAACAGAGGAACCACCCAAAAAAAATAAGGCATATGAAGCACAGGAGCTTGCCATCCTGGTTCCCCGAGCACGTGATTGGATTGAGTGTCCATCGGAGAAGCTGACACACACACGCAGATGGAAGATTTGGGAACAGATAACGGCAGAGATTAATGAAGTAGCGCCACAAGTTCGTGAGACGGACCATGTGAAGAAGAGGCAAGTTGTTTTGTGATTCATGTGCCCAGTAATAGCCAAGTAATGATTGAATTGATGCTTATATGGATTTAGCAAATGGCCCGTGAGGTTGTTACGATACACATACATTATTGCCATGTTATTTCGGTGAGAGTTAGAGTGAGGTGATTGTGAATGTGTATTGTAACGGTGGATATCATAGTTGCATAGAATATTATCTTTTGGACATTAATCACATGTCGTAATATGTAGCACAGAGCAATGGCTGCAACAGCTAACATCTGGAGTGACATGTATTAATATGTCAACTTACATTGCAGGTGGCAGGACTTCAAAACCAACCTGAAGAGGAAGATGACCAAGCGGTGGGAACACAGCCAGAGATCTGGGGCCGGGCCCATGCCATCAGGGCTAGAGCTCACCCCCCTGGAGTTGATGGCCGAGAGCTGTATATCAGTTGAGGAGATCAGGGGGGTGAGCACGATGGATAGCGAGGCCCCAGCTGAAGTGTTTGCGTCTTTGCTGGAAGGTAAATATTGGTCATGCCATAAACTTGTGCAAGTAATTATCTTAGAATGTCTCCTAATTGTGTTTATCTTTTTCCACAGACACCCCACCGCTTGGTGCCGACTCTGCTCAGGAGGTGGAGGAGTCCGTGCCACCTGGCCCCAGTGGTAGGCCTGTGCAGCAGCAGCCATCGGCCCAAGCCGATTTGGCCGCCTTGGCACAGATGCTTGGGGACATCAACCAGCAGGGAGACTTGGCATCAGAACGGATGCATAGGACCGAGGAGATCCTGGCGAGCTTGGTCAGCACCCAGCAGGCCATCGCTGCGAGCATGCAGGCCATGGCTGAGTCACATCAGGCCATGGCTGCAAGTGCTCAGGTGCTGGCCGAGCAAGCCACCCGCCAAAATGATCTCCTCCTCCACCATAATGAGCTTATGGTGGAGCTGGTTACCAGCAACAGGGTCCTAATGTCATCCGTTTCTGGTGCATTACCACCGGCAACACTCCCTGCTGGCAGGAGGGGTAGACCAGCCAACCCCTCAACATCATCTGCTCCACCTGCCCCAGCATCTGGCCGTCCCCGAAGAGCTGCTGCACAGGCCAAGGAGCCTACCAAGGCCAAACGTGGTCGCAAATGAACTTGTGGCTGCATTAATCTCCACCGTTATGTGTTCCCAAATCTTCCATTGTGCTGTGTGTGTCAGCTTCTTGTGTCCAATCACGTGCTGAGGGTAACCAGATGAGCCCTTGCTTCATATGTCCTTTTTGGTTCCCCTGTTGCCCTCTTTTGCCTGCCATTACTGTCAGCTGTACTTGAAGTGATGGCCATGGTACTATCTTGTGAAGTCCCCGGTTGTGTTCCAAATGATTCTGCTGATGGTGCATATGAGCCAGCTGCAGGTTGGCCTGCTGCAGAAGGGCCAGGTGTAGGTTGCCCTGCTGTAGAATGGTCAGGTGCAGGTTGCCCTGCTGTAGAAGGGCCAGCAGCATCCTCATTTCCCACTGGCTGCATGTGCAGTGGCACATAGGAGGTGCTGGAGTCCATCTGTGTGCAATTATATTTGTTTTGTATTATTATTTATTTTGCTACATTCCTGCCATGTTGTTTATTTTTTGGATTTGGTATTTTTTGGTCATTGCATCACAGTGGCATTGACTGTGACATGTATATAAATAAATTTTTTTACTTTACCCAAAAATGTGTGGTTTCATGAGTACATGTCGAATACACATGTGTATTGCTAGTATTAATATTCTGTCATGTCCATTGTTAGCAGTTTTAAAGTGTCTGACAAGTACAGGATATGTGGGTGTTTAGTAAGGGTTCCTTGAAGCAGCAATGGTTTCAATTAAAGCACTGACAAGCGGCCTATTAGTGAGTAATGAGTAAAGGAGTAGATTCTATTGGGTTCAGGTGTTAATGCTTGTAGTCATTAGGCGTACGTTCGCCTACCGCATGAACGAGTGGTGTCCGCAAAGCAATAGTACACTTGTGGACACCGCACATTTCTTCCCTTTTTGATCGCGTGCATTCGGAGTGCTATCCGAATGTACGCCCCCCAACATAAGTGTACTCCCCCGTGTCCGCCCATGTTTCCGCCCCGTTTTGCCCACTTTGAAACTACGCCCATGTGACATTCCGCATGACGCCCATAATACGCCCATATTTCCCGAATGATTGCGGGGAACAGTTTTGTACGGGATTTGGCCGAACTGGTACGGAGTCAAGGCGTGGCACATGCGCGTTGCGTTCGCCACGCATGCGCAGACGCCGTAAAGACGCGATCCGAAAGTATGCGGTAAAGTCCGCGTCAATCAGAATAAGGGCCAATAACGGTGACACTGTCCCTTTAAGAAGCATAAATATACCTTCTATTTTATTGTACACCGGATTCATGTGACTAAGACCAAAAGTCGGGGGGTGAACACAGCGAAATGCGTCCTACCCACAAGCATTTGCATATTTAAACAAATAGTTTGGGGAACGGTAAACAATTTCTTAGTTTGTACATTTTGTGGATTTCTGTGTGTTTTAAGAGTTATCCAACAAAATCTGGAAAGAAAACATCCCAAATAGAATTTTCTTTTTAATTGCTTGCAGATTTCTATAATTATGGGTTCAGCTGTAATTGAAATCAAATGCTTTCAAAATTTTCGGGAAGGGGCTATTTTTTATTTCTGTATTTTTTTGACTGTGGACACTTTTATTGTACGTTAAAAGAGGCCTCTGTGTGTTCTCCAGCCCTTATTCTACATGATTAATACAAAAAAAGTCAAAAGTTGACATGAACATGGAAACTGTGAATTCTGTGTGTTTGGTTATTTGTATTCCAAATTACGTACATCGTTTTAGTTTTCCATTCGTTCGGGTTATTAGCAAAGAGTGACATGCCCCGCATTCACATTAGATTAAAGGGTCTATTTACTAAACCTTAAAGAGAGATAAAGATGAGAGAGATAAAATACAAGGCAATCGGCTCCTGTCATTTTTCACACACGGCCTGTTACATGACAGTTAGGAGCTGGTTGGTTGGTACTTTATATCGGTACAAGGTTAGTACTAAACCTTTGTATTTTATTTTTACATTAAATAATTTGATATGATTAAAGGCGTTTTTTTGTACAAAAACTTTTTTGTTAAATACATGTCAGTTATTTATAACTACTGTCAATATTATTATTATTATTTTGTATTATTATCATTATTGTTATTATATTATTATTATTATTATTATTTTCATTATTAAATTGCATATAATAATAATAATTATTATATATAATTATTATTATTGTTGTTGTTATTAGGATATATTATTATTATTATTATTATTATGTTCATTATTATTATAACATATATTGTTATTATTATTATTATTGTTGATATTATGATATAGTATTATTATGTTCATTATTATTATAACATATATTTATTGTTGTTATTATAATATATTATTATTCATATTACAGGTTGAGTATCCCTTATCCGAAATGCTCGGGACCACGAGCATTCCGGATAAGGGAATATTCCGGTTTTTGGAATATTTTTTTTTTAGCAATACTTACCTGCCCCTGGTGGGTCCCCGATGGTCCCTCGGCGTCAATTGGATTCCTTCGTCGTCCAAGGCAGGCCACCAGCACCGTCTCCGGCGTCTCCAGCGGTCCCAGGAGTGCTTTGCGCAAGTTCCCAGGCGCGCCGGTGACATCACCGGCGCACTCGCGCAAAGCACTCCTGGGACCGCTGGAGACGCCGGAGAGGATGCTGAAGGCCTGCCGTGGACGCCGGAGGACTTGATAAGTATTAAAAGAGGGTTAGGGGGGAAAAAAAAATAATTTGAATTATTCCAAAAACCCACGGTTTTTGGAATAATTCGGATACGGGATGCCCGGATACGGGCTACCCGACCTGTATTATTATTATTGTTGTTGTTATTTTGTGTGGGTTGATGCGCTATACCTCTGTACCTTCTATGGATATTAGATATTAGAAGTCACATTGGGCCTGATTCAAGTGGAACTGCGGACCGGTCTCATAGATATCTGCAAGCTTAACTTGCTCTATATGAAGCACTGGCGTAACTAAGCCACCGCAGCCCCCGCCGTGGCGGGGAGGCGCAGAGTAACTATGGGCGCCGGGGGGGCTGCGGTGCTATAGTTACCTGCTGCGCTGCTGCCCGGCCGCATCTGCGGTCACTGTCCCGTCACTCGCTCCCGGCGCCGGCTCCTGCTGATAATGAAAAGTGACACTTAGAAAATGGCTGCCCCCGTATTGCAGACAGTTTTGGCAGCCATTTTCTAAGAGTCACTTTTCATTATCAGCAGGAGCCGGCGCCGGGAGCGAGTGACGGGACAGTGACCACAGACAGATGCGGCCGGGCAGCAGCGGAGACTGGAACAGCGGGAGACTGGACGGGACAGTGACCGCAGATGCGGCTCTGTCAGGTATGGAGGCGGGGGCGCCGAAATTTTTTTGGCGGGGGGGCGAAAATTATATAGTTACGCCACTGATATGAAGCGATCGCTAACTGCGCATGTATACACATATGGACGGTTATAGAGGATGGATCGGTTTTCTTCTCTCCAGTAACTGAGCGGCGACCAAGCAATTTTGTGGGAACACTGGGAAAATGTAATTTGCCTTTCTAGGGTCTTAAAAGCAGAAGCTTTCTCTGTAGTACCCGCCTCTCCTGCAGACAGTGATTGGCTGTCAGCATGATGACTAATGGATGGCTGTAGCTATCCACCAATCAGAGTGCTGCATTCTCTACCTGCCTCTCAGGCTTCTGCTAGACAGTGAATTGCTGTTAACATGCTGATTAGTTGGTTGGAGCTATCCACCAATAAGACTGCTGGCAGCCATTCACTGTATTGAAGCATGTTTGGGAGGGTAGGGCTTTGCTTTGCCAATGCTGTTAAGATTGCCTGTGGGAAACACAGTAATAATGGCATTCATGCTTAGAATCCAAATATTTAATGTGTAACCAATTGATTTTTTTATTTGATCTCATCCAACGTCACCCAAAACTTACATTTTAGTTAATGCTGATTAAAGATCCCCATATATTATTACCTCCCTTAATGAAGGCGGGGCTGTTTGCGCCCATTTAACGGCCTGATTTGACCCCAATCCTCTGCCCCCTCACCAGAATATATATCCCCCTACCTGGAACTTCACTTCTGTAGTGTTTATTCTAGCACCCGCTATCTTTGAAAACCCATGCACTTCCCCTTCCCTGCCTGGGGTGTCCCTGTCTGCTGTAGTGCTTCTAGCACAGTGTGGTCTGTATATCAGCACTGATATGCAAACCAGACCTGTGCTACAAACACCACAGCAGACAGCGACACCCCAGGCAGGGGACAGGAACTGCATGGGTTTTCAAAGATAGCGGGTGCTAGAATGAACACTATTCTGTACTGTTCTGTGGACGCTGAAATAGGAGGTGCATTATTAACCCTTCGAGTTCCAACATCTCTGTGAGAGCTGTGCAAAATATCCGCTAAAAATGGCAGCGTCACTTACATTTGTTATATAAATTTAAACACGAACATTTTGTGTAAAAAAAAAAAAGATTATATTTCCTGTATAAGGTAAACATTACAGGAAACATCATGAGGAATAAAAAAGTTTGCTTGGCAATTTCCACACCTAATTTAGCAAATTCATTTGGCACTCAAAGGGTTAAGACCTATTACTTGGTGCTACTCCCCTGCAGTGGCTGTATTTCTTTATGGGGGCCTGCTTTTTTTGCTGAATTTACCTGGATGGTATTAACCATTGTAGCCTATAACCTACAGTACACAAAAAGTTCAAGGAGAGGGATCTTTAGGGAACCTCCTCCCCCCCCCCCCCCCCCGCTCTCTCTCAGCTGACTAAAGAGTGGTATTGCTATAGCGATTCCTTAGCTTCTTACACCCCGCAGGGTTGGGCTTCTTTTCAGTTTTCTTGTTATTTTCTTATTGTCGCAAATAGTGTTAATAAGAAATGATAATTAGCGGATGTAGGGCTCAGTAATTAATAAATATGCATGATAATCTCTGCAGCTGATGAACTTTTATACATAGAGACAACAGAATTCAGTCATAAATCCCAGATGCAGGAAGAGCATGGTGAGTTTCTGGTAAATCCGAGGTCTCCTCATTCCCACAGTGGGGAAGGGGACAGGGAGCAGGGAAAGTGTACTTTTCTCAGAGCAAACCTCTCCAGGTGTCTTTCTGTTCCTCAGCCTTTAACCAGATCAGTCAATAAATCCTTGTGTCATTTCCCATGGCTCACTGCCTGCAATCAATAGATAGTGCGTTATGTCATCTATATATTGCCAAACAGGGAATGACCCTTATTTTCTTCTTGTTTGTCCCCATACGCCAGAAATTCAATATTTAAAAAAAAAAAAACGTGAATAACACCTTAATTCAACATACACACAGTTCATTATGGATTTATTATTGATGTATTAATAAAAAAAGGGACCTATAGAATGTGCAAAGTCTATATGCTGTCATTACTAAATAAGCACAGATAAATGTAAAATCAATATTGTATAATATTGCATTTTCATTATGAAATTACCATTAGGTGTTGGATCTAGAGTCAATTTGGGCTCTAGAGCTTTATTTAATTCAATAACCAAATTTAACCCAATTATTGTTTTTATTTAATCACTAATTGTAGGTTGTGGGCAGAGAAATGAGCATGGCCAATTAAAGTAGGCCTGTTGCCTTAGCATGGGTGTATATCTTTAGGTAGACAAAAAGGTCGACCACTATTGTCGACATTTTGCTTATGTCGACCTTTTTTTATGTGTCAACCTTCTGCCTGTTGACCAATAGTGGTTCGACCTATTTACTGTCAACATAGACACTGTCGACCTAATGACCGGACAAACTTTGTACAATAGAGGCAGCCATTTTATGAGGTAAACCAACATTCATGAAACTACTGTGTACGAACTGTACAATACATATTCACTTCATGGCCCGTGTTATATAATGGAAGCAGCCATTTTGTGAGGCAATTGGACCATCATGTAACTACTGCATACTAACTGTCAAATACCCATTGACTTCATGGCCCGTGTTATATAATGGAGGCAGACAATTTGTGAGGTAAACCAACCTTCATGGAAATATTGTGTGCAAACTAATAGACATTGAACTTCATGGCCCACGTTACATAATGGAGGCAGCCATTTTGGAGGTTGTAGTCTGAAACCCACTTTCGTTATCAGAATCAATCGTTTTAGCGTGTCCCACAGAATGAATACGTATATAAAAAAAAATGGTGGCACCCGTTATTGTCATTGTATTGGGTTATGAATTACCGAATCTGAATTAGTGCAATAGTAGAAGCCTAGGCAAGAACTTGAGCAACTCCAACCACAGGGAAAGGAGGACGTCCACCAGGGCACTTATATGAGCGGGAAAGAGGGGTGGCAGACGAAGTGCTGGTGGGAATAGGTGCAACTAGAGGGGGTAGGTCTGAGCAGGAGGCACAGGGAGAGGTAGCCTGGATCCCAGGTCCTTTTTACTTAATATATATGCATGCACATTCTGTTACATCATCGCATCTTTTGCACACTGTGGGGGCTAATTACGATTGAGTTGTAATTTTGCAATTAATCACGAAATTACAACTCCCATAGGCGGCAAGTGGGGGCGGGGGTCAAGGTCACCCCACATACCGGGTCCCTACCCCCCAAACATTGACAAAATTGTGACATGCATTAAGTCGACACTGACAAGAGGTCGACACAGGATATGGTCGGCATGGAAATGGTTAACTCATTTTTTGTGTGGAATTTTTCATACTTTTACATCCATGTGGATGACGAAGAGCAATAAAGTGTGTCTACACTAGTAGCGGACCGAGGCACTTATCTCGGACCATAATGAGCGCAGCGCAACAAGTGACGATGCGCGCTGCACATTGACACCAAAAATTGTGAAAAATATTTCATGTGTTGACGTTGAAATTATGCATGTCGACCTATTGTCAATTTTCTTCTAGTGCATGTCGACAGTTAATCAATTTTGACTTTGTTCATGTCCACCTTTTGGTGTCAACCTATTCACTGTCGACCTAGACACCGGCTATCCACATCCGAATCGGCCATATAAATGAAAGTCCCTGGGGCTAATAGGGTGTGCTGGGACTTCTGGTCCCACAAGAGCTCACTAGTTCCAGATAGATCATTATTGATATCTGCAAATGATATAATGCAATCTTTTGCAAGTTGAGCAAAATTTAAATATACAGAGTGTAATGCTGATGTCATCGTCTGTGAGCTCTGATGTCATCACTTCTGTAATCATTTGTAAAAGCTGTCAGGGGTAAGCATTATAAATGCCTTGTTCCGTACACATACTCACCACCTAATTATCTTTATAAATAAACTCCAATGAGGTAGGAGGTGACCACATCAGGAACCGAAAACTTTGTCCTGGGAACACGTCCATTTGTTTTTCACGGGCACATAATAAGTTTGACCGAAAGCAGTAAAAGATGTCCCTGTGTTCTGACAAATGACTGTCACCACCCTACGCCTTTATCTGTCCTTTCACTGTAGGATGTTACCTCTGCTCTCACCGCCCCTTATTGCAGTTTGTTTTCTATTTATTGAAAAAAGTGAAACTGGAATTTATTTGGAAGGGTTTCCAGGCATTCGGTGGACGCTACGAGATACCAAATGTAAGCGGACAAGTTCTGATTTCCGGGAGATGGGGCTCAGTTAGTGGGGGGTTTTTTTTCAGGAAAATTGGAGAATTACGTTTTTTTTTGTAATTTAGACTTAATTCCGAAAGGCTTAGGAAATCCAGCGAGTCATCTCTCAAGCGCAAATGTTTCTGTCTGACAGAGAAATGTTTATGGCAAGAGGGGAAATGTTGGGTATTGGGATAAACAAGGTTGATCAGAGGAGTAATGTATTTGATTAGAGTCTGAACTACACATAAACATCAAATCTATTGGGTTTAAAAGGCTTCATCTGACCTCAATGCCTTGACCGTAGCTTAACCGCTTATCTGCCGAGAAGGCCTTCACTAAGCACTGTGTATTTTGGGGCCGATTCTTTATCACACGCTGCCTCGATGGTCATGGTTTGTGCATGCACATATGTAAACCCCATTCGCATCGTAGAGGAAGGGAGGGGTGTAGACAGGGGCGGTGCTAGGCCAGTTTTATGGGCGTTCCCATAGAAACGCACTGACGGGCCCATGCCTGCTAGGGGGCGACGGCTGACGTCACATGACGCCAGCTGCCTGCCCTGACTTTGTCCCGTTTGCCGACCATGGAACGATTTCTCCTGCAGCGGTGCCATGCGTGGTGATGTGTCTTTGTTACACATCCTCTGGCATGGTTGTGAGGGAAAACGGCAGTGGGGGTGGGAATTTGGTGTGGAAGGGTGGGTAGGGGGGTATTCCGCGTGGCTGCCTCTCTGGCGCTTGGTAATGCCGCAATCTTTGCAGCTGACTGAGCCAACCAGAATCTTGTCCTTTGCCCTGTACACTGGGCTCGGTTCTGATTTGTAAGGTTTTAGGGCCAACACTGTATATATAAGGATGAGAAAAACGCCGTCTGTATTAATCTGTGAGATCCAGTATGGGATCAGCAGCATAACCATTGGGCACTACTAATGAAGATAGTAGCCAATTTTTACTGAGACTGGACACTGGATCCGGTCAGCGCGGTCCAGGGAGTGTTCCTCTGGCAGGGGCAGACCCTTGGTCCGGAATGCCTACAAAACGTCAATGAACTGTGTAACACGGACCTGGTTGTTGCCCCAGGTGACTTAGGGCCTTATTCTAGTTCACTCTTTCTGACAAAATCCTTCTTATATGGACAAATCCATGTGCACTGCAGGTGGGGCAGATGTAAAATGTGCAGAGAGATTTAGATTTGGGTGAGTTATTTTGTTTCTGTGCAGGGTAAATACTGACTGCTTTATTTTTACACTGCAATATAGATCTCACTTTGAAGTAAAACCCCACCCAAATCTAATTCTCTCTGCACAAGTTACATCTGCCCCCCTGCAGTGCACATGGTTTTGTCCATCTAAGAAGGACTTTGTCAGAAAGAGTGAACTAGAATAAGGCCCTTAATTAGTAGCAGTCAGTTTGATGTAACCATCTGTGTTGAGTCTCAGAGTATCTGTGTATCTGTGTATACTTATACGCAAATATAAAGCATTCTAATGCAATAACATCCCAGTGAGCATGCCCTATAGATGCCTATGGGCTTCTATCTGTGATTACCCCTGAGAGGGATACAATCAGATCCCTTCCAGTACAAACTTCTAATGACTGGCAAAATGCATAACACATCAAATGCAATTATTTATTTATTAACAGTTTCTTGTATCGCGCATACATATTCAGCAGCGCTGTACAGAGAATATTTGAACACTCACATCAGTCCCTGCCCCATTGGAGCTTACAATCTATATTCCCTACCACATGTACAAGCACACAGACATTCTAGGGTTAATTTTGTTGGGAGCCAATTAGCCTACCAGTATATATTTGGATTGTGGGAGGAAACCGGAGCACCCGGAGGAAACCCACGCAAGTATGGGGAGAATATACAAACTCTGCACAGTTAGGTGGGAACGGAACCCATGACCTCAGCGCTGTGAGGCTGTAATGCTAAACATTACACCATCCATACTGCCCCGTATATATAACACATGGTGGGGACGGAACCCATGACCTCAGCGCTGTGAGGCTGTAATGCTAACCATTACACCATCCGTACTGCCCCGTATATATAACACATGGTGGGGACGGAACCCATGACCTCAGCGCTGTGAGGCTGTAATGCTAACCATTACACCATCCGTACTGCCCCGTATATATAACACATGGTGGGAACGGAACCCATGACCTCAGCGCTGTGAGGCTGTAATGCTAACCATTACACAATCCGTACTGCCCCGTATATATAACACATGGTGGGAACGGAACCCATGACCTCAGCGCTGTGAGGCTGTAATGCTAACCATTACACAATCCGTACTGCCCCGTATATATAACACATAGTGGGAATGGAACCCATGACCTCAGCGCTGTGAGGCTGTAATGCTAACCATCACAGCATCCGTACTGCCCCGTTCGAGCATCCAGCCCATGCTCTTACTTCCCCTTTAAGTGTCGTACACGTACATACTGTATATAGGGAAATAAAGACTACGGCACGCTGAGCACAATGATCCAGTTCTGTGCTTTCCAGGTCATATTTTTTATTTTCCAGTTATTAACCCTCAGTCCCGCCAGTGATGCAATCCAGTTGGATGCCGACAAAAACAAACACAATAAACATTTCCTATGACAGGATCCCTTGCAAACATTGTTTTGTGTACAAATCCTCACTCCACAATTAACTAAAGAAAATTGTAGCTCTCTGCGTACACACTTCAGAGAGATAAATCACGTTATTTAGATTATGGTTGTTAAACCAATGGTGGAAAAATATGAACTATACTATAGGCATGTGTTGTTTTTTATACTGATGTCCATTGACACATGAGGATGGTACTCCTGCCCAGAAATACTGCTCTACTTTCTGTGCATATCTGCGTGTTCTTGGGTGTTGTTGTACAGTGTGATCCCTATACTTTAGTGAGACACTGCCCCTAGTGGCCAGATAAAGAATTGCTTTCTGAGCACTTTGAACAAATTAGCAACCAACTAGATTCTATTATCTAATCTAGAAGATGCTAAATAAATAAGTAGAATCTGATTGGTTGCTATGGGCAACATCACATCTTCAATAGAACTCGCATCTTAGTAAATTTACCCATAATGCTACATACTAACACTACATGGGAATGCCTCATTGCCTACTAACTACACACATGTTGCTTACTGTATGGGACAGATTTGAAGTGATAACGTGATGATAATGAAGCAGCCAATCAGCTCCATTTATTACAAAGCCAGCCTGTAACTTGGTAGGAGCTGATTGGCTGCTGCGTTATCACCTGCAACTTTATCACTTCACCAGCCTTAATTAATCTGCCCTTATATTCCCTACCACATGTATACATATACACTAGGGCAGAGGTTCCCAAACGCGGTCCTCAGGGAAGATGTATCCATGCTTAGCCACAGGTGACTTAATTAGTACCTCAGTCAGTTTGATTTAACCATCTGTGCTGAGTCACAGATATACTTAAAACCTGGACAGTTGAGGTGCCTTGAGGACCACATTTGGGAACCTCTGCACTAGGGTAAATATATGGGTCATTAGGTCAACATTCATTGGCTTGACCACTGAAGGTCGACATCACTTAGGTCGACATGAAATAGGTCGACATGCCTAAGGTTGACAGTGTTGGAAGGTCGACAGAAGCATTAAGTCGACAATGGCGAGGTCAACTGTCAAAGGTCGATGTGAGTTTTTCTCATTTTTGACCAGAATGTCAAAATAGTCGACATGGACGCTCGCTGCGTTCCCCATGCTTTGGGCGCGGTGCCTCGTTGCACTCGGCACACTGTTCTATTCTCCCTCCACGACCTAGTGGATGGCAGGGTAGGGTATGCAGCAATCTGACTACTGTGCCATCCACAATACATATATATCGATGCAGATTACAGAATTCTGCTTGAGTAGTTTAACATGATGAATGAAATGTTCCCAGGTTGTAACTGTCACAGACCTACAGATGTTTAATAAGAACTGCTGGCTGTAAAGTGTCTACAGAGGATCTGGGCGGTTTCACCATCAGGGACTGTATTGTCCTGAAACCATTTGTATTACAGCTGTAGGAGAAACGTGATTGAAGTGGAGTAAAAATAGTTTCAAAATTCAGAGAGAGATAAAGTGCTAGCCAATCAGCTACTGGAGCCAGGCGGGGTTCAGCTGACAGCGAGAAGGGTGGGCATTGCGGGCAGGGGGACAGGCAGTGCGGCTGACATTGAGGAGGGTGGGTGGTGGGGCTGACAGCAGGGGGGACGGGCGGTGGGGCTGGGGGGGCTGAACGGCCTGTGTAGTGTGACCTCTGACATGTCACACAGCGCCGCACAGCCGCGGACGTTAGAAGCATGAAAATCCTGGGATTGGAAACTCCAATCCCGGGATTGAAATCTCTGCAATTTTCGGGCCAAATCCCATGATTCCGATCCCGGGATTGGCCACACTATTTCCAGTGTATAGTTTTTTTTTTTACTTACATTATTAATATAATAATTTCTAACAGATGGTGGATGTAGGACTGACAACTTCAAGTGTACGGCAGGCAGGCTGGATATATATGGGTGCATGCAGCACTCTGGGCTCCAGGTTGATGGCACCTGTTCTGTGCCATTTGCTAGGACACCTATAAATGTCTCCTAGTTTATTGGGTGTGCTCTGTGCACTGCAGAGGTCTGTACTAGCAATACGGTACAGTCAGCGGTGTGCAATGGTAAACCCACATGTCATTACACTTGTGTTTCATCTAACGGCTGGTTCATGACCCAAGCACCACCAGCCGGTCACGTCTTCCCTGTGGGATTACACGTGCCCTTTGAACACCATTGGATTTATTCACATTGTGGAGATCTACCGGACATGGTCCGTAGGTAGAGAATGAAAGACAACGTTGGTCTACTGAAGGCTGTCAACATTTCCCACAGCGGGCCCTGGGGTTCTCCATGAATTTGGCATAAAACAATTCAACAACAGTAATGCAAAAGTATAAATCTGTAATAGTTGTATAATTGTCATGTTCTGGTATCAGTATTGGAGGATACAAATATTGATCACTGGTAACTGCAGATACTGGTCACATTTTATATTAATTTATCTATAATAACTTAAACCATTGGGACTGGGATATGGGAAATGTAAGTCTCTTCTGCATGTATGACTGAGATGAAGGAATCAATTCTCTGTAATTGGCAGAAACACAACGGCAAAAGGTAGATAGATATCAACAGACAGATATCATTTTTAGTCTAGATGAAAAACAGAATGACTGAGATAGGCATGTAGTGGCTTAAACATCCTAGTCTGTGATGACATCAGTGAAGCATGTGACTCGGATCCAATAAGGTTGCAGGGATGGCAAATTTAGCTGGGATTTGCAGGAAGTCTTCCTCTTTCTCCTGAGTTTCCCGCCCTCCCTCCCCTTCCTTTGGTTGTGGGTGGGTGTTTTGTTGCGTTGGCTGTTTGGCGGGAAAGAACAGCAGGTTAATTTTAAGGTCTTCGTTAAACAATGATTCGTTGTATATAGTTGTCTTCGGTGCGCTCACCTGCGTTGACTATAGTCCTTCGGTTGGGGACAGCAACACCTCCTGGACGTGTGGGTAGCTTGTTGTCTGGATGTTTGTTGATTACGTGGGATAGTTATGGGTGGAGCTTAGATAATTAGCTATTCTTTCTTAATGCATTAATTAATTAATTAACATCAATTAAATTAGTTCTTGAATAAATACAGCTAACACTTTCTGCCAAACCTATGTCTCCGAGTCATTATTTCAGGTCTAAGTTAGGCTTAGTTAAGTGTTAAATTATCATGTAAACACAAGGTCACACATCGGCTGCTAGGATGTTTAATAAAACCACATAAATATAAATGTATACAGACTTACAGTATATAAAGCCTATACACACATTTGGGAGGCTAGAGAAGGACATACGCTTGCCGTTCGGCAGGGACTGGGCCAGAGTTTGAAGATCCTGCAGGGGCTGTTGGGAAAATTTTCTGCTGCAGTGTTTCTAATGAAGTGTTTTCTACATATAGGGCCTTATTCTAGTTCACTCTTTCTGACAAAATCCTTCTTAGATGGACAAAACCATCTGCACTGCAGGGGGGCAGATGTAAAATGTGCAGAGAGAATTAGATTTGGGTGAGTTATTTTGTTTCTGTGCAGGGTAAATACTGGCTGCTTTATTTTTGCACTGCAATATACTGTAGATCTCACTTTGAAGTAAAACCCCACCCAAATCTAATTCTCTCTACACAAGTAACATCTGCCCCACCTGCAGTGCACATGGTTTTGTCCATCTAAGAAGGATTTTGTCAGAAAGAGTGAACTAGAATAAGGCCCATAATGCCATCGTGAGACGGCGTTATATAATCTTGAACTGAGAATGTATAACATTTTTATGCTTGATAAATAGCTCATGCCATTAAGCAACTGTAGAGAGCAGTGCAAAAATGTGCGAGATTGGTTTAACCCTTTGCAGTCCAAATATTTTTTTTTGCAATTCAAACAGTTTAAACATTGAAATTAATTGTAATTTTTTTTATTGTTTTTTTTTATACAAAAATGGTCTACAGTACATTGTTGAACAATGTTAATGTTCTTAATTTAAACGGCTCACCATCGGATTTTCTACTAGAGCAAGGGCTGTTGAGCCTGAAAGGGTTAATCAGAGAAGATAATTGTGTCACTTGGCTCGAGTATGGGTTGACATGCAATAGATTGACCACTGAAAGTCGACAAAGCTTAGGTCGACACCTGAAATAGGTTGACAGGGTTGGAAGTTCGACACAAGCGTCGAAAATGGGAAGGTTCTTGGGCAAAGAAAAGTAAGGGTCTTAATGTTATGGGTGAAAATGCTAATAGTTTTCTTTTTCATTTCACCCTAACATATAGCATTTATTCAGCGTGTGTCAGCATTATGTCGGCATTGTGTCAGCATTACAGCTCTGTACACCACGGTTGGTGACTTTTCATTGCACTTCTGTTTGCAGACAAACTCATTAATGAGGGTAACTATTATTAGGGTGTTGTTCTTGCCCATTTATTATACAGCAAACTCCTGATTTACAGGGTCGCACCTGTTGCCCCCTTGGAGGCGGAGCTCTGCATAAATTATACATGTTGGAGAAAACTGCTGCAAAAACTAACATTATAATCGCCCATATAACTCACTCACTGGCCAGCCCCATATATCAGACAGTCGATATATACCCCTATTCCCCCCCTCCCCCCACCACCACTATATGCTATCTGCCAGATGTGTGGGAAGGGTTAATGGCAGACTTGCTTTCCTAGGCTGCAGGGCTCATGCAGGAAAGTTCTAGTCTAGCGGATGGGACTTTTGTATAGCAAACAGTGCAGAATTACAGTATATCCCGCATCTAACAAGTCCATGTGCACAAAAATATACAAGTGGCATTTTCACACTTACAGGAGAGAAAAGTCAGCAAGTAGTGGTGCCTTTTGCTGGAACAACATCCATCAAAGTATCACACTGAGTGCTTCTCTTTTCGTCTACCCCCGATTTCATTTAGCTGCAGGAAAAACCCTAATGCCCCTTTCAGACCGCACTTTTTACTCCTTATTTTGCCATTTTTTTGCCGTTTTAAAACGGTAATTTTTGCAGTCTGAAAGGTGCAGAGTGAATTTACCGGTTCTATTGAACTGGTATTTCTATACGGTAATAATACCCGTTTCAGACCCGTTTTTTTTCATCCATTGTTTTTTATGGGTTAAAACGGGTTCAGTGTTGTGAAGGGACAAAAACTGCATTGAAATACAGTTTAAAGACGTGTTGTGTGAAAGGGGTTTTAGCTGGCAGACCTGTTTTTAGAAATGTTTTAAAATACCTGGTCAAAGCCAGTATTGCGGTCTGAAAGCAGCATAAGTGATGATCATTTTTGCTAATTAAATAAGACCCCCCCCTCCTAGTAGCATACGTCTTGTAATGAGCATATTATAAACAGTGATATTGGTAGCCAGTCTGGTAATGCCAATATTAAATGGCGATCTAACATGAGCACTGCAGTAAATGTTTAATAACAAATAAACACAAAACTGCTAGTAATAAAATCACATTTTATTAAACCACACACTACATTGGGGAAGGAAAGAAATCGACACATTCATTTGCAGTGGTAAGAAAACCATAGTTATATGCAAACAGCTCTGTGTAAGAAAGTTCCTGCCATCATGGAGTGAAATATGCTGTTTTTAACATATTTATTCAAGTACGGCAAAAAACACGTATATTTGGTAAATGTACAGAGTATGATCTATTGCGCACAAATTGCGGCAAATGGGCCTAATTCAGACATTGGCTGCTCATTTTTGGAGCCCTGTGATCAGGTATACGCCACTTTGCCACAGTGACATCCTACCCCGTGTAAGCCTGCGAATTGCTCAGCGCGGCGTGCGAAAAATAGCAGGATTGGCGATTAGCTGCAAATTCGCACCGCACTCACCGTCTAATGATTTTCTCACTGTGTGCAGTCTTATTAGGGGGATGTGATTGAAACAGGCTGATCGGGGGGGCCGGAGCTGGCGTCACACGGCTACCACCGAAACTCCTGGACACGCCCGTGTTTTCCCTGACACCCCCGTGTTTTCCCTGACACCCCCACAAAACATCCCGTTACCACCCACAAATGCCGGCTTCATGTCAACGAACTTGCATAGGCCAGCGATCAAAAAGGTAGCAGGACTTTATTGCAGGATGGTCCCGCGTGTGAGTACTGTGGGCCTAAAGCATGAGCAGTCTATCAATGATTGCCCGGACTGCTAATTCCCAGCTGTGCTATCAGGTCTGAATTAGGTCCAATGTATGC
Organism: Crinia signifera; assembly: GCF_055691185.1. Lineage (NCBI taxonomy): Eukaryota > Metazoa > Chordata > Amphibia > Anura > Myobatrachidae > Crinia > Crinia signifera. The sequence goes on along the minus strand of NC_139223.1, from coordinate 34,104,361 downwards.
ACCGGCCTCAAAAACCTGATGTATACTGTGCTTGCAGTAACTTCCACATGTCATTCAAAGTAGTGGTTGTAGCAGTCGCACATACACATTGCCATATTTCTCTAAAAGTTCATCCCACATTCTAAACTTCTAATTTGACAAAAAATGTACTGCTCTATAATCTACAGCAGACGGCTATTACTATGTGACATACCATGCTACACATACTAGGGTAGATAGATATGGGATATAGATGGATAGGTACATATAGATAGACAGATAGATATAGATAGATACAGATCAATAGCTATAAATAGATGTGCGATATAGATGGATAGATAAATATAGACAGATAGATATAGATAGATACAGATAGATAGATATGGATAGATAAATATAGACAGATAGATATAGATAGATACAGATCAATAGATAGGTAGGTATTAGGTAGATAGATGTGAGATAGTTAGATACAGATCAATAAATAGATATAAATAGATAGAAAGACAGACAGACAGATAGATAGATAGATAGATAGATAGATAGATAGATAGATAGATACTGTAGGTATGAGGTAGGTAGATATGAGAGAGATAGATAGATATATATATAGATAAATACAGATCAATAAATAGATATAGATAGATAGATAGATAGATAGATAGATAGATAGATAGATAGATAGATAGATAGATATGAGGTACGTAGATATGAGACAGACAGACAGACAGACAGACAGATAGATAGATAGATAGATTGATAGATAGATCGACATGACACACACACACACACACACACACACGTGGGAAAATACTGTACATAGGGGGAGAGTGATAGGTGTCAGTGTAGGAGCAGGCAGCCCCCTGCCCTGGCAGCCAATGGGGAGTGCGGGGCGGGACTGCTGCGGATGACTTATTAAAGGACCTGCACGCCGGGGAGGGAGAGCACAGAGACTGCAGCACAGGAGTTGCCGGGTGTTTGGGATCCCGATGCTGCTGATCTGCCTTCACAGCCACCTCCTCACTCCGACTGCTATCATATGTCCGCTGCCCCTCCGCCAGTATCACCGACTTGCTGAGCCCTCTGCCCGCTGGAGGTGGCACTCAGTCCTTGGATTGCGCTGTACCCAGCATAGGAAGTGGTGCTGTGCCCGGGCTCCCTGCCGCACCGCTGTCCCCGCAGCCAGAGCCCCCTGCCCGGCTCCCAGATGCTGAACATGAGCTCCGAGCAGGACCCGGCTCCCGAGGCTCCCTGCAGCCCAGCGGGCACCGCCAGCTCCATGTCCCACGTTTCGGACTCCGACTCGGACTCTCCGCTGTCCCCGGCCGGCTCAGAGGGGCGAGGATCCCACAGAGGCTCCGGCATCTCCCCGCTGTCCAAGAGCGACCCTGAGGGACCCCTGGACGAGCGCTTCCCAGCCTGTATCCGGGAGGCGGTGTCCCAGGTGCTGAAAGGCTACGACTGGAGCCTGGTGCCCATGCCCGTCCGGGGATCTGGCTCCCTGAAAGCCAAGCCGCATGTCAAGCGCCCTATGAACGCGTTTATGGTATGGGCACAGGCGGCCCGGAGGAAGCTGGCAGACCAGTACCCCCACTTACATAACGCGGAGCTCAGTAAGACCCTGGGCAAACTCTGGCGGTGAGTATAATACCCCTGTTCCACAAATAGCCTGTGTCTGTTGCATTTGCCCCCCATTTATGCCAATGCTTTCAGTCATTTCGCACTGGGGTACCCTTGGCACCCCTTTTGTCTTTTTTATTTTGTACCCCCAACATTTGCAAAGCAATACATTTGTATTGAGTATATATGCTCTTATAGTGGGTACACACAGTGCGATTTTGCTTGCAATTCAATCCCGTATTCGATTTGACTATATAGTACAGATCTGTACTATGTTGTCTTGCCTGCCAAGACTTTTTCTATTCGATTTACACTACATGGGAGCGCGCATTGGGATTGAACCTGCATCGAATGTAGAAAAACCAATCGATTCCCATTCGATTTTATATTCGATTTTGCTTCTATAAGCAAAATCAAATAGAAAAATAGTGCATATCTCACCGTGTGTACCCTCATTATAAAACATGTTTAGATGCCTTTAAATACATGAAAGCAGTTATATAAGGTACTACAATCCATGGGGCTAGATGTCCCAATGATACTGCTGTCTCAAAGGGGGGGGAGGTTAATTGGTGGGCGAAGGGAGTGACCCACATTTAAATGCCATCAATGGCACCCTTCACCCAGCATTAGGAGTTGGAGCTGCACTAAGTTGGCTGGGTGAATCCATTCACCCATACTTGAATTCCCCCCTAAATGTGTGTGTATGTATATATATATATATATATCTCTGATATGGATGGCCGCAACACCCAAATCTGCCCCCCACCCATCCACCGCCACCATTACAAAGATAAAATAAATGGTTCCAGTACCCCCAGATTGAGAACCAATGCTTTCTGTGATGCACCTTTTGTGTCTAATGAATTATCTGTTGACTTAAACACACGTAGTTCCGTAACTGTGTATGCTGTGCCCATCGGTAGGTAGGTGGTAGAACCAGTTATATTAGCTGGGTTCACCCCAGTTGTGTGCTCATCCATGGTCCAAACAATCCCTGCCCTCTGCTGTCACCTGAAACATTACTGCAGACTTTAGTGCTGCTTGTGTGCACATAGCTGGAGCACACCATAAAGGACAATTATTGAATTCTTGCAGATAACACCCCTGCAGTGGGCTCAATGTGAAACGTGTAATATATGATCATGTATGTGATTAGGGAGACTTGTCTTCTCAGTGATTGCCTGCCTGCTTGAGTGAGTCGTGAGTTACATGATTAATGTCCCCAGGTCAGGTTTGCACAGTAATTACCAGATGCCCTCACACAGTATGTCATCTCCTCGCACTTACTGTGCCTTCCCCAGTCTCATATTGAACAAACTTCACCTACTGACATGTGTGAGAATGAATTATACTCCGCCAGTCACATATGCAACCATTTAAGCTCGGGATGACAAGGCGGCGGTAATGCTGCCAGATTCTCCTAATCGGTGCAGAACTTTATTCTTTCCGCCTAACAGGAGACCGTGAAGTAGCCATGTAACGTAAAGACGGTATTCTCCATGTCATCCTCAAATTCCACCTGAAGTAGGGAGTGCATGCTGGAATTTGTAGTTCCACAGCATCTGGAGAGATACCTATGGACTCGTCCTGGCGTAAAGGAAGATTATATGGAGTGTAGTAATGTCAGTACTTTACTGTATAGAACAGAAACCCAAATGCCGCATGGGTACTATCGAGTCGGTATCAGAAATTTATTAGGTTTCCACTATTGGTTATTTCATCTTGAGAGTTTTGTAATTCATACTAAACTTTAGTACCCAACAGTGACTTATTTGGGCCGTGATGAAAATGCATCAGGACTCATGTCGGATACAGGGATTTTTCGCAATGTATCCGCACATGGATGGATGGATGTGGCTGTGTAGCAAGGGCGAGAGAGATAAAAAAAAAGCATTGGTCCAGTTGATATTTTCTGTACCCTTTGTAAATACAGGTACACGTAGACTTCGATCCAGTCTTTTAGATAGATGCGCACTTGCGCAGTACATTGCGAGCTTTCACAGAACAAAACCGTTTTACCACTGAGAGGAGGGCGGATCACTTAGGCGTGTGTTATATAATATGGAATTTACAATACACATTAGATTTACAGAAGCTCATTATAATAACCAGGGCTTATGAGTGTTGTTATTGCGGTGTTTTGAATTGCGCCACAGATGCACAAATGATAATTCTCCGCCGGCAAGATAGAGGTTAATATCTCACAAAAAGCAACATTATTTTTTTTTCGGAAGCCTTTTAAGATCCAACATCAATATTTAGTCAATTTACAGAGAAGAAGTGCTTAGTTGAAATGATAGGTAAACACTTTTTTTTTATTTTTTTATTCTGTACTTGATTTGGGAGGATTCAATTATTCGCTTTTGAGTAGGAGTTAACCCTTGTGCTCCTGGATGGCATTAACCCTTTAAATGCCAACATCTCTGTGAAAGATGGTCCAAATATCGGCTAAAAATGTCAGCGTCGCTCACGTTTGTTATATAAATTCAAATAAAACAAATGTGTTAAAAAAAAATAAAAAAAAAATTATATTTCCTGTATAAGGTAAACATTACAGGTCAGCACAACAAATAGAGAGGGTTTCTTGGCAATTTTCACACCTATTTTGACAAATTCACTTGGCACTCAAAGGGTTAAGGCCACAGTGATGCAGGATCTCAGCTGGTGGGTTAGAATAAAACGGGACGGTTAGTCCTTTCCAATGATCTATTACTTTAACGTGTATAATTCCCGCTCGCGTTTCTGTATAGCAAAGAATGAAAGTTAGTCAATAAGCATTTCAAACAAGTAAGAATAATTATGTCACATTCATTTGTCAGAGGCATTTTTTGATAATTGTCAATCGATAGGTCTTTCAATGCTGTTACTTAGAAATAGTCCATTCCTACTGCTTATATATATATATATATTTTAAACTAATTCATGTTAAATAGAAAAAAATAATATCCAAGTTTTCTCCTAATTGCTTGCATATTTTCCTAACGCGCCCATTACCTGTTGTACAGTTCTTTTCAAGTTAATTATACACTTATCACTCCAGGTCATATGCCTGAGGGTAGCCTTTAATTCAATTCAGTATTAATAATTTCTACCGGAACTTAATTTTTTGCAATTATAAAATTCACGGTGCACTTTGCATCATTTCCTGCAAAATCGACGCTACTTATATTACGCAGGCGAGTGTTTAATGGATGCGCATATTCAGAATAACAGTATTTGCTGTGGTTTTAAATAAAGTTGTCACTGCGGAAATTAACCGTTTCCTCCCAGTTGGAAATAGCAGAGTATCAGCCAATCACCACTCATTTTTTGAATCCCTATTTACAAAACAAAAATGGTTTTGGACCAGAAGTTATATGTAATGTTTACGCGTGACCCTTTAAGCATTTATTAATGTGCTAAGTCTTACTTATATCCATATTGGGAGTACAAAATTGCGCTAAAAGCAAAAACAAAACAATCTTTATAAGACAAAATCCCCCAAAACCATATGAGCATAAAACAAACATTTTTTACCCCCTCATCCTCGGAGTTTTTTCCCTGCCGCTACACAATAGACCCGCACCAGTTGCATTTTTAAGTTAAAGTGAAGCTATTTTACACGTTTATAGGGTAATAGGAATAACTCATGCATTTGGATGTATATGTATGCGTTTAGGTGCATTTGCTCCCAATTGATGGGTGCATGTGCTAACTCCTGTAATCGTGACCATCTACCCAATCAGACTAAATAAAACAAGGAAGTGGATCTTTTTTTTTGTGTGTGGTGGTGGTGGTGGGGGATGGGGGGGGGGGGGGGATTACCACTAGAAATTAATAGCATCTACACATTGCGTTGCATTTTACACTCCATATTCCCTACAACATGGAAATTCACAATGGGGTTGATGTTATCAGAAGCCAATCAAACTGACTGTATGTCTTTGGTGTGTGGGGGGGAAACTAAAGAACCTACAAAGACCACACGCTAACATTATTATTATTTTATTGTAAGGCACCACAAGTGTTTTTCAGCGCCGTACAATGGAACAGTACAGGGAGGCAAAACTTATGGGGAACATTCAAATTCCACGCAGCTCGGGCACAAGTTGGAATTTTGGAACAGTGGAAATGAGAGTAGATTCTGCAAATTCCTACAAGAGTATTGCCCTTGTCTTTTGTACTAGATAGATTGTAATGTGGACTTCCTGTGCGGAATTCTAATACGTACATCGAATTATAATTACCAGAGATGGCGTCTGGGAAGGCCGGTTATCTGTGTCCCGTTCCCAGCATACTATCTGTTGGAATAGTTTGATACCTCTAAATCCCATTATATAAATGTTTAAAAAATGTTATGTATTATTGCAGCACTCTTGGTAGGTCGAGGGAACAGTTTGAATCTGTGAATCTACTTATTATATCGGATTAATGACACAGTAAATAGGGGTCTATTCCTAGCAGGCAAGGAAGTGTCTGAATATCGGGCATCTCAGCAATAAGGGAGGTGCATCAAGTCTTGGTTAGGGATACACTGGAGCGGTTGGTCAAAGCAACCAATCAGATGCTGTCTTTCATTTTTTTCTAGGATACAACAGACAAATGTTAGGCACTATCTGATTGGTTGATATGGGCAACATCACTGCTTGACATTTTTTAGAAGCTTTAATACATGTACCCTTTAGACTCTGCTTAAAGATAAATCAGTCCGTTATCTTTCAGTTCATTCATGGAACTTCTCTCTCTCTCCCCTACCATCAGTTTGCTGAGTGAAAACGAGAAGCGCCCTTTCGTTGAGGAGGCCGAAAGGCTCCGTGTGCAGCACAAGAAGGATCACCCTGACTACAAGTACCAGCCACGCAGAAGGAAGAGCGTGAAAGCCGGGCACAGCGACTCAGACTCGGGGGCTGAGCTGGGGCATCACCCCGGTTCTCAGATGTATAAGTCGGAATCTGCACTGGGAGTGATGGCAGATGGCCATCTTCATGGAGAGCACGCAGGTAAGGGTCCCGGCTCTTTGTCTGTGTCTGTAAAAGGTGTCTATAATTATATTTAGCTTTTTCCTATTTTTTTATTAAAATTATTATTCCAAATTCTTATTTACTAAGTACTAACCACCACTAGTATTCCCGGAAACATGATGGAGCAGGGAGTGTGGGATACAGGAGAATAAACACATGGAGATCACAATAAATAATGTAATATTGCTTTTGTCGAGGATAACCAGATAACCAATCAGATTATGTCATGATATGTAAGTTCTGATTGGCTGTTAGGGGCAACTCCGCTTGTTCTCCTCACTTCCGTTATGATCTGACTCCCCAAACATGCAAATGATGCGTACACCATATAATGATCCATCAATCTACGCACCTTCTCCAGATATCAGGCCTCTGATTGGTGTTTTATTGCTCCTCCTACATTCCCTGTGCTGGTGACCGTCAGTCTGTTCCGATTGAACGTGTTTGTCGGTTTTACTAATAACACACAAATAAGGCGGAAACGTTTATTTAATTGTGTGCCCCTTACAAAGTAATCATACAGCCCATTTCCAGTGTAATGCGGTGACCAACGGCAGCAGCTGTTACTGGCCTAAAATATTATTGCTCAGCAGCAAACCCAGGAGCCAACACTTTCCGGGAAAGTCTGGGGCAGATTTATTAAGCCTGGTGGAGTGATAAAGTGCCTTGTAATTTATCACCGGTCAATTAGCTCATAACTGCCATTTTTCAAACCCAGGGGCAGATTTATTAAACTTGGTGAAGTGATAAAGTGGCTTGTACTTTATCACAGGCCAATCAGATCATAACTGTCATTTTTTAACCCAGGCTGTAATGTGGTAGTTAGGGGCTGATTGGCCAGTGATAATGTACAAGCCACTTTATCGCTTCACCAGCATCTCTGGGATGCTTCTAATCGCTGTTTTTTAATAGACTGAATTAAATGTATATAACAAATAATTTGAAGAAGTAATTTAAATAAATTATATATATATATATATATATATATATATATATATATATATATATATATATATATATATATATATATGAGATAGAAGGGAGTTCAGAGTGCGCCTCAAATTACAATCACAAATAATACTTCAATGAGTTACAATAAAATGTTTTTAAAAAAACAACTTTTATTCAAAAGTGTCTTCTGCAAGATGTCGGTAGCCCTCTACCGACATCTTGCAGAAGACACTTTTGAATAAAAGTTGTTTTTTTAAAAACATTTTATTGTAACTCATTGAAGTATTATTTGTGATTGTAATTTGAGGCGCACTCTGAACTCCCTTCTATCTCATTTCTATTACTTTGGTTCCTGTCTAACAGAGGATCCCTCAGAGTTGCTGCCACTAGCAAACGTTAGCACGGTCTGGGTACCTTTTTCTTTAATATATATATATATATATACACACTAGTAAGCCTGCTCGAAGCTAATGCTTCGAAATCTAGTAGATGTAGTTTCACTTGTTGCCAACAGATGGCAGGGTTTCGGAGCCACACGGACACTAGACATCGGCAGCAGCAACACTGTAGAAATCAAAGACAAACAGCTGACATTTTCCGTATGTCTTGCGCAGACGCAGTATTAAAATCACTGTGAAAGTGGCTGCCATTTATTCTGGAGATCTGCGCAGGCCTCTCCTAAATGCCCCTGGGGAAAGCTGTGTGCAATTACAGATGCAAACGCGCATAGTTTTCACCAGGCAAATGTCACAAACGCACTTCCACTCCTGTTCGCAGCCATGTGTTTTGTCTGTCTGGTCCATGTCAGACTGGTGTAAGCGTCACATAAACCTTAAAGGTCCAAATGTTCAGTATGCATCAGGCTTGGGGGAAGATTTTTAAAGCTAAGAGTGAGATGAAGTGCCAGCCAATCAGCTCCTTTCATTTTTCAAACACAGCCTGTGAAATAACAGTTACTAACTGATTGGGTGGTACAGTACATTAACTCTGTCCAAGGATTGATACAGATCCCTCTCCCAGTGTTTGTTTGGTTATCAACCACTGCCCTCAACATTTACCAAAAGGTCATGTTTTCAGGATTTCTGTTTTAATGAGACAGTTGGGATCATTACTGACCCAGTAAAATAGATAAACATTCACCTGTGCATGATTAAATAAATCCTCAAAGTATGACCTGCTGGGGATATTTGAGGACTGGATCTGAGAACCACCGATGGCACATAGCAAGTTAGTCTTATTTAATATGTGTAGAAATATAGTTATTCCCACTTATTACTAACTTTTCTGTATAAAGTTACAATAAATGTATTTAAAATGTTTATTTGTCCTTTATTTCTGCTGTTAGGTCAAAACCATGGACCTCCAACTCCTCCAACTACTCCCAAGACTGACCTACACCATGGTGGGAAACAAGAACTGAAGCATGAAGGACGGAGGATGATGGACAGTGGTCGGCAGAACATCGACTTCAGCAATGTGGACATTAGTGAACTGAGCAGCGAAGTCATCAACAACATTGAGGCTTTTGACGTTCATGAATTTGACCAGTACTTGCCACTCAATGGGCATGGAGCCATTGCAGCTGACCATGGCCAGAATTCCACAGCACCACCTTATGCAACGCCCTATACGCACCCGGCGGGGAATACACAAGCTCCTGTTTGGACTCATAAGAGTCCTCCAACTTCATCCTCATCTTCTGAGTCCGCCCAGCAGAGGCCTCATATTAAGACAGAGCAGCTGAGTCCCAGTCATTATAGAGACCAATCCCATGGATCACCTCCACATTCTGACTTCAACTCCTACAGCGCCCAGGCTTGTGCCACAACTGTGCCTAGTTCTACAGTACCCACCTCTTTTCCTAGTTCTCAGTGTGACTACACAGACCTACCCAGCTCCAATTACTACAATCCCTATTCCAGTTATCCATCCAGTCTCTACCAATATCCTTATTTCCATTCCTCCCGCCGACCCTATGCCACACCTATCCTCAATAGCTTGTCCATTCCACCTTCCCATAGTCCCACCTCCAACTGGGACCAGCCGGTCTACACAACCCTAACAAGGCCTTAAATGTATTTTCATTTTTGGAACTGAGGACTTTCCTTCTACAGTTATGGCTGGCTGTTGTTAAGTCTTCCAAGACACGTGCACTAGAGACTGAATGTACTGGTGGAAGGCGCAAGTGCCAGCTTCATTTACAAGTGCCTGCTGATAAGCTGAGAATATTTCTCTTACGTTAAAAAGATCATTTCCATTTAAACTTTTCCAGAAAGCTAATTGTGAAACAAAAATTTGCTGAAAAAAAGTTATTTTTCTTTTTGAACTGTGACGTGACGTAAAGTGAAGGATGGACCTCCAGCTACCCAATAAGGACAGAGATTCACTGGGAGCAATTAGGAGGTGTATTAGGTTTTGAAGTTTACTGCAATCTGAAATACAGACCAAACCTTATGAACGTACTCTGACCAATTCTAACAAAATCCGTTTTATTGTAAAGGCTAATCGATGGGGTAGAGTACCAGTTTTGGATTGACCCGTCAAAGTCTCCATGTGCTACTTCATCTCTACGACTGATACAGCAGCATTATTTAATTCTGAATATTTTATGCACCAGCAGAATTACACATTTTGGAAAACCGTTCCTAATGAAACTTACTGTAGCAATTGATTTTGCAGCATTTGTCTGTTCATCGTGATTGAAGAAAAACCCAGTTTAACCATTATCACTTAATCGTGTCTCAGGCTTGGACTACAAAATGTCTATTTCAGTGGATTTTTAAGCAATGTTTGGCTGTAATTAACTTTTTTTTTAATGTTCGTATAGTTCTGAGATCTGTTAAATATATAAATATATATATATAAATATATTTATGTGCCATATATTATAAGTGACTAAGGACTTTACTCATTGGTAAAGTACAATAATGGGGAGACAAACAATTCAACTAAGAAGAGAAAATGAAGGGAATAGGTTGGAACAGGCTAATAAAAAAAAAAAAAAAAGGCCGAATACACAAAATGCAAAGGGTGACTGAAAGCTATTTAATTACATCAGACCAGCATACATATAAAATATTAACCGGTTGGTTATACATTTTTATAAATGTATATATTGAATCAGTAATTATTTGTTAATACCAATAAAATTGTTATAATGATTCATAACAAAGCTGTTTAACGTAATTTTCCAGGGACCAGACTCTTCCTACCAAGATAAGACACTAAAAACCTCTTCCATATTTTATATTTTAACTTAGGTGTTGAGTCAAAAAAATACATAGATTTTTTCGTTATTGTCATCTGTTCCATTGTTCCCTATCATTGTATGCTGAGCATATAATTTCTATTTTATGATAACTCGTGCCTTTTTTTAAAGATATTGCAAACATTTTGTAAATTTGAAAAAAAAAATTTAGAAATTATTTTTTTGTTTCTAAGTTTCTTACGATTTTCTAAAAAAAAATGTGCTATGGATCAGATTTTACTGTTCATTCATTTAAACAAAATATCTTGTTTTTCTGCAAATTCTATTTTTCTGTTCGAGGTGTGAAAGATTCAATTTCTATGTATTGTATGTTGCTGATTTTCTTTTTCATTAAGCAAAGCTAACTTTTGTATATGCTATCTTCAAGAAAATTAAAATGGCTTTTTATCAAAATTATTGTGGCTTTGTCATATGATTTTTTTAAGTTGGAATCATTTAAGAATTTTTGCCACAAATATAAGTGGAATAATTGTAATTAGTGGTAGACAATCTGCTAATTTCCCATATTAGGCTTTGTGAAATGTCTTTTGTTTTCCAATTTCAAAATTTTTGATCTAAAAATATGTAAAATAATTTACATTAGTGGTGTAAATTGGTTCATTTTATATAACTTTTTTGCGAGATTTTTTTTATTTCACCTACCGCACACATTTTTGTTTCTTGTTTAAAAACTTTTGCCCAAAACTAAGGCAAATAATTGACATCACGGTAAACAAACAAAAACATATGGTTTATTTTTTATTTTCGATTTTGTGAGCTATTACTGTTCTTTTTTTTTTTTTATTTTTTTTTTTTTAATGTGTTTACCTGTCAGATACACCTTCTATTTTCATAAAATATATAATACATTTTCCTGGAAAAGTTTGTGCATTCATTTAAAAACCCAAAGTGTAATCACAATATTTAATTCAACCACATGGGCTCAGGGTTATGTTTTCCAGGCTGATATTAATTTAAGAAAACAGCCATGAAACCAAAACAAGAGTCTGGGATCAGCCCAGTCTGAATCAAGTCTACATAAATGTGGAAAGTATTTGTCAGGTTCCATTATTTACTGAAGATGTGGCACAGAGTACAGTGTAAAATCTATTCAAGCAGTCCTTGTCTCTAGCTTATTTGCTTTGGGATAAAAATGTTTGCATTTGGGATCTTAATATGGCAGATGAGTTTGTTTTATTTAAGTACACATTCTATATGGAGGTAGTGAATGATGCAATTTTAGTAGAAAGGTCTCTGCAGAGATATTAAAAATTCCAATCAAAAAAAAAAAAATTAAGAATAATTTCTGGTTACAAAATGCCCTGAAAAATAAATGAAATGTCTATAGAGTTCATTTGCAAATAAAAAAACAAAACAGATCTCTAAAAATTTTGTAAACAAGTAAGCTTTCAAATATATATTAGTGCAAAAAATAATAATGGACTATAAAAAAAAAAAAAAGGACAGTTAAGATTCTGGATTTTTCATTCTGATAAGTCAACGGAGTTCCTGCAACAAATAAATAAATAATTGCTCAAATTCCTTCAGATACACTCACATAGGGAATATTACATGAAAGAGAATATCCTGTTCATTGTATTGTATTGTGAAACAGTGGCTGCAAGATGAATTTAAAATGTGTCACTTTCCTAGTAATCAAATTTAGAGATCGAGGTTTTAGTTTATTGCTTTTGGGTGAAGTACAGCAGTTGTTTCTTTCTAGGGGTATATACTGTTTATGCAAATGCAGGCCCTAGAATTTTCTACTTTACTTCCAAAAATAGCAGTGAATATAATGAATCTAACTACAAATTCACGATGGAAATGAAAATGATGTTGAAAAAATAAAACAATGAAATATAATAGATTTTTTTTAGCATATTTAATTTAAGAAATAACATGTCTGTTAGGAGATATAGCCGAATAAACACTTTAATGGACATAGTAGTGAAAAGATTGGAATAATTAAATCCTCGTAAACCTACCCAAAGGCAAGAATTATGAAAAATTGTAAATATAATCACTATATTTTTTTGTGTGCAAATATAGATAGAGTAATATATTGATTGAAAATAAGAATCTTTTCATTTAAAAAAATTAACCCTGTATAGTTAGGCAAGATATCTAGTCTCACCTTTGCCAACTAATTCAAATGCCAAAAAGGCTATAAATATTGGAAACTAAGTTATACAATTGATTGTGATTCCTAACCTAATAAACATCCTCTCCCCCCTTTGTTTCCCCATTATACATACAGTGTCAGTCTCTGAGCTTATGGAGCAAATAAGCACACCACTGGTGATTATACAGTATATTGAATTACATGTAATATACATTAAATAACTGGAGTGTTTTTAGGCTTAACAGAAAGCAAGCTTACTGTTTTGCTATTTAATCACAGGAGCCTAAAGCATCATTGATCTAACTGACTCATAGTTTTCAAAGGAAAGCAATGAACTGGGCTGGTTATCATCAATGGCAGCATTATATGAAGATTTAAAGGGAATAACTGACACGCTGTGCTTGATTTTTAAACTCTTTGCCTTCAAATGTAAAAATGGAACTTGTTCTGTTTTTTTTTTTGGTTGACTAAAACTATTATAGTTTAAACTACTGAGAGAGAGCTAAAAGGTTTGAAACAGATTAATTCTAGTAACAACAAATGTTCTGGGCTTGGAGTTGTTGGCTGGACACCAAGCAGAGAGCACACACACTATTTTCCTAACAGAGGAGTTGGAGGGTATAAAATCCTTTTCATGAATAGGCGAATACAATTCTGCTGAATGATGTTTTAAGGCGAAATTTTCCTCCTCACAACAAAAAATTGGTCATTACATAATTAAGAAGTCCCAATAATCTCTTCATTTATCCCTATAAAGGTTTGTCCTAATTGAAGACCCACATATTAAAGGAGCGAACAAGGGTCCATTGTCAAATTACGAACCATAGTATTGAAGACCCTACTGGGAGGAATGAGCCAAGCTTAAGCCTTTAATCTAGATCCTGAGGAGGATCACTATTTTTCTGTTTTCCATATGTACATTAGATGTACCAATTATAAGATCTATTATTTTTCCCCCCGATAAAGTTTCTTGTTGAAACGAAACGCGTTGGGTAAACTACCACAAATTGTGAAGGAAAAATATCGTTGTATGAACTAATCCAGCTACAAGGAGCTGTATTAAAGGAATTGTTTTTATGGAACTTTTAAAATAAATGTATTTTATATATGAATAACTGCTCCTTTTTTTCTGTAAAAGTATATATTAATCTATTGGGTGCTTAGAAAACACTATTGGTTGTGGAGATTTTTGTATAGTCCTTACTAGTAGGGGACTCAGTGTTGGAAGCGACCAATTTTAGAGATATTGTTGTTGATTGATATATATATATATATATATATATATATATATATATATATATAATATTGTAGTGCTCAAATGACAATTCTTTGGAAGATATGTAGGGAAGATGGCCTTTCCCAGCAGAGCTTGCAATCTCAGGGTGCTCAGGCACAAAAATGATTATGGTTCTTTTAACTTGCCTTTTAAATCTAAATGTGAATTACTTTTACTCGAACTTGCACAGAACACAATCCCACACATTTTATGCAGAATAAGTGAATTACCAGCCGATGTGAAGGAGGAAACTTTTAGAGACGTCTACTGCGTGTAGCTATGTTCCCAGCACTGCCATGGACGTCACAAGCTGGGATTCAACATCACAACCATCGTTCCTGCAGTCGGCCAGCTGGAGGAGGCGTCTGAAAGGCCGGGAAGTCTGCATTGTGACATGCAGACCCTTGACTCTCTCCTACCAGGAAACAGGGGCAATACACCCCCATTTTGGGGAAAACAGGCCTCCCACTCCCCACCCCTAGGGGAACTATGGGTGACATTGCAAGGCCTGTTCTGTGCATGCAAACAATCCACCTGCACAGCCTCACATAGTCATATATCTGCGCATCGGCTCTCCTGCGTCCCCCCCCCCCTTTGAATCTGTCATTTCTAGTTCAGCACGCACCCTTGCTATATTTATTATCTCTTTTCCGAGATGTGGGATATGTATATTTGTGACTGATAAATGAGCAAATACATTTTTAATCATACTTGCCTACTTTTGAAAACTAGTTTCAGGGACTTTATAGCTGGTAGTAGAATTTTACACAGCGCCCCATTGAGGGCGTGTGTCATGCTCCACCCAAAGGGCGTGTCTAGTTCCATATATGGAGAGATTGTGAAAAGAGATTGTGAACGAGGCACCTAGAAGCGTGGGTGTGCACTGCTACATCTGAGAGGAATCTTTTAAAATGACTTATATCCAAATATAGATGAGCCCCAAAGCAGTTAGTAAAAGCTACTATACTTGCTAAAGTGCTGGGAAATGGTGCTGATGAGTCAATGCAAAGGTATCTATATCTTATTCCTTTCCGCCCAAAAATGTAACAGTGTAATGTGGGCTAGGTGAAATGAGGGAGATTGTTAGACTAATGAGGGAGAGAGGGAGATTGATGTTATTTCAGGGAGTCTCCTGCAGAATGCAGGAGGGTAGGCAACTATGATTTTTAATTATTGGTGACTATAAATAACATTGCACATTTTGCGATTAAAAAGGCCTAAAAATACCACATCTGTAGACACAATAATGGCTGAATACCAGGGGAGGCTCCAGAGGGGTGGGATTGCAGCCATCCCCACTGTCACCAACTGCCATTCCAAAATGACTTCCTGGCAGTGGGCGTGGCTCCCTATTTAAATTTTGAACTGTGCTGCAGGCCCGGCGCTCGAGCCGCTACTGCGAATGCTCTGTTCCATTGAAAGAAGCGGAGAAGAAAGCTGTACCACCCCGACATCAATAACCACTATTTAAATACCGACCAATGCATTCCACAACCCAGTACACTTACATTATTTCCTTTGCAGAGAATCCACTTTGTAATTTTGAGTATTTTTCGTCTAGTAACCCTGAGATCTTCTGTGCTCCAACAGCCAGATACAGAGCATGTTTGCAAGGCATCACAGCTTTGTTACAGGACGCACCCCATAACTGGATTTACTTCAAACATTTACTTCCTAAACATCTGTATTAAATATTTTTGAGGAAACCGGCTCCTGCCTATTCCTCGCTGCTGCATTTAAAGTGAAACTAAACCCAAATCATGAAGTCAGCCTGCTGCGCTAACCCTGTAGTGCAAGAGGGGCAGGGGGTGCTTGGGGGGAGTCGCTTGGCACATATAGACATACATGTTATCATGTATGTGATTAATATGTATCCTGACTGGTTCACCTAGGGATCTTTTGCGCGGAGTGTACCAGGAGATGTGCGGCACCCAAGAATCAGCATAAAGCATCATGCACTCCTTTCTGGGCCTGCCCCCAGAGTGCCATTGGTTAGTTCTCACATGGGGGTGGGCTTAGAAGTGTGTAATGATTTATGCTGAGTCCCGGGTGCCACGTGGCACCTGATGCATACACAGCGCTGCCAATTCCCAGGCGAACCAGCCAGCACATATATTACATATATGATAACATTAGGGTTATCAACTCATCCCTTTAATCCCGGGCACATATTAATTACACAGGTTCTGTAGCTGGCTGACTTCAAGACTCCATTTCAGTTAGTTATAATCAGCCACAGAACCTGTGTAATTTATATGTGTCTGGAATTAAATGGTTAAGGTGGTAACCGTAGATAACATGCACTTTAGTACATACATGATAACATTAATTTTATATGTGCTAAGTGGTCCTCCTCCCCTGCACTAATTTGTTGGCGCTGTTATCACCACTATTTTTTTTTTTTTAAGATGCCGCGGAGAACTATCTTTTAATAAATGCTGAATGAGCATTTACAGAGGAACCTTAATATTTAGTTTTGGATGAAGTTCGGTATAATAAACGAAATCCCAGATTAATTGCTTATTGGCAACGTTGCGTTCTCCCATCCCATGTTCTCTGCTATGCTGATGACGGTTGCCTGTGGTTGTCAATGCCCCTCCCTTATAAATGAGAAATGTAAAGGGGCAGGGCAATGACAACACCACTTCCTGTTTTCTGACTGGCCAGATTAGCAGTGCACTGCTGCCCAATTAGAGGCACTGGAGAAACCGCCGCACCACTGGTGACTATTATTTTAAATGACAGTTTCAGCTTAAATGTTGTTGACTTTGGACAAACCTTTGATTTATTGCTGCCCATGTGTAAAGCAAACTGGGGGACTACTGGAAATCAAAACTTTTATGTAAAGCATGATCAGTGCATGGTGAAATAGCTGTCTGCTGTAGTTTATAGGGGATACTGTCGCTAGGTTGACTCAATGAAGGTCAACAGGGATTAGTTTGACACCTGAATTAGGAGGACATGACTAAGGTCAACACAAATATTAGTTCAACAATGGGAAGGTCAACAGTCAAAATGTCAACATGAATTTTAACTTTTTTTTTTCGAGCCAACATGTTCCAACAGGTGGTATTTCATACCCAACCATCCTCTGGGGCCTCGGGACGCAAGGGTACATGAGGGGATGCTGTACACTCAGACAGTGTCCATCTCAACTATGTAGACGTTCGATACAAAACAAAAGAGAAAAACTCAGGTCAAACTTTTTGACTGCTGACCTACCCAATTGTTGATCTAATGCTTGTGTCCACCTTCCAACCCTGTCGACATTGAGTCAACCCTATGACCCTTACCTGTTTATAAGGCTACTACCTGGGCTACTACATTTGTAGCCAAATAAGAGATTTAGAATGTGGGATGAACTTTAAGAAAAATATGGCAACGGCAGCAAGCCACCGATTGCCCCAAAATTCAATACAGTGCAGCTAATGATTTACTATATACCCTCAACTCTCTTGATAACCAATCACAGTATATAGGAAAATCAAGAACTTCGTAATCACTTCTAGACTTGACAATACACGTAATAATTATTTACAAAGAGGGAGATGTATCAATCCTTGGAAAGAGATAAAGAGGAAAGAGATAAAGTACCAACCAATCAGCTTCTGAATTTCATGGTACAGGCTGTTTGAAAAATGGCAGTTGGGGGCTGACGGGTTGGTACTTTATCTCTCTCCTCTCCATTCTCTTCCTCTACCTAGTTTGATGCATTTCCCCCAAAGGGTAATTCCCCCCCCCCCCATATATTTAGCTAATGAGCTCATTTGCATGTGGCTACCCATAATCCCCAGCTGCGACGGAAACACTGGCTGCATGCATACTGTATAGCATTTGGCCACGCCGACACGCAGATGTCCCCTCCGTGTTATCACTTACAGCTGCATTTTAAATGTTTAACAATTATTGCCAATAAAACACACAGAATGTTCAAGGATGGAGACAGGAGAATCTGATACATTTCCTGGCCCTGGATCCATCTGGGACAGCAGTGTGGAATATTAGCAAATCACAGTCCGTGCTGAGGGAGGTTTCGTCCTGGTCTGCAGTGTACGTATATCATTTTATCATATGCACCCCGATTACCGGATCATGAGGACTGGAGATGTTTAGGGACAGAGCTAATTTGTAATATTTCAATATGTCTTGACGGACAAACGTATTTCTTTATTTCAATGTAGAAACAAAGACACTTTCTGACATTTGTGTTTTTTTATATATCCAGTTTGTATGCCAACCTGGCTTCAGAATAAAGAAAGAAACTTCCTTTACGGTCAGCCGACGGCACCCCAGCAGCTGCCACCGGGGCTTCGCCGGTGCAGCCAGGTGGGTTGGAGCAGAGGGACGGACCTATGTGCATGTGCAGGGCTGCCATCAGAAATTGTGGGGCCTGGGACTGACAAAATAGGCAGGGCCCCTTTCCCCTTCGTGAGCCCCCAACATGCCTGGTAAGATCTGCAGTCTCTCTGTTTGGGCCCAGGACTGGAGTCCCCGCAGACCTCCCCCGATGGCTGGCCGGTGCGTATATGGGCTTATCCTCTTCCCTGCAGCCAGAAGGTGAGGCCGGACAGCTTCCTTGGCTGCAGGTGGCCAGTGCAGGAGTTGAGGGGGGGGGGCACGATTTGTTGCCCACATTGAGCGGCACTGGACAGGTACCGTCGTGGGAGGTGGCGGGATGCAGAATGAATCCTGTAGGATTAACAAAAGAACTCCAACCGCTGGACATTGGTGTAAACATGGTGTTTAAAGTGAAGTTGCGAGCGACGTGGGAGCGATGGATGACAGATGGCGAACATACCTTTACTAACACTGGGAGGCAGCGCCTAGCGAGTTCCGCCACCATATGTGAATGGATCGGGGAAGCCTGGGCTGAGGTATCTGCCTTAACTGTTGTCCGAGCTTTCGTGAAAGCCGGCATCATTGCTGAACAGCCACCTGGCAACGAGACTGACTCCGACAATGATGAGCGGGAACCCGGCATGTTTGACAGCGAAATTGCCCAACTGTCCAATTCAGACACAGAAGATGAGGAGTTTGATGGTTTTGTGGGAGAAGATTGATTAAAAAATAATTTGAGTGTATTGTTAAATACCTAGTAGAATAAAGTTCCACCAAACTCGATGTTTTGCTTCCGTTACCTTTTTTTACCGTTTTAGCATGCGTCTTATAATACGGTGCGCCTTATATATGGGTCAAGTACAGAAATAGACCCCATAATTGAGACTGCGCCTTGTATACCGGTGCGCCTTATAGTGCAGAAAGTACGGTAATTACTGGTGACCCCATGACCTATGCCCTTCATAAATGGGGGCATTGCAGCTCCATTAAGGCCCATATGCACTGCACACACTTCCCCTGCAATAAAACATAGGCCTTTTACCATTACTGCACCTCGAAGGACCTCACAGATGTCACTTATTTTTAGTGAGGTGGCCGGGTGTTTATTCTGGCGTCTCTGTGATGTCACTGGTCCCTATTGGCTGCTGTATAGGTTTATACAACAAAATGGCCACCTCTGCTTTGTGTACAAACACATTGCAATATAAATGCTGCTACTGCTATTGGTGTAGTTCTCCGGGGTTAGGTGCAGAGGGTAAAGCCATCCTTTGCAGGCATTTCCCGATAAAAGCCTCCGGGAATGATGGCAAGCTCCGAATTCATTTGCCTCCCTTGGTTTTTCACAGTATCGGTGAGATGAGCGCGCATGGAGTCGCAGATCAACAGGGACGGTGATGCGTGGAAAAAACCATCCGGTCTCTTTACATATACCTCTCTCAGCCACTCTCTCATTTTGTCCTCGTCCATCCAGCCCCTTTGATTGGCCTTAACAATGACTCCGGCTGGAAACTTTTCTTTTAGCCGCGTCTTCCGTGCTGCTCCCCTCTTTCCCCACAGTATGGTTCACGGGGATGTCAAAAGTGAGGGGGACCTTGTCCATGTTGGCGATGCGGTTGGGCTGGATCTTTTTGCCGGTAATCTTGTTACTGCAGTAGGTGCGAAAGATGGCCAGTTTTTCTTTGTAATCCAATTGGCAGTTGCTGTGCCACGGTAGTCCTTGCGCGGATGGAGAGATGACGCCTTTTCATAAAACGAAAGCACCAAGACGGACCTCCTTGAAAGTGTTCAATCTTCATGTCTTGTGCTATCGTTGTTGCCTTCAGTCGAATGGTGACTGTAGAGACGCTTCTCCCGGCTGTTCTTTGTTCAATAATCCATTGTTCAAGTTGGTCTTCTAACTGTGGCCACCTCGCTTTGTTCCTGCGAAAACTCTTTTTTGTCTTCTTAACTTGGCGCAGTTCATTTTCTTGCTTCCTCCACTTCCGAACCATAGATTCAATGATGTTGAAATATTTTGCAGCTGCTCTGTTCCCATTTGCAACCACGTAACTGATAGTCTGCAGTTTGAATTGTGCCTCGTAAGCATGTCTCTTCACTGGTGCCATTTTCTGGGGTCATCGCAGTGTATGCAATACGCAGTGTACGTATTACGTCCCGGTGTCAGCGGTAAATGGTCCGACAGTCAATCAAGCGGAGCACTTACCAAAGTCGCACAACAACATTCTGACAGATTTTGTAACTCAGTGCACACATAAGGCGCACCGGATAATAAGGCGCATGGCCTATTTTTGCGAAAATTTAAGGCTATTAGGTGCTCCTTATAGTCGGAAAAATACGGTAGGTTGAAGCTCAATAGGTTGTCCACGATTGGTGGACAGAGCAAAGTTTGAAACGTAAAAGGTCAATATGGTCAAAATGTTGACGCAAGCAATATGTTGATATGGAAAAGGTATATTCGGATCCCTGGAGTCCAAAAGATGACTGTAAGTGAATTTTTGTTCTCGATCCCACTTCAAACAATCTATTCCACTGAATGAGGCAGCCATATTGTACACTGAACCAATATTTGAATGCAACCAATTACTCCACCAGGAGCCAATCAAGTCTCTGAAACGCTCTGATAGGCTCAAAGTGAATTACCATATTGATTATACTGGCAGAACTGGATACTGGAAAATCTAGCTTACTAGGTCACTAAAGAACTACTGACATCATGGAAGCATGAGGTAAAAACTGAACAGGGATGTTCCAGTGGTCATCTTAAAGGCTTTCCTATAAGCCAAGCGCTGCAGATGATCTGTGATACGCCAGCGTACATGGAATCCCTCATGCAAATCTGTTCCTACAGATGGATGAGGAACAAAAGGAAGTTTAGTTCAGCTGACAGAGGGTTGCAGCCGGTCGCGTAATGTCCTCTCCCGCTACATGAGAATGGCCTGTTCTGCTACGGGTTAAATCCAACAAATGATCTCAGCTTGGGCAGAACAAAATGCAAAATAGTTCAGTCTTCTGGGGACTGGCCAGGGAGCAGCAGAGGGGAGCTGCTGAATTTTAATGATTCATTATTGCGGGGAAAGGCTTTTTTTTTTTTGTCTGCCTTTATCCGGTGCACAATAAAAGAATTAATTGGACAGAAAATGGAAGGGCAGAAGACTGAGAAATCATTAGGACTCTGTGAATGGCTGATTGGATGCACATTGGTGGCTGAAATTCCAGCCTGTCTCTCCTTCTAGAATAATACCGGACAGCAGCTTATATTTTGCATGTGCGACTATGAAGCCCCCTTTTTTCAAGCCTACTTGGCATATAAAAAGTTAACTGATACCTTCCTTTTTGATTTTAGTCTGCTGTCCTTTTATGGTGTGAATAATAGGTAATAGAAGGACACAAATGCTGCTTTACCAGTTGGGGCTGATTCTAGGACAAACAGAGGCCGTACAGAGAAGTGGTGATATCAGGATTCGCTTGCTAAGGCTGGGTAGGCACTGCGCCGACATGCTGACGGACTCGCTGAGTGGCTGATTCAGGTAAGTATATAAAGTTTGAATCTGCCGCACCACTGGGGTGCCAGTCCCTACAGCAAGTGTGGGGGTGGTCGACGGACCGCCGTATACACATCCAGAAGCGCCAATATATCTTGGCAAAATCAGCTGTGTGTGAAGCAGAACCATCGTGATTTGTTTGTGAACGACGTCATTCATTGAGTGTCCACACCTGCCTGACCAGATTATGATATATCGCCATTTGCTTGGACTGCCGATATATTGACCAGTGTGCACCATAGTTGCCTACCCTCCTGCATTCTGCAGGAGACTCCCTGAAATAGCAGCAATCTCCCTCTCTCCCTCATTAGTCTAGCAATCTCCCTCATGTCACCTAGCCCACATTACAGTGTTACATTTTGGGGAAAAATGGAATGAGAGACAGATACATTTACATTGAATCATCAGCGCCATTTCCCAGCACTTTACCAAGTATAGTAGCTCTTACTAACTGCTTTGGGGCTCATCTACATTTGGACATCAGTCATTTAAAAATATTCCTCTCAGATGAAGCAGTGCACACCAATGATTGTAGATGCCACATTCACAATCTCTCATATATGGAACTAGACACACCCTTTGGGTGGAGCCTGACACGCCCCCTCAACGGGGCACTGTGCAAAATTCTATTACCAACTATAATCTCCCTGAAAATAGTTTTCAAAAGTAGGCAAGTATGGTGTGCACCCAGTTTAAGACAGTAACAAGTCAGTACCCCCATCATGCCAACCCCCCCCACAAAAAAAATAAACAAACAAAACATGTATTTTCCCATAGTGTAAGATTCCTATATTTACCTGAAGAAACAGGCAAGTCACACAAGGATGGCCCTTACTGCAGGGTGTGTACAGGATTACTGTGGAAGGAAGTGAGTACAATAGAAATTCAGTCATTAATAGTCATTAACAGTAATATGAAGATGCTGCTGTAGAATACTCGAACCACAGTTTACATTACAGACATTACCTCAGGGCCGCCAGAGACTGTGGGGGTATAAAAATACGGTCACCCCTAGGACAAGCTCCTGAACCTCTGGTTTCTCTTTCTCTCATAATTCATTTATTCCTATACAGTATGTTGACATTCCAACACTGCCTAAATGATGAATGACGACATGGGCAATGTTGACGTTATATCCATGTTGACATTCTCATGTTGACATTATGGGCCTATATCTAAACTGATTGCACGGTTGCGAATTTGCGGACTGGACTATTAGGGGCCAATCCTATAAGTCCCGAAGGGTGCGAGTTGCTGTTCGGGTGCCGTTTTAATGCTGAAAACAGCGCCCGAATTAAGCCTGACTCGCACCCTTCGCAGGGCAGCAAGTGCGAGAGCCTGGGGGAGCGGTAGAAGAACCTAGTAACAGCCCTGGAAATGACTGTACACATTGGTGTTTTTATACACTGGATGCTGTATGGTACAAAGTAATAATACCTAACACTATAAATGGTCTATAGTATTGGCTGTATCAAACATTTAAATATTATAAAAGAAAAAGGATGAACATCCCATAATAAATATATAAATACACAAACGTAATAGAATCAGTACTGCACTTTCTAAGCTCTCATTCTCCCACCTCCTGGTAAGGCTCCTGTCTCTTCTTCCTGGTAGCTGCTCTCATCCGGTGCACTGATTGAGATCCACACAAACACAGCAAACTTAGTAGAAGCTGCTACCACTAGGCCTGTGCAGCAGCTCCGCTCTGTTCCATACACGGCATGCTGCGGTGGTAGCTCTAGTACAGCTATTCTATACCAATGCTATTGTTGACATCATTTTAGCCACTTGCCAAAAGGAGGGGGGTTCCTGTGCTACTGAATCCCCACTGCGTTTGCCTAAGACTGACACCGGAAAGACCCGGGATAAGTGGCATTGTGAACGTTTAACTCATGTCAGGTCCTGTTTTTAGCACAGATTCTCTGCGATTAATTTGATGTCATTTTCAAGGGCTGGCAGAACCGTTGAAACTGCACCCATGTTTGTGTGGGAATAACCCAGGTCAGAACCGCAGTATGAAGGTGACTCCGTCCCACGCAGTGGCGTAACTACTGTAAGGCAGCCCCAGCAGCCGCTTGGGGGAGCAAGCAGCAGCAGGGTCTGTGTGGGCGCCGGCACCCGCTCGACGCACTGACATGCTGCTGCCTGCCGCTGCCCGCTGACTGAGCTCTGGAGGCGAGTCAGCCGCAGCGCGGGTTCCGGCCATGGCAGAGATGTCAAATTCCCTCACTGATTCAATTGACTGTACACAGAGCTGGCTATTGGCTACTGTGTACAGGATGGGCGGGTGGATGGGCGTGCTAGGGCGGCTTGGGATATATCGGAGCCAAAGGAAGCAGCAGTGTCTGCTGGTCTCTCTTACTCTATCCTGCTTCAGCTTCTCCGTTATGAGTGTGACACACTGGGGAAACATTCCGGAGAGGAGCCTGGAGGGGGGTACAAACTTTTTGGCAGGGGGGAGCAAAATTTATAGTTACGCCACTGGTCCCACGTCTAACCCAGAATGGAACCGTGCTCCAAATCCTGGGTCGAACCCTGCACCTCTGGTCATTAAAGGGATTTGATGGTAGCCGATGTGCATGAGCTATGGTAATGTAATCCTTCTATCGCAGCCGATATAACCTCCCCTGTAAACAGAAACATATATTAGAGTTATCGGTAGTAATAACAAGCATACTTCTACATGCTCCCTCTATACTGCGCTCATTTGTTTTTTGGGTATTTCTGGGAATCTTTCTTCCAGGAGCATTAAAGACGGATATTTTAGCTGCGAGACCAGATTGTGATAAATGAGTTCAGACAGTTTGGCAAAGTATCAATCTGTAACTGCGGCTGTGCATTAATAATTTCACCATCAACAAAGCCCACAGGAAGAGGCTCGGATAACCGCCCAAGAGACCAATATCTGGGGCAGAATCTGCTTTTGCACTCTGTGAAGTCCCAAGGTGACGGAGGGGCTAGTAATGAGCAGCATGCATGCTGAAGTTACTGTAAGCCGTAGTGAGGCTTTACATGTACGGAACAAATAACGTTTCCATATGTACCATAGAAGGGAATAGGATAAAGATAAAGGTACGTTTTGTGGTCCGCTCCATCGGAACTCTACATTATGTTGTTGCAAAGGGAAAACCTGCGATCCCGTTCAAATAACTGCTTAGAATGTTTTTCTCAATGAAGGTCATCCCTGGACAGCCAGTATTTACCCTGCACAGAAACAAAATAACTCCCCCCAAATCTAACTCTCTCTGCACCTGTTACATCTGCCTCACCTGCAGTGCAGCTGGGTTTTGTCCATTTCCAAAATTTGCAGCCAGGTCGTAAATCGCAAATGCTGGACCGACCCGGGTAAACCTTTCTTTTAACCCGGGTCAGAATGTCGGGTTGCTGGGCCTGGGTTTTTTTCAACTGGCCCTTTCACACAGCACAGAGAACCAGGTGGACCTGGCAACACCCCGGGTCGGACCCAGGTTATTTGTGCGGTGTGAAAGGGGTAACTGTTACTGCAGCGATTCTGTGTAATATGCATGGACAAAACAGCCGGTGTCTTTGTGAACGCTGACTGCCCACTTGTGACAGGGAGTCTGGGCAGATCGCAGAGTTCTCTGAGTGATGCATGCCATCAATCTGGATGTACTAGCAGCACTGTGAATCTCCCTGCTTGCCAGGGGGTTGCTGTGGGGTGTCCGTGGCGAGCAGATTGGAAGCTGAGCAGACGGCTGGTCCGCGCTGAGCTGGAAGCTGTTGTTATTCGCACAATCAGATGGGGCGCTTGTACAGTGTGCAACCGTCACACATTTCAGTTTCATCTCTGAACTCTTATTTTGCAGGTGGTTTGGGGGCGGCGGGCTTCCAGTTGGACAATTCAGGGGTGTAAGGGATTTGGGAATTTTTCTGGCACAGAATTCAGCCCACTCATTCGTTATCAGCAATTTGCTAATATTAATCAGGGGTCTGCTAGCTAGTCCTGGGCACATTACCAGCAGAAAACTCAACATGCGGAACAGAAAGCCCCAGTGACAAGATCTGGCCTCATACAGCGCAGTGGCAGATTTGCTGGGGAGATAGCTGACATAGGCTGGCAGCTCAAATGTGCCTGTGTCTGAATATTCCTCTGTATCACAGTGTCATTTATTGGCCTGATTCAGACTCGGTTGTAATTCTGTGAAATGTCGCAAAATTACAACTGCCCGTGTTTTGGGTTGCAGCGGATGCTTTGAAGTCATGCAGCCACCGTGGCCTGCCCCTGAGCAGTCCACACTACCTGTGTTGTCCGGACCACTCCCACAAAGCCTCCCATTGGTTGGCTCTGTAACTACCAGTGATCGCAGTTTCATGGCTTGCGCATACAGCCAGTCTGAGGGCCAGATTCTCTAAGCTTCAAAAGTGATAAAATGCAGAGTGATAAACAGCCAGCCAATCAGCTCCTGCCTGACATGTTAGAGGCTGTGTTTGAAAAATGTCAGACAGGAGCTGATTGGCTGGCTGTTTATCACTCTGCATTTTATCACTTTTGAAGCTTAGGGAATCTGTCCCTGAGCTCAGGATTGACGACTTTAAAATGCTCCTCTCCGGGAGAAGCCCGGAGAGGAGACTTTCATTACCCGTCGGGGGGGGCTTGACTGTGACGTCATTAAGCCCCGCCCCCATTACGGGTAATAGACAAAGTCACTGATCATTGTCTGTTCGTCTAGTTACGATAATTATTATAATATGATCCTTGGTGCCACAAGGGATCTGCAGCACCCGTAAACAAATAGGTAAAATAAGAACACAGTGGGGAAAATTTATTAAAGAAAATACGCCTGGATTTGGCGTATTCGTAGGCAAATACCACTGCACACACGGATTTTCAGCATTTACTATGCGGAAAATACACCAATCCATTTTATGGCACATTCGTTTACGAATACGAATGCATACGCCATGGACAGAATACGAGTAGGAATGCCTAATTTACTAAGCGGCTGTATATAATATACACCAGCTCATTGCCACGAAATTACGCCTGGGAAAAAAACTCCTAATTTTCCAGGCACAGTTTGCAGAAGCCTGCACGGATCAGTCAGAACTATGCGGGCTTCAGTGTAAAAAAAATAAATAAAATAAATAATAATAAAAACTAGCGTGGGGTCCCCCCCCCCCATGGCCATAATCAGCCCCATGCTCAAAGAGCCGCTCCTGGTTTTAAAAAATCACGGGGAAAATTACATAGGGTATTTCTGGATTTTTTTTTAAAACCAGCACCAGGCTCAAGGGCCAGTCCTGGTTCCCAAAATACGGGGGACAAAATGAGTAGGGCTCCCCCATATTTTGAGAACCAGCAATAAACCCCCTGACCAGTCAACCAGGGCTGGGACACTGGGGGAGTGGGGACCCCTTAATAAAGCTGCATCCGCGGCCCCCTCGTCCTCATTCAACTGCAGCACAGCAGGAGGGCCATCTGCACCATCCTCCCCACCAGCTGACAGCACCATGGGAGGGCACCATCCTCCCCATCCGCCAACAGCACGGCGGGAGGGCCTTCTGCACTTTCATCTCCACCTGCTGCCAGCACAGTGGGAGGGCCCTCTGCACCTCCCCACCCGCCGACAGCACAATAGGAGGGCCCTCTGGACCTCCCCACCCACCAGAAGCACAGTGGAAGGGCCCTCCGCACATTCCCCACCCACCGCCAGCACAGTGGAAGGGCCCTCTGGACGTCCTCACCCGCCGACAGCACAATGGGAGGGCCCTCTGGCCTTCCCAACCCACCAGAAGCACAGTGGAAGGGCCCTCTGCACATTCCCCACCCACCGCCAGCACAGTGGAGGGGCCCTCTGGACGTCCTCACCCGCCAGAAACACAGTGGAAGGTCCCTCTGTACCTCTATTCTCATCTGCCGGGTGCAGACCAGGTAGCCCTGCGTAACCTCCCTTCCCACCTTGTCACTCTCCCTGTTCCTGCTGTTCCTCTCCCCCTGCTGTCACTCTTTCTACCCCTAACTGTCATTCTCCATGTCCCTAGGTCCCTGCTTCTCCTCTCCTTGTTCCTGCTGTCTCTCTGTACCTGCTGTCGCTCCCTCTGTCCCTGCAGTCACTCTCTCTGTCTCTATGTCCCTGTTGTCACTTTCTCTGTCCCTACTATCACTCTCTCTATCCCACTAGTACTAGATAGTATAAGGGATCTATTGTGGCGTATAAGGGGTATATGGCATGGCACACTACACTTTTGAGTGGCCACACACCTTTTTCGGGGCGCTTGCGCAAATTAACTTCCTACATTTTTCCATACCCCCACGGCTACTACCCCTAAGCATGTGTCTTATATAAACTGTGACAGTCATAGGGGTCTGTTGATAATCTGCTGCACACCCCTGTAGCACAGTTACTCAGACATCATCGATACATGTAGAACTTGTTACTAAGAAAGTGCTGAGTCAGGAATCTTTAGTGCGGGCAGCAGATTAGAGGTGGATGATAAAGGAAGTAGTACAAAGAACAAAGACAGTGCTTTAGGAAGCCTGGGGAATTTCCAGGATAAATTGGTATAAAAATCGTTTATTGTGTTATTCTTTTAAAAATGTGGATATTGCAACATCTCCTTTGCAAATTTCAGTTGTCATACGTTCACTGGCTTGCCGTTCTGCTGGCCAAATCACACCTTTTAAAGGCAGCTTCTCCTTATGCAGTGCAGGATGACGGAAAGACGATGTTTATGGATGAAACCAGAGAGCAACTTAACTAAACTCGGCAAATGTCAAGTGCCAGGAATCAGACATCAGACTCTGGGCCAGATAAGATAAAGTGATAAAATGGAGAGTGATAAACAGCCAGCCAATCAGCTCCTACCTGCCATGTCACAGACTGTGTTTGAAAATGTCAGGCAGGAGCTGATTGGCTGGCTGTT
The DNA here is from genome assembly GCF_055691185.1 of Crinia signifera. Classification (NCBI taxonomy): domain Eukaryota; kingdom Metazoa; phylum Chordata; class Amphibia; order Anura; family Myobatrachidae; genus Crinia; species Crinia signifera. The sequence continues at coordinate 34,075,395 of NC_139223.1, read as the reverse complement.
TATCACTCTCCATTTTATCACTTTTGAAGCTTAGAGAATCTGGCCCTCTGACTTTACATTTGGTGGGATGCCCTAAGCACCAGAAGCTTTATGTTGTCTTAAAGGATAATGCTGTCACCAACTAAATATTTATTTTTACTTGGAAGTAAAGTATTAGGTCAACGGGCCTTATTTTGGTTCATTCTTTCTGACAAAATCCTTCTTAGATGGGCATACAGAGAAAGAGAAAGCACAGAATGTCCAGTATGGTGCACCTTTGAAAGGAATGTACGATAAAATGTAACTTTTAATAAAGGATGCTTTTAAAAGATTGCGAACATAAAAACACACTAACACACAGATAAACACAAATAGTGATTTAAAAGAGGAAGAATTCCTCATGCAGTGTGCCCCGGATTTGTAATACAAATGACAAATTGGGTCCTGAAGAAGCTCTGCGAAGCGTGCGCCGACCGCTCGCAGTGTGTCCCCCCTACCCTCTCCCCACTTACCATTGTATTTTGATTATGTTTGGTTGCGCCTAACGGGTTTTCCGCCGCAGACGGAACCCCGCTGCTTACTGATCAGGTTGTGACGGCCGTCACCTGACTTCAGCAGCACTCTGATTTTTCTGAGGCCGTGCAAGGGCACATACCTCAGATGCGCCTCACTGACAGAGTTTAGGCGACTCTTTGAGACACGGCTACGGTGACCGCCATCAGGGCAGATAACGGAGACGCTCTCCACACCCTGCACCGGGAGTAATTTCCAGTATTAGTCTCAAAGCCTCTCTGTAAAACCATTTGAGCGCAAAATCCTGAACCCGATCCCACAGTGGATCTCATTGTCTAAGAAGGGTTATCAAAAGGTTGCAATCATTCACGAATTATTGTCTGTGTAAATATCAAGTCAATCGATCTATACCAGTGATTGATACAACGGTTGCGCTGACAGGGATTTCGCATCACACGAATAATAGGACTTAGTAGTCAATCTCCCTTCAGCACACACAAAGTCGATACATGTGAACCCGATCTCATGGTAGATCTCATTTTCAGGGTTACACATGAAGTACAACTGTTCTTGAATTTAACAGCAAACCTTTAAGTGGGGTTCTCCGTGGTGCATACACACCAGGAGACATCTATAATAAAAATTTCCAATTTGTCATTTGTATTACAAATCCGGGGCACACTGCATGAGGAATTCTTCCTCTTTTAAATCACTATTTGTGTTTATCTGTGTGTTAAGGCCCATACACACTAGACGACTTTCAGCTGAAAATCGGTCAAAACAGCCGTTTTGAGCGATTTTCACCTGAAAGTCGCCTGGTGTGTATGCCCCCCCGACTGCCGACTGGCGATGATGCGCGCTCCCGCATCATCGCCAACGAGGTGGGCAGTCTGCTGGTTTTACCAGCACATCTAGCGATGATGGCTGGTTTTTCAGCCATCATCGCCAGGTGTGTACGCAGCGCGGACTGAAAGATGATACACTTTCAGCCCGGCTGACCGCCCCGCTCCCTCCCCCTGCTCCCCCGCCGGCTGCAGATCATACTCACCGCCGCTGAAGGACTGCCCCGCTCGTCTGCCTGGCTCCATAGTTCTCCAGGCTGCAGCTGCTCCCTCCCGGCCACAGCACAGACTGTCAGCTGACGCCCCGCCCCTCCCGGCTTCTATCCGCCCTGCTCCCTCCCTCCACACGGAGCACAGCATACTGCACACTGGCCACCAATGTTATTAGCCAGTAATATATACATTGCTGGCACATGCCAGCAATGTATATATTACTGGCACCACTACCCACCAATGAATATTTATGTATTGGCCAGTAATAATATATACATTGCTGGCACATGCCAGCAATGTATATATTAATGGCTCCACTACCCACCAATGAATATTTATATATGAATATATATATACACACACACACACACAAAATTACAGATGGAGCGGGTCTCTTCTTTGCAGGGGATGGCGATGGCGACGCCATCCCCCGCCACCCGCCATCTCTATCTGCGAAAGGGGACGCGCGCGCACGAGATGCGCGCGCGTCCCCTTCCGACGGCGCTTTCTCCGCCGGGTCCCCGCTGGCTTGTCGGCGGTCAACCCGGGGTCCTCACCACCTCCCTGCACCCCCCCCCCCTAACCCTGTCCGTCTCCCTGAAGCGGAGACGGACAGGGTTCCCGTTGCCCTGCCGCCCCGGAAACTGAGACGCGCGTGCACGTCTCAGTCAGATGGAGAGCCGGGCTGCTGGCGGATCGCCAGTGGTGACGTTCTGGCGATTCGCCAGCAAGAGGGAGCCGGGCTCCATCTGTATGGAAGAAATAAAGTCACTCCAGGCTCTTGAAAATACAGAACTTTTTAATGCGCTTCCAATGGCGTTTCGGGATTTTACCTGATCGCTGGGCTCCGAATATACACAGCCCAGCGATCAGTTCTGAATCAGGCCCCAAGAGCAGACATGCACTGAATAAAATGGCCCCTGCTCCCACCCTTGGAATTCTAACCCCGCCCATTATGTAAATAGCCTTTTATATGAAAGATTTTCAGCAAAGTCTTTTGCCTCCTGAAAATCTTTTGCTCTTTGGGGAAAATAGTTCAGTGTGTACGCACTACTTTGGTGAAAGATAAATCTATCAGAGATTTTGGCAAAGTCTTTTGAAATGAAAGTCTACAAGTGTGTATGGGCCTTTAGTGTGTTTTTATGTTCGCAATCTTTTAAAAGCATCCTTTATTAAAAGTTACATTTTATCGTACATTCCTTTCAAAGGTGCACCATACTGGACATTCTGTGCTTTCTCTTTCTCTGTATGCTCAAAATTTATGTCCCATGGTAGCACACCCTTACAGGTTGACTCAAGTGAATCCCACACGAAATAACCTATGCACATCCTTGCTGGCGGGTCGCCAGAACGTACGCGCTGGCGACCCGCCAGCAGCCTCGCCAGCGAGGAGACTGAGACGCGCGTGCGTCTCACGCGCACGCGCGTCTCAGTCTCCGTCGCTAGCGTGGCGGAAACCCTGTCCGTCTCCGCCTCAGGGAGACGGACGGGGTTAGGGGGGGGTTAGGGGGGGTGCGGGCAGGCGGCGGGGACCCGGGGTTACCGCCGGCAAGCCGGCGGGGACCCGGGGAAACGTTTGGAAGCGCCGTCGGAAGGGGGCGCGCGCGCCTCTCGTGCGCGCGCGTCCCCTTCTCACGATCGCCATGGCGCTGGCGGGGGATGGCGGCTGGCGACGCCAGCGCCATCCCCTGCAAGGATGGGAACAGACCCATCTGTATACAAGGGTCCACCTGAATGAAAACGATACTATATTTCCCTGTGCGACTGGTACAAACCCTTGCTCTGTTTATATCCTTCTTAGATGGGCAAAACCATGTGCACTGCAGGTGAGGCAGATGTAACATGTGCAGAGAGAATTAGATTTGGGTGGGGTTTTACTTCAAATTGAGATCTATATTGCAGTGTAAAAATAAAGCAGTCAGTATTTTCCCTGCACAGAAACAAAATAACTCACCCAAATCTAATTCTCTCTGCACATGTTACATCTGCCCCCCCTGCAGTGCACATGGTTTTGTCCATCTAAGAAGGATTTTGTCAGAAAGAATGAACCAAAATAAGGCCCGTTGCACTAGGTCAATATGCATGAAGGTCGACATGCAGAAAGGTCTACATGGGTTAGGCCGACTTGCATTAGGTCGACATGGGGAAGGTCAACAGTCAAAAGGTTGTTATGGGGTTTTTCACTTTTTTTCTCCGGAATGCCGACACAGTTGACATGGACACTGAAACGTAGCACCGCGCCCCCTCGCATGGCTCGCGCTCGCCATGCTTCGGGCACGGTGCCTCGCTACCCTCAGCACCCTGCCTCAGTGCTGCAATCAGGGGTGTTATAAGAGAGGGAGGGGCTCATGTGCATCCTCGGTGTAAGCCCCCCTCCTCTCTGTGAAGCAATAGACATTGTGCGTGCGGAGGTCTTTGGGCAAATGCCGTCCATTATGTTAAAGATGACTAATTTCTATTATGAATGCACAGATCTTCGGTAACATGGTACCCACAATGATTCTGGGGACAGATCACTAGTGCACATGTGCAGCAGCAGCATCGAGTGAGGTAAGTAATTGTGGCCCCCGTGTACTGCAAGCACTGCACCCAATGTACATTCAGTATCAGTGGGCCATTGTTGTGGGGTCCACAGTGTCAGTGTGCCATTGTTCTGTAACCCTGAGTGTCAGTGTGCCATTGTCCTGTAACCCGAGTGTCAGTGCGTCATTGTCCTGTAACCCTGAGTGTCAGTGTGCCATTGTCCTGTACCCCAGAGTGTCAGTGTGCCATTGTTCTGTACCCCAGAGTGTCAGTGTGCCATTGTCCTGTAACCCCCGAGTGTCAGTGTGCCATTGTCCTGTAACCCGAGTGTCAGTGTGCCATTGTCCTGTAACCCCGAGTGTCAGTGTGCCATTGTCCTGTAACCCGAGTGTCAGTGTGCCATTGTCCTGTAACCCCAGGTGTCAGTGTGCCATTGTTCTGTACCCCAGAGTGTCAGTGTGCCATTGTCCTGTAACCCCCGAGTGTCAGTGTGCCATTGTCCTGTAACCCGAGTGTCAGTGCGTCATTGTCCTGTAGCCCCAAGTGTCAGTGTGCCATTGTCCTGTAACCCCGGGTGTCAGTGTGCCATTGTTCTGTACCCCAGAGTGTCAGTGTGCCATTGTCCTGTAACCCCGAGTGTCAGTGTGCCCTTGTCCTGTACCCCAGAGTGTCAGTGTGCCATTGTTCTGTAACCCCGAGTGTCAGTGCGCCATTGTCCTGTAACCCCGAGTGTCGGTGTGCCATTGTCCTGTACCCCAGAGTGTCAGTGTGCCATTGTCCTGTAACCCCGAGTGCCAGTGTGCCATTGTCCTGTAACCCCGAGTGTCCGTGCGCCATTGTCCTGCACCCCCCGAGTGTCAGTATACCATTGTCCTGTACCCCAGAGTGTCAGTGTGCCATTGTCCTGTAACCCCGAGTGTCAGTGTGCCATTGTCCTGTAACCCCGAGTGTCAGTGTGCCATTGTCCTGTAACCCCGAGTGTCCGTGCGCCATTGTCCTGTAAACCCGAGTGTCAGTGTGCCATTGTCCTGTAACCCCGAGTGTCCGTGCGCCATTGTCCTGTAACCCAGAGTGTCAGCGTCCCTTTGTCCTGTAACCCCAAGTCTCAGTGCGCCATTGTCTTGTACCCCCGAGTGTCAGTGTGCCATTGTCCTGTAACCCAGAGTATCAGTGTCCCTTTGTCCTGTAACCCGAGTGTCAGTGTGTCATTGTCCTGTAACCCCAAGTGTCAGTGCGCCATTGTCCTGTAACCCCAAGTGTCAGTGTGCCATTGTCCTGTACCCCAGAGTGTCAGCGTCCCTTTGTCCTGTAACCCCAAGTCTCAGTGTGCCATTGTCCTGTAACCCAGTGTCAGTGTGCCATTGTCCTGTACCCCCGAGTGTCAGTGTGCCATTGTCCTGTAACCCAGAGTGTCAGCGTCCCTTTGTCCTGTAACCCCGAGTCTCAGTGTGCCATTGTCCTGTAACCCAGAGTGTCAGTGTGCCATTGTGCTGTAACCCAAAGTGTCAGTGTGCCATTGTCCTGTAACCCAAAGTGTCAGTGTGCCATTGTGCTGTAACCCTGAGTGTCAGTGGGCCATTGTCCTGTAACCCCGAGTGTCAATGTGCCATTGTCCTGTATCCCCGAGTGTCAGTGTCCCTTTGTCCTGTATCCCCAAGTGCCAATGTGCCTTTGTCCTGTAACACCGAGTGTCAGTGGGCCATTGTCCTGTAACGCCATCGATTACAAGTTTGTCTTGGCAGCTAATACTTAATACTTGAGGGATCAATACTGTCTCAGTAAAGATCTGAGTTTATGCTGTAAGCTATGGAGGTGGGGAGTGCTGGCATAGTCTAGAGCTGGTCTGGGCTACTGATTAAATCAGACATGTTTGATCCTCTTCTGAGCCTAAAGTGATGTCTTTTATTTTTAAACCTGGCACTGTGGTGGCCTACTTTCAGTGTACCCGTTTTGTTCTGGTTGCCTCGGAAACCCTCCCTTTGCCCATTCAAACCCAATTTCTAGGACACTCAGACTGAATGGTTTTGGCTGACTGGGCAAAATGTGGGCAGCTGGGTCCTAAATCTGCTTCTTTACAGCTGATAAAAGCTCCGCAGGTCCTGTATTTGCTGAGCGTATTTGTAGGGAAAATGTAATTTCCAGGAGTAGTATGGTGGTAAGTGAGTAATGTTCTGTCATTTTGACAGGCTGATAACAAGTACTTTTATAATGAGTGGAGAAAGTTGGAGTAAAATCCTTAAATGTGTGACATGTTTATGACATCATCATCCACATGTTCATGACATCATCAACAAAAGCAACCAAAACAGTTGACTGATACCAGAAGTGCTTCTGGTATCAGAAATGATTAACTTCTTGGCTGGCACTTTTTTCTCTGTCCACTTTATCTCCCTTCAAGGCATAGTTGCCTACCCTCCTGCATTCTGCAGGAGACTCCCTGAATTAGCAGCAATCTACCTCTCTCTCTCATTAGTCTAGCAATCACCCTCATTTCACCTAGCCCACATTACACACTGTTACATTTTTTGGGGGAAAAGGAATGAGAGATAGCTACATTTACATTGAATCATCAGCACCATTTCCCAGCACTTTACCAAGTATGGTAGCTCTTACTAACTGCATTGGGGCTCATCTACATTTGGATATGTCATTTTAAATTACACACCCACGCTTCTAGGTGCCACGTTCACAATCTTTTTCCACAATTTCTCCATATATGGAAGTAGCCACGCCTTTCGGGTGGAGCATGACACGCCCCCTCAATGGGGCCCCCAGGTCCGCATTGCAATTATATTGGGTGAATGTATCACCCAGCACAGGAGGGACTATGGTTCTTATTCTGGTTCACTTCCAAAGGCAAATTCCTTCTCAAATGGACAAAGCCATGTGCACTGCAGGGGGGGGGGGGGTTTACTTCAGAGTGAAATCTATATTGCAGTGTAAAAATAAAGCAGTCGGTATTTTCCCTGCACAGAAACAAAATAACTCACCCAAATCTAATTCTCTCTGCACATGTTACATCTGCCCCACCTGCAGTGCACATGGTTTTGTCCTCCTGCATAAATGAGGATAAGCGGGCCACCGTTATTGGCTAATGTATTAACCCCCAGTAAGCCGATAAGGAGAGCCGTTATGCCCATCATGAACGGATCTCCTTATCGGCTCCCCTGGCGTCCTGTGCATGCGCGATGCGCTTTCCTCCCCCTGGCTGTCTGTCTGGGCATGTGTGCTAAAACCGCGAGATCTTCAGCACAGCCAGAGCCAGAAGCAGGGCTAGCGTTGTCCCCACAGTGGGGGATAGGACAACGCTAGCCCTGAGCTGTCGCTGCAGCCAGGGCAATTTAATGCCTGGGCGGCTGTTAATATATTGCCCGGCCGCTAATCACGGGGGAATTACAGGGGACAGCCCCGTCAAGCGTAACTCGGTGGGCTGTCACTAGCGCATGTTAGGTGCGCTAGCAGTGGCGTAACTAAGTTTTGGGCGCCCCCCCGCCGCCCCGCCAAGCACCCCCAATCCCCCGCCGCCCATGCAAAACCCTCCCCCCCCCAATCCCCCGCAGACTTACCTATCGCGCAGGACCCGGCGGCTCCGTTCTTCTTCTGCTGAGGACCACCACAAAATGGCCGCCCCCATACAGCAGACAGTTTCAGAGAACAGTGTGCTATATGGGGGCGGCCATTTTGTGGTGGTCCTCAGCAGAAGAACGGAGCCGCAGGGACCAGCGAGATAGGTAAGTCTGCGGGGGATTGGGGGGGTGTAACTATAGCACTGCAGCCGCCGGCGCCCCCACATGCACAGCGCCCCCCCCCCCCCCCCCCCGCGGTGGCGGGGGCTGCGGTGCTATAGTTATGCTGCTGTGCACTAGTGATACATTGGGGAAACGTAATCCCCCCCCAGTTAACCAGCGTTAATTGCAGAAATGCACTTAACGCTGGTTAGTACATCTGCCCCAATGTCTCTGAACATGTCCATGCAATGTACTTATGGGATGATACTGGCTGGTTTGCAAAAGCAAACTCCTTCTTTAATGGACAAAACCATGTGCACTGCAGGTGGGGCAGATGTAACGTGTGCAGAGAGAGTTAGATTTGGGTGAATTATTTTGTTTCTGTGCAGGTTTGCTGTTATGTTTTCTGTCACCTGGACAGGATATGACGTGATAGTAAGTGGCACCAGGGGTGTCAGATCAAGGTGTCCTTAATATGACCGGTCTGAGGCTGCCGATGAGCAGGGGGCTGACTGACAGATGCAATGACTGATTGCCACCCATTACAGGCACGGCCTGTGTTTCCTCACAATGTACAATGACTGCAGGGAATGCAGCAGAAAGTGATGGCTCCTCATTACACAACATCTGTACAGCAGACGCTTCTTATCATCATGGGCACTGCTTGGTGCATAAGGAGATGGGAACAATGCAGCGCGGTGCAAGAGGTCACATGTGTGGGCTGTCCAGATCTGACACTTGTATATCGCTAGCCTGTCTTATAGGGGTCTATTTACTAATCCATGGAGAGAGAGAGAGAGATGAAGCACCTGTCAATCACTGCTATGTTATATGCTGTGTCCATACATACCCCCAACATTGTAGGGTCTGGATGCAAGTTCCCAAACAGTGGGCGTAGCTTAGGAAAAGGGGGCGTGGGTTCACAGAATGTCGGCAAATGCAGAGCCACCCCACCCCCCCATTTTGGTGCTCTGTGATCTGCTGGCCATGCCCCCTGCCCCTCTGACAGGGGGCTCCCAACTGCCCCCCCCCACCGCGGCACACTGCCGGCCGAGGGTGGGTCATGATACAGTCCAAAAAATCAGAATTGTCCCTCAAAAAATCAGGACACTTGGGAGGTATGATATTAGGGAGAGATGTTTCAAATCTTCTAAAGAGTAGACAAGAGGAGAAGAAGAGAAGTTGCCGATAGCAACTTGTCTTTGTTTATTATATACTTAATAATTGTAGGTTGCAAGCTGATTGGTTGCTGAGAAGGTCTGATATATTCCCTAATAACTTCATAGTTCTCATTAATAAAGGGTCTCGTCAGTCTGCCCCTTGTTCTGTGCCGGTCATCCCCACGTCGGCAGTTTGCCTGTCGACCTTTTGTCAATGTCAGTCTTTTCACTGTCGATCTTTTGTCAATATCGACCTTTTGACAGTGAAACTTTTGATGTCGACCTATTGAACGGATACCTAGATATTGTCTGTGGGTCACCTGGGCTGACCCAGTAAATTGATGAGGGCATCAGAGAGGGCAATGTCAAGAACCATTGGACACACTAATGTACAGTATCTACATAATGATGAACTAGAGATGAGCGGGTCCGGATATCCGGGATCCGGTAGATCCGAATATGGTGATCCGAGTCAGGATCCGAGCCGGCTTGGGAGTTCCCGCCTGAATGCCAGACCAAAAACGAGGCAAAACGTCATCATTGCGCTGTCGGATTCTCGCGGGATCTGGATTCTATATAAGACGCACGCGCGCCCGCCATCTTCACTCCATTATAGGAGAGTGAAGAGGCTGGTTGGGATCTGTGCTCCGTGCTCCGTGCCCTGTGCTGTGATTTATTTAGTGACTGATTTTTTATTTTGTTGTAAACTAGGTGCTGCAGTGCTCACACGCAGGGGCTGCAGTGCTGCTGACTGTACACTCAGTGTACAGGGGCTGCAGTGTCCATAATACAAGGGGCTATGTCCAGTGTGTCAGGGGCTGTGTCCAGTGTACAGGGGCTGTGTACAGGGGCTGTGTCCAGTGTACAGGGGCTGTGTCCACTGTCCAGGGGCTGTGTCCAGTATCCAGGGGCTGTGTCGAGTGTCCACGGGCTGTGTCCATTGTCCAGGGGCTGTGTCCATTGTCCAGGGACTGTGTCCAGGGTGACGGGCTGTATCCAGCGTCCAGTGTAACGGGCTGTGTCCAGTGTGATGGACTATATCTAGTGTACAGTGTGACGGCCTATATCCAGTGTCCATTGTGACGGGCTATATCCAGTGTCCAGTGTGACTGGCTATATCCAGTGTCCAGTGTAACGGGCTGTGTCCAAGTAAGAGAAATAAATAAAAGTAATAAATAAAATAAAAACACATTATTAAACTGCCACCCTGTCCAGTGCTGGTGCAAGGAATATGGCCGGCGCGCTGATCTGGGGGGGGGGGGGGGGGATATGGCCGCCGTGCTGTTCCCTCCAGTGCATATATAATTACTCACCCGGGTCTAGCTCATCGGGCGGGAGGGAGAGCTGGAGGTCTGGCTTAGCGGGCAGGAGGGAGGCCTCGCAGTTCAGTCCCGGCGCAGTGTGACTGACATCTTCCTCCACCCGCACCGTGTACAGCCGGGCAGCGCTGAGCACTTGGCTCACCCTCAGACGCTGCCCGGCTGAGCGGCTGTACACGGTGGAGGAAGATGTCAGTTAACATGCACCGGGACTGAACTGCTCACAGCGCAGCGAGCCCTCCCTCCTGCCCGCTAATCCAGACCTCCAGCTCTCCCTCCTGCCCTGCTCCCAACTACCGCCCCCCAGCTGCCGGCGCCCTAGGCAAATGCCTAACACTGCCTAGTGGTGGCACCGGACCTGACCCTGTCTGCCCCTGCAGTGCCTCTCTGCTTCCAAGATGTGCCAGGTTGGAAGTGTAAGGTCCACATATATGTGATGCCCACTGCTGTCACTTAGCTTAGTCATCCAGCTACCTCGGTATAACCTTTTGGCCCAACTACAGTAAATGAAAACAATTTTGTGAGCTGTGAAGTGATCAAAATTGACTAGAAATTAGTGGAAACTAATGTTTTTGAGGTCAATAATACTTTAGGGGCAAAAACAGGCCCAAATTCTGTTATTTTAGCCATTTTTAGCATTTTTTTTATAAAAATCCAGATCCAAAACCAGGGTGCCAAAACCAATCCAGATCCAAAACACGAAGGGAGATCCAGATCCAAAACCAAAACCCGAAAAAGTGCCCGCCGCACATCTCTATGATGAACGAGACAAGGTAACTGTTAGGCCAGTGTTCCCCAGCTCTATATATCGCCTAATTCAAATATATTTGCAGCTGCAGACATGCATACGCAGCAGCTGTGCAAAAAAAAAAAAAGCAAATGTCACTGCTGTCCGGCAGGACTGTCACTAGAATTGGTTGGGCCCTGCACTGACCAGGTAGACAAAAAAAAAAATAAGCAAAAAAATTCCTTTTCAGAGTTTTTATAGAGTATTTTTCATAAAGTGTTCCCTGTGCAGCAGCACATCTCCTGCGGCAGGGTCTCCCGTGTGGCGGTGCCTCTGCTGTGGCCGAATCTCCGGTGTGCCACCTGCCGGCGTGGGTAGTTGCTCCCACCGCTACTAAACAGACAACAGCGCAATGAGCGGCCAGGACCCTTCCCTCTCTGCCCAAGTGGTCGGGCCCAGGACAGCTGCACCCTTGGTTCCCCCTTGATGGTGGCCCTGCTGTCCGGTTTATATTGAATCTCCCACCTGCATCTGTGCAACTCCCAGGGTCTGTGTAATAATCCAAGCAGCCTGTAGATGGTATATTTACCATTACCGTAAGACATGTAAAAAAAAGCAACACAGTTACAAAATACAAACAGCTTATTTCCTTGCAATTGATTCAAATAAAAATATTCACCTCCCAAAAGGGATACAGCCCTTCAAAATCCTTAAAAACAGAGTATACCCTGATTTACATATTTTAGATGAGAACCGGGATCCTATAAATCCCAGTTATTCCTTCCAAGAAGAGTTACTGGATAAATTGCTTCCCTTGTTTCCTGGCACGTCTGCGGTTAAATACACTTCGGCATGCGTGGACCTCAATGTGTTAAAGAACCTATTGTAATCACAGCGAGACCCCCAGAGCAGCGGTCACATTAGATTAACCGCAGTACTTCAGGCCTTGCTGGCAGACAAGGGGTTATTATTCCTGTACGTAGTGCCAGGGTGTCTGCATTCACCAGCCGATCGCTTCCAGCCGAACAAAGGTTACATCTGTGCGCCCGTCGCACTCACAAGTATTCCTTATTCCTCCTGTTTAACAGGAAAAAACTCATTGGCTATAATTACCCCGTAATTCACACGTTCGGTGTTACCTGTATACTTTACAAGGCTGAGACGTATTCCCCGGGTAATACCGGCACATAATATCTCTTTTCATTATTGCCTTAGGTGTCAAACCTGATTACAACGCACAGGCCTGTACCCAGACTGCGCTCTGCTAAGTCTCTCCGAGCCAGCATGGGCTCGGCGCGGGGCTTGGAAAAACACACGGCTTCAATGATAGAAAGCAGATTAACTCCGGTTTAAGGTCCATGTCTGAAAATTATCATAGCAGCATGGGAGCGTGGAAAGTTATAGCTCCGTATGGAAAAGCCAAGGCTGTGAGCGCGCTCCTCGGTTTAGATTACGCTCCATAGCCTCCGATGAGAAATGAGGGATCGCTGCCAATTTGCTAAATATCCGCCTCTATTATTTACTTTTTTTTTTTTTTTAAAATAACCAATTGCTTTGCCCGCTTTAGTGCATGAAACCAGTTTAGGGAAATTAAAGCACTGATTGATTATAGACACGGGTGGACTGGCCATCTGGCGGATCTGGACGGAAGGGCTGATGGCCTGATGGGTCGGTCACACCCCCTTTTCCCAGTTGTGCGTTCCAGAGTCCTGCACCACTACCTTGTAAGAAGACGAGGTGGTGATCTGCCTACACCCCAGCTCCACTAGGCTCTGCTCCATCTGTCACCCAAACAGTGCAACAGTCTCCTTTTTGGCCTTCCCCAATACAGACTCACCACTACAACCCATCATGAATACAGCTGTGAGGCTAATCTTCCTAGCCAGACGTTCATCGTCTGCAAAGCTACTCTGTCAGTCGCTTCATTGGTTACCTGTATTCTACCGTATTCAATACAAAATCCTTTTACTTACACACAAAGCCATAAACCAAACTACACCAACATACATCTTTTCTCTTATCTCTAAATATCATCCAACCCCACCTCTACACTCCTCCCAAGATCTGCTTCTCTCATTCACACTCATTACTCGCTCCCATTCCCAAATGCAGGACTTTCTTCAGGCTGCACCCACTCTGTGGAATGCCCTCCCATGCACAATAAGACTATCCTCCAGTCTCCAAACCTATAAGCGTTCCCTGAAAACTCATCTCTTCAGCAAGCTTATCATATTCCAGAACCAGCCACTTCATATACCGTTCCTATCTAATCACACACGGCAGTGTCCCGCAGCGAGGGGAGGGGGGGGCTGTTGGGAGTCCCCCTGTCGGCTGCTGAGCAGCGGGGCTGGGGGTATGGCTAAAGGCTCACAGACCCTCTGGGTCATGCCCCCATAGCGTCACAACGGGGCGTGGCCTCGCGGGAGAGCCAAAGTTTTTGGCGCGCCTACGACGTGCATCACTGTGTCCCTCCTTGGTCTCCCTACAAGTTGGGAGGTATGTGGGCATGTACGGCAAAAACGGGACTTGGCCTTGTGGTAGCAGCATGATTATAGGACATGCCCGCTTATCACTAGGCCATGCCCCCCAAATGTTGGCGTGTGGACTGTCCCTCCTTGGCACACTACAAAGTTGGGAGGTATGCTTATGTATCAATGCCTATTTCCATATAGATTGTAAGCTTGCGAGCAGGGCCCTCATACCTTTCACTGTCTGTAAATACCCAGTTTGCTGTATCACAGTCTCCTATTGTAAAGTGCAACGGAATACGGAATATATATAAGAAACTGTTAATAAATAATAAAATAAAACAGTGTAACAGTGAGTACACTCCAATAAACCGCATTGCCTGGTTAAGTTACTGGACCGGTATCTGCCTACATCAGACCACTGGTGTGTGCAACACCCACTAAAAAGGCACACACATTTCCAACAATGCTCTAGTTATTTTACCAATTACTCCCTGTCCCAATGCTTCTAGAGAGACACCGCTCCAGCTGTTGGTAATTGGGTGCCCCATAATAATGGCCTAGTTCATTTTGTAAACCATAGTAGGGCTTTAGACAAATCAGTGCCTTTGTTTATTTAACAAACCAGAGTAGTCCCCAAGTTCACGTGATGCCACATTCCAGGCCTGCCAGTTCACATTATGCCACTGTGTCTGCGGTATCGATTCAGTGCACTAAGGGTACACATACCAGTATCAGGGGTAAGAAAGTAACTGTACAATGACAGTTGGGGGCAGGAGAGGGAAGGACTGACTGACTGCTCCCTGCGCATGGCGCTGTTACCTGTCAGCGACACTGGATACCTATTATATATCACATATACCTAAATGTAAACCTGGCGCACATTCTACTGGGGCAGATCCGCGCATCTTTTGCGCCTGCTGCAACTTTAGACTATTGCACGCAATTGCAGCTTCTTCCTGGACGCATTTTATGCCTGCAATCTTGCGTGCAATTGGTTTCTATGAGCTCAGCATCGGGTCCTCACTGTGTAATATAGAATCGCACATAATGATACGGGACCATAGTGCTAGCTCAGCAAACAGAGTTATGTTGCAGAGATTCGGGTGTGCCATGTCGTGACCTCTCAGATATCATGGCTCTGGGTGTGGACGGGGAAGTCTCGCCCCAGGATCTGTAATGCGTTCGCCTGCTGGGAGGCTGAGAAAGTTAGAAGATCCTCACAGTCTCTCATACAGTCACTCCCGCCCCGGGTTACATTTATATGTGTGTGATAGGGCTGCACCTGCTAGCTGGCAGACCTGGGTGATGCACCTGTGCATGAGAAGTGAGAACAAGTCATCCTGTGATTGGTGGGCATCCTAACCAATCGCAATAGGGCTTTAGTTTATACCACTGCTATGCTTGTCTGTAAAACTCTACCTACAGTACCGACAAGTACAAATCAGATTAGAGAACATTACCGGGTGGTGATGGATAGGTCTGCAGTGTATAGGTAGACAATCAATAGGTCAACACCAAAAAGTCGGCATGCAAAATTTAAATATGCGAAAGGAGGACACTGTAAACATGTCAACATTGTCAAGAGGTCGACACAAGCAAAACGCTTAAAATGGACAAGGTAGACATAAGTTTTGAAAGTTTTTTGTGTCAATGTTGACACCTGGGACTGTTGTTGGGGAGAATTCAGGACTGTGTATCTAATACTGGGACTGTTGTTGGGGAGAATTCAGGACTGTGTAACTAATACTGGGACTGTTTTTGGGGAGAATTCAGGACTGTGTAACTAATACTGGGACTGTTGGGGAGAATTCAAGACTGTGTAACTAATACTGGGACTGTTGTTGGGGAGAATTCAGGACTGTGTAACTAATACTAGGACTGTTGTTGGGGAGAATTCAGGACTGTGTAACTAATACTAGGACTGTTGTTGGGGAGAATTCAGGACTGTGTAACTAATATTGGGACTGTTGTTGGGGAGAATTCAGGACTGTGTAACTAATACTAGGACTGTTGTTGGGGAGAATTCAGGACTGTGTAACTAATACTGGGACTGTTGTTGCGGAGATTTCAGGACTGTGTAACTAATACTGGGACTGTTGTTGGGGAGATTTCAGGCCTGTGTAACTAATACTGGGACTGTTGGTGAGAATTCAGGACTGTGTAACTAATACTGGGACTGTTGTTGGTGAGAATTCAGGACTGTGTAACTAATACTAGGACTGTTGTTTGGGAGAATTCAGGACTGTGTAACTAATACTAGGACTGTTGTTGGGGAGAATTCAGGACTTTGTAACTAATACTGGGACTGTTGTTGCGGAGATTTCAGGACTGTGTAACTAATACTGGGACTGTTGGTGAGAATTCAGGACTGTGTAACTAATATTGGGACTGTTGTTGGGGAGAATTCAGGACTGCGTAACAAATACTGGGACTGTTGTTGGTGAGAATTCAGGACTGTGTAACTAATACTGGGACTGTTGGTGAGAATTCAGGACTGTGTAACTAATACTGGGACTGTTGTTGGTGAGAATTCAGGCCTGTGTAACTTATACTAGGACTGTTGTTTGGGAGAATTCAGGACTGTGTAACTAATACTAGGACTGTTGTTGGGGAGAATTCAGGACTTTGTAACTAATACTGGGACTGTTGTTGTGGAGATTTCAGGACTGTGTAACTAATACTGGGACTGTTGTTGGGGAGATTTCAGGTCTGTGTAACTAATACTGGGACTGTTGGTGAGAATTCAGGACTGTGTAACTAATACTGGGACTGTTGTTGGGGAGAATTCAGGACTGTGTAACTAATACTGGGACTGTTGTTGGGGAGAATTCAGGACTGTGTAACTAATACTGGGACTGTTGTTGCGGAGATTTCAGGACTGTGTAACTAATACTGGGACTGTTGTTGGGGAGATTTCAGGCCTGTGTAACTAATACTGGGACTGTTGGTGAGAATTCAGGACTGTGTAACTAATATTGGGACTGTTGTTGGGGAGAATTCAGGACTGTGTAACTAATACTGGGACTGTTGGTTGGGGAGAATTCAGGACTGTGTAACTAATACTGGGACTGTTGGTGAGAATTCAGGACTGTGTAACTAATACTGGGACTGTTGTTGGTGGAGAATTTAGGACTGTGTAACTAATACTGGGACTGTTGTTGGGGAGAATTCAGGACTGTGTAACATACTGGGACTGTTGTTGGGGAGAATTCAGGACTGTGTAACTAATACTGGGACTGTTGTTGGGGAGAATTCAGGACTGTGTAACTAATACTGGGACTGTTGTTGGGGAGAATTCAGGACTGTGTAACTAATACTGGGACTGTTGTTGGGGAGAATTCAGGACTGTGTAATCAATACTGGGACTGTTGTTGGGGAGAATTCAGGACTGTGTAATCAACACTGGGACTGTTGTTGGTGAAAAGTGGGTTGGGGGTCTTATATCCGGTGATTGTTATGGATTTTATTGGTCATTCATTTCATACCACTGCTAAACACAAGTCTGTAATGTCAAATAAACAAACAAGAAAGAATTGCAAAGATATAACTTACATTAATATTTACATAAGTATGTAGTGCTTTAAACAAATCATGCATCACCTGAAACACTCTGTGCTGCCGAGGACCCTGCTCCTTCCACTATATAACTATCCATCTCTGGCTTCCTGCTACCTCTGTTCCCCTACTTTACATCATGTCACTGCCCCTGTCACATGTAGCCCTGTCCTCACTGACACATCACTCATCTCCTGATATACTCTGTGCTGCTGGGGACCCTGCTTCTCCCACTATATAACTCCTGCCAGTGGTTTTCTGCTGTCTCTATTGTCTCCTAAAGACACTGCCCCTGTTACATGCAGCCCTGCTCTCACTGACACTCCCCTCCTCTCCTGATATACTCTGTGCTGCTGGTGACCCTGTTCCTTCCACTATCTAACTTACAGTCAGTGGCTTCCTGCTGTCTCTATTGTCCTCCTCTCATCATGACACTGCCCCTGTTACATGCAGCCCATACACACTGGGCGACTTTGAGCTGAAAGTTGCTCAAAACAGCATGTTTGAGCGGCTTTCAGCTCAAAGCCGCCCAGTGTGTATGAGTGTTGATCGCTGCTGCGCGCTCCCGCATCATCGCAGGGAAAGCTGCTCATCTGCTGGTTATACCTGCGCTATGCAAAGCCATCCTCCTTCCTCCGTCAGTGCCGGGCAGGGGGAAAGCAATCATCGCTGTCCATACACGCTGGCCATAGTCGCCCAGTGTGTATGGACCATAACGCCACTCATCTCCGGGTACACTCTGTGCTCACGGAGGACTCTGCTCCTTCACCTATATAACACAGTCTGTGGCTTCCTGCTGTTTCCATTCTCCTCCTCGCAGCCTTGTCCACATTGACATCACTTGGACTGGTCACATCTTAAATAATCTGTGCTGGTGTAAAAATTCTGGCGAGTAGATTGGCTACTCTGTTTCCTTTTCTCAGCCACTTAAAACTGTGGAAATGCAGACATTTAGGAGCAGACAATCGATACAATCCAGGTGCTGTGATCCCAGCAAAATGTATTTTAAAAATCAATTTAGCGTGATACTTCCCCTTTAATAAGTTATTTGGTTTCTGTCAACTCCCTCTCCAATATTCTTCTTACCCCAACTAAACTCACATAGGAATCACATGCAACCACTGAACGATATTTGAGTCTGTTCCTGTTTTATGATCCCGTCCCCGATACTGAAGCTTACTTTCCAATACATGAGGAGCGGAGGAAGTCAGACATCTAGGTGTCTTATATGGGAGGCCATAAAACCAGGGCCTCGTTTACCGAGAATAGGGGAGCCTGGGGACTCTCCATTCATATTACACCCAAGCATGAAGATGCAGTCGGAAAAGAGGATGATATTAACCCTTATTAAAAAATTCTCCCTGTCAACAAGAGAGGGGCAGTGCTGTTGAAATACGCCTGTGATTTAGCAAAAGTCCCAAACCAGATGTTTTGAAAAGCAATAAATGTTGAAGAGAAACGGGCAAACAATTCCACGAAGGGGAGGAAACAAGCGACTGAGCCATGGCTTCCATTAAAGGTGACCTGTCCCAAGCATGTTCTTGTTAATGGGATGCCCAGCTGTGATCCTCTGTAACAGAAGGTATAGAAATATCGCGTTCACACAACATCTGCGCTCTAATCCCTGCCCTCGGACTATGGGCCTTATTCAGGTTGACACACTCGCACGCACATTCGAGCGCAGCCTTGCGAGAGTAACACAAACGCACGCACCCGGCTTAGTCACGCCTATTGTGGATGCAAATGTATTCGCTCGCAAATGCAGCAAAAGAGGAGTGGACTGACAGCGCACGCACACTGAACAGTTTGCACACACATCGGTTTTTGCGCAAGCACAGGCAATAGTGTGTGCGAGCGAGCGAGCAGGCTAGGGACCTGATTCTCTACTCGCCAACTAACAACACACTCACAGCTCACATTACCCAAACATGAATTAATGGCATGATGGCCCGCAATTAATTTAGTTGATTGAAATCAATAGTCAATTTGCCTTACAATTACAACTGACACATTTAGTTTAATGGAATGGTTCCGGATTGTGCTTCTCACTGACCCACACTAGGTTACATTTTACTGTTATTTACACCTGTTATAGCAATATTTATGGCATGTCCAACACCCTTGTTAAAGTCCTCCACCACCTTTCTAGTGTATGTGTTGGAACTATGAATGATTGAGCCATTTAATGTGTGTTGATTGGGGTTGCGAATGTTGATCCGGGAAAAGGCCTGCGAGACTTAAAACCTGAATTTTCCTACCCAATGTTTTTGAGGTTGAGCCATACAAGCATTCATGCAGACATGAGAAGCCAACACCCAGCACTTGCAGTCAACGCCCATGTGTACGCCCCGGTATACGCCCATTTATGCCCATTATTCTGGCCGCGCCCATACAAACACCCACATCACGCCTACTTTGCCTACTTCTCAAGGCAAAAACATGCTTGGTTGCGAATACGTAGTTGGCACCTCGCACATGCGCATTGCGTTTGTTACGCATGCGCTATGGTTAAATTCGGCAGCTCAATACGAATCCGCATGCGAGCGTGTCACTCTGAATGAGGGCCTATGCGGAGGCTGGAAGCACGCCAGATGTGGCCGCAGTGACACAGAAACGCGCGGCGGTACTACTGTGTGCAATATTTGTGCATAATGACCGACTACCGGTGACGACACCCGCTTATTAATATTTCGTCGGGAATACCAGTTTTTGTTATTACCATCACCTAGAACATTTTTGAAAGTTTTTTTTTTGCAAAATTAATTAGTCTGTCAACAAAATTAACTTTTTTTTTAAGTAAATGGAACCACAAACCTTGACGAAGCAGCTAATGGTACAGCCAATCACCTCCTAACTGCTTGTAATACATCTCATTGGCTGGTATATTAACACTCTCCACTTTATCGCTGTTCAAGGCTTAGTACATCTGGCCCTATGCCTCCGTGCAAGGCCCATTTATCAACGAGTTTTAGCTGTTTAAAATTTGTTGCTTATGATAAATGGTGCTACAGCCAATCAGCTGCTAACTCCCTTACATGACAGTTGGGAGCTGATGTGCTGGAGAACCATTTTTTTCCATACTCGATGAGTTTTAAATAGCTAAAACTCGTTGATAAATTGGCCCCAACATGCCTCTGTGAAGGCTGCCAGTTAACCATTACCGCTTGTAAACTGTATTCCATAATGCACAATTAGCCCATAACTGTCATTTTTGAATCACATTGCAGTTAGGGGCTATTTGGCTGGAGAACCATTTTTTCCATACAGTTTTAAGTGAATGGCAGTGATACGTTTTTCTTGACATTACAAATGGCGATCAAAGCTCCTACTGTAATTACCGTTAAGATCAGGACTACTACTTACAAGTGTGCCTATTGTTTTTAAAGTACAGACACTGCCTATACACGAGGCAGCCATCTTGGCAGCTAATCCAATATTCACAATTATACAATCTACCCATTCACTAGCATGAATCAAAGATGCATTACAAGTTATTTACTACAATGTCAATGCCATTGCCATGGTTGCCATCAATGGCAAAAGTGCAACTGGCCATCGATAGTGTATAACTATGCACTGGGTGACCATTGATATTTTTACATATCGCTGGTCATCCATTTTGTTTGATTGATTGGCCTGTGTGCCAATCAAAATACCGGGGGTGGGGCTTCATGGGTGTCAGGGGCTGAGCTACACTCTATGTCCCGGCCCCTTGGCAAAAAAGCAAAACAAAACTATTCATTGAAGCACATCGATGGGGGGGGGGGGGACCATCTAGTTCCCCCCCCATCGATTTTAAAACCATTCGACATCGGCCATAAACCATTGATGATTTCTAATCATCGATGGTCAATGGCCATCCCTAGTATTAAGTCTTGGAGAGATAAAGTACCAGCCAATCCGCTCCTAACTGCCATGTTACAGCATGTGTTTGAAAAATGACAGTTACAGAGGGAGCTGGTTGGTACTTTATCCCTCTCCACTTTATTACTTTCTAAGCCTTAGTACATCTGTACACGAAAGCCTATGCAGCCTTTAATGGGTGATTTTCCTTCTCCGTCTTTACACATTCCAGAACACTAGAACCTGGCGCTGATAACTGACAGCAGCTTTGTAATAACATCTCACACTCTCTACTGACGGATTCTACGGCTCCATACGAGCAACAGACCGTGTGACAGTCGTCACAATGGGCTACGACTTGGTGAAGGCTTTCCAAAATGGACAGGTGTGTCCTTCCAATGACACACGGCCCCAGACTGTCACGTATCGTCCCCCAAGTCCTGACCACGGTACTCGGCTCGCCCTGGAACATGCACAACGTGCCTGGTCTGAGCCGCAGAGCTAGTATACCGTAACTAATGCTGTGTATTTGGTCTGGGGGCAAGGAAAGCTTAGACAGTGTCCCATTAGCAGCAAAACCGTGGCTTTCCTCCATTTATATTATACACGCGGCCAACTTTACAGACGGCCCAGATCAGGACTTGGATTCTGGGAGCTGTACATCTGTGGATATTACTTGCTATTGCACAGCGTTAATAGTGGCCCTAGCATGATAGGGGTTATACACTTTGGGAGAAACCCCATTGCTAAAGTAAAGTGGAAGTGTTGCGTAGTCTATATAGACAGGGAAAGCAGACATTTTCATGGCATATGCCTGCAGTAAAAGCATTTACTCCAACTTTTTTGGCAGGAACAGTACTGTTTATTTATGGCCTGTGCCTTTTTTTGGGGGTCTCCAAATGCCCATTGTAAGTATAGGAAAGAGGGTGTGGCCACGCCCCATTTACCCGTGGCAGCGCCCCCTTTTGGAATTTGTACCGGTTTTTGCTCTTCAGATGTTGGAGGGTATGTAAAAGCAAGCAGGCTTATGGGGTGGGGAAGCTGGGGACATTTATAAACATGGCCATAGGCAGTGTACTGGTTTGAACTAGAGATGGCCATCGGTGCAGTTGCCATCGATGATGACTGCAACCAGCCATTGATAGTAACAAAATAGGTTTTAGTTTTTGATATTGATGGTTATCTATTTTTGTTGGCTGACTGGCCCGTGGGCCAATCAGAATGTGGGGTGGGGCATGCATGTCCCGGCACCTTGGAAAAAAAATTGGTTCTGCTGTGACATCGATGGAGGGAAACCATCTGGATCTCCCCAGCAATGGAAAAATTATTCAACCCATGGCAGAACTATGGGTGATGTCACCCAGTGCAACACTGCGGGCTCCTCCCACATGTGAAAAGGGCGGTGGATTTGGGTGCAAGCACCCGGGTGTCAGGCTGCGTAACTAACTATTTAGCGCCCCCCGCCTCACGTTTATTCGGCTCCCCCCCCCACACCTAACCTGCCCCCCCTTCTTACCCGCGGTCTGCGTCTCGCCCGGCTCTCTGTCGGGACCTTCCTGACGTCACGGTCCCGTCCGGCTCCTGCTGCTACAATGAAAACGGACTCTTAGAAAATGGCTGCCCCCATACTGCAGACAGAAAACTGTCTGCAGTATGGGGGCAGCCATTTTCTAATTGTCAGTTTTCATTGCAGCAGGAGCCGGCCGGGACCGTGACGTCAGGAAGGTCCCGGCAGAGAGCCGGGCGAGACGCAGACCGCGGGTAACTATAGCCCCGCAGCCCCCCCGGTGGCGCCCCCAATTTCTCTGCGCCCCCGCCACCGCGGGGACTGTGGAGCTATAGTTACGCCACTGCCGGGTTTGCATTTTTTCATGCGTTACCATTTACGTGACTGCGATTTGGAATGGTAGACCGCACAGAGCGCAGTGATATTGGAGCGGCACCTGGCCAAAGGCCAGATCTGATCGCAGTACAACTTTGTTCTCAAAATCAGCAAAATCATGTGCACCGCAGGTGGGGCAGATGTAACATGTGCAGAAAGAGTTAAATTTGGGTGAGGTTTGTTGAAACGGAAATCTAAATTGCAGTGTAAAAATAATGCAGCCAGTATTTACCCTGCACAGAAACAAAATAACTCAAACAAATCTAACTCTCTCTGCACAGGTTACATCTGTCCCACCTGCAGTGCACATGGTTTTGTCCATTTTGAGAACAAATTTGTACTGCGATCAGATCTGAATAAGGGCCATTGTTGGAAAGTCGCAGTAAGATACTTTATACAAGAAAGTGAATCGTTTTTGTGGAGACCATCATCCACCCTCTATGACTTTTCAGCTATGCCCCCCCCCCCCCCCCCCCCACCCCCCCTCCGGAGCATAAACTGGTGATATAAGCTGGTGGTCTCCACTTCAGACACTTCAGGGCAAAGAAAAGTCAAAGAAACCACCAGAACCTTTCTAAGGCATTTTTCTCATAACTGCATCAGAAACAAGACAAAGTAATTAGTTACAGAGACAGCTCGTCCCGGGCCAGAACGGATCCACCGCTGCTCTCTGGGGGCGGGATGTACTAACGGGAAAATGCGGTAAAACACCCGTTTTACCGCATTTTCCTATGCACCAATACCCGTCCGCAGCGTTTTCGCTAGGCAGGGTATCGCCACCCTCTGGGTGGCGATACCCTATAGAAGCCTATGGGCTTCTTTCGCCGCCCGCCGTCCGACGTCCGCGCGCCCACCCCCTCCCGTCCTCCTGTGATCATCTCCTCCCCCTGGTGTCACAGCCGGCAGGACATCCGGCTTCAGGGGGGAGGAGGAGACACAGGGGGACGCTGGCAGCCGCCGGGAGGTGACGGAGACCCCCGCAGCCAACATCACAGGTATCGCGGGGGTCTCCGTTACCGCAGCCCGATGCTGGCCGCATATGTTAGTACATATGCGGTAGCATCGCGGCGGCTGCCGTGCGAAGGGCGGAGGTGTATGTTGATACATCCCGCCTGGGAGAGGCTACGAGTGGCTTCTGAGGTTTCCATGCCGATATGTGTGTCTCGTATAACTCTTGCCCCCCTGCAGATCACTGACGTAAGGGGGGCAGCGGGAGGGGACGACATTTATAAACAATGATGTAAGGAGAAAAAGTTGTTTTGGGCGACCAAGCAAACATTTTATCTTCATTTATATTCACTGGAAAATACTGTACATCCTAGATCAATATTAAATGTCTTCCAAAAAGTTCTGCTTCGCGCCCCAAACTCCTCATACTTTAACAGCAAAAGGGGGTGTGGCCTATTGTTTTGTGGGCATCATTGCGAATAAATTCATTGGTTATGCAGGAAAAACTTTAAAAAAATTGAGAGCTGACGCTTCCTTAGGGAACCCAAATCAGAAGCTCCTCCCACACTAAACGTATTCACGCTTATTGAACACCAACATTAGGCTCATTGATGGTCAATTGGTTAATAACCGGTGATGGTACAACTCCACACATGCATAGGCCACATCCTGCATTAGCCATCGGGATTCCGCCACCGATGTTCACCATCGGTGGCCTCCCATAGATTATAATTGGAAGTTCCAACATTGGTTGCTAGTTAGCCATGGTTGATTGCCATAACCAAACCATAACCAAAATGGAAAGAATCTCAAAGAGATGCAGGTTAGAACATAAGGGCCAAAGGCAATACCTTGCTCATGCCCAAGAAATGATTACGATGTTACTGTACCATCACTAACCTTATTATCAGTGGAATTATATTTTCAGTTGAGAATTTAGAGACCGCTCAAGTTAGAAATAAAGTTTATGTTTGGATTATCAACCTCATTAGGTTGACAGTAATTAGATCATAATTAAGTCGACTACTATTGGTCAACATGCAATACGTCAACATATGAAAAAGTTCAACATGATCCGACATGATTTGACATTGACAAAAGGTCAACAGAAGCAAACAGTCGACATAAACATGGTTGACACAGGAAAAGGCCGACATGAGTTTTTCACTTTTTAAAAATCTGTGTCAAAATCTGCCAACGTGGAAACCGTGTACCGCCTCCCCTCACGTGGTTCGCTGCCATGCTTCGGGCGAGTTTTTCACATTTATTTGTCCCGAATGTCAACATTGTCGACACAGACACCATCTAAGTGTGCCGATTGCCATGCTTCGGGCACGGTGCCTCCCTGTGCTCGTGCAGTAGTGGATGCTAGGGCTTGAAATACCGCCTGTCGGGACATGTCAGCTCAAGAAAAATGTGAAAAAGTAATGTCGACCTGTTGACTGTCGACCTAAATATAGTCGACTTAGTGACCCTTGCTGCGCTCGGCATACTATTATAATCTGACCCAATTGTATCGTGAAGTAAGAAAATATTGGTTGAAAAAAAAATCATCAAAAAATCATGCTGACCTTTTCCCGTGTCGATCATTTCCATGTCGACATTTTTAGTGTGTCGACCTTTTGACGATGTTGACCTAAAACCTGTCAACCTTTTACATGTGTCAACCTATTGCCTGTGGACCAATAGTGCTCCATCTGTTGACTGTCGACCTGATTACTATGGGCCGGATCCTGTCTTTGTTTAATGGGAGGTTTGCAGCAGTTTGTTCGTATATTGAAACATCGGCAACTGAAACAGAATCAGGTCTCAGTCAGAAGCTACGTGCCGGGACCGGCCAGCCGTGGGTCCTCTTGTGCATCCGTGCTCCTCGCGTGGTGGGCAGGATTGCCTGGAATCTCTCTCATTTATGTAAGTTCTGGTTACAGATGAAGCGCTAAATGTGTTGTGGTCGGTGAGGTTCTGGCCTGCTGGCGCCACAAGAAGAGAGGAATGCACAATGCAATGTCCCACTGCGGCTACACTACAATGGAGGAGGTAACTGTCATGTGACAGAGGAGAAACAGAACACTAGATGCATCGGAATTCTTACCCTCTAAGTTTCAGATGCCTTCGGTTGCCTTCCTATTGAGGCCATTGAAGCATGTGGTCAGGACGCCGGCATAGGATTGGCCATTGCCCATCGATGATTCAAAATCATTGATGGTTTATGGCCGATGTAGAATAGTTTTGCCATCAATGGGGAGAATTAGATGGTTTCCCTCCATCGATGTCAAGCATGAATGAATATTTTTTTTCTCCCTCCCCCAAGGGGCCGGGACACGGAACATAGCTCCGCCCCTGACACTCTGAAGCCCCGCCCAATGTTTTGATTGGCCCACAGAGAAAATGGATGACCATGGATAGGTAAAAACATCAATGGTGATTTATTGCATAGTATGACACTATCGATGGCCAGTTGCACTATTGCCATCGATGCCAATTGTCAATGGCAAAGGCAACAATGGCCATTCCTACGCCGGCATCCCAAATACAGGTCCGAAATTGGTGCCGGAAGAGATCAGAATGTTGACAGAATACCACCAGCCTGCATCGCGAACGTAGGTACGCCGGAGCGGTTTAGGTACCGATGTTAAACGCAACAGTAATCCACCGGATATTTGGTACTGAAAGCTCTCAGTTCCTCTGCGTCTGCTGCTCCGATGAGGTGGTAAGTTGACCCTTATCACAGCGGCCAATATCCTTGTAGCTGCCGAACATTGCTCAGATGCCAGTGTGATAAACTCTTGTGATATTGCGGACAAGGGCATATCTACCATACTGTAGGTGCAAGGGCAACTGTACCGATTTACCCGGTACAGTACTTTTTTCTAACGGCCTGTACCGGATAAATTACCCTGTACCAATTGTACCGGTTTTCACTATGGCAGCAAGTGAGGGAACTCGGCACCGGGAGCAGCACAGTGAGTGATCAGAGAGGGTGGGAAGAT
This sequence comes from Crinia signifera, assembly GCF_055691185.1. Lineage (NCBI taxonomy): Eukaryota > Metazoa > Chordata > Amphibia > Anura > Myobatrachidae > Crinia > Crinia signifera. The sequence continues at coordinate 34,048,702 of NC_139223.1, read as the reverse complement.
GCCCCCTGGTGGGTGCGGAGAAAGGTAACCATGGAGGAGGAGGAGGAGGAGTAGAAGGAGGGGAGGGTTATTTATGCAGGGCTGGTGACCTATTGGTACCGGGTTTAGGTCACACTTCTCAGCCTTCGTCCCCAGGAGCTGCATGTGTGCATCATACATATCTACCAACCGTGTAGAAGTCAGCAGTACAGAATCACCCCAACTCTCCAGCCTCCCTCTTACCACGTGTTACCAACATAAACTTCCGGGTTGGGCCAGAATGACTGGGAGGAGAGATCCCGGTACTGTACGAACAGTGACTGCCGGGATAGGTCTAAATTGAAGTGGGCTAAAGGACCTCCTGACGTCACAAGGGAGGAGAGGGGGTGGAGAGAGGAGGAGCAAGGTTGGAAGAAGGGTCCCAAATGGACCCTCGCAGGCTCACTTCGCTCTTCACGCTTCGGGCACAGTGGCTCGCTTCGCTGCACTCGCCACCTAGTTACTAAAGGCAACAAGTGGTGGTGTGGATAGTAATGGAGAAAGCCCCCAGCCTTGCTCCTCCCCCTGGGCATGGAAGGATTCTTTAGCCCACTACAATTTAGCATCTACCGCGACTGCCGGCCCGGGGATCACACCAAGTCCCGAATGCGGAGCTGCCACTGTGCACGCATAGCGGATCTCCCACTGTGCTCAGAAGGAGACCAGCTGCGGGGGCACCTGGGGCTTGAAGGTACTGCGAGCCAGGCACCAGTGATAGGGAGTCGTTGTAACAGCAACAGAGTACTACATACTGGCTGGCTGGGGGAGGGTGGAGGGGCCTCAGTCTGCGCTGGTCACGTGGTGCTGTGCTGTAGTGTTTCCCCGGCTGTAAGGTAGAAAGCGGTGGCTCTGTATTGAAAGTATAGGAAAGGAAGTGTGGCCACGCCCCCTTTCCTGGTTTTTTTGTACCAATTTCTGACCCTCACATGTTGGAGGGTATGCAAGGGGTGCAGCTGCTATGGGGCCCAGAGCAGAAGGGGGCCATTATTACTGTCTAAGTAATATTTTTTACATACATTTATTACCATAAGTTGCTAAATAGGGGGCCCTTACAAACTTTTGCTATGGGGCCTATGAATATCTAGTTGCGCCCCTGATTGCGGAGATGAGATAGGTATGAATTCGTACATATATTCTTCATACCAGCATAAGAGGATCCTATTGATAAATAGGCCCCTAATACAGGAAGCTACTGTACATAGATATATAAGAAAGTAGTATTTCTTTAAGTAATTTAAGTCATTGTGGCACACTTTGTAAATAGGGATTGGTTCATTTTTACAATCCATCAGAAACATGTTTCTGTCTTCTCCCTAGTCAGAAATATTCACAAAAATATAACCATGACTCACAAGAGGTCAGGCTGGCCCACTGGCATACAGGGGAAATTCCTGGTGGGCCCCACTGCTTGGAAGCCCCGCCCCCTCCACTATAGGTGGCGCAGAACCATGAATGAACTTGAATGGGTGGGCCTGACACACCCCCTGCTCGTTCCTTTATCCAGGGTCCCTGTTCGTTGTATGTTCTGTCTAATGCTTGGCCAAGTCCCTCTGTGGGCCACAACCCTCTGGCTCCTACCACTGCACCCCTGGTGGGCCTAACATGTCCCCAGTCTCACATGGTTGTCACTGACGATGGAAAATGCCTCACCTAGGCCTCTGAATGACATATAACATGGGCTCTTTACTTGAGATTAAAACTGCTGCAGGCAACAAATCAAACCCTATTTTAATATGATTTTGAACAAGGATCTAATTTCCTGAAGCACACATTACAAGTATCATGATAAAGTAATGTTATTTAAATGAAATACATTATTCATTCAAACGTGGAACACCAGTTCCAAAAAGCACTGCATCAGTCCGTGGAATTCCTCCCAAATGATTTTTCCACCAGGAATCTGTCATACAAGTGCGGGTTAATTTTTTAAATTGCCTCAATTACCAGTATGAGCCTGTGATCTGCTGCTGGATTCGCGGCCGTCCCCAGTGGTTCAGGAACAGGTGTGACACTTTATATCCCAGAACCCCTCCCTTGGAACACCAGGTTCTGTCAGAGAACCCGCTGAGTGATATTGCATCTGCGTTCCTGGACTGGGTCCATCTTCTCCTTACATTCTCCTATAAAGGACAGAGGATAATAGGGGTTTCTGAGATACTCTGTAACCCACCCCAATCCTTCTTGTGCTCTGACACTGTCCCCTGGCTGGGACTTTCAGCTCTCGGCTCACTTTTGTAATGTCAATTACAGCATTTGGGAAGCGATGTCTGCCGAGGGTCTGCGAAGGAATTGTAGACTCCGTAGGCTGCCCATTCACAGTCCTTGTTAAGCCATCATGTCTGTTTTTCTTTGAAAGGGAAATAAAGAAGTGTTTTGGTCCCCAAAGGAAGGAGAGAAGATTGGGTTTCTACACAAGCACGCCGCCTTGGCCAGAATTTTTTGGGACTTGCATAGTGTCTGTGTTTTGTACCTGCACAGAATAATATATGCAAGTAGGATTCTGGTGGGGTGTTTGCTGCACCCCCTCTCTCTTTCTCTCCCTGTACACTATGGTGGGGATTCTGGTTGGTTTGCAAAAGCAAACTCCTTCTTTAATGGACAAAGCAATGCTGCACTGAAGGTGGGGCAGATGTAACATGTGCAGAGAGAGTTAGATTTGGGTGAGTTATTTTGTTTCTGTGCAGGGTAAATACTGGCTGCTTTATTCTTAAGGGCCCCATACACTGGGCCGATTTGTCCTAAGGGCAAGTTGGACCAGTTTGCCCTTGAGAGCCCCCCCGGCAGCTCCCCAGGAGGCTCACATGCGAATTGGCACTTGATGTTTCATTTGTACATGACGATTTATTGCATGTAATCGCAGTGAGCTGCTGCGGGGGGGGGGGGGGGGGGGGGTTGGACAGCGGGGTCCGGGCAGCTGGTGGTGGCAGGGGGCGGCCAGCTGGTATTGGTGGACAGCAGGGTCTGAGCAGCGGTGGTGGCTGGGGGCTTGTAGTGGCATTGGGATGCTGAATATTTTGAAATGACTCCACAGACACTGATTGGCTGTAAGAATTCTCTCAGCCAATCAGCGGGCTCCAATCTCCATGAACCCACCTCCATGTTCAAAGAAATGAATGGATGACAATTGATAGCTAAAACTATCACATAGTTTATTACTATCAATGGATGGTTGCAGTATCACCATTGATGGCAACCATCGATGGGGATTTCACCGATGGCCGTCCCTAGATCAGTGTCCCCACAAAAATTGCTTTGACTTTCTGTTATGACATCTTTTGGCACACAAAGGAGTCATTTCATCCATCGCTGGACTATGGGAACGCAGGCGGGCCGATGTCTGCCGGGAGAGGTCTACTGACATCTCAGGACGTTAGAGCCCAACCCGTCTTCGCCTAAAGTCTAAACTGACTTTTATTTCCTCCGCAAATCGGCAAAGACGGGTTGGGCGCTAACGTCCTGTGATGTCATTAGACCTCTCCCGGCAGACATCGGCCCGCCTGCGACACACTATGGGGTGGATTCAACACGGCTTAGTAAGCAGCGGTCTTTCACTGCTTACCTAGCAGATTAACGCCTCCCCGCCAAACATGCGCCACCAAATCCCCTTGGTACCATGCGAGGGGATGTGTTAGCAAACAGATCCCCTCACATGGTACCGAGGGGATTTGGCGGCGCATGTTCGGCGGGGAGGCGTTAAGCTGCTCGGTAAGCAGTGAAAGACCGCTGCTTACTCAGCAGTGTTGAATCCCCCCCATAGTGTGACATTATACTTTTTTATTCTTCATATAGTCATAGCTATGAATCCTTAAATTAAGGTACCTGATGTTCTATCCTCAAGAGCTAGCAATCCATTGTTTGTGTCCTGTCTTGCCTTGGGGAAGTTAGCGGTGATGAGGCTCCTGTAGATTCCAGTGAGAAATTCCTGGTCTCCATCGCTCTGCTTTCCCTCTGACCCAAGAGACCTACATGGGGTAATGAATTGTGACCTACAATAGCAGCATTAAGTTGGATAGAAGCTGGAGAAAACAGGATTAGAGACGGAGTTTAGCCAGAAGAGAGAATTAAATCTTCCCGAGGGTCAGACAAGGTAGCAGCTATGATGGGAGCTGGTCCCTTTAGGCTTTCCCTTTGTGATGATCCCCCCACACACACACACACACACACACACACAAATCTGATTCAAAACCAAAGCAGAAAAAGAAGGATTTAGGTCTTGGGATGGAGATCCAGGATTCGCCTGTATTCACTTTGAGGCCTGGTGCACGTTCCCCACCCACAAACAATGACAATTTATATTGGATTAAATCATTCGTAAGATGTGACATTGTACTGTAGGTCAGATCCCAGTGAGGCAGACACAACAATATTACCACTCCCACACACTGCATCATGGACTAATAATGGGGAGGAACAAAATTATAGCTTTCATTTAAATAAAAGAAACTATCCTGTGTTATATAGGCCTCTCGTCCCCGTTAATCGTGCGGATTATCACTACATTAATTAAAAGTCAGATTTGTCAAGTCTGTGTGGCAGAAGTATTTCCTTTATCACCTAATGACGTGATAAAGTGGAAGGTTATAACGCAGCAGCCAACAAACTCCTAACTGTCATTTTTCAAACCCAGCCTGTAACTTGACAGCAAATATTGGATCCTCCAGGTTCTTCTTTCCAATTTTGCACACTCACAGCAGCACAAGTAGCTAACACATGCATGGGGGGGGGGGGGGGGGGGGGTTCTGGTTGCCCGGAAACCCCCTCCTCTTGGCAAGTGCCTTCAATTATGACAACAATAGCACTGGTTCATAATATGATCATTAGAGCTGCCACCACATCATGCAGTGTAAGGGACAGAGCGGAGCTGCTGCACATGCCCAGTGTACCAGCTTCTTCTACCACATCTACTGTGTGTGCGGATCTGTGCCCTCAAACATCGCAATGGACCAGAGAGCAGCTGCCAGAAGGAAGAGGCAGGAGCCTTACCATGAAGTGGGAGATTGTGAGCTTAGAAAGTGCAGTACTGCAGGGGTGGCCAACCGGTCAGAGGTAAAGAGCCGAAAAATATGTTTAGTCAAGCTAAAGAGTCAACAACATGCGAGCGCCGAAGGCGCGCGCGCCAAAAAGGGGCGTGGTCTATTTGGACCCCTGTGGTGGGTGTAATACACATATGCCTCCAATAGTGCCAGATAAACATATGCTCCCATGGTGCCGAGTATGCTCCCACGGTGCCAGAAAGCTGCTATGCCCCCACAGTGCCACCATCTGCATTGCCCCCACAGTGCCATCTGCATTGCCCCCACAGTGCCATCTGCATTGCGCCCACAGTGCCACAATCTGCATTGCCCCCACAGTGCCACCATCTGCATTGCCCCCACAGTGCCAAAAAGATGCTATGCCCCCACAGTGCCACTGTCTGCATTGCCCCCACAGTGCCACTGTCTGCATTGCCCCCACAGTGCCACTGTCTGCATTGCCCCCACAGTGCCACCATCTGCATTGCCCCCACAGTGCCACCATCTGCATTGCCCCCACAGTGCCAAAAAGATGCTATGCCCCCACAGTGCCACCGTCTGCATTGCCCCCACAGTGCTAATTTACCAGCAGCAGCACTCACCGTTGTTGCTGCTGCTGCCGGGCGGGGAGAGGACAGACTTGCGTCCCCCTGCAGCCTTGTCCACAACACAGCACACCGCGCGTCTCCTTCCCCCCTCACTTCCCTGTGACTGGGCCATCCGTCAATCAAAGCTCGCGGGCCGGCTCCTGATTGGATGCCGGCCCGCGAGCTCTGATTGGCGGACGGCGCAGTCACAAGGATGCACAGTGAGGGGTAGGAGAGATGCGCGATGAAGTTGGGGACGGGGGACGGACGGCGGGCAGCAGGAGAGCCGCACTTCAGCAGGTTGGCCACCCCTGCAGTACTGGTTCTATTATGTTAGTGTATTGATTATGATAGGTTTAACCTTTTCCTGACCACTTATCTTATTTGAATGCTTGAAACTATAGACTATCTGTACTGATAAATAGTAATACTGTATTCCATACTGTATCCAGTGTATAAAAAGACCAATTTTTCAGGGCTGTCACCACTCCCTCAGAGTCCCATACTTCAATGGGATAAAAAGAGTGGGAGATTTTGGGTTACATTTGGAAACCCCCTCTAAATATCCTGCGTTTGCCACTGTATCACCATTGCAGCCTATGCTGCACAGTTTACCTGGAGCCTCCCCAGCAATGGGCAGCTGCTCTGATGACTGTGCTACAGGGTCTTATGGTCCCACAAGGGCACGGGAAATCTCTGCTTGGCCTCAGTGCCCGAGGGTCAACTACTGCCTGTAGGGCTCAGGTTCCAAACTATGCATTTGAATGAGCATTTCTACATATGCTGTCTTGTACTGCGCAAGACTATGGTGTATTTTGTATAGTGCATTGCTGTTATTAATCTGGCAGGCAGGGCCGGATTAAGCCTTCGAGGGGTCCGGGTCACCTTAGACAGGGGGCCCCCTTGCACTTGTCATTACTGGCCGTAAACTGCACAGGAGTATATTACACTGTCAAAACACAGAGTAATGGGTAACTGCAGGGGTGGGGAGGGATTAATCTTATATAAATACAGTATATATACCACATGAAAAGCCTGTGTTTGTCCCTCTGTACCTTACTCTGTAGGACTGCAGGAAACCCTCCCATGACTAGGCTGCTGCTGCTGTCCTCCATGGGCCTTAGAGGGATGTGATGAGCTTCACTAATCGGAGCTCAGCACAAACCTCTCAGCCTCTGACCTCTTGTGCAAAGTATCATGGGACTTAGTCAACTCCCAGTAATGCACTGCACACTTGTGCAGTCAGTGTATCTTGGCTCCCGATGCTCAGCACAATTAATCATTGTCACATTGGCAGATAGGTGAAGCTGCAGCACTACCCCACTGCCATGCACAAAACCTTTAGCTAAAGAAATATATATACATGCTGACCACAGGGGGCCCCTAGAGGGGGGCCCTGGGGTACTGACCCCCTGTGGCCCCCCTTAGTCTGGCCCTGCTGGAAGGCACTAGCAGTATTTACTATATACTGTACATTTCTAAAGAGGGCCGGACCATGCAATCTCTAATGATAACCCAAACATCTGTGGAGGCTAAACACACCCCTAATCTAGACTGGCCACACCCCTACGTATTGGCTTGTACCGTGACATAGGGTTGAGCCATGGGCAGGACTACCTGAAGAAACATGCATGGGGCATTAACATCACGATTGCATCATCATGGCAATACCCCTTGCTGTGTAGTGCTGGTATAGCACAGTTTAGTGCGGGATCATGATGATGCGGATCATGTCATCTGGTCCTCGCAAACTCCCCCCGCCGAGGGCGGGCTGCGGGAGGTTTCCGACTTGTCTACCTTTCCGGGGGGCTGTGAGGTGGACCCTATTTTTGGAGCCTCTCTCCCATTCCGGGAGGGTAGGCAAGCATGGTTTAAAGGTACATACAGTGGTGGCTCCAGGGGTTGGGCTGCAGCACAGTTCAAAATGCAAAGAGGGCATAAAAACCCACTGCCAGTGAGTCAGTTAGGAATAGCAGTTGGTGGCAGTGGGTGTGGCTTCCCTATTTGAATTTTAAACTGTGCTGCAGCCCCACCTATGGAGCCTCCACTGCATACCATCCATACATCATTTGCAATAAGCAGCTCTTCAGCTAATTAATGGCTGGACAGCCAAGTAGGGGGGGTTGTCCTATCTCCAAGGTAACGCCCAGCCCATGAGGTGCAGCAGAGGCATTCTGGTGTCTCTTGTAGACCACTGGGCAATAGTATGATTGGTGTTATCACTAACCTTACAGCAGAAGTGGTTTAACGCGCGGTAATCCCATATCCTGCTGCCAGGCCACATGACCATTGGGCTACACAGAACTTCCATTTGTATATTTTCGCACAACTGCAATGTACCCATTGCCGCCTGCAGCTGCATTCGCTTGCATTTCTGGATCAGGCGCAATGTGAAGATTGGGTTAGGGATTGGTAAATCCTAATGACTCAGTAATCAGGACTTGCTAATAGATGTACATGTATCTTGTCAAAACTTAAAAAATCACACTGTTGTGAAACTACAAATCCCAGCACTACCTGCTAGACTGGAGAAGCACAGGTAGCATAAGCATACCTACCAACACTGATGGCAGTGGAGGAGGGACACGATATAAGGGGGTGAATGTCTCACAGACAGAGGTGTGGACAGGGGCTGGCTGGCAACTTTTAGCCTGGGGGCAAGTCCAGAGCACTGGCCCATAATTAACAGCGCATCGTTAAAACGAGTTTTTTTGTTTAATACCACAGGCTGCTCCCCCTGCATAATAATACCAGGACACCACAGGCTGCTCCCCATGCATAATAACATGAGGACACCACAGGCTGCTCCTCCTGCAGTATAACAGGAGGACACTACAGGCTGCTCCCACTGCATAATAATAGGAGGACACCATAGGCTGCACCCCCTGTATAAAAAAAAACAGGACACCACAGGCTGCTCCGTTTGCAGGACACCACAGGCTGCTCCCCTTGCATAATAACAGGAGGAAACAACAGTCTACTCCCAGCCCCCCTGCACGATTAAAAGGAGGACACCACAGGAAACAGCAGAAATATTACCTGCTTGATGTTCCCGCCGTGCTGCTGCTTTCTTAGCTGCGGCCACATTCCCCGTCCGCTCCTCCAGTCTCCGTCCATTCCTCCGCCTGCCAGCTCTCCACTTCCTCCAAAGACGCATGGGCGGGCTGACGTCCACACGCAACAGGCGGCCGGGCACTCCAACACATAGCCCTGGAGGTCGGCGGCCATGTTCCTGTAGCCATGTTTTAAAAGTCCGCGCCGCCGGCTACGGGAACATGGCCGCCGACGGTGGAGGAGGTTAAGGCGGCCGCGGACCGAAACACTCCCGTTAGAGTGGCCTGGGGGGCACATGGCACCCTGCCCCCTGGCCCAGTCCACCCCTGGGCGTGGATTATGCTCATGTGGCTCCCATGAGGCCACGCCCCCAATTTTCTCCACTGTTAGGGGCATAGACAGCACTGTGAGAGCTGCTGGCCATAGCAAAATAGTAATTAAGGTTGAAAATATATATATATATTTTGAGTTCAACCATACCCCATCCCCTATCTGCAATGAATAGACACTGTGTGCACAGCATCTAGCAGGGAGGATTACCTACTGGGACATGGGACCGACCCCCCAAAAATGGGACAGTCCCGATAAAATCAGGACAGATGGGAGGTATGCATAAGCCATCCAATTGTTGGACAGAAAACGATACACTACTGACTACAGGATTTCTTATTTTTAGTAAAACCAGATAAGCAGATGTTTTGCCGGGAATTTGGTTCCAGTCCGGCCGTCTGATGTCAGCATACACTTCCCGTGCAAATGGCAGTTTGAGTCGGCCAAAAACATTTTAATCAATTATAGTTGCTGTAATGTTATACTACATAGTCATGTCGTGTATTTACATGTGTACTGAAAGGGAACCAAGACAGATAAATAATGGAAGTTTATGTTTGTGCCATTATTGGCATAAGAAAACTTGCATTCTACTACCTGGCATGTAATATGTGCATTCTACTATCAGGAGTATAAACGTGCATTCTACTTCCTGGTGTGTAATATGTGCATTCTACTATCAGAAGTATAATATGTGCATTCTAATACCTGGTTTGTAATATGTTCATTCTACTATCAAGAGTATACTATGTATGCATTCTACTATCAGGAGTATAATATGTGCATTCTACTATCGAGTATAATATATGTATTCTACTATCAGGAGTATAATATGTGCATTCTACTACCTGGCATGTAATATGTTCATTCTACTATCAAGAGTATACTATATATGCATTCTACTATCAGGAGTATAATATATGTATTCTACTATCAGGAGTATAATATGTGCATTCTACTACCTGGTGTGTAATATGTGCATTCTACTATCAAGAGTATCATATATGCATTCTACTATCAGGAATATAATATGTTCATTCTACTTCCTGTAGTGTAATATGTGCACTCTACTACCTGGCGTGTAATATGTTCATTCTACTATCACTAAAATAATATGTGCACTCTACTGTACTACCTGGAGTGTAATATGTGCACTCTACAATCAGGAGTATAATATGTGGGATTCAGTACTGAATCCCGGCGGTCGGGATCCCGGCGTTCAGAATTCCGACGCCAGAATCCAGACAGCCGAAATACCGACAAGGGGGGGACGTGGATCGCCCCCCCTTGCGGGCTCGCTGCGCTCGCCACGCAGCGGGCCCTGTGCCTCGCTACGCTCGGCACACTAATTTATTCTCCCTCCAGGGGTGTCGTGGACACCCACGGAGGGAGAATGTGTCGGTATTTCGGCGGTCGGGATTCCGGCATCGGGATTCTGAACGCCGGGATCCCGACCGCCGGGATATTAACTGCATCCCTAATATGTGCACTCTACTATCAGGAGAGTAATATGTGCACTCTACTATCAGGAGTATAATATGTGCACTCTACTATCAGTAATATAATATGTGGACTCTACTATCAGGAGTGTATTATGTGCACTCTACTATCAGGAGTGTAATATGTGCACTCTACTATCAGGAGTGTAATATGTGCACACTACTATCAGTAATATAATATTCACATTGTACTCTCTACACTCTAATGTATGCATTTAATCTCTGCCATGGCTGCCACTAGGAATTTTGGGGCCTGGGACTGATTTCCAGTCTGGGCCCCGCCCTCATCTGCTCCCCTCATCCCCCCCCCCCTTCACTTACCGCCCAACTCCTGCTCCCTCATCCAGGTCCCAAAGCACAGGCTTCTTCAATGAAGGACGCCTGAGGCCAATTAAAATGCAGCACCGTAAGGAGAGCCAGTCAGAGCTCATGTACCGGCAGCCGCTCTGATTGGCTAACGGTACACGAGCTCTGATTGGCTCAATAGCTGGTGCAGGCAGCACAGCGGAGGCAGTCGGGGGAGGGTTGCGGTGGGCAAAATGAGCAGCCGGGGCCCGTGACAGCTGTACCAACAGCACCCCCCTATCGGCGGCCCTGATCTCAGCAGACAAATTCAGTATGTGTTTTCTGCTCGCAAACTTATGTTGTGTGCAATCTACTATCGAACGTCTTATCTGTGCGTTCTGTTTTAGTCAACGTAATATTTGCATTCTACGTTAAGAATTCTGTTCTGTGCCTTTTTTTATTTATCAGCAATCAGATATGTATTTTCTATTAGAGTTCTGATATATGCATTCTACTATGAGCATTCTTATTTATTCACTAGGTGATTCATCGCGCCCTACGGGCGCTCTTCACACCGTCGTAAGGGGCTGCGCCCCCTTAATTTGTGAACGTTTGTATATGAGAAATATGGTTAGAATTATATGAAAGATGCCCTGTATTGCAACTTAGGTGTCCGCGAATCGCGGGAGGGGGGGTCGCGGAGGGTGCCGCGAATTGCAGGAGGGGGGGTCGCGGGGGGTGCCGCGAATTGCAGGAGGGGGGGTGGATGCTGCGAATCGCGGGAGGGGAGGGATTGCAGAGAATTGCGGGAGGGGGGTCGCGGGGTGGGTTGCCGCAAATCGCGGGAGGGGGGTTACGGGGGCGGGGGTTGCGGCGAATCATGGTAGGGGGGGTCGCGGGGGGTGTGCCGTGAATCACTGGAGGGGGGGTGACGGGGTGGGGTGCCAAGAATCGCGGGGGGGTTGTGTGTGTGCCGTGAATCGCGGGAGTGGGGGTTGTGGGGGGGGGTGACGCGAATCGCCACAAGAAAAAATCAACACAGAAAGGTCAACACATGTAAATGTTGACATAAGTGTGGCACTTCATTGGTGTCCATGTCGACACATGAGAATGAATATGAAAACATTCAAAAAATGAAAAAAAAAAACTTCAAAAACTCATGTCAACCTTTTTCATTGTCGACCATAGCCATGTCAGTGTTTTCCATGTGCAATTTAATTCTGGAGCTGCCGCGAATCGCGGGGGGGTGCCGCGAATTGCGGGAGGGGGGGTCGCGGGGGTGGTTTGCCGCGAATCGCGGGAGGGGGGGTTACGGGGCGGGGGTTGCGGCGAATCATGGGAGGGGGGGTCGCGGGGGTGTGCCGTGAATCACGGGAGGGGGGGTCACGGGGTGGGGTGCCGAGAATCGCGGGGGAGGTGTGTGTGTGTGTGCCGTGAATCACGAAAGTGGGGGGTGGGGGGGGTGTGACGCAAATCGCCACAAGAAAAAATCAACACAGAAAGGTCAACACATGTAAATGTTGACATAAGTGTGGCACTTCATTGGTGTCCATGTCGACACATGAGAATGAATATGAAAATATTCAAAAAATGAAAAAAAAAACTTCAAAAACTCATGTCAACCTTTTTCATTGTCGACCATAGCCATGTCAGTGTTTTCCATGTGCAATTTAATTCTGGAGCTGCCGCGAATCACGGGGGGGTGCCGCGAATTGCGGGAGGGGGGGGTCGCGGGGGTGGGTGCCGCGAATCGCGGGAGGGCGGGGTTCACAGGGGTTCCTGTGGGGGGTTGCCGCGAATTGCGGGAGGTGGGGGGTCACGGGGGGTGCCGCGAATCGCGGGAGGGGGGGTTGCGGGGGGGTGTGACGCGAATCGCCACAAGAAAAAATCAACACAGAAAGGTCAACACATGTAAATGTTGACATAAGTGTGCCATTTCATTGGTGTCCATGTCGACACATGACAATGAATATGAAAAAATTAAAAAAATTAAAAATAAATCTTCAAAAACTCATGTCAACCTTTTTCATTGTCGACCATAGCCATGTCAGTGTTTTGCATGTGCCATTTAATCCTGGGGCTGCTGCGAATTGCGGGGGGGGGGGGGTGCCGCGAATCGCGGGAGGGGGGTCGCAGGGGGGGTGCCGCCAATCGTGCAAGGGGGGGTTGCGGGGGGGGTTCTTTTTGCCGCGAATCGCGGGAGGGAGGTCGCGGGGGGGGGGTTCCGCGAATCGGGGGGGGGGGGTCACGGGGGAGGGTTTGCCGCGATTCGCGGGAGGGGGGGTCGCGGGGTGGTGGTTATGCCGCGAATTGCGGGAGGGGTCGTGGGAGGGGTTCTTTTTGCAGCGAATCGCGGGAGGGGGGGTCGCGGGGGTGTTTTTGCTGCGAATCACGGTAGGGGGGGTCGCGGGGGAGCGGGTGTTTTTGCCGCGAATCGCGGGAGGGGGGGGGGGGCGCGGGGGGAGGTTTTGCCGCAAATCGCGGGAGGGGGGCGCTCACCTGGTGGCTGTGGAGTAGCAGTGCTGGGCAACATGGGAAGGCAGTGGGTGTCTGGCACTGTCTGTGGGCTCACTGGGCTGGTTCTCTGTCACATACCTCCCAACATGACCCTCTCCAGGAGGGACACAATGCTCTGTTTCTAGACTTCCCCTTAATGTATGATTGCCATCACCTGTTTTAAACAGGTTAATTTCTCAGAAAGGTGTTCAGCACAGATGAAGGCAATCACACATTAAGAGGAAAGTCCAGGAACAGAGCGTTATAGACACAGACACCCACTTTGAGTGACAGATGTAGCCAAATATATAGGAGATTCTGCTCGAGTCCATGTAATCAGAAATGCTAAGTGTGCACTCTACCCCTCTTCATTCTACTCTGTATTAATAAACATGTACTGTAACTTCTGCCACAAGCTCATTACACTCGCCAGACTGTGCTTCTCTCTTCTACCTACAACATGCTGCTTCTGTTATCTTAAGGCCCCCATACACTAGTACAAGGTATAGCATGCGAGCATTGCATGTGATACTTCTTCAAATGGCCTAATAGCTCCCCGCCAGCTAGATCACATGCGATACATCGTATGTGGTCATTTTCCATATCATGCATCACATACGCAGTGGTGCCCAGAGGGGAAGGGAGTGGGTCTGCTGGAGGGTCCCCGGTCCCGCTCCCTCTCCCACACTGCAGCTAGCCGGGCAGTGGTCACACAGAGGACAGGCTGCCACTGCAGTACAGCCTCTCTCCCCAGCACACGCTGCTCAGTGCCATGTGCTGATGGGGGGGGGGGGGGGGGGGTCCCCAGTAACCTAAGGCACAGCAGTCCTGCACAAACGCATTTCGCCATTATTGGACTTCATCAGTGGGCGAAGTAAGTATAAAGTATATTATATAAGAATATAGAATTTTAAGTATATAGGGGCCCATTTATCAACTCAATGTATCTGATAAATGGATATAAATTTAGCTCCTCCTGCCAAAAAGTTTGTGGGCCCCCCCCCCCCCTCCAGGCTCCTCTCCAGCATGTTTCCCCAGCGTGTGACGTGATGACGCATAACGGAGAAGCTGAAGCAGGAGAGAGGAAGAGAGACCAGCATACACTGCTGCTTCCCTTGGCTCCGACGCATCCCAGGCCACCCTAGAACGCCCATCGGCCCGCCCATCCTGTTCACAGTAGCCAATAGCCGGCTCTGTGTACAATCAATTGAATCAGTGGAGGGATTTGTCATCTCTGTCATGGCTGACTCGCGTACGGTGCTCAGTCTGTGGGCAGCGGCAGGCAGCAGTATATCAGTGCGTCGAGCGGGTGCCGGTGCCCACACAGACCCTGCTGCTGCTTGCTCCCCAAGCGGCTGCTGGGGCTGTCTTATAGTAGTTACGCCACTGGCCCACATTTGCAATCCCATAGTTACTGCCGCCAATCATTGCGTTTGAGATGATTATTTCCACACCCAAAGAATAGCAGTGATATATACTGTAATATACAGTACCCGGCCCAGGTATGTACAGCATGCGCAGCAATAAAATGTATGGGATTTGGTTGAGCTCATTATTAATGCGTTCATATACAAGAAGCTGCTGTGCTGGTTTTTCCTGTATTGGGCATGGTCTCAGATCTAACACCAGGAGAATGACGCAGTGCAAAGCAGGCCCAGGAGCTGGAACGTAGACATTGCCTCTGGCAGAAGACAGACCAGGAACTTCACACGCGCAGGAGGATGTGACCAGGTATCTCAATAATACAAGTCACTGTCAGTGCCTGAATAAGGGCTGGATGCAGTGAACAGACCAATCTGCAAACTGGACATGCACAGCTTTGAAGAAATCCTTACTGCGCTGGTGAGAAAAACAGTTGCAAAACAATAAAACTTTGTTACTTCTATGATCCATTGTGCATTACACAGGGTAGACTGCATGGTGACCGGAAGTGATCACAAAAAAGAGGAGGTGTCAGAGGCCTGTTATGGGAGTGTCATGGGTGTGTTATGGGAGTGTCAAAGGCGTGTTATGGGAGTGTCATGGGTGTGTTAAGGGAGTGTCAAAGGCATGTTATGGGAGTGTCATGGGTGTGTTATGGGAGTATCATAGGTGTGTGTTATGGGAGTGTCATGGGCCTGTTATGGGAGTGTTAGGGGTGGGTTGTGGGTGTGTCCAGTGTCGGACTGGGGCATGAAGGGCCCACCAGGGAAATGCACTCACAGGGGCCCACCAAGGGGCGTGGCTTTTTTGAAGGGGTGTGGCCACCTGACCAGAGAGGAGTGGCTATACACTATGCGATTTTGGGCCAATTTCATCCGATTTCGGCACTTTGGGCCGATAATCAGGCAAAATCGGGCCAAAATCGCAGGTGTGTAACATCTGATCCGTAAATCCCCCACCCTGATAATAAAGCACATAGGTCCCACAGATAATAATACAGCAAATAGCCCCCCCAGATATTACAGCACATAGGTCCTCCACACACAGATGATAGTAGAGCACGTAGGTCCCCCCACATATAATACAGCACATAGGTCCAGGGCCGTTTCTAGACAATTCAGCTCCCAGGGCGAAGAAATAAAAATGCCGCCCCCCCCAAATACATAACATGGTAGTGAAGAAATTGCGCGCGCCGCAGGCGCGCCAAAATAGGGGGTTTGGCGTAATTCCCGCACTTAAGTTGGCGGGCTGAAGGCCATACAGTGACTTAGTACGCCTCACAGATAAAGACCAAACAATGACATGCTACTTAAATCATTATACACTGTTTATCCCTGATACCAATTACACATTACGCCGCACACTGTGATGACAATTACATATTACGCTGCACACTGTGATGACAATTGCACAATATGTCGCACACATGATGCCCATGACATACTATATAACACTCCGCAATGCCCATGACATACTATATAACCCTCCGCAATGCCCATTACACATTTGACACATAAGTGCCACTTACCTACTTGCTCAATGCCAGGGGCTTCATGCTCGATGCCAAGGGGGTCTGAATTTGCTTGTTGCCAAGGTGGACAGAACTGTGCAGCGGCCTGCTCCCGGCCGGTATTTTCAATTCAGCGCACTGCCGGTGGTGTGCAGCAGGGAGGGAGGGTGGGAGCGTTGGTGTGTGCAGCAGGGAGGGAGGGTGGGCGCGGTGGTGATGTGCAACAGGGAGGGAGGGTGGGAGCGGTGGTGGTGTGCAACAGAGAGGGAGGGTGGTAGCGGTGGTGGTGTGCAACAGGGAGGGAGGGTGGGAGCGGTGGTGATGTGCAACAGGGAGGGAGGGTGGGAGCGGTGGTGGTGTGCAACAGAGAGGGAGGGTGGTAGCGGTGGTGGTGTGCAACAGGGAGGGAGGGTGGGAGCGGTAGTGTGCAGCATGGAGGGAGCGGTAGTGTGCAGCAGGGAGGGAGGGTGCAGCAGGGAGGGAGGGTTGCAGTCATGTGCAGCAGGGTGGGTTGCAGCAGGGTGGGTGGGTGCTGGGTGGGTGCAGCTTGGTGCAGGGTGGGTGGGTGCAGCTTGGACAGGGTGGGTGGGTGCAGGGTGGGTGGGTGCAGCTTAGTGCAGGGTGGGTGGGTGCAGCAGGGTGGGTGGGTGCAGCAGGGTGGGTGGGTGGGTGCAGGGTGGGTGCAGCAGGGTGGGTAGGTGGGTGGATGCAGGGAGGGTAGTTGGGTGGGTAGGTGGATGTGTGCAGGGTGGGTAGGTGCAGCAGGGTGGGTAGGTGCAGGGTGGGTAGGTGGATGGGTGCAGGGTGGATAGGTGGGTAGGTGCAGCAGGGTGGGTAGGTGGATGGGTGCAGGGTGGGTAGGTGGGTGGGTGCAGCTTGGAGCAGGGTGGGTGGGTGCAGCTTGCAGCAGGGTGGGTGGGTGAGCCAGCCGCCGGTTAGCTGCTCACTTCACCTCTCCCCCTGCCTGTGTTGCATGCTGCGTGCTGGGCCCTGAGTCCCCCGCTCCGTCTGCGAGAGACTCAGTGAGACGTGCTGCTGCTATGTAAAATTCACATCTCCTGCTGGACCGCTAGCCAATAGGCGCTCGCGGTCCAGCAGCCACCAGTTGATTGGCTGCTGGACCGCAAGCGCCAATTGGCTAGCGGTCCAGCGTGAGACGTGAATTTTACATTGCAGCAGCACGTCTCACTGCCCGCACCCTCCGCCTCCAGCTGCCCGCCCCCTCCAGCTGCACGCAACCCACCCTCCGCCTCCAGCTGCCTGCCTCGCCGCCGGGTAAGTCATCCGCTAGCTATTGACTACCCGGCTGTAAAAGTGGGCGGGGTCTTAGATGACAGGGGCCCACCGGGGAATCCCCCGGTTCCCCCCCCAGGCCAGTCCGAGCCTGGGTGTGTCATAGGTCTGTTATGGGGTTGATATAGGATAAGGTAACAATATGGTTAGAAAAAGGAGCAGACTGGGGGTGGGGTATTCTGGTTCATTCGCTCGGAGGTGAATTCGCATCCTTGCGAATGATCCAGAATGGTAGTACGCCACCCCCGCCCTTCGTTTGCAAGCATGGGTGCGTGCACCCACCGACCAATTTGGTTGCCATGGACGCAAGCACCAAGCGCATGCACATGCGCAATGCTAAAACATGCAAACACAAACATGCTTGCAAACGGACCAGAATAAGGTCCTAGATGGGCCAAGTGGTTCTCATCTGCCGTCACATGTTAAACTATAAAATATTAAATTACAGTAGTTAAAATCATATTTTTGGAAAAAAAAAATATTTTCGTTTTGAAAAGCAAACATCATGTTATTTTCTGAAGATTACATTCGAAATTCACCTTTTTTTTATTTTTAACATTATAAAAGATTCTAAACGTATTCAATGAAAGTCAGACACACTTGAGTTGATGCGGATTGCACAAAATGTGCGATAGGACTTAGTCAATCTATAAGTTTAAGAATTTCTACGTAATTTTTTAATTTTAGATCAGATTTAATGAAGCGGTTCAGGAAATTTTTTTACATTAATGCCATCATTATTAAATACGAAATCAAGACACATGGCATGTTAGTGTCATAGTATGTAACCACGCCCTAAATGGGGGTACTTGACCAGAGGCATTAACACCCGTATTTCCCACCATACTAGAGGTGTGGCCGTATACAAGGGGTGTGTTGTCTACATAAATGGGACCCCGTTTTTCATCTATGTGTGCAGCCAGCATACCCGGAGATGCTGGCTTCCCCTTGTAATGGTGCTATCTGTAGTGCTGGCTCTTCCTCTGTGACAGGAGCTGAATGCTGCAGGAGAGTATCACTGCAGCACATGGCTCCTGTCACTGCAGGAGAGCCAGGACTTTGGTGTCATCCTTTTTGAGGGTGACACCTGGTGCAGGCTGCAACCCTCGTACCCGGCTAGTGACGCCACTGAACTTGGCACGTTTAAGTGCTAGGCAGCTCTCCTATACTGTAGTCTCTGGAGGCAGATGCCTTCACAGTGGTCAGTGTGGGGGTGCCTCTGGGACATTAAACCCACAGAATTATTAGTATTATGCCTATGTTATGCCTAAGGGAGAGTGCACCTACTATCTACATACACACAGATCTATTAGAGATGACCGTTCTTTACCGCCACGAAGAAGAAAAATAGGGAAGGGTGGGTGGGGCTTCTCAGGACAGAGGCAGATCACTCTAGCACGTGATCACTCCAAACCATTCTAATCCCTCCCCCTCTGCTCTGATAGGCCTTATGCCCTCCTTCGTTACCATAACACATGACTAGCTACAAAAGTGCAGCCTGCAAGAACCCTTCAGTGGTTTATGTCTACCTCACTGCTTAATCAGCATTCAGTGTTTCTTATGTTTCATATGAGCCTACCCATCAAAGCATATTCTTGGAAATCCTATTTCGGTATCTTACCTTTAATAAAAAGTTGTTAAGAAAACCAAATGCAGCCTCACAATTGATCTTGATAATTAAGAACCGGATTAACGAGTAACTTATACGGTTATTAGAAATGATGTTACATCTTAATAATCTGCTGTTCCAGAAAAGTGAAACCACATCACAGCGTGGTTGTAGCATATGTGATATTGATGTAACTCCTAGTGTCACCTCTGAAGGTCTGATTCATCCTCCAGTTTCGGATACGATTGCACGGATGCCGGGCTGAGGTTTGCGCACATTACTATATAAAGGTGCAGACATTTGGTGAGAAGGTAATTATGATTTGGCACCGGTCCTGCATACCTTAGGCTCTGAACCCTACAGTTACAGGATATATCCAGGGTATTTCCAGGCTCACAAGCCTTTAAGTTTAGATCAAACAAGTTGGTTTTGTTTGTTGCATACCGACAGTGAATTAGTAGTAGTCCCTATATAAGTAGATTCAGGGGCTGATTGTGATGATACAATTTACATCGCTGCGTCTTGGCGGCATCGAGATCCAAGTGCTGCGTGCTGAGACGTAGCATCGGATCATTGGCAACACCATTGGCCACCTGAGTAAGCGCCTTTATTCTGGTTCACTCCTTTTGGCAAATTCCTTCTTAGATGGACAAAACCATGCTGCACTGCAGGGGGGCAGATGTAAAATGTGCAGAGAGAATTAGATTTGGGTGATTTATTTTGTTTCTGTGCAGGGTAAATACTGACTGCTTTATATGTACACTGCAATATAGATCTCACTTTGAAGTAAAACCCCACCCAAATCTAACTCTCTTTGCATAAGTAACATCTACCCCACCTGCATTCCTAAGAAGGAATTTGCCAGAAGGAGTGAACCAGAATAAGGCCCTAAACCTGCACCAAGAGCGCATCTTAGTCCTTGCAGAAGCACGCATGTCCACCAGGGAATGTCCTCTAGCGGTAAGAAGCACACACACGAACGTGGAAATGCCAGATTCAGAAGCACGCCACAGCCTGGAAACACACACAGATGTAGATGGTGCACCTTTATTTGAAGATCCGTATTCATTTAGATTGTACAATAATGAAAACTCACTGCTGATCAGCTGTGAATTTAGGTGGCAGGCAGCCCCTAGGAAAAATATTGGTCACCCTCCATCACGTCACTGCCCCTTCATGTTGGTCGTCCCAAAGCAGACAAACCTAACCCCTACTCCACCACCCCAATTGACTGACCACCGCCATCTCCTCCCTCCCCAGTTACAAGATAAAAAATAAGCTGTAATGACAAAAAAAAAAGGAATCACATGACCTCTCCTGGCCTAGCCATCGGCCTATCGTGGCAATTATGCATGCCAATATGTTGTGCCCCCCCCCCAAGCAAGTGTCATCCCTAGGCACATGCCTCACTGCTTTTATTTTTTGTAGGGGTTACAGTGGTGAGGAGGGCTGCATAGTGATGAGGAGGGACACACAGACACAGTGGTGAGGAGGGGCGCACAATCACAATGGTGAGGAGGGGCACAGAGTCACTGTAGTGAGAAGAGGTGCACTGTGACAGTGGTGAGGGGCTACACAGTGATGATAAGGTGTGCGCAGTGCACTCCCCACTGTAGTATAATGCATTTAACACCAATTTGGATCTGATGGCCTTTTAATGGGATACATTTTTAATTGAATGCATAAATTAATTACAAGTGTCATCCCTTGGCACATGCCTCACTGCTTTTATTTTTTGGTTCTGTGACGTGTGTAGTAAATGCAGTTTTATGTTACTATGATGTTACTATGGTGTTTTACAGGTGGCGCTGCAGCACAGTTCAAAATTCAAAAAGGGGAGCCACACCAACTGCCATTCCAAACTGACTCACTGCCAGTTTGTGTGGCTCCCCTATTTGAATTTTGAACTGTGCTGTAGCCAATCCTCCGGGGCCACCACTATTGGTTTTATAAATCTCCAGTACAAGGCGAATGAGCAACAAGGAGACCACTGGTGGCTGTCACAGTGGGCATGACTAATGCCCTGGAATTAAATGCCCTGGAATTAATAGCATTTGATGGACACGGAGACATCTGCCGCCCGGTGTTTAGCGTTCTTAGATTTACAGTAAGTGGAAGAACACAGAATCTTCCTGGCACCAATAATACAGATATTTCACTAGATTATTTTCCGTTGGGTTGCATCAATCATCTCCCTGGAAGCAGAGAGGAAACCTGTTGCTCCTTGATCTAGAGCATTAACGTATGGTGATAGCAAGTGTCTGGCAGAGATGTAGTGTCAGGGAAATCCGCTGGCTCTGCTCAGACATGCAGCCTTATTCTTCTCATATCTGAGCAGTGACATTATGCACAATGCCTTTCCGCAGACCCTGCTGCCTGCATGCTCTGGAAGTCATTTACCAAGTGCAAAGCTTCCGCTGTGCAGCCCCGGGGCCGCTGTGTGGCTAGATTTCCACCAAAGTGCATACAGTAGGTTACTTGTGGAAATCAAGAAAAGGAAAGCTACTTGTGGTGAGTTAGGGATTACCATCGATGGTGAACCTAGGGGGTGGTCATTGATGGTAACAAACTATGCTACAGAAGACTATTCCTGTTCTTTCACTGATGCGGTTTGGGGGCAGGGCTTAATGGGTGTCAGTTGCACTGTCACAGGGGTGAGGAGGGGCGCACAGTCACAGCGGTGACGAGGGGCGCACAGTCACAGCGGTGAGGAGGGGTGCACAGTCACAGCGGTAAGGAGGGGTGCACAGTCACATCGGTGAGGAGGGACGCACAGTCACAGCGGTGAGGAGGGACGCACAGTCACAGCGGTGAGGAGGGGCGCACAGTCACATCGGTGAGGAGGGACGCACAGTCACAGCATTGAGGAGGGACGCACAGTCACAGCATTGAGGAGGGGAGCACAGTCACAGCGGTGAGGAGGGGTGCACAGACACAATGGTAAGGAGGAGAGCACAGTCACAGTAGTGAGGAGGGGTGCACAAATACAATGGTAAGGAGGGGTTACAGTGGTGAGGAGGGCTGCATAGCAATGAGGAGGGGCACACAGTCACAGTGGTGAGCAGGGCGCACAGTCACAGTGGTGAGGAGGGGCGCACTGTCACAGTGGTAAGGAGGGGTGCACTGTCACAGTGGTGAGGATGAGCACACGGTCACAGTGGTGAGGAGGGGCACACTGTTACAGTGGTGAGGATGAGCACACAGTCACAGTGGTGAGGATGAGCACACTGTCACAGTGGTGAGGAGGGCTGCATAGTGATATGGAGGGGCATAGAGTCACAGTGGTGAGCACAATCACAATGGTAAGAAGGGTCATAGAGTCACTGTAGTGAGGGGCTACACAGTGATGATAAGGTGTGTGCAGTGTTGAGGTGGGCTGCACTCCCCACTGTAGTAGAATGCATTTAACACCAATTTGGATCTAATGGCCTTTTAATGGGATACATTTTTAATTGAATGCATAAATTAATTACATTAAACCAAGTTGCATCTTAAGGTAAGAAAAAGTTTCCTTTAATGAAAAGGGTAGTACTAAAGTACTTAGAGGTTGGACTTTTATCCATCCTCACCCATAGTGACCTTTGTCTTGTCCCAGCACCATAGTCCCATCTCTATCTCCTGCTATTACTTATACCCCTTTCACACTGCACAAATATCCCGGGTGGGCGTGTGGTGTGAATGGGCCATTTTCAATACCCTGGCTCCGGCAACCTGGGTAATAGCAATGTTCTATGCGGGTTGGAACCGGGTTGCAGTGCAGTCTGAACGGTAACCTCGGGTTGAGCAACCCAGATTTCGTTCACTGCTATGGAGAAGGCAGCAGTGTCAGTGCTGCCTTCTCCCCTGCCCCACACAACAAGACGCTGCTCCGCCCCTCCCACGTCTGACGTCAGTGCCCGGCAATATGCCGGATGCTGACAGGGCATGATTTATTGCAAATGCCGGGTTACTCCCGGGCTGGTACCGGATCCAAATCCTGGGGGTGACCGGCATTTGCAATGTGAAAGAGGTACTAGGGATCAGCCAATGATTGTATAAGCCCCCATTGATCCAAGTGTAAGACCAGGTGGTATGCTAAATACTGGTAAATGGCTTGCTCTGTAAAGGAACAACGGGCACCTGTTGTTTCAGTGATGTGAGTAGTTCTTTAACCTCAGTGATATTGATGATTCTGTAGTCATTTGGCTGTGTCACTATTATCACTAACTCCTGTGCATCCTCCAGAAGTTCTAAACATCTACTTTTCCTCCCAAACTAGGCCATCGTTGTCTAACCATGACGGGTGCACTTTGGGGACCTACAGGCAGCAACAATTCCTTGCCGTTCACTTGAGAGCAATCACGTTTTGGATAATAAATTATAACGCAGCTTTGCCAAGTTTCCTTCAGTAGCCCCATACTATTGATTTGGTCTGTGACCAGCCCTCGCTGCATTGACTGCATCCACCTGCGCCTCACAACAGCAAATTTAAATGCTATATACATGAACATCCGTGTTTAGTTTTCTTGGCAAACTATTTCTAGATCAGCTGAAAACATTGGCTCCGTGATGTGTGGGAATCCTCTAAGACCTTTTATAGTCCACACCTGCATAGCAACGGAAGGTCAGGGAGGGAGAAAGGATCCAGCCTTGGTCTCTTGAACGACGTAATAATGAATGCGGGAGCTGCTATGTGAGACTTCCCAGCTCCGGTTCCAAGAGTGGGCCGTGTAAGTGGGCTGTGTGACATCACAACATCCTGTCTGATTAGCTCTCATTCAGGGTGTGCAAATGAGCTGCACCCCTGACCCTGGCCCTTATCTACACGAAGATTCTCTTAACTGGTGGTGGAATGGTGTCAGTGAGTGCTGATAATCTGACTCTTTCCCTGTCCTGCTGCTATATTTTATCAGGATATAAGCCAGCTGTTCTTAGATCACTTTTAGAGAGCCAATATTAACTACTTATGCAGCCTTATAGATGCAAATATCCAGGCCGAGTCTGAGGTGGGAGCAAAGCAACCAAACTATGTTGCACTGTGGGGGGAATTGGCAGTGTGATTTATAAAGTGTAGAGTCATTTAGAATGGAGAAGGGAGAATCCTAACTCCAGGTTAAAAAAAAAATTGTAAAGTAATAAATAAAGTCTCTAGCATGTGTGGGCTACATGCAAAAGCAGTCAGTATTTACCCTGCATGCAAAAATAATACATGACTTTGCACCCCTTGTACATCAACATGGTTGGTCCAGGTGTAAAGTCTTAAGGTGCCCATACACTAGTAAGATTTATCTTCAGATCTGGCTGGTTGGAACAAAAACATGGTTATGGATGAGTGACAGTTTGTCAGTTTTCCAGCATTTCCAAGCAAATGGTCAACTGTCATTTTCTCTCATCCATAACCATGTTTTAGTTCCAACCAGCCAGATCTGAATATAAATCTGCGTGTGTATGGCCACCTTTACCCTCCAATAATGTAAAGCTGGGTATAGACTGGTCAAACGATATACACGCATGAGCGATTTTACAAACAATATTGACTGTTTCCATTCACTATCTGTATTCATTATAGATGGAGGCGTTTGGTTGCTAGAGAACCGAACTAAAGCCCCCCCCCCCCCAAATAAATAAATGACCTGATCCGAGGCAGGCTCGCGGACATTACGTCATCATCCCATTCGGGCAGCGGGGGACCTACTATGGAGAAATCCTAACAGAGGTTCACTATGGGGAAAAAAATAAAGAAAAAAAATTAATATATATATATATATATATATATATATATATTTTTTTTTTTTTTACTGCAGGGGTGGTGCAAAGTGTGCTGAATAATTCCAGGGGTGCCGGCATGTGTTGTGTATAATTCTTGGGGTGCTGCCATGTATGCTGTATCAGTCCAGGGGCACCTTCATGTGTGCTTTATAGTTCCAGGGGTGCCTCCATGTGGCATGTATAATTCCAGGGGTGCCGCCATGTGTGCAGTTTAATTCCAGGGTTCCGCCATGTGTGCCGTATAATTCCGGGGGTACGCCATGTAGCAGTCTGCCGCATAAGTTCAACAGTGTTGCCCTGTACAGCCACATAAGTCTACTGTATAAGTCCAGCGGAGCAGCCCTGTGCTGCCGTATAAATGCAGTGGTGCTGCCCCGTGCTGCCGTATAAATGTAGTGGTGATGCCCTGTGCTGCCGTATAAATCTGCTATGTAATTCCAATGGTGCTGCCACATAAGTCTGCTGTATAAGTCCAGAGGAGCTGCCATGTGCTGTCGTATAAGTGCAGTGGTGCTGTCCTGTGCTGCCATATAAATCTGCCATATAATTCCAATGGTGCTGCCACATAAGTCTGCTGTATAAGTCCAGCGGAGCAGCCCTGTGCTGCCGTATAAATGCAGTGGTGCTGCCCCGTGCTGCCGTATAAATGCAGTGGTGCTGCCCTGTGCTGCCGTATAAATCTGCTATGTAATTCCAATGGTGCTGCCACATAAGTCTGCTGTATAAGTCCAGAGGAGCTGCCATGTGCTGTCGTATAAGTGCAGTGGTGCTGTCCTGTGCTGCCATATAAATCTGCCATATAATTCCAATGGTGCTGCCACATAAGTCTGCTGTATAAGTCCAACGGTGCTGCCCTGTGCTGCCTTATAAGTCCAGCTGTGCTGCCCTCTGCTGCTGTATAAGTCTGCCATAGAATTCCAGCGGTGCTGCCCTGTGCTGCCGTATAAGTCCAATAGGGGTGTCCCTCTGTCCTATTATTCCAGGGTGCTGCTGCCTGATGAAGATGCGGTCCGTTATCCTGGAGCAAGACTAAAGGCACAAACACAGGCCATGGTCTTAGCCTTTCCTACCAACTTTGTGTCCTTGGCAGATTGTTTTGTCCTCAATGTCCTCTTCTTCTCGCCTCTTCTCATAATGTCCTCATATATGGAGGTGGTATGTTTGTAGCCAGCTATGATTCAGAGAACTTGGCAAGATTTTTCCAGGGGGACCACCTGGCGCTGAAATGATGGGTTAATTAATCTGGGCATGTCCTGTTTATAGAACATAAGGGTGGTTGGGTGGGCCTACTGGCAACTCCATCTTGAAGCTTGTTTGGTGGGGGCCTAAACCAATGACACTACAATGCTGTGACCTAATCTCACACCTCCCAGTATCATACTGCAGTATGTCTTCATCAGCTCAGCCTACTATGAGCAGCCATTTTTCCCAAGTGCATATCCCTAGTACTCATCAGCTAAACAAAGACTAAGCTTATGTCCAGGGTTCAGGAGGTGACACAGAACACCATGATGATTCTATAGCTAATTTCAGGTCAAGTTAGGTGTCATGATGGTTCTTCATATGAAATGTGTGTGATTGCCACTAATGCATACCCCTTGCATTACACAGCTGTGTCTAATTCAATAGTAATAATATACAGTGGTGAATCCAGAGGTGGGGTTACAGCACAGTTCAAACTTCAAATAAAGGAGACACACCAATTGCCAGTGAGTCAGTTTGGAAGGGCAGTATGTGGCAGATGGCGTGGTTTCCCTACATGCATTTTTGAACTGTGCAGCAGCCCCAGCTCTGGAGCCACCACTGATAACATATAAATTCTGCATGACTGGTCCTAACTTGTTCTTA
Source organism: Crinia signifera (assembly GCF_055691185.1). Lineage (NCBI taxonomy): Eukaryota > Metazoa > Chordata > Amphibia > Anura > Myobatrachidae > Crinia > Crinia signifera. The sequence goes on along the minus strand of NC_139223.1, from coordinate 34,021,991 downwards.
GACTCTGAACATGCTACAGATGGAGCCTTCTTCAACTAGCCATCTCTGGATAGCGATGGTGAGCCAGGGCTCATCAAGGCCTATTGTTCTCATCTGCAATACAATAGAACAATACAGTAGGGGATTAGCAGAGGATTAAGTCCAACAGTTCTGGCTCATATTAAAGGGCGAGATGAGGATGGCTCTATCTGTATGTATACACAAAGGAGCTGCTACAATGAGACATACAGATGGTTCCCTCCTCATCTAGCCCTTTAATAGGATTAAGTGAGTAATAGGATTACTATGCTAATCCCCTACTGTATTGTTCTATGTATTGTATTGCTGCTGAGAACAATAGGATAGCCATGGTGAGCCATGGTGAGCCAAGACCTAAGGAAGATAGGTGAGAGGGGCTACATCTGTATGGTATCTAAGATTGGATGCAGTCAGCATCCCGGCTTCCAGGATGCTGACATTTAATATACCGACACTGGCATCTTGACTGCCGCCAGACCACCAGGGCGGACAGCATCCCCATCGGTAAGGAGAAGGGGGAATTAAGTTTAGGCACTAGTGGGGGGGGGGGGGATTTAGGATTAGGCTACAGGGGTTGGGGGGCTAAGGTTAGGATGTGGGAGAAGGGGAGTTAGTAGGGTAGGGGGAAGAGGCTTAGGTTACTAACTGAGCCCCTGATGGGATCCTCCATATTGGGATTCCAGGGTCGGTCTTGTGACTATCATATGTATCTCTCAGAGATGTTTTGGAACAGTGCTGGTGGCTCCTGGGATGATATTGGGAGGTGAATTGGCGTAGGTACAGCGATGGTCACCAATCAGTATTACAGCATGTACACATGCTGATGGAGCATCTCAGTTCTTGCCCGGTCGGCCGCCAGTTGCCCACCAGGGCCGCATTGTGTAGCGGCACTTACATAAAATCGCTGACTCCAAATCAGTCCCACAATTCTACTTTACAAAACAACTGATCTTCTGGATTTCTCCCCCGTCTCTCATGCGACATCCATTAGAATACAGTTTCTTCCATTCAACAAACCATAGAGGTATCTTAGACACGTGTGCGTATTCACATATTATTAGTGTGCTCCTTTTGACAACATAAAACACCGACAACAGTGGCCATTTACACAAATAGAAATGCTGTTGTGTTGCGGGATCTGCCTGTTTTTATAGTCGAGTGCGTTAAATTGCAGAAAAAAAAGATGGCGGGGTGTCCGGGGTGCAGACTTTTGCATCTTCTCATGGGATGTATTATAGCCTGTATTTTGGTGGATTCCGACTAGGGCTAGATGCTGTCTACATGGATAAACAATAAGTCAATGCCATTGACAGTCAGTAGGCCTACAGGGTCAAAAGGTGAATAGGTTCAAAACCTAGACAGGTCAAAAGGTCGACAGGTTCAAATGTCAATATGAGTGGCAATGGGTGAAGCACATATGATTGACCGTCCCTCATTGGCTCTCCATGTGATGGTCATCAATGACGACGGCGAAGGAAAGGTGGCAGGCCAATGAGGGAAGACGGAACTGCAGCAATGCTTCATAGCCTTTGTGCTATGGGGAATAAAAATCATTGATTAACTCTCTGCCATTGATGGTAGAGACGCACGGAATATCTACCATCTATGAAAAACCCAACAACCATTGGCGGCAAACTATCGGCAATGGCTATCCATCGATGGTAATCGGCCATCTCCACTGAGCAGTGCTTTGGGAGGTAAAAGTTACTGTTTGGGGCTTAATGGGGGGGGGGGCACAAGGACAAAGTTGCGCCAAGCTGGACTCTTCTGTGAGTCATTCCACTCCGTCCACATCTCCATTTGAGCCTGTTGGCATATGAGATAGTGCCAGCACCAGGCTCTGTGCCCGCAGCCAGATAGAAAAGCTGGAATCCATTTCATTGGCACACGGCCTCATTTTTTGTTTACTCCACGTGATTTCATGACGCATTTCATAATAAACAATGAGTTCTTTAAACACAAGTTCTGTAACCGGCTTCCTGGCTTATTGATCTTTCCATCAAAGACATGACCAATCTGATTGGAGAAGTAATGTGATGTCACTTCCGCCCATCCAATCGATGTTATTTCATTTTAGAGAAGTATGGAGGAGCCGCAGATCCCTAGGAGATATTCTAGACAATGGCCATACTATAGCATTCCCAGACCAAATTCCCCGATAACTCTTCTGAACAAGAGGCGCGCGTACTACATCCTGTTACCGGTTCTGTAAAACAACGTTCTGGATTTTATTGGCAGAGATTTGTCTGCAGATAAGTGTCCTTTCATCCATTATGGGATATTCCCCCTATGATATCAGGAATAGAATATAGAGCAAGTCATTGTGCAGAGAAGCTGGCAGGGACATGGTTATGGAGCTGCTGTGACATCATCATTTTCTTCTACTTCCTAATTCGGTTGAAAATAACCCTAACATTTGCTCTTATTCCTCTGCCAAAATCTTCCTTCCTTTTAAGTGACAGCAAACACTGGAAGAGCAAATATTCCTGCAGAAAAATTGCGACTCCTCAGAAATAACACACGTAGCACTACACTTGCAAGTGTAGTTGGGGGAGTGTGTGTGTGTTGTGTGTGTGTGTGTGTGTGTGTGGGGGGGGCTGATCTGAGCGCTAGTATTTGCACTTTAGGCTTCTTATAGTTTTCCTGAAGGCGGTGTTCTAATATTTGCCACATGATAAGCACAATCCGTAGTAGTTCATTATAACATCTACCAAAGGCCACCTACCAGACAGATCTGGATAATGCATCAGGACGGTTAGCATTTCTGCCTCGCAGCACTGAGGTCATGGGTACGATCCCCACCATGGCCCTAACTGTGCGGAGTTTGTATATTCTCCCCGTGCTTGCGTGGGTTTACTCCGGTTTCCTCCCACAATCCAAAAATATACAGGTAGGTTATTTGGCTTCTAACAAAAATTAACCCTAGAATGTCTGTGTGTGCGTGTACATGTGGTAGGGAATGTAGATTGTAAGATCCACTGGGGCAGGGACTGATGTGATTGTTCATATATTCTCTGTAAATGGCTCCGGAATATGTGTGCGCTATAGAAATAACCGGTAATAAATAAATAAATCAGACAATGTCGCCTAAACCCTGAGAGCAGGAGCAGTGGGGCCCGGATTACCCTAATAACTATATCTGCAGAACGGGTCTTGCGATATCACTCACTGACTGACACCCCCCCCCCCCCATTGGCCACAGCATGATTATCTTACAGCAGTGTTTGTGGGGGAGTTGTGTGGCACCCCCACATTGTAGGCGTGCAAGGCTACAAGGGTCTGCAATGTTGGTTGTAGGCTTCGTAGATCCGACTGACCAGATCCGACTGCTAGACTGAGTAAGCTTGGGATTACGCAGACTGACCTCGGTCTGCTCCCATCAGGAGGCCACGGCATGGTGATTCGATACTGCATCCGCTCACTGCACCCATTATTAATACTTTCCCCTCCGGATCCCCGCTTTAAAAGCAGCAGTGCTACGGAATTGCCGTAAAAATGGCTGCGGTGGCCATTTTTGTCAGAGTTCTGCACATGAGCAGTAGGGCCTTAGCCCCCTAGTGCTCAGACTCTACTGCTCTGTGCACTAGATCGGCCATGGCCGGGAGGAGGGGGCTCGAACAGAGGAGGCTGCACACAGGACCCCTCCTCTCTTAATGCACCTCTGCCTCCCGCTGTATTTTGTTTGTACACCATTGCGCAGACACCTCAATAGCTCCACAAAAAGAATAGTTTGGAATACGGTATAAGGGTCTGATTCAGCTTTGTTAGAGGAGACAAAAAAGCACGCAAATAGGCAAAACCAAGCTGCACTGCAGGTGGGGCAGATGTAACAGGTGCAGAGAGCATCAGATTTGAGTGGGAAATTGTTCAAACTAATATCTAAATTGCAGTGTAAGAATAAAGCCATCTAACATTTGTGGGCTGCATGTAAAAGCAGCCAGTGTTTATCCTGCACTGAAATAATATAAATGCATTTGCTCCCCTCGCATAGTATAATGGTGGTCCATGCACAAAGGGCCTTATTCTAGTTTACTCTTAGAGGCAAATTCCTTCTTAGCTGGACAAAACCTTTGCTCTGCAGGTGGGGCAGATGTAACATGTGCAGAGAGAATTAGATTTGGGTGGGGTTTTAAGTGAGATCTATATTGCAGTGTAAAAATAAAGCAGTCTGTATTTACCCTGCACAGAAATAAAATAACTTACCCAAATCTAATTCTCTCTGCACCTTTTACATCTGCCCCACCTGCAGTGCACATATTTTTGTCCAGCTAAGAAGGAATTTGCCTCTAAGAGTGAACTAGAATAAGGCCCACTATGACTTACTTTTTTGGCTGGATCTGGACAATTGTTTGTATAAATTTTGTTTCAGTTTGGATTCGCTTATAAATCAGGACTTTTTGGCCCATTAAGAGGTAACCAAGAAGAACGAGTAATTGCTCTTGTTTTCTAAGGTATTAGTAAGATGATGCCCATGAGTGAGTCCATCTCATTTGCATATTAGAGCCACTAGCTTTAAGGGCCTAGTATGTTTTCAGGGGAAACCAGCAAATATTATCTATCCCCATGGATGGGGGGACCATAGGCGTGCGCACGGGGGGTGCCAGGGGTGCACAGGCACCTCCTAATGACCCGGCACCCCCCACAGGATTGCACGCAAAATAGATTTTCAGCAGCTGTCAGGACTGCTGCATGACTTGCCTGCTGCCGCCGGTCTCCAGCACGCCAAACAGATCACGGCAGCTGGGGACATAATGGGTGCTGCTGCGTGGATGGACCTGGGGCGCTGCATCGCTCAGCTCCATAATGTCAGCCCCCCGGCCCCGTTCTGACATTTAGACGGTACGGCGCACAGCGCGCATAGCGCGCACACCCACTCCGTCCCACAACCCGCCTGTCTGGTCTCCGACTCCTACCTGCTCTATCCCACCTCCCGCCTGCCGGGTCTCCCATTATGGTAGGTGGTTATGCTTGATGGGCATTAAAGTGTGTATCAATTTGTGGAATGGGCATTACAATTTGCGGAATTATGTGGAATGAGCATTTTGGTGTGTGGCATTATGTGAGCTGGGCTTTAAAGTGTGATGGGCATTATGGTATTTGGCATTATGTGGAATGGGCATTGCAATATGTGGCATTATATGGAATGGGCATAACAGTGTAAATTTTTGCAGCCCGCCTTTGGCACGCACTGTCCAGATTTCTAGTGTATTTAAGGGGTATGATTCTTCTACAGCGCATATACATAAATAAGTCACCTGTATTTTGTGTGCATTGATGCCCAATAAGAGTTTATAGATACGCCCAGAAGGCGGTGATAGACACGTCCAGAAGGCGGTGATGGACACACCCCTCCAATGGTGCACCCCCTAAAACAATGGGCTGCGCACGCCTATGGGGGGGACCCATAGTATATTGAGCTGACACGTGCTGACAGGCGGTAATTCATGCCCTACCATCCTCTATGGCGTGGAGAGAGAAATAGAATAGTGTGTCAGTAAATATTCCCCTTAGGGTGTAAATCAGGATTGCCTACTATTCTAGTCTCCTCTCTGGGAGAAGCCCGGAGATAAGACTTTCAGCAGCACTTCGGGGGGAGGGGCTTGAGCATGATGTCATCATGACAGATAACCAGATTCACAGATCTCCATGGAGGGGGCGGGGCTAATATGACACTATTATGACATTTGATCAGGATTTGGGGGGTGGAGCAGGGGTCCCCCAGAATCCGGGAGGGTTGCCCACCTTTCCGGGAGGGGCTGGAGGGGACCCGATTTTCGACAACCCTGGTGTAAATGGCTTCAGAAAAGAAAGAGCCCCAAAGCCTATACACTAACAGGAAAACTGTATCATTTTATTACAAATATTATTGCTTAATAGAATCTAAATATATATTTAAACAGGATGTCTAAATATAATCTGTATGTCATCATCGTGGCAAAATAACAGCCCTACACCTTAGCTGCACGGTGAACTGGTATTACATTTGTAACCACGGAGAGAAGGATTTAAGGTCTAGGCTGGTTGTTATTACTGCCTTGGGGGTTGTAATGTACAAACTTGGCACTAACCAGCCTCTGAATCATACCTGGGAGGACAGCCATATTTGGGAGGCACTAAGCAAGTTTAAGGTGTGCAAATATTTTTTTTGTTCATGTATTTTTATTTTAGGGTGACTTGCTGCTAAAAGTAAAAAATTGCTTATTCGTATATTATTAGTACGGCAGCACAGCAATTCTCAGCTACCCAGCAGATCCTGGCGTGAGGGGGTGAGAGGTACTTATCGTTTCACCGGGCTGGATAAGAAGTAAAAGCTTCTGGTTTTTAAAATAAAAAATGTAAACCTAGAAATGTAACGCTATGTAATATGCATAAGTATGATGTAAATAAGACCCGTTCGGACTATTTTTGTCTGTTTTTGTTTTTCACAAATAATTCCCCATTTCTATGGCGTTCAGGCGGAAACACCATTACTTTTTTGTGTGACTTGTCTCTACTCTATACAGCACATGTCCTGGAAGGGCATCACCGGAAGAGATTATATAATCAGAAAGGTACTGTAAGACAATCCCGGTGAAGGTGAGGCCGGCTGTGGACGGTTCTGCAGGCCATGTTGCATGATACCCCTGGGAAGGACACTTGCATCGTAACAGCACTCATTGAGAAGTATTGTCAGTTGCTATGGAAACCAGTTTAGCCTCTGTCTCATAGTTACCACAGGCGGCCTACTTTCTTCCTAAGAGTCAGCGGTGTATCCTCTCTCGGCAGGCTCCACGCCCTGTAACCTAATATATCACTGTTGTTTTTTATGTTGCATTTAAGTAATTCAATCCTTTTTTTTTTTTTTTACTTTAAATATGAAGTTTGACAGATTTGACAGAGTGACAGATGACAAGCAATGCAAAATTCTGTCTGGTGAGTTTGCACGTCTCAATTTTCGTTGGTTGTTATAGTAAAGTCCATGGGCAAGATCATACCTTCCATTCCTAACATCCTGTTGCGGGACTTCTCTGTGTGAAGAGAGCAGGGCCTTGGTCCCACTAGGCCATGCCCACTGTTGCTGGGTATGGCAATGTCTATATTCGACAACTAAATACATGCTGATTTTTAACTCGGCTTATTCAAAATTGCCCAGCCAGAGCCCCATTTGTACACCCCAATTTTTTTTACTTTTTGCTTTAAGCTCCTTAGTCCAAAAAGCACATGCCTCATGTAAGTTGTAAGTATCTCTTTAAAATTTGGGAGACACTATGCCAAGCTAGTGACACGTTTGCCAGTAGAGGAGACAGCTGCCCGTGTGCCGCCATGGTTCTGTCGGTGATGTTACAGAATGAGAATGTTGATAGAGTCAGGAGATGACTGAGGAATGAATGTACCGTACAGTGGGAATCTGAATGTGCTCTCAGCTCCTCGGACAACACTGCAATTGGCAGTAAATGAACAAATAAGCGTGTTTGAATGAAAAAAAAAAAGTGAAGAAATCAACATCTGGCAGGAATTTGGTTGCACAATGGGTTTAAAAAATTAACAAAAACGCGCAAAATATATCTGCACCGAATTGCAACCCATAGATCTTCCCTTTTTTTATTTATTGTCAATTATTCACAGCTGTGTTCTGATGAGATGGAAGGCCCATGGTCCAAGTGCCGACTTGGTCAAATTGCCAACATTGAAAGTGCCGAAGTTTTTTAAAATGTCATCATTAACACTGTATAAGTGTACCATGTCCCCTCGCCATGCTTTGTGCATACTGCTCTCAGCACACTATTATAATCTAAAGTGTATGGGCACCTTAACTCTATGGGTGACATTTAATGGGATGTGAAAAAAAAATTAGCATTTTCCAAAATTGCACCACATCGCACTATTTTCCAAAATTGCACCACATCGCACTTTTTAAAAACGCATTTTTTGCCGTGAAATCACATATTTAATTAGATAGGAATTTGCGGCAAAAAAAGTGTAATATGGTGCGATATGGTGCTATTTTTACTCATGAAAATATGCAAATTTGCGGAAATGTGCGATTTTGTGTAAAAAAAAAAAAGAAATGGTCCCCCCTCCTGAGCTTAACCAGTACCGGGCTCATTGAGCCGGACCTGGTTCCAAAAATACGGGGGAGAAAAAGCGTAGGGGTCCCCCGTATTTCTGAAACCAGCCTCGGACTCTTGGACCGGTCATGGTTCCAAAAATACGGGGGACAAAAAAACTGGGGGTCCCCCGTATTTTGGAACCAGCACCGAGCTCCAACAGCCCGTGGTGTCATGCCACAGCCGGGGAACACTTTTATATAAGGTCCCCCGGCCGTATCATGATCACCTAGACAAGGTACCTGGGAGAGTGGGGACCCCCGCAATACAGGGGTCACCCATCCAGGGCTGAAGCCCGGGGCTGTCACTGGCGTTCGTGGGCCTGATGCGGTAAAATCACACAATTTTTTTTCAGGTGAACTACAAGTCCCAGCAGGCCTCCCCCGCATGTTAGGACATGGCGAACCACAAATCCCAGCATGCAGTGAATTAATGGGCCCGCTAGGACTTGTAGTCCACCTGTAAAAAGAATGTAAATAAAACCCACAGACACTAAGAACAGTACAAGTTTATTACACACATACGATACGGCTGGGGGACCTTATGTAAAAAGTGTCCCCCAGCTGTGGCATGACACCGTGGGCTGTTGTACCCGGTGCTGGTTTCAAAATACGGGGGACCCACAGTTTTTTTGTCCCCCGTATATTTGGGAACCAGGTCTGGCCCAAGAGTCCGGGGCTGGTTTCAGAGATACAGGGGACCCCTACCGTTTTGTCCCTGTATTTTTGGAACCAGGTCCTGCTTAATGAGCCCAGGGCTGGCTATGCTAGGGTTACCACCCGTCCGGGATTACTCCGGACAGTCCGGTAATTGAGACCGGCGTCCGGAGTCCGGAGGGGTGGCTGACCCGGACTATACAATGTCCGGGAATTGCTTGCTTCCCTGCCCGGCGCCGCCTGACATGAGGACGCTGCGTCTCCCTCCCTTCACTTTTACACAGACAGAGACTGTAATACAGTCAAGCCAAGCACCGCGCGGGCTATAGACACTGCAGTGTGAGAGCCTGTGGTGAGCCCCCCAGGGCAGCAGGGACAGGAGACAGCACAGCTCCCTCACCAGAGCCTCGAGGTTGTGGCAGCAGCAGCAGCAGCGATGGATCTCTCCCTCTCCTCCAAACCCCAGCTGCACACTGGAGACATACAGGAGGGGGAGTGACGGGAGCTAGTGCGGAGATGAGCTGCTGGGAGACTGACAGTGATTGCCAGCTGGGAGCTCCGTGGAGAGGATGGGGGAGGAGTAGGAGTGCCCAGGCTGCAGGTTCGTGCATGTGGTTCTTCCTCAGCAGCTCCATAGGCTGCACTGTGTCATGCTAGGTGTGTGATGTTGTGTGTGTGTGTGTGTGTCTATAGGTGACCCCTGTGGGTGTGACCTGTGTGTCTGTGTAAACTGACGTGTGTGTGTGTATAGGCTGACACTAAATCTTGGCTCTGACCCTTGTGTGGGTATATAGGTGATCCCTGTGCGTGTGTGTCAGTGTAAGCTGTCTCTGTCCCCTTTTGTGTATGTGTGTGTAGGCTGAATCTATCCCCTGGTGTTGACACCTGTATGTGTCTATAGGTCACCCCTGTGTAGTAGGGTAACTATAGAGGTTGCAGGAGGTACACTGGATATAGGGCCCTGCAATTTTAGGGATAGGCGGCCTAACAAGTAACCCCACTGTACCGCATTCCCCCCCCCACCACCAACGCAGGGTCTCTGGGAGGCAAGTGTGTCGGCCCCTTGCAGCTAGTTTTCTGATCACTCATTGTTATCTTATTATAATTTGACCATAAATAGCTTTGTGTCTTATATGTAGATTCATGGTGTAGTGATGTTCACAGATCCGTTGTTCACTACACCATACCATATCATGTGCAATGTTTTAATTATATTGTACGTGCTGATGTTATTTTTCTATTAATTGTATTTTTTTTTTTGTTCACGTTTCTGCCAACATTGTGACTGGTTAATAAATGTTATTATACTGTACCTAACGCTAGGACCATTCTGTCATATATAGACACAACACCCCATGGTTGACACTCTACATTTGGCACGTGCAGCTCATAAACCAGTAGGTGTATATCGCAATAATGTGAAATGTGCATTACAGTGTGATTAGCGTAATGTTTAATAAGTATTACAGTGTGTGCAATAAAAATTATAGTGTGGCTCAATGTGGCCTTGCCCTTATTGTCATTTAGCCACTCCCCTAGTTTCATGTAACCACTCCCATTTGACATATGACCATGCCTGCGGCGTGCGCTACCAGTACCATTGAGAAAAATTTCTACTTGCACCACTGGCTAACACTGGCCTCTTTTGTGTGTGTGCGTAACTTGGCGTCCATCCCTTCGTACATGACACGCCCTTTCATCCACGTGCCATGAAAGCTCTCACACCATCTAAAATCTCCCTGAAACTAGTTTCCAAAAGTAGGCAACTATGGACTGTATGTCACTCATATCTTCATGTTCTTTCCGGATCCTCCTCCTGCGCTATCAGCGCTGCGTGACGGCAGGCGCGCCCCAGCGTGAGCCAGTGTCGGATCAAAGCTGTGCAGTCATCTTTCCGGCGGGCAGCCAGCAGTCCACCTGCAACAGTTTTATATACGCTTAGAAGGGGTGTTCCTCGAGTGTGTGTGGTCCACTGGTGGGTTGCTTCTGGCAGTCGGTCAGCATGGCAATCTGTATACAGTAGCTCCGGAGAAGGTTTACTGCCAGCCACCGCACCCGAGACTGAGGAGGGCACAGCATTCATCATCTGCGAGGGACTGACAAACCTACGTGGGACGCAGGGAACAGTCCTGTCAAAAGGTAAGCCAGGGGTGTGTGCACTGCTGGGAGTAGGGACGCCTGCTCCCTGCAACACACCCCCTGGCATTAACACACAACAGCCCAATACTTTATACATCAAAAAGGGACTCCCCTGGAGATATATTGGACTATTGCATGCATGCCACCCCCTCCCCCCACCCCCCCTTTTTTTCTTATATCCCCTTTTTTGGTTTTAATTCATTTGTGAATATGTATTGTTAATACATTTAGTGCACTTTTTCACCTCCAGTGCAATATTAAAATGTATGTTTTCCCCATAGATTGCCTCAAGGTGATATATCATTTCAGTGGCACAGAACCACCTAGTAGTGAGCAATACATTGACATAGATATTGGAACACATATCTCTATACATATAGGGGGAGCACAGCACGCATATAACTGAGATGGTGGCAGCGCCAACCTTCTAAGCATATATAAGTTATCCACAGAGGATTGGGGACATCCTTTTGGTTGAGCAGCGCCGGCTTAGATATACATGTAAGGTCAGCACAGTACAGTCCCTTTTCTGTCAAAATACCTGCTGCAGTCTGTCTGCAGTGGGAGTCCCATTCCCCTTCTGCAGTCAGTGACAGTCCCCTTCCGCGCCGCAGGCCACAGTCAGAATATTTATTTTGCTTGCAAGTAAATCAATTATTAATGCCTGGCCTTACCGCTCCCCCTGCCTGGCCTTACCGCTCCCCCTGCCTGGCCTTACCGCTCCCCTTGCCTGGCCTTACCGCTCCCCTTGCCTGGCCTTACCGCTCCCCCTGCCTTGCCTCACCACTCAGCCTGCCAGTACATGGCCTCACCTCTCACTTCCCCCATGGCAATGAGCATGTAACCCTTGGCAGAGCATATAACCCCTGGCATAGTGTATGTACCCCCCTGGCACAGAGCATGCAATCCCTGACATTGAGCATTAAATATGAAACCCGTAGCAATGAGCATGTAGGTAAGCATTACAGTGTGTGGCATAATGTGTAATGAGCATTACGGTGTTTGCTATAACATGTAATGGGTATTATGGTGTTTGGTATAATGCGTATTGTGCATTATGGTGTTTGGTATAATGTGTAATGGGCATTACGGTGTGTGGCATAATGTAATGGGCATTATGGAATGTGGTATACTATGTAATGGGTGTGTGACATTTAATCGGCATTACAGTGAAATTTTTTGCCGCGCGCCTTCAGCGCACACTGTCCATGTTGTCCCTGCTTTACAAAATATTTGAGTCCTGGCATAACGAGTAATGGGCATAATGTATAATGGGCATCATGGTGTGTGACATAACATGTAATAACCATTATGGCATGTGGTATACTATGTAATGGGTGTGTGGTGTGTCGGCAATATGTTGAAAATTTTGACGCGCGCCTTCGGCGCGCACTGTCCATATTGTCCCTCGTTTGCAAAACATTTGTTGAGTCCTGGCATCATGGTGTAATGGCCATTGCGGTATATGGTGTGACATGTAATGGGCATCACAATGTATGGCATAACTTGTAATGGGCAGTAATGTGTGTGATGTAACATCTAACTGGCATTATGGTATGCAAAATCAAGAACGAAATTGAAGGAAAGGTTAAAAAAATCATCATAAGGCGGGTCAAAGGGCGGGGCTGGGGGCGGGGCTGGGGGTGTGTCAAGGGGCGGGCCAATGTCCGGGAATCTCTCAATAAAAAGGTGGTAACCCTACTCAGGAGGGGGGACCCCACGCCATTTAAAAAAAAAATAATAACTTTTACACATATTTCAACACAGAACAATGCACAGATCTCAATGATCTGTGCATGGTTCTGTCAAATTCGCCACTCAGAACCTGGCCTATGTTTTTGCGATTTTTAGGAACGTTTACCAAAAATCGCATCCCATTAAATTTGCGATTTGTATACTTTATAATGGGAAAACATCTGGATGCGTGACTTGAAGTGTGACTAAAAATCGCCTGGTCAGAATGTGCGAATTGCTGGAAAAGTGCGATTTTGGCCGTTTTTTTGCTATTTTATCGCAAAAGTCACAAATTCGGACCCAATTAAATTTCACCCAATGGTGTACTTGGATCATGAAGTAAGAACAAGCCGCTTTCAACGAAAACACAATGGGTGTGTACCCCAGTGAAATGCTTTGTCCAGCGCCTACAATGCAATTAAGACAGCCCCATATCCAAATTTAGGGGAGGAGGGGCATACTGTACCCTCGGCCCTCCATTGTCAGGGGGCCCCTCAGCCAGGGTGCACTGACATCACTAGCTGTCCCTCTTATGAAGCAGCAGAACCAGGCAGTCAGAATGCCTGACAGCAGGACAGTGTGCAGTGCAGGCAGAGACACAGCAGTATCAGGTTTTATGAGTTTACTGATCAGAGGAGAGATAGGAGGGAGGAGAGAGCTGTTATACTACTTTCAGACAGCAAATGCCGTGTCGCACACAAATTAGGACACGGGTCCCATCCCCAGAGCAACGCGGCATATGCGGTCTGAAAGCTCCGACACGACACGTCATATTGCAGAGTCGGTGACGTCTCATGGGGCGGAGCTGGGTGGCGGCGCGTCATCGGGGGCTCGGGAGGAGGCAGTACTTGGAGCTGACAGTGCTGCCTCCTCCATACTGTGAACGGGACACGGGTCGCTCGACCCAGGCACCCGTTCACACTGCACTTGACACGGGTAATAGCCATGTTCAACCCTGGTCATTACCAGGGTTGAACACCCGTGTTGCTCGACCCGTGGTGGCCTTTTCAGACCGCACCTTGACCCGTGTTGGGGCCGCAAGAACACGGCAATAACCCGGGTCTAGAGTGCGGTCTGAAAGTGGTATAAGTGACACAGGGATCCCAGCCTTTCCTTCTCCCTGTCTGGACATTAATAAACTATTAGTATAAATATAGGTCGGGTCCCATCGCATACCATAACTCAAGGTATGCGATGGGACCCAATCAGACCTGCCGACCCGATTTTCGGGCTTTTTTGACGTTCCTTTACAATTTAAAAATCGATCGCATGCCATTACAATGGTATGCGAACCGATTTTTACATTGCACCCAATGTTAAATGGCCCCCAGATCTGATTTTTTATTGTATGCCCACCATGATGGTTAATTATTAGGTAAAATGCCCCCCCCCCCATTGTTAATGCAACGCCACAATAAACGTCAACCCGAAGTGTGGCAAGCGCAGCGAGCCCGCGAGGGGGGCCGTTACGCGTCCTCCGGCCTTTTCATACCCCCACTATCCACGTCGGTGTGGAGTTGATTTCATATAGTGTGGTGAGCGCAGCGAGCCACCGAGCCCGAAGCGTGGCGAGCGGCCGCGGAATACATGTGAAGTTATGCGCGTCCGCTCGCCACGCTTCGGGCTCGGTGGCTCTCTGCGCTCGCCACACTATATAAAATCAACTCCACACCGACGTGGATAGTGGGGGTATGAAAAGGTCGGAGGTTGCGTACCGCCGCCCCTCGCGGCCATCAGGGTGGCTGTACAATTAAAAATCGGGTCGAATCGGTCGCATCGCATGCGATTTGGTCCAACCGATTGCGGCGTCTTCCCCCATACCTTTGGATTTAAATGCGGCAATCCGCGGGTCTCAGAGGAGGGGGGCAGAGCTAAAATATCCACAATCGCGTCATTTTAGCCCCGCCCCCTCCACGGAGATCTGTGAATAGGGGTTTTTTTTACATCCTGGGGACGGGGCTTAATGATGGAAAGCTCAAGCCCCGCCCCCCGAACTGCAGCTGGAAGTCTCCATATGCACAATCTAATATAACCACCCCTCCTTCCACCACGACTACCTGTCTTAAGTGCCTTGGACACCCCCAGAGCTTGACCTGGCCCTGACTGACATTCTCTTCACCTGTCATTGTCTCTGCATTTTCCAGACTTGTTTTTGCCCTCCACCTGTAACAAGAGTTTGTGATGGCACAAGTGCCTGGCAGAACAGGTAGCGTAAGTTCCTTGTCACTGAGACAGTGTCCTCCTCCTCCTCCTCCCAGGAGATGAAAGGACACCACACCACAATGTTTAGTCTTGCCTTGTCAGCGGTTTTTTGAAAAGCTTCCAGAAAAGCTTTTAAGGCTGACAGTGGAGGCGTCCTTATGTTTGCAGTGATAGGAGATCTTGGAGAGATGATTCACTGGCATTGATGTTACCTGTGTCCTGCACTATCACAGTCACGTACGTTGCATCTCTTCCAACTGTACAGTACCCGGGTTACTTGCGCACTGAATGCATAACACAGTATTCAGTCTCAAAAATCCTCCAGGTACCAGCCAGGTAAAGTGATACAAGAATATGCATTGTTGTCATATAACCTTTATTTTTATAGCACCATCATATTACAGAGTACTTTATAGCGAACCATTTACCAGCCCATAAAACATAACAGTCATATAAGCACCGGCGGCTGTGTGCGCTTGAATGGAGGAATGCTTAAAATTGCTCTGTTGGGTGCCAACTAGTGGCCGCTGGTGTACAAAACACTTGAATCCCTCTCATAGAGGTGAGGAGCAGCAGTGGCCTTTTATTATATAGGATATTTCATTGTAAAATGCAGCAAATAGCGGCCATACTGACGTGTAGCTCCACCCCCTGATATAATGTCTATAATTGGGGGTGGGAGGGGGGTACAATGACCAGTATGTGGTGTCATTTTCCTCTGGTTATGGTCTAGGGCAGGCATGTCCAAACTGTGGCCCTCCAGCTGTTGTGAAACTACACATCCCAGAAGGCCTTGCCACACTTTTTCTATTAGGGAATGCTAATACTGTGACAAAGCATGCTGGGATGTGTAGTTTCACAACAGCTGGAGGGACACCGTTTGGACATGCCTGGTCTAGTGGGTCAACAATGTCTAGTTTGACAGTTACTAGATCTACACCCATAAATGGTCAACATTGACAGAAGGTCGACACTGGAAAGGTTGACACATGTTTTTTTTACGTTTTTTTTGTGTCTGGGTCGACATACATTGACCTGGACACCATATAAGTGTATCTCATCCCCTCCCATGGCTTGTATGAATCAAGAAACACTTGCCATGTCAATGTCAACCTTCTGTAAATATTAACTTAGGGTATGTTGACCATTTCTAGGTGTCAATCTAGTCACTGTTTACCATAAGTGGTCAACCTAGTGATTATCGACCTAGAAATTGGCGACTTAGGGACCGGATACCGTTCCCCCTGCCCATTGCGGTGGGTTGCCCCCTCCGAGGCTCTCCTGCAAGGGGGGGAAGGGAGGGGGATGTTAATGAAAGTTTGCACATATACGAATAAATCCAGCTGTGTGAAGCAGCAGTGCTGACCACTGTGCCAACTGTGCCAATATTCAGCCAAGGAATGGGAAAGCAGCTGCCTGAAACACTCAACACATGACAAAAAGGTTCAAAGAAAGTTATAAAAAAAGAATTAAACAAATAATAACATATAAGAAATGTAAACAAAAGCATTATTATTACTACCTATAGTTACCCCAGGCAGTGTGTCACAGTGACCACAGTAGGGTAAGGTGCTTGTTTTACAGCAGCATTTTAAAGTAGAATGTCTCACAAATCTAAAGCTGTGTACACACGGCTGCGATAGGGGCTGAAATCGCTGGGTATATGGTCGCTGGCGACCATATTGCCAGTGATGGGAGTGTGCCCCAGGGATATATCGCCGGTTGCGCGCCCCCATTTTCAGCCCCGTTCTAATTGCTGGTCGCAGGAGCTTGCTCCTGCGTCCAGCTGATTACCTCTGCGGCACTCTCCTTCATGTTACCTAGCCCACATTACACTGTTACATCATAGTTATCTCCCCTCCTGCATTCTGCAGGAGACTCCCTGACATAGCAGCAATCTCCCTCATTAGTCTAGCAATCTCCCTCTCTCCCTCATTAGTCTAGCAATCTCCCTCATGTCACCTAGCCCACATTACACTGTTACACCATAGTTACCTCCCCTCCTGCATTCTGCAGGAGACTCCCTGACATAGCAGCAATCTCCCTCTCTCCCTCATTAGTCTAGCAATCTCCCTCATGTCACCTAGCCCACATTACACTGTTACACCATAGTTACCTCCCCTCCTGCATTCTGCAGGAGACTCCCTGACATAGCAGCAATCTCCCTCTCTCCCTCATTAGTCTAGCAATCTCCCTCATGTCACATAGCCCACATTACACTG
Source organism: Crinia signifera (assembly GCF_055691185.1). NCBI lineage: Eukaryota > Metazoa > Chordata > Amphibia > Anura > Myobatrachidae > Crinia > Crinia signifera. The sequence continues at coordinate 34,004,933 of NC_139223.1, read as the reverse complement.
TTACATATTTTGGGGAAAAAAGGAATGAGAGATAGATAGATTTACATTGAATCATCAGCACCATTTCCCAGCACTTTACCAAGTATAGTAGCTCTTACTGACTGCTTTGGGCTCATCTACATTTGGATATACAGTAAGTAATTTTAAAAGATTCCTCTCAGATGTAGCAGGACACACCCACGCTTCTAGGTGCCACGTTCACAATCTCTTTTCACAATCTCTCCATATATGGAACTAGACACGCCCTTTGGGTGGAGCATGACACGCCCCCTCAATGGGGCGCTGTGCAAAATTCTACTACCAACTATAATCTCCCTGAAACTCGTTTTCAAAAGTAGGCAAGCATGCATATGAACGATATCTACCACAGTGGCAATGTGTGTGGCACACGGAACTGTGTCTGCCCATGCAGCATACCTCTCTCCATATACTTCTCTGGCTGTGCCACATTTGCAGAGATATGTTTGTGATAATGGCCTGGATCAGGAGCTAGCAAAGAGTATGTGTCACCTTTTTGAATGGGGTGGGCCTACTGCTTGGGGGTCATGGGGCCTGACAACACATGGGCTCTTATCCTGCCCTGTGTCACCCATACCAGCGTAGGCTCAGTTTCGGATCTTGTGCACACTAAGCTTCAAAAGTGATAAAATGGAGAGTGATAAACAACCAACCAATCAGCTCCTGTATGATATTTTTCAAACACAGCCTGTGACATGGCAGGTAGGAGCTCATTGGCTGGTACTTTATCACCTGCCAATCCGCTCCTGACTGTTAAGTTACAGGCAGGGCTTTAAAAGGGACAGTCAGGAGCTGATTGGCCGGTGATAAAGTACCAGGCACTTTATCACTTCTCCTCCCTTATCACTGCTTCATACATCTACCCCTCAGTCCCTACGTGTTTGGGAGAACTCTCTGTCTGCTGTCTGCTTCGTACACAGCGCGTTCCACTTACCCCAGATTACTGGCATAACATATCTCTAAATTAGAATGCCAGCGGTTCTGCCAAGCAAATACAACAGACTAATTAATCAATTGGACATTAGGGGAAAATTACCAAGGAGGCTGAAATGTATAATTACGCCTGTTCTTGAGGTAATTTCCCTCGCATTTTGCTGACACGCTCTAATATTATACTAACTATTAACTTTAATGACCCGCCATTAAAACGCGGAGGGATCTACTAATTGGGTGCAATTAGCGTAATTGCAGCTACCAAAGGATGTCATTTTAAGAGTTCTGGTAGCTTAAATAAAATACAGTGACCTTTATGTCCAGCTTTGATCACTTACATGTTATTCTTGGGAGAGTTTGTAGCGGTAATATTCTATATTATTACATCCGATACGCCTGTACAGTAGGACGATTGGGAACATAGACTATAGAACCTAAGGGCCTGATTCATTCCTGCTCACAGGTTAATGTCGTCCGAGCAAATGTACGCCCACGCCGCCAGCTACGTTGCGAAAGAATGAATACGCTTACACATTCGCTCGCAAGCGCCCGCACAGACGAGAAATCATATCATAGTTGCTCGACATCGATTGGCTTCTCCTCTGTTCGCAGCAGAAGAGAAACCCCGGACTGACTTTTCTGCTGCAGGTTGTTGTTCGAATTGGGGGCGGGTGCTAACGTCATGTGATGTCATCATGTGCATGACATCACATGATGTTTTTTGTCCCTCTGGCGGATCTGTACAATATCGATGTACAATATGGATATCCTCCTCATACACGCGGATTAAAATAGCGTGTGCATATGTTAGCGCTATAACTGCGTAAGGTGACCGGATTGGCGGCAGCATTAGCGTACAAGTCAGTGGCTGGAGCACAGATAGATGTTGGGTAAGGGACGGGTTACAGAAGGAGAGCGAGTAGCCCGTTCACATCACACCACGCTGGGCACTTCGCTTGCCTGCCTTATATAAAAGCCAAAGCTGACACACGCAGACTGCACCGGAGTCTGCCAACTCTTGCGGGCCCGGACACCTTGTAGAGATGGTGCCATGCTGTTTTATGGCCCATATAACCCCTCCCTTTATGGATGTAGGAAGGGACCAGCCCGTCCAAAGAAAATAGCAACGTGGGCTGCAGCTTATTATGTGGCCCACGTATGAGGGATTTCAGTGAGCGCCTTATTCTATATTTATCTTACGTGATGACAGTTATTTCCACCCATTCCCTGGCACCGTGCTTACACCGGCACTGGGGGGTGTAGAAGGCTGCCACTGCCGGCATGTACACGTAACATGACACCTTAGGTTTTTTTTGTTGTACATGGGGCACAAGAGCACTGATCCCGGGCTGTCCATATAAACACATTTCACGGTGACTAAAGTAGCTCCTTAGCTCTCCCTGGGGTTTATTTACTAAGATGGGATGTTGCTATGGGCAACAAATTAGATTCTAGGGGATGCGGTCATTTGGTCTACAGCATGATGGTCGACAGTCATTAGGTTGACATGGGTCTAGATCGACATGGGAAAAGGTCGACATGGTTCTAGGTCGTAAGGTCATTAGTTCGACAGGTCATTAGTTAGACAGGTCATTAGTTCGACAGTGTGTAGGTCGACAGTCAAAAGGTCGCCATTTTCACTGTTTTTTTGAGCCGACACGTGCCGACGGGCAGTATTTCATGCCCTATCGTTCACTAGGGCGTGGTGGGAGAATGAAATAGTGTGCCGAGTGCAGCGAGGTACCGTGCCTGAATCTTCGCGAACGCAGCGAGTGTTGACATTCGGGTCAAAAAACAGTGAAAAACCCAATGTCAACTTTTTGACTGTCGACCTAGACACTGTCGAACTAATGACCTTTCAACCTTTTCCCATGTCGACCTAATGGTGTTGAACTTATGACTGTCGACCATCATGCTGTAGACCAAATGATTCCAACCCAGATTCTAGATGGTGCTAAATAAATAAGTAGTCTGATTGGTTGCTATGGGCAACATCCCATCTTAGAAAATAAACCTCTCAGTGTCTAGGTCGACAGTCAATAGGTTGACAACATATGGTCAACATGCACAAGGTCAACACAGAAACAAATGGTCGACATATTTATGGTCGACACATGAAAAGACTGACATGGTTTTTTTTTTTTTTCATTTCATTTGGACTTTTATTATACTTTACCATCCTTGTGTACTCCAATTTGAAACAGTCAAGTGTGCCAAGCGCGGAGAAACGAGGCACATTGCCTGAAGTAGGGGTGCCGGTACACTAATTGGGGGTCCGCATTCTGCTACATCTGTCCCCCCTGCAGTGCACATGGTTTTGTCCATTTGAGAAGGAAGTTGCCTGTGTGAGTGAACCAGAATAAGGGCCATAGAGTACCAGCCAATCAGCTCCTGTTGTTTTCAAGCATAGCCTGTTAGTTAAGAACTGATTGTCTGGTACTTTATCTCTCTCCATTGTATCACTTTCCAATACTTCCTAAATCTCCTCCGTAGGGAAGGATGTACAGAGACCAGAAATGCAGCCAAAACTTATAAAACATGCACACCCTCCCCTCCAACTGTACCATTTTAGCCGGTACAGTACAGTTTTTTAACGACATGTAACGGCTAAAACCCTGTGTACGGGTTTCTTTTTTAAGCCATAGCACTTGACATGTGCGGCGGGGTGTGTGTGTGTGTGTGGCTACAACAGCAGTGGTTATGGTGCCCAGTGCTCTCATAGGCCCTTATTCTGATCGGTGCGGCCGGATCCGAATATGCGGCCAGGACCGTGCGTGCAAAACCCCGCCTTCCATACGGATCGCCAACTCCGTCCGTACGTGGTAAGAAGCTGGCCGAACGGACCGCACGTGTATTTTACATGGAATACGCCTCCTCCATCTCAGGGAACCTCCCCCATCATTCGATGGTCGCAGACCATCGAATGCAGGACCGAGTGGTCCACCAGCTCCCGCAACCTCAGACCACACGGACATTTTTCCGTGCAAAAGCAGGGATCTGGGCGGGCAGCTGACATCCGGCGATGTCATATGTCCGCCCCCTACACGTGCGTCACGGCCACATTACCATACGTGCGCCCAGCGTTTGCATGGGAACGCCCATGAAACGCGGGGTGTAAACATATGGTAATGAGCCCAAACAGCCCTTCACGCCCCTTTCTACCCACTGTTCGGAGTGTTCACATTTCATGCGGAATTTGGCCTAACGCCCCGCTCGCACATGCGCAGAGACGCCTCTGCACATGCGCAGACACAAAACATCGGCGGCGCGAACGCACGTGGATATTACCGCACCAACCAGAATAAGGGCCATGGTGAAGAGGATTGCTGTCCCTTTTCTTCATGGTTAGCCTGGGCCTGCCTAGTACTGTGAGACCTCTGTGCCATACAGATTCCGACACTGGCTTACCGCGGCTTCCTAACGAATAATGCATTGTTTTAAGTCAGTTGTGTTCCAACTCGGATATTCTTAAGACATAGAGTGCAAGTTTGCCTTGAAGAACGAGTCTGGGAGGCAAAGCACTGGCTTTCTCTGTGCAAGGCAAGCAGCATGGCTGCACAGTGTCGCAGTGACCTGACGTGTTGTAGCTCTGACCCTCTAAACAACAGATCAAGTACTACCCTCCAACTGTACAATTGAAAGTATAGGAAAGGAGGCATGACCACACCCCCTTCCTGTGACCACACCCCTTTCCGATTTGGACCAATTTCTGCCCTTTGCATGTTATTTTTGGAGTTGTGGCTGTATTTCCGTATGTACCAAGCACTGGAATGTGATACATTCCTGAGCTTGGCCCCAGTGGAGAAGGCCATCTAAAGATGACATTACCCTATGTGTTTCTTTTCACACTTTCCCTCTCAGAGGGATTCAACCGATCTCTTTATCTCTCCTCAAAGCAGTAATGGCCTAAACTCCCCTATAGATTGTAAGCTTGCGAGCTGGGCCCTATTACGTCTTTGTCGGCCTGTCCTTACCCAGTCTTGTCTTATTAATATTTTGTTCCCAAATTAAAGTACAACGGAACATGCTGGCACTAAATATATAAATCCATAGATAAATCAATTACTACAGTGTGAGCTACAGCGTGTATGCGACTGTGCTGTAAGCTTGCGGTATCTGCATTCTAAGTCCTTACGTTTCACGAGGTGTCCTGGCAACACTGAAGTGCAATAATCCCTTAGCAAGACATTTACTTATTAAAGCAGAGAGCAGAGGTGTACGGAGCCCTGTGATGTCATGGGAAGGATGTATATGTGCGGCGAGTGCTGGTAGCTCGGCTGGGAACGGCTGCTGCTAGATCTACAAGTGAGCCCCACATTGACAACAACATCATGTCCCCTGTAAGTGTTCTAGCTACAAATGTAGGCTCTAGACTGATTCCGATATCACTCCAGTGTTGAAGCAACTGAGGGAAACATCAGACAGCGCATGTTTCGTGGCTATAGTGCGCATACGCCTAGGTAGAGTGATGACAGGAGTAGAGGCCATTCGGGGAGGTTACAAACGCGGAAGTCCCCACAGCTCATATTCAAGGCCACTAGCGACATCACTTGTCGTCTGTAGATGGCATTACAGTCACATCTTTTGGAGCGTGCTACATAATGCCACGTTGTAAATCGGTAAGTGGGACCACAATAACCTAATTCAACTAGAACTGCATCATCATACCGCCCATACTTATTTAGGAAGTAGGTGGCAGCAGGTTTTCATAGGGATGGGTAGGCCTACAGGAGACTTGCTCACTTTTCCAGATGTCCGGGAGAGCCACTTGAGATTCAGAAGTCTCCCGGATGTTGCAGGACAGTAACTTTGTGTTTTACCTTATGCTAACTTTTAAATGATCAAGTCAATTAAAGAAGTGTTTGTGCAGAGAATGACTAAAGAAGCAATGCCAAAGGCAGCAGTATAACCACCAAAAGCAGGAAGGGGTGTGTGGGAAGAAAATTTCCTTCCCCACGTTCTTGGAATCTGTGCCGCCCCGAGCCATAAATAAGTTTTGCACATAATGTAGTTGCTCTTTCCTCTACAGATAAATGTTCCTTTTAGTAGCAGACTACAATATCTGTCTGGATAGAAGAATTCTAGAATTGATTGGGTAATTGGTATCAGAGTCGGTCTGGTTGCGTTAACCTCCACCTCTTCTCTGGTAATCCCAGCACCCCCATTCTTCCAAGGCTGTATCATAGAACACTGCATCCCCCTCCTTGTTTTATGATAAACATCTGTTTAATGCGCTCTCCCCCGAAGCTGACGGAAAGTGACAGCTGCTTCTCTCCCTCGTACGTCTCTCCCAATATGTTTTCAGTTACTCAGATCCGGCTGCTGTCAAACCCCCCCCCCCAGCACCCTGCAGGCACCCGCCAGAAAGATAAATTCATTAAAAAGCTTTATTTATTTCCATGAGGGGAACTGCGCCTGGAAATGTAACCAAACCTCGGCTACACGGGTGAAAGAATGAGCAGCCACTGTCCCACCATGTTGTGCTTATATCTGGTTCCATTGATCCCCTGCACTGTATAAAAAGATGGTGCCAATGTTTGTAGCAGGGAAATCTACACTGGCTAATGTTCTAGAAAATTATTATTTACAGTACATTGATTTATATAGCGACAGCCTGATTCAGTCGCAGCTACGATTCCGTACGCAACCAACGGTGTAAGTATCTGGCTCCACTGGTTTCATACTCATTGCCAAGGTTTCCATGCTCATTGCCAGAGGTTTCCATGCTCATTGCCAGGGTTACATGCACATTGACTGGGGGTTCCTGCTTGTTGCCAGGGGTTTCATGCACGTTGCTAGGGGTTTCTTGCTCATTGCCAGGGGTTTCTTTCTCATTGCCATGGGGTTACATACTCATTGCCAGGGGGTTACATGCTCGTTGCCAGGGGTTTGCTCATTGGCAGGGGGTTACATGCTTGTTGCCATGGGGTTTCCTGCTCGTTTCCAGGGGTTTCTTGCTCATTGCCAGGGAGTTACATGCTTGTTGCCAGGGGTTTCTTATCATTGACAGGGGGTTACATGCTTGTTGCCATGGGGTTACATGCTTGTTTCCAGGGGTTTCTTGCTCATTGCTAAGGGGTTACATACTCATTGCCAGTAGATGACATGCTCATTGCCAGGGGTTTATTATCATTGACAGGGGGTTACATGCTTGTTGCCATGGGGTTACATGCTCATTGCCAGGGCTTTCTTGCTCATTGACAGGGGGTTACATGCTTGTTGCCATGGGGTTTCCTGCTCGTTTCCAGGGGTTTCTTGCTCATTGCCAGGGGGTTACATACTCATTGCCAGGAGATTACATGCTCATTGCCAGGGGTTTGTTATCATTGACAGGGGGTTACATGCTTGTTGCCATCGGGTTACATGCTCATTTCCAGGGGTTTCTTGTTTGTTGTATGGAGTTTCCACAAAACCAGGGGTTTAGTGCTCACTGTGCACCAGTGCTTCTGGCACTTGTGGGTAATGCTATACACACTGCGCTTCCCTGACAGTCGCCTGAGGTCCAGTAGGACCTGTAGCATCTGTCTTCTCCAAGGCAGTGGACATTTTTGAAAGGACATTTTTTATCTATTTCCATGTGGATGGCCAAGCCGCATGGGATCTGCAGAGCCCCTGAGGTGCCAGTTCCCCCCCACCAAACACTTCCTGACTGTGAATCATTTTGCCAATGAATCCTAACTACATGTGACATAACTAGTCTAACTTGGCGTGCGTGCAGTCCCACCGCGACGGATGAGCCATCAGAAGATTATCGCTCAACTGCAAATCTATCCGCACTGTGTACATCGCTGAATCAGTCCTAGAGTAATAAAACAAGACCGAATAACGGACAAACAATACGCTTGTGAGGGGAAAACGATCTATAGAGACAAAACACACTTTATGGCATGTCATATTTCAGGATTTTATTTGTACAACATTTTAAATCTTTCTCCACTTAACAAAACAATTTTACTCTGTCCCTCCCACCCTTTAGAAACCTGTGTTTAATTAGCACCAGCATATTAACGATTCTGTCGCATTTCAGACATCCAGTGCTACAGTGAGGACCACAGAAGTCACTGGGCATGCTTTCCAACCAGCATTTGTGAGTGGGGCAGGACTTTTGAGCCAATTGGGTATTTAGAGAGAAGGTCCAGTGAGGTGGGCAGGGAGGGGAACAGTCTACTGTGCTGGGCATCCATTTGGAAATGTATAAATTATGTTTAGGGTTGGGCTCAGCTGGGAGGGGTGCCAGTTGGGCAGTGTGTTGGACAGGGCATGGTGGGAGGAGACAATTTGATCAGATCTGGAGAAAAAGCTAGTTGGCATTTCAGGGAGGGAATATGATTTATTTTAAGCAGAGGGTGAAAGATATAAAGAATGGGGCCAGATTATCCATTACACAACAGAGTGGGCTCTGACGGGCCAGATTTTTCTATGCTGTTTACATGTAACTCATTTGTGGAACTGTTATACAGGGTAGGAGTACCGGTGATAATATATGTGATACACAGCATCTTTTATCATTGTAAGACAGTATGTAGCCTCTCTGATATCATGCCTGTGGCCTCTTTGGGTGGTGGACCAAGACCTGCTTCCAACTAATTCCGATCTACAGTGGAGGTCAGATGTTCCACCTGACAGCATACGGTCATCATACCCCAGGCAATGAGGTTTGTAGACAGAGAAATGAATATAGAGTAGGTGCTGTGGATGGAACTCTTCTTCCGGTGGGAGAGAGTGGGCAAAGTGCCCTACCGTACATGGGCAGTGAGGAGACCTATGCAGATGGCACCCATGCTGGACTTTCTCTTAGAGTACTGGATGACTGCTCTGAGGGGAAATGGTTTTATGAAATGGGTACACACCCACTAATGTCTTGCCTTGGTCCCACATAAATCCTAATCATGTTTTTGGCTAGTTGGTAATCAAAAGGGAATGGGTATGGAAGGGAATGGGCAAGTTGATTGGGCTAGTCATGGCTTCTCAGTACCTTAGGAAAAGCAACCCCACCCAACCCCACACTGCCACCCACCCACTTTTCAGCTCAGCATTAAGTACAAGTGCGTCCATAAACAGCCTTAATGTTGTGATCGGCAGACACCAATGGTAGAGAAAGCCCTGGTGCTCGTGAGCTTCTGAGCAGTGACTGCTAGTTGGCCTGGAAGAGGAATGGGCTGATGGGTTGTACACGGATGGACAAAGCCAGCGTAGTTGACTGCAGGGAGTGGGGAACATATATGGGTTGGCCAGGGAGGTGATCAGACTATTGGGTTGGGTATAAAATAATGGGTTTATCATGGTGGCAGTGGGTAAAGGGGTATTGGCTCGGCCATAGAGCTGAACGGATCTATTACCATATGTGAAACCACAGCAATAGTCCTCCAGCGTAAACAGATGATATGAGATGGGGTCATCGTCATGCAGCTGTTCCTGATGGGATAGTTCATTATACGGCGAGTAGGGAAAGGCTCACAGTGTTCTGTTATGTGAGGAGACCGGTCGGGGTGCTGATGCGAGGCGGTACATGCTGTCCTGCTCTGACCAGTCTGCCTTCCCTTCCAGCTTTCTGTCGCCACTCTATTCTTCTTTTCTCAAACAAAAATGTCTAATTTTTGGAATGACAACAAGACACTTGGCAGGGACGCTGACTTCCATTTTTCTGGCATATCACACTTCAAGATTGATAAACCTATTATATAAGGATACAAACCTTAACCTTACCGTGGGACGCAGAACCCGTAGCGTGAGCCAAGAGCTGCCTTCCCAAATAAGGGTCTGTTACATGTAATGCTCTGTGACAGGCGCGGTCCCATGATGTCATTAGCTCTGCGAGCTTGGCGCTGCAGGGGTGGATAGAGCATCGATATTATTTCACTGCTATCACCAATGTAATTCATTACAATGATACATTACTAAGGGCGGTGCAAGCCTTTGTATTATGGGTAAACAAGCTCATGGCCGCACGTGAGAAAGGCTTTGTTTAAGATGAACTTTATAGCCAAGCCAAGCAAATGTCATTTCATGATTATTTCACCACTCGGGGGCATGCTCCATTGGCTGTAGCCTACAGTACATCTGTCATTTAAAGGCTCGATAATAATAAAGGTTATCACGGCTAATAAACTTAATTTTGCTGGGTGTTATGACTGGATTAACCATCAGCGCTAGAAGCAGAAATTCTGCCCGGAACCTACACATCTCTGTCCCTATCCCATTGGAGCTTGCAATATAAGGAGATACTTTGGAGAGAGATAAAGCAAGAAGAGATAAAGTCAGCCAATCAGCTTCTGATTGTGGGTTTACAGGCTGTGTTTGAAAAATGACGGTAAGGAACTGATTCGTTTGATATACCGTATCAGGGTATGTTTGGCCTGTGGGAGAAAAACAGAGTACCTGTTTGGATACAAACTCTGCACAGAATCCCAAGACCTGAAGTGGCTTGAACCCATGCTTTGAAGCAATGCTATCCACCATGCCACTGTCAGGAGCACCATGCCACTTGTGGCATGAGCAGATAGAAGGGAGGGTGTGGGTGGTTCCGCTCTGGAAGAGTGATCAAGTATGCTAGTAACCATGGACTGTACTGAGCAGTCAATGAGTCAGTGTCTCTGAAGTTACCTCTGGCATATTATAGCAAAAGCGTAAAAGTAAATGTCGATAAAGTAACATCATTTCCACTCTTTGGGCCTTCTTCAGTCTTGGACACAAACGGGATTGCAAAGTTGGTGCCTCCCCTTTGTCACACGTGACGGGAACAAGTCTGGAGGCGTGGCTTCACTTTGAGGACCCTCAGTACACAATGCAAATGTATTATGCAGGGGTAAGTGCGGGTAACAAGCACCCAACTGCCCAAAATGTGATGCAAAAGCAGACCCAAATATTTATTTCTTGTTTCTTGTGCGCTCGCCACGGTCTATTCTCCCTCTATGGAGGTCGTGGACCCCCACGAAGGAAAATAGCGGGTGGCCATCGGCCACCCGTCTGTCAGCGTTTTGACAGTCGGGATACCGACGTCGGGGTAAATGACTGTCGGGATCCCGACTGTCGGGACCGCGTCCGGCACCCACACTGCAGGTGGGGCAGATGTAACGTGCAGACAGTGTTAAGGTGCCCATACACAAGCACAGATTTCCCCCAATTCCGAGGGATCGGGCCGATTATATCAGGTGAAAATAGAGCTGTTTGACATGTGATTGGCATCAGATGAGCATCAGATCAGATCCTGTCAGGGCCGGCGCCACCACTAGGCAGCTTTAGGCATCTGCCTGGCGTGCCAGCCACTGGAGGGCGGCAGGAGGGAGCAGGATGGAGGTGAGCAACTCTTCCTCCGGCCGCAACTCTCCCCTCCCCCCTGTGGAGTGATGCGGCAGGCCGCTCTGCATCACCCCCGTGGAGCACCAGGGCGCCCTCCCCCGCCTTGCACCGGCCCTGGATCCCATAGATCATACATGCAGCTCATATGATCTATCGGAATTGGGTCATCAGTGGCACACCGCGGGTGCTTTCGATTCCCCTTGATCTCCCCCAGGAGTTATTTTACATGCGATAAATCGCATGCGAGTGTTGGAAAGGATGCAACGAGATTGTACAGAACCACAGCAGGGGCAAGTTATATTTTGTTTTATAATTGATCCTGCCAATGGGTGTTTGCATTGCTCTGTGCCAAGGGCCTGCTAGGCGGTTAAGACGGCCCTGGTATGGCCTCCAATGTGAAGGATTATGTGTCCCAACCAGTTATGTGGCACACCCGTGACACTTCCAGAAGACATTGGTCCTCCTTGCATCTGAATAGTCACCTCCCGTTCACCACTCATGACCGCCCAAATACTTTTCTAGTACAATCAGGAGACCACGCGTCTCTGCTTCAGCTGCTCCTCTGGGTCTGTTTATGATGTGGTCGGTTTTATACAGCCACAGGAAGTGGCCAACTAAACCCCCCCCCCCGCATGTGCCTGCGATTTGAGCCAATCACGCTGCGGTGTAGGGGGGCCTGCGAGCGATTACAAGGATGCATGCGCTGTGAGACTTTTCAGCATATGATGCACAAAAAATATTTACTGACGCATTGCGTGCGATTCTGAATCAGCGCCTGTGGCTGAAAATGACGATAACTCTTTAAATAACTCTTTGGACACAACACACTGTATCCGTGTATTTCGCCATCTGAGGCATGTTAAATATAAATAGGACCCATTACATGTTAGATACATGGACAGATGACAGCATCCACTTCTAACAATCATTAGCAAACTCCCCGCAGGACGGCAGTAGGAACTTATTAAAGAAAAGAGTTTTGAAACCTTTTTATTGGTCCTATTCTCGCATGGGTTAAATTTGTTCTATCTCTCATGTGTGACAACACGGCATCGACTAATGAGTGGGGATAGTGGTGGTGGTGGGGGGTGGGGGGCAGAAAAGCCTCTTCCTCTAATGTATTCCTGACAGCCGTGTATTTGGGGTTTTATTACTGTTCCGTTGTAGAGATCCTCGGCTGATCAGCACAAGGGGCCCATCCTCTTCATGAGCCACCGCGACCGCCTCGCAACGCACAATTACCTAATCAATCTCGCGCTTTTCTCAGTCCCTCAAATTCATGGGTCACAGCCAAGTAGGTTGCAACACAATTAGCAAAGTGCCTTGTGGAAAATGAAGCACTGCCGAGCAATTTATGGACATGGCAAAAGCAGCTTTCTTCTAATTAATCAAACACAAAGGACGTGAATTGTGCTTTCCAGTCCACCTCCCTCCGCTGCCCCATTCTCTGCGGCTTCGCCACAATAACATGGAATTCTCCATCCAGTCTCAGTCCAGAAACACAATTGGGGCCAGAGGTTTCAATTATTTTCCTGGGGGTCTTTCACCTGTAAAGAACGTAGAGTTCCTGGCACCATCTATATTTCATTGTCAAGTGATACCTATGTTGCCTTTTTGCACAGGTCACACTACGGAGGCTGGTCAATGGGAAGTGATAGTTGGCAACCATCGATGTTCTCAATTTGGAATTGCTTTTTCCATTTGATGTCAGGATTGCGATGTTTCCAACATTCCATTATTTCCAGGGGCTCATCTGGTGGTTAAATGAAGCCCATTCAGGAGCATATACCCAAAGCAGTATCCGTGGCACAATTCATTTGTCTGTGTGCAAATTATTTGGGGGTGGCCTAACACTCACAGGGGTGTGTCCATTTGTGCTCACAGGGGGTGTGCCCATTCATGCTCGCAGAGGAGTGTCCATTCCCACTGGCTGCAGCAGAGTCTAGTTCCCTGTTATGTATGTAGAGGGTGCAGCTGAGTCTAGTTCCCTGTTACTGTATGTATGTAGAGGGTGCAGCGGAGTCGGGGAGTCTAGTTCCCTGTTATGTATGTAGAGAGTGCAGCTGAGTCTAGTTCCCTGTTATGTATGTAGAGGTGCAGCGGAGTCTAGTTCCCTGTTATGTATGTAGAGGGTGCAGCGGAGTCTAGTTCCCTGTTATGTATGTAGAGGGTGCAGGTGAGTCTAGTTTCCTGTTATGTATGTAGAGGTGCAGCGGAGTCTACCTTGCTGTGTATGAAGAGGGTGTAATGTGATCTAGTTATTGCTGTGCATGAAAAGTGTGCATTGGGCTCTAGTTCCTTGCTATATATGAAGAAGGTGCATTGGGGTCTAGTTCCTTGCTATGTATGAACAGGGTGCATTGGGGTCTAGTTCCTTGAAGAGGGTTCAGCAGAGTCTTGCTCCATGCTATGTATGAAGGGGGTACAGTGGAGTCGATACCCACCATGGCCCAAACTGTGCGGAGTTTGTATATTCTCCCGTATTCTCCCGTCTTGCGTGGGTTTCCTCTGGGTACTCCAGTTTCCTCCCACAATCCAAAAATATACTGGTAGGTTACTTGGCTCCTAACAAAAACTAACCCTAGAATGTCTGTGTGTGCATGTACATGTGGTAGGGAACATAGATTGTAAGCTCCACTGGGGCAGGGACTGATGTGAACTGTACTCTGTAAAGCGCTGCAGAATATGTGTGCATTATATAAGAAACTGTAAATAAATACATTTAAAATATATGAAGGGGGTGCAGCTGAGTCTTGTTCATTGCTATATATGAAGGGTCTACAGAGGAATTTAGTTCCTTGCTATGTATGAAGAGGGTGCAGCGGAGTCTTGTTCCATGCTATGTATGGACAGGGTGGAGTGGGGTCTAGATCCTGCTATGTATGAATGTGGTGCAGCGGAATCTTGTTCCTTGTTATATATGACCAGGGTGCAGCGGAGGCTTGTTCCTTGCTATGTATGAAGGGTGGTGCAGCGTAGTCTTGTTCCTTGCTATGTATGAAGGGGGTGCAGTGTAGTCTTGTTCCTTGCTATGTATGAAGGGGGTGCAGTGTAGTCTTGTTCCTTGCTATGTAGGAAGGGGGTGCAGCGTAGTCTTGTTCCTTGCTATGTATGAAGGGGGAGCGGTGTGGCCGTGAATCACTCTGATGTCTACTCCATACTCAGCAATAAATATGCCACTGGTCCACACAAATCTTCCCATATGTCCATGGGCGAGAAATTCCTAGCGCATCAAGGTAAATCTAGGTGAATTTGTGCCAAACTAGGCATTTGTCATAAAATAAAAATAGCATTTCCACAGTTTGCACTTTTTAATTTTCAGAACTGAAACAGATGGTATCCCACAAGCTTTTGTTTTTCTTAGTGAATGCAATTTTGAGCCCTATATGTCCAGCAAAGGGTAGGTGGAGACTAGTGTCAGAGCCAAACCCAACATCTCCGTTACTCTCTTCTAGCTTATCTGGAACCAGCTTTTCACAGAAGCTACTCAAGGAGCAGGACATGGTGCCAACCTGTCCATCTTAGCAGGCACTGTTAGTCACATTCAATAAACTGTGCGCATCTCCTACACACTAACAGGGCAGAGGAGGATGTGGGAGCTCGGCCAGCAAAGGATCTCCCAGTGAGACCTAAGGAAATATTACTGTCAGTACAGATAAACAAACAGGCGAGCAAGTGAGAGGAGGAGGTCAAAAAAATCCAAAGAATCACCATTGATGGGAAGCAGATTGGGTGGAGGATGAAAACAGTCAGATTAACCTTTCAATAACCAGTGAGAAAACCGGCCTTCAGGATTTTTTACACTTTAAAAAAAAAAAATTCCTTTTGAGACTAGGCTTTTAATAGAAGGCACTCTGGACCTAGGCTTGTGACAGTCATTCTGGTGCTAGGCTTGTAATATAGACATTCTGGTACTAGGCTTGCGATATAGGATCTTCTGGTTCTAGACTTGTGCTATAGGATCTTCTGGTGGTGTATGTTCTTCTTTTGTTAAGCTTGTGACATAGTGTGATCTTGTTACTGGTACTAGGCTTGTGATATAGAATCTTCTGGTGCTAGACTTGTAATATAGGATCTTCTGGTGCTAGGCTTGGGACAAAGGATCTTCTGGTGATAGGCTTATGATATAGGATCTTCATTTACTAGACTTGTGATATAGGATCTTCTGGTGCTAGACTTATGACATAGGATCTTTTGGTGCTAGGCTTGTGATATAGGATCTTCTGGTGCTAGGCTTGTGCTATAGGATAGGATCTCCTGGTGGTATATGATCTTCTTTTGTTAATTTTGTGACATAGTATCTTCTTGTTACTGGTACTAGGCTTGTGATATAGAATCTCCTGGTGCTAGACTTATAATATAGGATCTTCTGGTGCTAGGCTTGGGACAAAGGATCTTTTGGTGCTAGGCTTGTGCTATAGGATCTTCTGGTGCTAGACATGTGACATAGGATCTTTTGGTGCTAGGCTTGTGCTATAGGATCTTCTGGTGGTATATGATCTTCTTTTGTTAAGCTTGTGACATCGGGCCTTATTCTAGTTCACTCTTTCTGACAAAATCATTCTTAGATGGACAAAACCATGTGCACTGCAGGTGGGGCAGATGTTACTTGTGCAGAGAGAATTAGATTTGGGTGGGGTTTTACTTCAAAGTGAGATCTATATTGCAGTGTAAAAATAAAGCAGTCAGTATTTACCCTGCACAGAAACAAAATAACTCACCCAAATCTAATTGTCTATGCACATTTTACATCTGCCCCCCTTGCAGTGCACATGGTTTTGTCCATCTAAGAAGGATTTTGTCAGAAAGAGTAAACTAGAATAAGGCCCATAGTATTTTCTTGTAACTTGTACTAGGCTTGTGATATATAATCTTCTGGTGCTAGACTTGTAATATAGGATCTTCTGGTGCTAGGCTTGGGACATAGGATATTCTAGTGCTAGGTTTGTGATATAGGATTTTCAGGTACTAGACTTGTGATATAAGGATCTGTTGGTGCTAGGCTTGTGATATAGGATCTTCTGGTGCTAGACATGTGACATAGGATCTTTTGGTGCTAGGTATGTGATATATGATCTTCTGGTGCTAGGCTTGTGCTATTGGATCTTCTGGTGGTATATGATCTTCTTTTGTTAAGCTTGTGACATAGTATCTTCTTTTTACTTGTACTAGGCTTGTGAGATAGAATCTTCTGGTGCTATACTTGTAATATAGGATCTTCTGGTGCTAGGCTTGGGACATAGGATCTTCTGGTACTAGACTTGTGATATAAGGATCTTTTGGTGCTAGGCTTGTGATATATGATCTTCTGGTGCTAGACTTGTGACATACTGTAGGATCTTTTGGTGCTATGCTTGTGATATATGATCTTCTGGTGCTAGGCTTGTGATATAGAATCTTCTGGTGCTAGGCTTGTGACATAATATCTTTGGTGCTAGACTGATGATATAGGATCTTCTGGTGCTAGACTTGTAATATAGGATCTTCTGGTGCTAGACTTGTGATATAGACATTCTAGTACTAGGCTTGCGATATGGGATCTTCTAGTGCTATATGATCTTCTTTTGTTAAGCTTGTGACATAGGCAGGTATTCAATGCCGGTGCGAGCGGCCGGCGAGGGGGTTAAACTGCAAGAGCACAGAAAACCAGTGATCCTCGCAGTTTAACCCCCGCGCCGGCCGCTCGCACTATGCAACGTTCCGGGGGAATCCTCGCAGTCACAGAACTGCGAGGATTCCTCTAAACTGCGAGAGCCGCGGCTAGTGCAGCAAACTCGCTGTAATTAGCCTCTGCTCTCGCAGCTTTTGGAGGCACATTCGCAAATTCCCCCTAGCTCAAAAAACGGAGCGAGGGGGAATTTGCGAAGGAGGGGGGTCAGTTGAATACTGACAGGGTGAGCGGTGACTGCGAGCAAAAAGTCCTGCTCGCAGTCACCGCTCGCCCACGGCATTGAATATATGCCCTAGTATCTTCTTGTTACTGGTACTAGGCTTGTGATATAGAATCTTCTGTTGCTTGGCTTGTGATATAGGATCTCCTGGTACTAGGATGTGATATAGGATCTTCTGGTGCTAGGCTTGTGACATAGGATCTTCTGGTGCTAGGCTTGTGCCATAGGATCTTCTGGTGCTAGGCTTGTGACATAGGACTTTTTGGTGATAGGCTTGTGCTAAAGGATTTTCTTTTGTTAGACTATTGACATAGGATCTTCAGGTACTAGGCTTTTGACAAAGGATCATCTAATGCTAGACTTGTGACATATTATTTTTTTGTACTAGACCTGTGACTTAGGATCGGATCTCGTGGTACTAGGCTTGTAGCAGAATCTTCTGATGCTATCCTTGTGATATATGATCTTATTTTGTTAAACTTGTCTTGTGACATAGGATCTTCTGGGTAGGTACTAGGGTATAACATAGGGTCTTCTGGTACTAGGATTGTGAAATAGAATCTTCAAGTGTTAGGCTTGTGGCATAAGATTTTCTCGTACTAGGCTTGTATTATAGGATCTCCGCGCTCTACACATAGTGTGTCATAGGCTCTTCTTGTGCTAGGCTTGTGACATATTTTCTTCTGGTATTAGGCTTCTGACATAAGATATTGTGCACCAATTTTTGGCACCAGGCATGTGACATATGATGTCCCTTTGCAATGCCTGTGACATAGATATTCTGGGACAAGGCTTTTCTGGTGCTAGGCTGGTGACATATGACCATTTTGTACTAGGCTGGTGACATATAACCTTCTGGTACTAGATTTGTGAGGAAAAGGTTGTTGGAGACAAATTCTAGGTCAGGCATGACCAAACTGTGCCCCCAGCTGTTGTTAAACTACACATCCCAGCATGCCTTGCCATAGTTTTAACATTCCCTAATAGCAAAACTGTGTCAAGGCATGATGGGACTTGTAGTTTCACAACAGCTGGAGGGCCATAGTTTGGACATGCCAGCTCTAGGTGCTACTGATGATGGGCTGATAATGCAAAACTGTCTTAAATTGTGGTGGACGCCTCCTGGTGCCAGTCCTATGACCTTAGGAACTTACATATAATTGATGTACAGTAGTGGCCAGACTAATAATTATGACTAATGTTGATATACCACATGAACATAAAAGTGCACTGGTATCTATTAAAGCACTATAACATTTTATGTCCTATTATAAAACATTATTATTCAGTATTAATAC
Organism: Crinia signifera; assembly: GCF_055691185.1. Taxonomy (NCBI): domain Eukaryota; kingdom Metazoa; phylum Chordata; class Amphibia; order Anura; family Myobatrachidae; genus Crinia; species Crinia signifera. Next base: position 33,986,494 of record NC_139223.1, on the reverse strand, counting down.
TTGCTTTGCAACTCTTTCCTAAGGAAATCTACCCATTTTATAGTTCTTTATTCTGTGCTGGATGCTTAGCTGCACAACTGTGATGCGGAGAGACCTAAAGACCCTGTCGACCTAACCCTATGTCCACCTTCATGCATGTCGACCTAGTGGTGTCGACCTAATGCTTGTCGACCTAATACTTGTAGACCTAGTGACCGTATCCCCTTACTTAGCTAAAGGTTTTGTGCATGGGATTGGGGTAGGGCTGCAGCTTCACCTATCTGCCAATGTGACAATGATTAATGGTGCTGAGCATCGGGTGCCAAGGCAAATGTGCAGTGCATTACTGGGAGTTGACTAAGTTCCATGAAACTTTGCACAAGAGGGCAGAGGTTTAGAGGTTTGTGTTGAGCTCTGATTGGTGGAGCTCATTACATGCTTCTCAGGCCCATGGAGGACAGCAGCAGCCTAGTCATGGGAGGGTTTTTAATCAGAGGCAGCACTGAGCCTGTGAGGTTTCCTACAGAGTAAGGTGCAGAGGGACAAACACAGGCTTTTCATGTGGTATGTATATATGTATATATATATATGTGTATATATATATATATATATATATATATATATACACACCATATTTTTCGCACCATAAGACGCACATTTTCTCCCCAAAAAGTGGGGGGAAAGTGTGTGCGTCTTATGGAGCGAATACTGCAAAAAGGACCCCACAGCACACTGCATGATCCCCGCTGCCTGGTCCTCTGTGAGCTGCTGACAAGTACCAGGGGAGGGGGGGGGGGGGGAGCGGGCAGCGGGCATACAAGTACAAGGGGAAGGGGGGTGGCGGGCATTACACTATTTGGTTCAGAATATTTTTTTTCCTGTTTTCCTTTTCTAAAACTAGGTGCATCTTATGGTCAGGTGCGTCTTATAGAGCGAAAAATACAGTATGTATGTATATATACTGTATATATATATATCTCTTATATATTTAGCCAGATCTGTCACTCAACCCCTGTGGAGAACGTTCCTGTGTAGAACAGTTTCACTTTCATGTGTCTGACGTTCCACCCCCTTGACATCACCTCCCCCCGCCCAGCCAGGGCTACAGTACACGCCCACCATCCACCATTACTCCACAGCCACCATCCACCATTACTCCTGCACATCCCTACCCTCTGCCAGGACCCCCGCGACCCCCCTCCCGCGATTCGCGGGACCCCCGTGACCCCCCCTCCCACCATTCGCGGGACCCCGCATCCCCCCTCCCGTGATTCGCGGGACCCCCGCTTTCCACCCTCCCGCGAGTCTCGGGACCCCCGCGACCCCCCCTCCCGTGATTCGCGGGACCCCCGTGAACCCCCCCTCCCGCGATTCGCGGGACCCCCGCGACCCCCCTCCCGCGATTCGCGGGACCCCCGCGACCACCCCGGTATCCGGACTATTGTTAGACAGCACTTACATCGACAGCCATTACATCGACACCATTAGTTCGACAGCTCAATAGGTCGACATGGTTTTAGGTCGACATACCATTAGGTCGACATGTCATTATGTCGACAGCTCATTAGGTCGACAGCTCATTAGGTCGACAGCTCATTAGGTCGACATGTTTTTAGGTCGACACTGCCATTAGGTCGACAGTGTCTATGTCGACAGTCAAAAGGTCGACATGGGTTTTTTCACTGTTTATTGAGCCGACATGTGCCGACAGGCGGTATTTCATGCCCTACTATCCACTAGGGCGTGGTGGGAGAATAAAATAGTGTGCCCGAAGCATAGCGAGCGGCTGCGGTACACTTCAAACTGTGTCCATGTCGACTGTGTCGACATTTCGACCAAAAAACAGAGAAAAAAACCCATGTCGACCTTTTGACTGTCGACATAAACTCTGTCGACCTAATGGCAGTGTCGACCTAAAAACATGTCGACCTGATGAGCTGTCGACCTAATGAGCTGTCGACCTAATGAGCTGTCGACATAATGACATGTCGACCTAATGGTATGTCGACCTAAAACCATGTCGACCTATTGAGCTGTCGAACTAATGGTGTCGATGTAATGGCTGTCGATGTAAGTGCTGTCTAATATCCGTCCCAGACCCGACCACCCCCTCCCGCGATTCGCTGGACCTCCGCGACCACCCCCTCCCGCAAAACTCGGGACCCCCGCGACCCTCCCGCAAATCGCGGGACCCCAGCGACCCCTCCCTCCCGCGAGCCCCCTCCCGCGATTCGCAGGACCCCTGCATCCTCCCCTCCCGCGATTCGCGGGACCCCTGCGACCCCCCCTCCCGGCATTAAAAGGGCCCCCCGCGACCCCCCCTCCCGCGATTCACGGCACCCCCACCCCCCTACTATGATTTGCGACCCCCCTCCCGCAATTCGCGCCGCCCCCTCCCGCGATTCACGGAACCCCCCGTAGCGCCCCCCTCCCGCGATTTGCGGGCCCCCTCGGCACTTCTCGCGATTTGCGACCGCCCCCTAATTCACACATTCGGGGACCCCACCTCCCGCGATTCATGCCCCCCTCACGCAATTCACGGCACCCCCCACACCCCTCTTCCTGCGAATCGCAACCCCTCACGACCCCCCCTCCCGCGATTCACGAAACCCCCCGTAGCGCCCCCCTCCCGCGATTTGCGGGCCCCCTCGGCACCTCCCGCGATTTGCGACCGCCCCGTAATTCACACATTCGGGGACCCCCCCTCCCGCGATTCATGCCCCCCTCACGCAATTCACGGCACCCCCCATACCCCCCTTCCTGCGATTCGGAACCCCCCACGACCCCCCCTCCCGCGATTCATGCCCCCTCCCGCAATTCACGGACCCCCGCACCACCCCCCTGCGCCCACCCTCCCTTGATTCACGCCCCCCTCATGCAATTCACGGCAACCCCCCACACCCCCCCCTCCTGCGATTCGCAGCCCCCCCACGACCCCCGCCTCCTGCGATTCATGACCCCTCCCGTGATTCACGGACCCCCGCACCACCCCCTCTTGACTCACGGCACCCCACGCGCCCCTCCCGCAATTCACGGACCTCCGCAACCCCCCCTCCCGCAATTCACTAACCCCAACAACCCCCCTCCCGCAATTTGCGGACCCCCCTTCCCACGATTCAAGCCCCCCCGCGCCCCCGCCCACGATTTGCGGACCCCCGCCCCCTCCCGCTAACCGCGGATCCCCACACACCACCCCCCCTCCCGCAATTTGCAGACCCCCCAGACCCCCTTCCGGCAATTCCACCCCCCAGCGGACCACCGCGGCCCCCGCTCCCGCATTTCACGTACCCCCGTGACAATGGGGGATCCTGTACCACCACAAGCAGGTACCGCCCCTAGGTGGGAAATCCGGCCCTGGCTGCCGCACTGCAGGTTTCCCCACTGCCCTCTGCACCAGCGCCACAACTTTTATCAATGTCTTGCCCACATACCACTATTATACAGCCTCCTGCTCTCATGCACGCTCACTCCTTCCCAGTGGGAGGAGACGCTCACCCACTGCCGGGAGCTGCATACTGTCCCCCACCCTCCTCCAGTTCTAGGGATGCCCATCGACCATCAATGATTTTCAAATAATCGATGGTTTATGGCCGATGTTGAATACTTTTGCCATCAATGTGGGAGGACACTGCCCTGCCTCCTGTTCTCCTGCCCCGTAACTTCCGCCAGTGGAGACCCGCTCACCCTGTGTTGCCCACATTCCCCTATCATGCTTTACCGCCCAGCCTCCTGCTCTCATGCACCTTAACTCCCACCCAGTCGGAGGAGACACTGACTCCTGTATTTCTGTGCTGCCACGCTGGACCCTCACCCACTGGCAGAAGCTGCACAGTGTCCACCACCCTCTTTAGTCCCCCGTATGCCCACACACCCCTATCACTACCCAGCTTCCTGCTCTCCTGAACCGTAACTTCCACCACTGGGTAATCGCTGACGCTGTGTTGCCCACATACCCCTATCATGCCTCATATCCCAGCCTCCTGCTCTCATGCACCCTAACTCCCACCCAGTAGGAGGAGACACTGACTCAGGGCCACCGTCCGGTACTCCTGTGCTGCCACGCTGGACCCTCACCCACTGCCAGAAGCTGCAATACAGGGCATCTTTCATACAATTCTAACCATATTTCTCACAATACAAATGTTCACAAATTAAGGGGCGTAGCCCCTTACGCCGGTGTGAAGAGCGCCCGTAGGGCGCGATGAATCACCTAGTATATATATATATCTATATCCCCCCTGCAGTTACCCACTGATCAAGTTTATACTGCCTTTACTCTGTGTTTTGACAGTGTAATATTCTCCCGTGCAGTTTGCGGCCAGTAATGACAAGTAGGAGGGGGCCCCCCTTTCTAAAGAGCCCCAGGCCCCCCGAAGGCTTACTCTGTCACTGCCCCTTTTGGTAAGTTATGTTTCATTTAAAAAAATAACATTTTACTTTAAAGCTTAGTATTGCCCTTTATTTTGTATTAGTTTTATATGAGAGCACCACAATCATGTGATTCTGGTTCTGTTTGCAGCTTATTGACCAGTTTGTTTGTAGTGCCAATTTGTGTCTGTTTTCCATGTTTAGGAGCAAATGATTAATTCTCATTTGCTCCCAAAAATTTCCAGATTTTCATTCCAACCAGCCAGATTGAAAAAATAATCTTCTAGTGTGTATGGGCCTTTACCGAGCAAACCTGAATCAGGAATTTAATCCAGCCCTGTTGATTGGCTACAGGTTAAAGCTCACGTCTGATTAATGCATTGCAGAATGTTCTACCATAAGACCCCAACTGTCACCGGAGGGGTGTGATCTTCACTACAGAAGTTTCTGCATTGGCCTCAACAGCGGCCGAATATTATTTTGGTATATATATATATATATATATATATATATATATATATATATATATATATATATACGGAGAAGAAGCGGCAATTTTCAGTCTGTTGTAGTGATAAAATTCCTTTATTAGCCCAACGGCGTTTCGGGGTATATCCCCCTGTCTTCAGGGACTTATAGCACAAGACTGACATAAACACATACATATATATAGGCATTGACATAATTACAAAGTTAAAACACATGGTGCCTCACCTGTCCGGCGTCACCGCCCGCTCCGGGTGCTCACTCATTCCTTCCACCCGTTGTGCACAACTCACGTGGGACGGCGGCGCCGACCAGTGACGTCACCACACAATGATTGCTCTGTTGCTAGGCAGCGCGGTCTCAATCTGTAAACAAAACAAAGCGCCGCCATTATTATCTTACCAGAGCATGATATTATTTAAAAAACAAGTAATGACAACATAGAAACATGTAATTAAAAATGCGTGGCAGTCTTACTGTTATTGGTATCTCTACCTGTGTTTTAGGCAGATGCACCATGATTATAGAAAATGAAGATCAACATTTTAAATACATTCTAAACTGGCAATTATTATTAATATATATATATATGAACCAGTAAGGGCTCACTAAAACTGGCTATTCAGCCCTGGTGTGGCCATCTGTTTATCAAGGGTTAGAAGTATTTCAGGGTGATCGGTCATAATATACGATTTAGATAAAACACGATTTAGATAAAACACTGGAGTCCTAATGTCTCATTGAGTCCCCTGGGTGCTATGGTATCCAGGGAATGAATCCATTTACTTTCTCGCTGCAGCAGGGTCTTTTCTCTATTGCCTCCCCTTAATGTTGGGGGGGACATGGTCTATTATAATGGCCCTGATGCTAGGAATTGGATGTTTTTAATAGCAAAATGCCTAGCAACAGGCTGTTCACTAGTACAACTACTCAACGCTTGTTTGATAGCGCTCCGATGTTGGGCCATGTGTTCTCGAAATTGTCTCTGCGTCTTGCCTACATATGACAATCCGCAGGGACAAGTGAGCATATACACTATATATGTGGTGGTACAGGTGACCGCCTGATTAATAGTGATACGTTTGCCAGTGTGGGGGTGATTGAATGTTTTTCCAGGGGTTAATGTGTTGCAAGTGGTGCACCCCAAACATCTGTAACAACCTGTTTTACGGGTCAAGAAATGGGTGTGTTGTTTTTTCATAAGTGGTGTGACATCCAATTTAACTACCCTGTCCCGAATATTGGCCCCCCTGGTGTAACTGGGCAAAAGTCGATTGTCCCTAGGCATTTTGCTATTAAAAAACATCCAATTCCTAGCATCAGGGCCATTATAATAGACCATGTCCCCCCAACATTAAGGGGAGGCAATAGAGAAAAGACCCTGCTGCAGCGAGAAAGTAAATGGATTCATTCCCTGGATACCATAGCACCCAGGGGACTCAATGAGACATTAGGACTCCAGTGTTTTATCTAAATCGTATATTATGACCGATCACCCTAAAATACTTCTAACCCTTGATAAACAGATGGCCACACCAGGGCTGAATAGCCAGTTTTAGTGAGCCCCTACTGGTACATATATATATATATATTAATAATAATTGCCAGTTTAGAATGTATTTAAAATGTTGATCTTCATTTTCTATAATCATGGTGCATCTGCCTAAAACACAGGTAGAGATACCAATAACAGTAATACTGCCACGCATTTTTAATTACATGTTTTTATGTTGTCATTACTTGTTTTTTAAATAATATCATGCTCTGGTAAGATAATAATGGCGGCGCTTTGTTTTGTTTACAGATTGAGACCGCGCTGCCTAGCAACAGAGCAATCAGTGTGCGGTGACAACACTGGTCGGCGCCGCCGTCCCACGTGAGTTGTGCACGACGGGTGGAAGGAAGGAGTGAGCACCAGGAGCGGGCGGTGACGCCGGACAGGTGAGGCACCATGTGTTTTAACTTTGTAATTATGTCAATGCCTATATATATGTATGTGTTTATGTCAGTCTTGTGCTATAAGTCCCTGAAGACGGGGGGATATACCCCGAAACGCCGTTGGGCTAATAAAGGAATTTTATCACTACAACAGACTGCAAAGTGCCGCTCCTTCTCCGCATATCATTTGGACCCATAGAGGTTTTTGAGAAGGCACATGCAGCAAGGTAACCCCTGTGGACAACCAGAGTGCCGGGCATTCCCTCACCCTATATATATATATATATATATATATATATATATATATATATACACACACTGGTTTGATACTTTTTTATTTTAGCAACACACTAACGGCATCCTGTACAAATATCCGCATAAGACATTACAAGCCAATAGCCCATCAATGTCTGCCCCTAAACTCCCAGCTACAGACAGCAGCGCGGCTAATACTGGGGCCGCGCTGGACATGGACAATACATTGATTCAGATCATTTCATGCTGTACTAAATGTTATTGGAAAGTCAGGATGCAATAAACTTGCCAGTTATTACTGCAGCACACACAGAGTCACTGCTCCGCGCCAAGAAAGTGGGAAAAAAATCCTAAACTCCGAGCAGATGTTGTTCATATGGGAAGGGCCCGCTGCAAGATTTATGATGGGTTTTGGATCCAACGTGTTTAATTTTTTGCTTTTAATTATACAGAGCCTGCACTTAATTACATCATTTATAGTTTTCCGGGATAATCCTTGTTGACACCATGCATATCACTTGTATGACTTACAGATAGACATGTGCTCTAGGCATCGCCTGCCCTAAGGGGTCTGTCCTTTTAAGTAAGTGCTACACAGGGGGACTGACGCGTGAAAGTTCCTAAATCTAAACAATACTTATTATTTTTGTTGTTGTTGCTTATTGTAAATGATTTCTGGCACCTCGTCGTGTTTGTTATAAGTTTAGAATCGGTTGGATTAAGTTGAGAAACTGATACATTTTCATTAGTGTATCTTCAGGGCTCATAGTGTGATTTGTGTGTAGCTGTATAACAGATGATACACTTTTATAGCACAGGAAGCAGACAGTATAACATGCAATAATGGTTAAATCGCCTTACACGAGAGCTGGGAGCGCATCACAGCTCTGTAGTAGCTGCCAAGTGCCCAGTGGCGGAAGTTTGTCCCAGTTGCCCGAAGACAACATAAATATTGGTCTGGTGTTGGAAATCAGGTCCTCCTCCTGGCCTTCCCGGAAAAGGGGGCAACCCTCACGCATTGCCCTCCATCTCCCGCAAACCACCTCCCAGCGGGGATGGGGGGGGGGGGGGAGGTTCTGCGGGTCAAATTACACGATTAAGTCCTTTTAGTCCCGCCCCCTGCACTGCAATGCCTGAAATGCATGACGAGGAGTGGGGCTATAACGACACAATCACTCTAGACCTGCCTCCAATATGGCAGCCCATCTGTGGCTCCACCCCTGAACCGCCCCTTTTCCTCTGCTTCACTGAGCTGGCTGCCCTCTCCCGGAGCATGTTATGTATATTATGTTAGGGTTGCCTACCCTCCCGGGATGGCCGGGAGGCTCCTGAAAATTGGGTCCCCATCCTGGCCCCCCAGAAAGGTGGGCAACCCTCCTGGATTCTGAGGGATCCCTGCTCCGCCCACTGATTTATGGCATCCTCCCCCTGACCACAGTGTTTAAATAATCAGCGGTTCTCCAAGGAGGGGGGTGAGGCTAAAATGTCATAATTGCGGCATTTTAGCTCCATGGAGATCTGCGAATCGGGTTATTTGTCGTCCTGGGGTCAGGGATTGATGATGTCACGCTCAAGCCCCGCCCCCCAAAGTACTGCTGAAAGGAGACTAGAAAAGTAGGCAACCCTGTATTATGTTTAGTATAAAGGGAGTGTGACATCTTTGGTCCAGCAAGGAGGGGAAAACAGCCACAAAAGTGATATAGACAGCTTCCAATGAACTGATTCAGGGGAGGAGAGGTGCCCCCTTGGAAGCAGGAGCCTGGTGATGAAGGACTCCATTGCCTCCCATTCGCCATTGCCTCCATACGCCTCTGCCCATGCCTACATGCTAATGAGTGGTACACAGGCTTACGCACTTGGTAAGGGACAGCCTACCTAGGTGTGGTCACTTGAAGGGGAGGTAATGTTGGCATGGGGGGTGGGGGTGGCTTCTACACTGTGTGCCCATAGGGGAAACAAAACTTCCTCTCCTTTTTACCCCCCAAAAATCAGGACGATCCCCAAATTCAGCTTAATGGTCTAAAATTTTAGATTGCCTGTCCAATTATTAGACGTTTAATTTTGAGGGTTCATTCTCAGGCATGTGGATCATTTTGGGCCACAAAAGCAAAGGTCCAGAGCAGCAAGACTGTCTCGCTTCTTGGGCCTAATTCTGCTTGGATCGTTAATCTAAGAAATTGCTGAAAGCTGCCGCCGAGACAGAAAGAATAAACGCCCCATGCAATATTATGAATGCATCACGGACCAGTCACGTGATGGTTAATGGTGGCAATGGAATACGCGGTATAACTAGCAGTGGGGATACTGGCCATCAACTACTGTACTCCCTACAGTACCGTGTCGACTCCCAGTTCGTCAACACTGCTGTGTCGACTCCCAAGTCATCAACACTCCTTCCGGCTCCCAGACCGTCTACAGTGCTGTCCCGGCTCCCAGCCTGTCAACCCACCGTGTCGGCTCCCAGGCCGTCGACTACTCATCGGCTCCCAAGCCACTGTCACCTCTCCGACCTCCCAGGCCAGCGCAGACCAAATCTCCAAGTTCCAAGCTCACTGCCACTAGTCACTATCCATCTCCTGTGACTGGCTAGTTCGCTGTGGGGAACTCAGGTCAGAGGCCCGCGACCGCGCCACTGAACGCAGCAGAGTCCAAGCCTCCTTGCTGGGGTCCCTGGTGAAAACTGTCGGTGGTGTTAGAATCCGTGCCTCTGACCAGAGTCTCGTCAACTCCCCCACCTAGCTGCGCTCGCAGTGCCAGTGTTCCTCCTATGACCAGTCCTTACCTAAAGCCGCCTGTGTTTCAGTTCCCAGCGTTCACCACTGGCCCACTGCTGCCACAACCGGGAACATCAGAAACCCGAGCCCTGACACCCAGCCACCAGTGGCATTAGCAATAGACTCCACAGATGCCGATGTGGCTTGGAGGTGTACCTAGTCACAGCCCAGCATACTGAGTCGCACGTTTGGCCATACTGTGGGTAAAATGAGTGTGTATATTTTGCATTTATCACGGGCATGGGATGGAGAGGGGGTTACCGGTTAGCTGGTCGCTTTAATGACGTTTTCCGATATTGACCTCTTAGAATTTAAATTTGACATTATTATTCTTTCTAAAAAGTCTTAACTCAACATTTTGTAATCAGTTTCCTCTTAAAAACAAAACTTTCTTAAAGAAAAAACTAACTGTGTTTTAACCCACACTTTGCATAATACCTCGGAGCATTGATAATCCCCTGTTTTCTTACACTTCGAGAGTAATCTCTGGAGGCTTTCATGAATAGGGTTGACTGCTCCTACGACCGGCGATGGAGGATTATGCAATGTATTCACCACCTTTTTATTTTAGTAAGTTCTTTCATCTCCCATGTGGCTGCCAATCCCTAATTTCAGATCTTGACCTCTTGTTCCATAACTTCTTCTTCCGTGAATTGTGCTTCTCTCCAGTGATTTGTTGTAAAAATACACCGGCCTCTTATTGGTGACCCTGGAGTTACGGATGGAATCGCTCAATGTACAGGCAACGTGGTGGGGAGCAGTACAAATCCCCCAATTGAGTAGGGTGATAACCAAAACAGGTCATTGGCTGGGGTGCTCGCTTCACGTTCTGATTTTGGGGTACTTCGCTCGCCCATGCTGCGGGCTCGTTGGCTCGCTACGCTCGCAACGCTATCTAAAATCAACTCCATGCCAACATAGTGGAGGCATGAACTATCCATGTTGGCATGGAGTTAAGTTAGTTTATTTTAGATAGTTGTGACGAGCGTACAACCCGGAAGTAGCACGGCGCCATGCTGGTGCCGTGAAACTACACAAGTACCGATTTTGGCTTTTACTGTTCCCGTGGCTGCCCGGAGTGTGCAACATAGCTAAATAAATTGTCCACTCTCGTCCAAGATCTGTTGGAAATTCCACAAAATGTGAATGTAAAAATACAGGGTGGAATGGCAAGATGAGCACAGAATGTATCTCAGGGTTGCCGACTTTAAGATTCTCCTCTCCGGGAAAAGCCCGGAGAGGAGAGTTTCAGCAGCCGCTCAGGGGGCGGGGCTTACGAGTGACATCACTAAGCCCCGCCCCCATGCTGTTAAAGCATCGGATTCACGTATCTCCGTGGAGGGGGCGGGGCTAAAATGACGCGATTGTGCCGTTTTAGCTCCGCCCCCTCCTTTGAGACCCGAGGATTGTGGCATTTTAATGCCGCGATCCGGGGGTCAGCAGGGGTCTCCCCTGAATCCGGGAGGGTTGCCCACCCTTCCGGGGGGCCGGGAGGGGGTACCCGATTTTCGGGAGTCTCCCGGAAATTCCGGGAGGGTCGGCAACCCTGATGTATCTACAGTATATAAGCAAGACAAGGAGATTGTGCAAATGTAACCAGGACACAGACACGACAAAGAATATCAGTAACGCAAGGATGGGGAGGGTTAAAGACATGATACCAAAAACCATGCTTGGGGGACCAATGCGTACAATATGTTATAGCAGTCACCTTTACTCAGATGCCCCCAGATTCTGGACAGTGCAGAAAGGATACATAGGCTCTACTACAGGGCAAGCCAGAGGGGTGTGACTGGACGAGGAGAGATAAAGGAGAGATTAAGTAAACAAGGCAAAAATAACAAGGTAAACAGGACTGAGGGGAAGCTATAGGCGGGTGTGTAAGTCACAGACTACGACAAGATTAAAAGACTCAAGACAAGAATGGAAGGAGCAAGGACAAAGGCTGGGACTAAGACAAGAATGGAAGGTGCAAGGATATAGGCTGGGACTAAGACAAAAATGGCAGTTGTGAGGACATAGGCTGGGACTAAGAGGCAGGGATGGAAGGCGCAAGGACATAGGCTGAGGATAAGACAGGGATGAAAGGCACAAGGGACATACACTGGGACTAAGACAGGAATGGAAGGGGCAAAAACATAGGTTATAACTAAAACAGGAATGGAAGGCGCAAGGACAACGGTTGGGACTAAGACTAGAATGGAAGGGGCAAGGACATAGGCTGGGACTAAAATAACAACAGACTAAGATAGAAATGGGAGGCGCAAGGACATAGGCTGAGACTTAGACGGGGATAGAAGGTACAAGGACATAGGCTGAGACTAACACAACAATAGACTAAGACAGAAATGGGAGGCACAAGGACATAGGCTGGGACTAAGAAAGGAATAAAAGACACAAGGATATAGACTGGGACTAAAACAACTATAGACTAAGACAGAAATGGGAGGCGCAAGGACATAGGCTGGGACTAAGACAGGAATATAAAGTCCAAGGACATAGGGGGAGATTCTCTAAAGCAGAAATGTGGTAAAAAACCCTGTTATCTGGGTTTTTACCGCATTTCTGTATGCTCTATGGCCCCTCCGCAGTGGCAGAGCTGCGGAGGGAATCGCCAGCAAACATTGGGGATTACCTGTTGAAGCCTATGGGCTTCTTACCGCAGCGCTACTGTGAGGGATCCATCACGGATCCCTCCCAGCATGCCCCCCGCCGTCGCCATCACTCTGCGCATACGCAGACGGACTCCCGGGTCTCTGACATCGCAAGGGACAGCTCTTATCGCAAGAGCTGTCCCTTGCGTTAATAATCACATTTGTTAGAGCATATGCGATTATTAAGAATGTGGTGGCCGGCGAAGGGGGGGCGATAATAGGCAGCGGATGTTAGAACATCCCGCTTATAGGCTGGAACTAAGACAGGGATAGAAGGTACAAGGACATAGGCTGGGACTAAGAAAAGAATGGAAGACACAAGGACATAAGCTGGGACTAAGAAAAGAATGGAAGACACAAGGACATAGGCTGGGACTTAGACATGAATGGACAACACAAGAGTATAGGCTGGGACTAAAACATGAATGGAAGACACAAGGACATAGGCTGGGACTAAAACAACAATAGACTAAGACAGAAATAGAAGGTACAAGGACATAGGCTGGGAATAAGACAGAAATGGGAGGACCAAGGACATAGGCTGGGCCTAAGACAAGAATGGAAGACACAAAGACATAGGCTGGGACTTAAACAACATCAGACTAAGACAAGAATGGAAGGGGCAAGGACATAGACTGAGACTTAGACAACAATGGACAACACAAGAGTATAGGCTGGGAATAAAACATTAATGGAAGACACAAGGACATAGGCTGGGACTAAAACAACTATAGACTAAGACAGAAATGGGAGGTGCAAGGACATAGGCTGGGAATAAGACAGGGATAGAAGGTACAAGGACATAGACTGGGACTAAGATAAGAATAGAAGGTACAAGGACACAGGCTGGGATAGGTCGACTGTGAAAAGGTCAACATACCTTAGGTCGACATGGCCAAAAGGTTGACGCAAGCACGCACATTCCACATCATTCAATGGTCATCGACCATCGTATAATGTGGGTGTTCACCCACAGGCTGCGAATGGATGTTTATGTTAAACATCCATTCGCAGGCCTTGCGCGCGAACACACGCTGCGAGGGGGGGCGTACCACCATTTGCTCTGGTTGACCTGCAAGGGTGCGAATTCGAGTGAATCAACCAGAATAACCCCCTATGACAGTTTCCTTCTGCTGGGGTGGTAAGAAATAATATTTATGTGAGTTTGCTGTATTTGCATAATGTTATCTCCTAACAGTCTGAAGATTGATGGTGATGTATTATTGCCTGCTAGAGGCCACTCTCCGGGCCATATTACTCCTAACAGAAAGTGAAAGCAAAGTGATCTGTTTCAAACTTCCTGCATATGGACAGAGGGAGCTGTGAAGACAGAGATTGGAGGTAGGAGTAGATAGGGCCTGTTTTCATTTAATGGACTTTTAACTAGTATAGCATAACACAGCTATATTTACATCAGGGTTGCCGACTTTAAGATTCTCCTCTCCGGGAGAAGCCCAGAGAGGAGATTTTTAGCAGCCGCTCAGGGGGCGGGGCTTATGAGTGACATCACTAAGCCCCGCCCCCATGCTGGTAAAGCAGGGAATTCACGGATCTCCGTGGAGGGGGCGGGGCTAAAATGACGGGATTGTGCCGTTTTAGCTCCGCCCCCTCCTCTGAGACCCGAGGATTGCGGCATTTTAATGCCGCGATCCGGGGGACAGCGGGGGTCCCCCCTGAATCCGGGAGGGTTGCCCACCCTTCCGGGGGGCCGGGAGGGGGTCCCGTTTTTCGGGAGACTCCCGGAAATTCCGGGAGGGTCGGCAACCCTGATTTACATATGTTAATAAAGTTATTTTTTTCTATTTTAGGAATAAATAATTCAATTCATATTTAAAAACAAAAATGCATTTGTAAAAAAAGTTTTTGTTTTTTTATAAGCACCCCTTGCTGTAAGTAAGCTGACCCCGGAATTGAATCTGCCGATATCTGCACACAACTGGTTTTACTGCGGAGTGCAGACCCTTTCTGCAGGCTATGCGGACTGTGGTGTCTGCATAATTTACCCATACCCAGCACTTGGGGACCTGCAAACCTGGAACGGCTGAGCTTGGTTTCCATTGTGTGGAACTACTGGTTGTACATGCGCATTTATTAGTGACACTTTCCATACCCTCCAACTGTACCGATTTTGCCGGTACAGTACCGGTTTTTAACGGTCTGTACCGGCAAAAAACAAAGTGTACCGATGTACTGATTTTCAGTGATCCATGCCCCGGCAGGTATTGTTCCAACTTCTCAGTGGTGCAGCGAATGCATCGCACTGATGTCAGGCGTCTCCGGCACATCAGTTATTGCTGTCCGCCATGCCACCCTGCGCGGCACTGTGGGAAATGGAGTCCAGTTCACTGATGTCACTAAGCAAGCGGCTGTGCTTGAGTGACTGACTGGACTACATCTCCCAGGCACCAATGCGGTCACACTATTAGGCCGCGAGAGAGGTCCTTCCAGTGTCTGTGGGGAGAGGGTAGACGCTGCTGGGCCTGCTGCTCCTTGTGCTGGCTTTGCAGCTCCATACACCTGCCCCGGCTCCATACATCGGCCCCCACTTTATCTGCAGCTGACGGGACGCTGCGGGATGCAGCAAGTGGGGAGCGCGTATCGGCGGCACACAGTGAGTGGGCATATATATATATATATATATATATATATATGCTCCTCGTCGGCGGCGGCACTCAGGGACTGTCAACACTGATACTGTGGTGAAAAGCCTTTTAATCTACGTTTCGGAGGTCTTGCCCCCTTCGTCAGGATACCTAGACGAAGGGGGCAAGACCTCCGAAACGTAGATTAAAAGGCTTTTCACCACAGTATCAGTGTTGACAGTCCCTGAGTGCCGCCGCCGACGAGGAGCATATACCAGTGGAATTTCCACCACGGAGGGCACCTGGGCAAGACACCCCGCTACAGGGGCAACAGAGTGCCGGGAGTAAGGTTGCATATATATATATATATATATATATATATAATGCTACGTGTTGATTGGATATGTGTTTATTTAAAAAATGGCCAGTACACATTCGGAAAGGGAGTGGCCACGCCCACTTTATCATTGGCCACGCCCCCTTTCTGGATGTGTACCGAATTCTGCCCTTCAAATGTTGGAGGGTATGACTTTCTAAACACTGTCATGGCGCTGCTAAAATCCGCATTTGCCGTGATAGAGCCATATTTTATTTTACTGAGACCCTACAGCAGTGATGGCTAACCTTGACACTCCGGCTGTTGTTGAACTACACATCCCAGCATGCCCTACATCATTTTTAGCATGGCCAAATAGCAAAACTGTAGCAGAGCATGCTGGGATGTGTAGTTCAACAACAGCTGGAGTGTCAAGGTTAGCCATCACTGCCCTACAGTGTTAGGAACATTTTCATTCTTCAATCTGTTGGATCTGCTTGGTTTTTAGGGAGACGTCTATAGTGTACAGTTCCTTCCTGAGGGATTACTCTTGACACCTCCATCAAAATAATTCACTACAATGTGTAATACTGCTCCACCCACATGTCAGAATCCAGTCACTACAACACATAAAAATGGCTTTTCACCACCAAGGTGACAGAAGCGCAAGCTGGAAATCTGTGGTAACGTCATATTTGTAGGCATTGCGAAGCTCATTTGTGTTGCTATATGGCCGCCATCTTAACAACAACAACAACAAAATGATGCCACTGTGGAACGCAGGAACAGTTTGAAAGGAATACATATGGAGAAGTACTGGCGATAAGTTTCCTCAGATCAGCTCTCCTTATGTAGAAGCAATGTAGAATTTCTCTGCTGTTTTAGTATCCACCTCTGCTACTTGCCACCTGGCCCCCGTAATAAATAGCCCCAAAATGTTTTAACATGTTTAAAACTATTTAAAATTATTTTTATTGTGGCTCACTTCTCTTTTATCACTGCTTCATACATCTACTTTTTAGGTACACTGGGCCTTATTTTAGTTCACTCTTAGAGGCAAATTCCTTCTTAGCTGGACAAAACCATGTGCACTGCAGGTGGGGCAGATGTAACATGTGCAGAGAGAATTAGATTTGGGTGGGGTTTTTCTTCAAAGTAAGATCTATATTGCAGTGTAAAAATAAAGCAGTCACTATTTTCCCTGCACAGAAACAAAATAACTCACCCAAAACTAATTCTCTCTGCACATGTTACATCTTCCCCCCTGCAGTGCACATGGTTTTGTCCAGCTAAGAAGGAATTTCCCTCAAAGAGTGAACTAGAATAAGGCCCAGTGTACCTAAGAACAACCTTTTGCACCACTCTGTACTTTATGAACGTGGCATACATTTCTTTGGCGTGCTTACTGTCTTTTTTGGCTGCCCAATGTGGGAGGGTGTAAGGTAGGTATAAAAGGGGGCGTGGCCTCATCATGGATGGTCAGGGCGTGGACTTGTGATCACATCAATGTAGCCCCGCCCTCACTATTCAAGGCAGAGATTAACAGCATTGAATAGCTGGGGGCGGAGCTACAATGCTGAGATTCTGTGCAAATCTCATCATGAATGCAATGCCAGTGATTTGTACGGAGTCATCCGCAGTCAGGGCCATCTCCACGTATAAGCATACTGGTAGCTGCATACTGATTGGTGGATGGCTGGAGATATCCACCAATCTGAGTGTAGCATCCTGTTCCTGCTCCCAGCCTGCAGCCCGACAGCGAATGGCTGTCAGAATGCTGATTAATGGTTGGCTTGAGCTATCCACCAATCAGATTTCTGACAACCATTCACCGTATGTATGCACGTGGAGAGACGGTGGAGGACCGCAGGAGGGAAATGTAATGATCTTTATTTTGATTGGTTCTGTGAATATGTGGGTAGGGGCATCAGAGCATTGTTTTGCCCAGGGCCTACGATGCTGTTTAGATGGCCCGGCCCATAGTAGCGTCTCAGATCTCCTGCTTGCACGCAGAATTACACCATCAATCATCTGAATAATGCTATGGTTGCTCCGAATGTCCCTCTGAACTAAGACGTCAGAGCCTTTACAACTGTAAAGTGAGAGAGGTGGAATGGGAAAAAGTCATAAAATATGTTCCGGATTGTGGAAGAACCTGTCTTCGCATTAATTATATAAAACACTTTGATGTATGTCAATATTTATTTTATTATTCATGTAACGATGGCGAACTTCCAAGTAGGGTGGTGGAGGCCCAGAGGTAAGATCAAGTCTACGCCCTTAACTCCCATGGGATCATGTACACCAACAGTTCCTGGAGAGAGACGACTTATTCTAACCGAGTTCATTTTGTCAGCGTAATAAGTGGGTTGAATTCCGTTACAGAGATCCTGGCTGGTCGGGAGACATCTTCCTTACACCACTGTTTGGGAAGTTTCTGAACATGATGATCACTTTTCCCATCATTTGTCTTTTCTTTTGGGGGACAGTGTATTTAATGGGCGCTAAATGATTCACATCACATACAATAGGTGTCAAATGCATCTTTTACCCCTCATGCGGTTCTACTACGCAGGTGCCCAACTTGTGTCAAGGATGGACAAAAGGCTGGCAAGCTGCAAGATCCACTGGTCTTTGGCATGTCAGTGAGTATAGACGGTTTAAATGCCTGACAGTTAGGATCCCTATTGACAGGGGCTATTCTCCCTCATGGGGGGCCAGAATGGAACCTGTGGCGAGCCCACAAGGGGCTTCTTTGCACTCGACCCCCTGTCGGAGTACCAGTGTTCAGGATTCCAATGTCGGTATACTGACCAATAGGACTCCCAAATGTCAGGCCAGCATACTACACCCATTATTTTTCAGGGGCTTGTACTGTATGTAGTGTGTAAAGAATAGGATAGCTGGGGAACATCGTGCTTGTGATTTGGGGATGGTCGGAATTATTTACACAGATCCAGATCTCATGGTATTTGTGTTAGGAACAAAGACAGTAATAAACAGGACGGGGTATTACAGACAGAGGTAAGAGGACCCTGCTTGGCAACGTCCAATCTGTAGAACATGTTCAGTAAAACATATGGCTGTATGTAATTCTACACAAATTCCCTAATTTGTCTGCATATTTTGACTGATTAACATCATTTGGAGCAACTGTGCTGCACTCGGCCAAGTGGAATATCCTCAGCCTGAAACAGAATCCCCCAGTGGCCAATATAGAATGGAGTCCAATGTCCTGTATACAGTATCTGCCAGAGGAGTGTAATGTCCTGCAATCAGTATATATCTGCCACAGGAGCGTAATGTCCTGCAATCAGTATATATCTGCCACAGGAGCGCAATGTCCTGCAATTAGCATATATCTGCCACAGGAGCGCAATGTCCTGCAATCAGCATATATCTACCACAGGAGCGCAATGTCCTGCAATCAGCATATATCTACCACAGGAGCGCAATGTCCTGCAATCAGCATATATCTGCCACGGGAGCACAACATCCTGCAATCAGTACATATCTGCCACAGGAGCGCAATGTCCCATATCTCCCAACTGTCACGCTTACTGCGGGAATGTCCCGATATTCGGGGACGTTCCCGCGTCCCGCTTGGGGCCGCCATTGTCCTGCGGTGGGGGGGACAGTTGGGAGCCCCCCCAGCTTGCCAAGAATAGATGCTGTGTGCACAGCGTCTATTCAGCGCCGACGAGCAGTGAAAACAGGGCGTGGTCGGAGTTCCCGTCACCCTGTGAGGCCACGCCCCCTTTTCTCGAGGCTGCGCCCGTCCCGACCTCCCAACTTCAAAAGTTGGGAGGTATGATGTCCTGCAATCAGTATATATCTGTCAGAGGGGTCCAGTGTTCTGCAATCAGCATATATCTGCCAAAGGAGCAAAGTGTCCTGCAATCAGCATATATCTGCCACGGGAGCACAACATCCTGCAATCAGTATGGAATGCAATGTCCTGCAATCAGTGTATATCTGCCAGAGGAGCACAATGTCCTGCAATCAGTGTATATCTGCCAGAGGAGCGCAATGTCCTGCAATTAGTGTATATCTGCCAGAGGAGCACAATGTCCTGCAATCAGTGTATATCTGCCAGAGGAGCGCAATGTCCTGCAATCAGTGTATATCTGCCAGAGGAGCACAATGTCCTGCAATTAGTGTATATCTGCCAGAGGAGCACAATGTCCTGCAATCAGTGTATATCTGCCAGAGGAGCACAATGTCCTGCAATCAGTGTATATCTGCCAGAGGAGCGCAATGTCCTGCAATCAGTATATATCTGCCACGGGAGCACAACATCCTGCAATCAGTACATATCTGCCACAGGAGCGCAATGTCCTGCAATCAGTGTATATCTGCCACAGGAGCGTAATGTCCTGCAATCAGTGTATATCTGCTAATAGAGGGCAGGTACCACCGTAACCACTAACGATCTGACACAGGAGCTGCCGCCCCCTGCACGCCACCCATTCCCGGAGCGAATGGCGAGTGTGAAGCCGTTTGCTACGGGGGTTTGCCCTGAACAATGGGGACGGGGACGAAGTCAGACCCAAACTTTGTTTGCACCATGCAAGCTTTATTTGGCCCATTGGAATAACAAACTAATCCTACTGTAAATACCTTGTTCACTATTTGGGAATTAAAATGCAAATTGTGACAGGAGAATAGTCGCTCAATGAAAGAAAAAGAAGCAAAGATGCTCGCATTAGCATAACAAAATAAGTAGGGTGCTGCAGCCAATCAGAAAACCATCCCAAGATGCCTAAGAACCAGAATCCGCACCACAATCCTAAGTAAAAAAAGAGTACCATTATACACTTCTCAAACACATACTGTAACACATCCTAGATCTGAATGAATGAAATCTTCTTATTAAATAATTTGTTCTTTACATAGTGTGCTGACAACAAAATCACTCAAAAATTATCAATGGAAATCAAATTTATTAACCCATGGAGGTCTGGATTTGGAGTCACACAAAAATGAAAGTGGAAAAACACACTACAGGCTGATCCAGCTTTGATGTAATGTCCTTAAAACAAGTCAAAATGAGGCTCAGTAGTGTGTGGCCTCCATGTGCCTGTATGACCTCCCTACAACGCCGGGCATGCTCCTGATGAGGTGGCGGATGGTCTCCTGAGGGATCTCCTTCCAGACCTGGACTAAAGCATCCGCCAACTCGTGGACAGTCTGTGGTGCAACATGGCGTTGCTGGATGGAGTGAGATATGATGTCCCAGATGTACTCAATTGGATTCAGGTCTGGGGAACGGGCGGGCCAGTCCATAGCATCAATGCTTTCATCATGCAGGAACTGCTGACACACTCCAGCCACATGAGGTCTAGCATTGTCTTGCATTAGGAGGAACCCAGGGCCAACCGCACCGGCATATGGTCTCACAAGGGGTCTGAGGATCTTATCTCGGTACCTAATGGCAGTCAGGCTACCTCTGGCGAGCACATGGAGGGCTGTGCAGCCCCCCAAAGAAATGCCACCCCACACCATTACTGACCCACTGCCAAAACGGTCATGATGGAGGATCTCCAGACTCTGTCACGTCTGGCATGTGCTCTGTGTAAACCTGTTTTAATCTGTGAAGAGCACAGGGCGCCAGTGGCGAATTTGCCAATCTTTGTGTTATCTCGCAAATGCCAAACGTCCTGCACGGTGTTGGGCTGTAAGCACAACCCCCACCTGTTTACGTCTGGCCCTCATACCACCCTCATGGAGTCTGTTTCTGACCGTTTGAGTAGACACATGCACATTTGTGGCCTGCTGGAGGTCATTTTGCAGGGCTCTGGCAGTGCTCCTCTTGTTCCTCCTTGCACAAAGGCGGAGGTAGTACTCCTGCTGCTGGGTTGTTTCCCTCCTACGGCCTCTTCCATGTCTCCTGATGTACTGGCCTGTCTCCTGGTAGTGCCTCCATGCTCTGGACACTACGCTGACAGACACAGCAAACCTTCTTGCCACAGCTCGCATTGATGTGCCATCCTGGATGAGCTGCACTACCTGAGCCACTTGTGTGGGTTGTAGACTCCGTCTCATGCTACCACTAGAGTGACAGCACCGCCAGCTTTCAAAAGTGACCAAAACATCAGCCAGAAAGCATAGGAGCTGAGAAGTGGTCTGTGGTCACCACCTGCAGAACAACTCCTTTATTGGCGATGTCTTGTTAATTGCCTATAATTTCCACCTGTTGTCTAGTCCATTTGCACAACAGCATGTGAAATTGATTGTCAATCAGTGTTGCTTCCTAAGTGGACAGTTTTATTTCACAGAAGTGTGATTGACTTGGAGTTACATAGTTACATAGTTACATAGTAGGTAAGGCTGAAAAAAGACTTGCGTCCATCTAGTTCAACCTGGTATAGATATCCATTGCTGATTTGGTAGGTTCTGATATTTTACAGACAGTATATTTCTTATTTGTACCCATGGATGTTTTTCTCCAGTAAATGTTTGTCCAACTTTGCCTTGAACGCATTTAATGAGCCAGCCATTACCACCTCTCTGGGAAGAGAGTTCCAGAGTTTGACTGTTCTGACCGTAAAGAAATTCTTTCTACTAGCTGAATTAAATCTTTTTTCATCTAATCTATACTCATGCCCTCGTGTCCTAGATTCCTTTCTAGTAGAAAAGAGGGTGTGTGACAGTTCCTTATATTGGCCCTTGATATACTTGTACATGTTGAGCATGTCCCCCCTTAAACGTCTCTTTTCCAATGTAAATAGTCCCAAATTGCTTAATCTCTCCTCGTAGCTTAAATTCTCCATTCCCCTAATAAGCTTTGTTGCTCGCCTTTGGACTTTTTCTAATTCTATGATGTCCTTTTTATAGTGTGGGGCCCAGAACTGCACTCCGTACTCTAGGTGAGGTCTCACCAATGCTTTATATAGTGGCATAATTACCCTCGAGTCCCTAGTTTCCATTCCCCTCTTGATACATGCCAGAATTTTGTTGGCCTTTTTTGTAGCTACATTACAATGGGCACTACATCCTAGATTGCTGTCTATTTGGACTCCTAGATCCTTTTCAAGTATGGAATTACCCAGTTCCTCTCCGCTAAGGTTGTAACTTGCACACTGGTTGTGTCTCCCAAGGTGCATAACCTTACATTTATCTACATTGAACCTCATCTTCCATTTTTTTGCCCACTCATCTAGAATTGCAAGATCATTTTGAAGCATGGTGATGTCTTCTGATGATTTGATGACTTTGCTAAGTTTTGTATCGTCCGCAAAGATGGATACATTGCTGAGTAACCCTATCCCAATATCGTTAATAAAAATGTTAAACAAAATGGGCCCCAAAACCGAACCCTGGGGCACTCCACTTAGTACCGGTATCGTATCTGATACGGCACCATTTACAACCACTCTTTGTTCTCTATTACATAGCCAATTCCCTACCCATCTGCAGATATTTTCACCCAATCCTAGGTTCTCCATTTTATTAATCAATCTCTTGTGTGGGACAGTATCAAATGCTTTAGCGAAATCTAGGAAAATCACATCTACAGCATTTCCATTATCAAGGTTTTTGCTAACCTCTTCATAGAACCCTAGTAGATTAGTTTGGCATGAACGATTTTTCACGAACCCATGTTGGTTAGTACTGAGTAGACGGTGATGGTCCAAATATTCCTGGATACCATCTCTTAAAAATCCTTCAAATAGTTTACCCACAATTGATGTTAAACTAACGGGTCTGTAATTAGCGGGATCTTCCTTTTTTCCTTTTTTGAATATTGGCACTACCTCTGCTATTCTCCAATCTTTTGG
This sequence comes from Crinia signifera, assembly GCF_055691185.1. Lineage (NCBI taxonomy): Eukaryota > Metazoa > Chordata > Amphibia > Anura > Myobatrachidae > Crinia > Crinia signifera. The sequence continues at coordinate 33,963,361 of NC_139223.1, read as the reverse complement.
TACTATACCTGACGATAGTGACTTGCTAAAGATATATTCTATAGGGGTAGCTAGTTCATCCCTTAATTCCATTAATACCCTCGGATGAATCCCATCTGGCCCTGGTGATTTATTTGTTTTGAGTTTGCTTAGCCTCAGTGTTATTTCCTTCGGCGTGAAATCCACAATGAGATCTGGCTTATTTGTCCCGTTTGTGGTAAATGTTCGTTCCACAGTCTGCTCTCCCTTAGTAAATACTGATGAGAAGAACTCATTTAACAGTTTTGCTTTTCCCTTGTCCTCAGTAACACTTTTTCCACTAGTATCAGTTAGTGGGCCTATGTTTTCCTTAATTAAACGTTTACTATTTATGTATTTAAAAAACTTCTTTGGGTTGGTTTTGCTTTCAGTGGCTATGCACTCTTGATATAATATTTTAGCTGCTTTGATTACCCCTTTACAAGTTTTGTTTGATTCTTTGTATTTTGCGAACGCCTCCTCATTCAAGTTATTTTTATAGAATTTAAAGGCTCTGGTTTTATTGTTGATAGCTGACCTTACTTTTTTGTCCAACCATGGTGGCTTTTTTTTTGTTGAATTTACCCTTAGTTACTTTAGGAATGAATTCAATAGTTAGTGAATCAAGCACCTTTTTTAGAGTATCCCACATTTCCTCTGCATTTTTTCCCTCCATAACCGTTTCCCACGCAATTCCTGTTAGGGCTTCCCTGAATAATTCAAAGTTCGCTTTTCTGAAGTTTAGTATTTTTGCAGATCCTTTTTGATGTAATTTACTGAAGTTGATTTCCAGTGAAACCATATTGTGATCACTGTTCCCTAATTGTTCAATTACTTTTGTGTTTGAAACTAAGTCTGTGTTATTTGTTAATACTAAGTCCAAGAGTGCCTCATCACGAGTTGGAGTTTCTACCATTTGTGTAAAAAACTGGTCTTTAAGTAAGCTTAAGAACCCATTGCTTCTTGCTGATTTACCTGTTTCGTTTTCCCAATCAATGTCGGGTAAATTAAAATCCCCCATAATTAATACCTGACCCTGATTTGATGCTCGTTTGATTTGGTTTAAAAGAAGAGTTACATTGTTTTGTTTAAGTGTTCCCTTTATTTTTTGTGCAGTGTATACAATAGAACACGCTTCAGATGCAAATCAACATATATATAAAGCAAAATGCGGTGTCATCATTATACAATAAATGAACACGTTAAAAAATTATATACAAACGATTTCTCTAAAAGGAAAAAATAAGACAAGAATGCTATGGGGTGGGATATTTTCTACTTTCCATGTTCTGATTAAAAAACACAATGTTACAACGGACGACATCCACCTAGCAGTGAATGCACGATCGTGTAAGGCAGCGTTTGCACTACTTGCACTATTGTGGCATAAGGAAAGGATAAACGCCAGCTACTGCTGGCAGGCATAGGATGCTGCCACCCTTGTATGGAACAGTTCTATGGCCCAGCTGCCTGGTAACTTGGAGATGGAAGTTCTCTGTATGTCAGAACCACATGTGAAGGTAATTGAGGCCGCTCCAGGTGTGCGAATGATTTCCAGGTGCTATGAAAACACTCATCCTGAAATCATCAAGAAGCAAGCACCCCATTAACCGATCCCACGTGACCCTATAAAACAGGTGATATACTGCCTAGGTAAGAACCAGGCGCACGGAAATAAAAGAGAGGGGCCGAAATGCCTAAATCCACATGCCTTGGGTACAAAGAGAAGGGGATTGCGCTCGGTCCATATGGTACACAGTTTAACCCCTTTGAGGTGGGCTTCTGTGTGCCGTGTGTTAATGCCAGCATAAAACATGGAGGATTAACACATGGGGCGCTGTGGATTGTGGCCCCCGTGGGAATCAAACAGAGGTGCTTGCCTCAAGCTTCCAATGTCTGTGCATTTCCCAGATTGAGGAACACATCATTGTGTCAGATAATAACTGGATATCTGTAATAGGTATACCGTGAGGGGAACATGCGGCTTTTTATGGTGCAGACACTATTGTACGTCTCACAGAGGAAAGTTACTGTATATATACCTCAATGGATCTTGGTGATATCTATTACTCGGTCAACTTGACCATATACTGTCATTCTGCTAATTACCAAACACAGGATTTAGGACCAAGGCCAGAGTAAAGTTATGGGGGTCCCAGGGCAACTAACTTGAGGGGGTCCCTGCCAATAAATTTGTCAAAAAGATATGCCAATGATGTTACTAAAAAGTTGGATGTGTAAAAACTCCCAGCACCACAAATGTACTAAATAGATTGCAATGCCCCTCATTCACATTATGCCACATGGTAATAACAGTTCACATATGCTAGAGTGCCGCCATGCTGGTGATGCACCGTAGCCATGTGCAGGGACCACGCAGTGTACAGGGAGCCCTGGGCGATCACCAGGACCACCCTGCTGTTAATATGTTCAGAACGCTAAGAAAATGTGATTTTTGAAATACATTAAAATACTAACAGGGTTATTCATGTAGCAGTGAAAAGATAACCGGGCGTTTCGCTGCTTCCTCCCATTCAGATAAGGGGTTACCGTAGGGACGTGTCAGATTTCTCTAACGGTGATTGGTGAAGATATCACTTGTCCATATATTAGTAGATTCAGAGGTGGAACTACCATTGGCGAAGAAGGTGCAGTGCACCGGGGCAGCGGAGAACACACACACAACCCACGGTAGGACGGCATTGGTACTTGTGTATTATCACGGCGCCCATCGCATTGTATACCATTACACTAAATAAGGTATGCGATGCGACGCGATATTGTACAATAAAATATTGCATCGCATCGTATGGCTTTAAATGGCATGCGATGCGGTGGTATATGATTTTTAATTGTACAAGCACCCTGATGAGTCCTTACAATGTTAAATGCCCTCCCATTGTCAACGCCACCCCCAGTATCAACGCCAACCCGAAGTGTGATGAGGGGCGCCGGTACGTGTCCTACGACCTTTTCATACCCCCACTATCCATGTCGGCGTGGAGTTGATTTTAGATAGTGTGGTGAGCGCAGCGCGCCACCGAGCCCGAAGCGCGGCGAGCCCCGCGAGGGGACGCGAAATACATGTAAAGTAATACGCGTCCCCTCGCGGGGCTCGCTGGGCTCCCCACGCTTTGGGCTCAGTGGCTCGTTGCGCTCGCCACACTATCTAAAATCAACTCCACGCCGACGTGGATAGTGGGGGTATGAAAAGGTCGGAGGACGCGCACCGCCGCCCCTCGCGGGCTCGCTGCGCTCGCCACGCTTCGGGTACGCGTTAATACTGGTGGTAGTGTTGACAATGGGGGGGGGGGGGGGGCATTTCACATTGTAAGCACCCATCAGGGTGCTTGTACAATTAAAAAATGCATCGCATCGCATGCATCGTTTGCCGCTATATGGCATGCTATGCGATGAGATGCCCTACGATAAACATCGTGGGAGCCGTCATAATACACAAGTACCACGGCAGTTACTGGGGTGCAGGGCTGTAGACAGCCTGAACAGGCCAGGGTAAAGATGGGGCGTGGCCTAAGAATTGAGATTGGCCACACCTCCTTTAAAAAAATGAAAGTAGGGAATAGCCACTTTCCAGTCTAGCACAAGTATAAGTAATTTCCTGATACTGCCATTCCAAACCGTCTCACTGGCAGTTTCGGTTTCTCTCCTATTTGAATTTTGACCTGTGCTGCGGCCCCTCCTCTGGTGCCACCACTGCCAACCAGCCGCTTCTGCTGCTAACAGCTGTCCTGGAGTACACAGGAAGTAATATCCAAAATACAGTATTGCTGGCTAGTATCTCATTGGTCTGAATAAAAACAACCACTTTAAATGAGACCGTCTGACTAATTGGCATAAGTGTGCTCATGACTAGCCCAGCATGATACATACTGTATCTAAGCATGCAGGCTCCATGTTTATTGAGACATCCTTTTACACAAACAGGGAGACCGTAATTACTACTGAAATCTACACTACGCAGGTGTCCATCTGCTAGAAGCATTGCTCGGACATACCCAGCACAGCAGGAATACAAAGTGTTCTCGATATAAACAGTAAAAGGAAAAGAGCTTAACTTGTTTTGTTCATATTTATGTAGTATATCATGTAATATTACACCACAGAAGACTGTGTACACAATCACATGCAGTCTGTCCAGGCTTTGTGGACCAAAATAAAGTTGCAGGAGACTCCCCATATTTCGGTTAGTCCCCCACGCCCCTGGAAATGAGGCCCTATCTCCCACTTTCTAGTGAAATGGGCCTACAAGGAGACTATACAGGACTTACAGTTCCATATGGAGTGACTGGTCTTAAGCATGCATCATTTTAGCTGCGCCCTTACCTCGCGGATCCACGAATCACAGCACACTGACACGACTGAGGCAGGGCCTAATGACGTGACAGCCCAGACATACCTTCAAATGGGAGTTTGATGACTTAAGTCATGGCAAAACGCGTCACCATGGCCGAAAAGACCCAGCTTGTTGTGTATTCTGAGCCCTGTCCTTTATACAGTAATAATAAATCACAGCCAGGTGTGGTGATAAGGAAGGCCGCTTTTCAGGGCTTCAATCAAAAACAATGATAAATAGACCCCTGGGTCCCTTGTGCCTCCAGATTTTGTTACAATCAGGGGCAAAATGTGTTTTACTCATACCGAAACATAAATTATGAGGCAATGGTGGTTATGACACAAGTAAAGGGTTCTGTGGCCAGGCAGAGAAATGTAACTTACTTACACACAGTAGGGTTGGTGCAAGTGTCAATGGGGAACATGGGGTGTATAAGTGCACTGTTGTGCAATAGTAGGGTTATTACAGTGTTGTAGTTTGTTAAATGCTGATAGCAGCACTCTGAAGTGGTGAAAACTTCATCCTGCATCCCTCCATGGCACAATCCTGCATCCCTCCATGTAGCCATTTTCTCAGGACTCCATGATATGTGTCACAGCCGTGTCTCTTCTCGGTGTCACAGAAGTGAGGCTTGAGCAGTCGGACTAACAATAATCCACAGCTGCTGGATTATAGGAGCTCTGAGGCCAACATTCTCCTCAGAGGTGGAGTCAGCACCACAGAGGCGGGGTCACCTGGGCAGGTGCGTAGTTCAATGGGAAGCTTCAAATCTAGTGATATTTTTGCTTACTTTGCATTTGTTCCAGGCTGCATGCAAGTCTTTGTGAATGTACAATGTGGGACGGGGGTATGGCTACACTCTCTGTGCCCCATTTCCATCACTAGAGATTCTGGCAGTTGCGGGATGCGGAGACTGCAGTGCCAGCTTCTACACATTGACAGGAGCCGGGTGCTCTCACCTGGTAGCAGGCTGCACCCTCCTGGTAATGCTACAGAGTATCCTCTAATCATTGGCATTGGATGAACCAACTCTTGATGTAGTTGTAAATACAACACTGATGGAGTAAACCATAAATGAATGAAATCAGAAGATACTGTAGGCCAGTTGTTCTTGATGGTGATGCATAATTACTGCATGGGGCAGCTGGGTCGGTGAAAAAAAGGGTGTGGCTTCATAATGGGTGGGCAGTGTGGGGGCGGGAATGCATGATTGCATCATTGTGGTCCAACCCCCTGCTATTCAATGCCAGATTATCGCTATTGTAAAACCGGGGGGCGGGGCTACGATCATGTAAATTGAAAAACAGCTGTCCTGCGAGTGCTAGAGCCCGCCTTGTCTCCGCTAACCGCTAGTGGCGAAATTTTATATTTGCCAGGCGTGACGATGAATAAGCCCCCTTATCGGTAATAATATTAACCCCTTACCGCCGCAGCCTGTTTTTGCCTTCCTGACAGAGCCCTTTTTTTCAAATCTGACATGTATCACTTTATGTGGGGATAACTTTTTATTGCTTTTACTTATCCCAGTGATTTTGAGATTGTTTTCTCGTGACACATTGTACTTAAAGTTAGTGGTAAATTTTGGTCGATACAGTCTGTTGTTTTTTTTGAAAAATACCAAAATGTCGTAAAAAAATTGAACATTTTGCAATTTGCAAAATGTTAAATTTTCTGCTTGTGAGACAAATAATCATACCACTCAAAATAGTTAATAACTAACAAAGACCATATGTCTACTTTATTTTACCATCATTATTTCAACCTCCTTTTATTTTTTTTGGACACTAGGGGGCAGCAGAGACAAAATTATACACAGAACACAGAAAACGCTGCAATTGGCTGTTCACATTTGAACAGCCAATCGCAGCGATCGCCGATGGGGGGGGGGGGGCATCGCTGCCCCCCCTGGGCTACGAGGGAAGATGTCTGCTGTCAGGGACAGCAGCCATCGTCCCTCTGTCACCGCGTCTATAGACGCGGTGACAGTTTAAAGTCATGACGTACATTTATGCCATGTGTCGGGAAGTACATCCCGACCATGACGTAAATGTACGTCAAATGTCGGGAAGGGGTTAAACAAATGCTCTATGACCTATTGTACAACTTGCAAGCTAAACTTTCTCAATCAGTAGAAGATGCAGTTACGACAGCAATTCCCCGCTCCAAATGAGATATTTATAGGAAATAGATGACAATATTTCAGCAAATGACCGTGTCCTGCTAAACATATAAAATAAAGAGCTCTGATCGGGTAACAATTCCAGCAGGAGACATATTCTAAATTCATCAGCTTCACAGTAACATCTGTTGCGAGAGGTTCTGCATCCAGACAGCCGCAGGCTGCTCATCTGGGAGCTGTAAGATCAACTCAGGTTATTGTTCAAGCTTATTTTAATATGGGGATCGAGCAACAGATGCTCCATAACAGGTACAGAAGCACCTTGTGCGGACACAGACGCAGACGCCGCATACCGTAACAATACAGAGAACTCCCTGCTCCAGGAATTTACGCCCGCATTTCTTGCCGTCTGTATTTGGTTATTATTATGGAAACTTTTAGAACTTTTTAAAAAAATGATTTTGTGTTTTGAGGCTGGTAACTCATTACACCGAGGGGTAAAAATTTACTGACGCTTATAAAAGATTTCTCTCCCCTTCGGAAATAAAATTCAGTCTAAACTGGCTTTTAATTCTGTCGATGTCTGACGAAGAGGGGGCGGGTGCTGATGTCATGTGATGTCAGCCGCCCACCCCCGGCAGGCAACGGCCCTCCCTTGTTCCCAGGGGTGTATGGGTACTGCGGTGGGGGATGGGCGGGTGTGGTGTTGCTGTGGCTGGGTGCAGAGGTACTGCTGGTAGAGAAGGTCTGGGAGAGGGGGTGCCGTGGGTGGGAGCATTAGTACCACTGGTGGGGGAGTGGCAGGTGCGGGGTTGCCGCAGGTGGGGGAGGGTGTCCGGTGGTGTTGTGGGTGTGGGAGGGGCGGGTGCGGGTGTGCTGTGGGTGGGGGAGTGGCAGGTGCAGGGTTGCCGCAGGTGGGAGAGGGGGTCCAGTGGTGCTGTGAGTGGGGGATGGTTTTTTTGGGGGTGCTGTGGGTGGTGGAGTTGCAGGTGTGGGGTGCCACATGTGGGTGTTGTGGGTGTGGGAGGGGCGGGTGCGGGGCTGTTGCAGTTGGGTGGGGGATGGTCAGGGGCAGGGGTGATGCCGGTGTGGGACGGGCGAGTGCGGGGTTGGCGTGGGTGAGAGATGGGGTCTGGGCATGCTGTGGATGGGGGAGAGGCCGGTGTGTTGTGGGTGGGGGAGGAGCGGTTGTGGGTGTACTGCGGGTGGGGGAGGGGCGGTTGTGGTATTTCAGCAAGTCGATGCAGGGGTGCTGCGGGTGGTGGAGGCAGGGCCGGTGCAAGATAATTTGGTGCCCTAGGCAAAACTCTGAGCTCCGCCCCTACACCATGCTGACACACAGAAACACAAATGCTGACACACAAATATACAGATGTTGACACAGACGTTGACACACTGAAGCACAAATATATATATTTGGAAAAGTCTAAATAAAGTGAGATGGCTTACATGAGAAATGACAAAGGTTGTGTTGCTATTGGTGCTCTTTTAAGTTGCCACAACGTTGGCTGCTTGGCTTTGTGAAGGCTCAGATGTCTGGTTTCATAGTGTAGTGGTTATCACGTCTGCTTTACACGCAGAAGGTCCTGGGTTCAATCCCCAGTAAAACCATTTTCTTTAATCACTTTTTAAAAACATATATTTTTATGACTGTCTATATGGCCTTTTGCATAGTTTGCATGTTAGGAATGTTTACCCAGACACTTAAGGTCCCTACAAACAGAGAGATTTGTGCCAGAGATTCATAATGGGAGATTCAGCATGAGAGATTTTAAATCTCTTGCACAAATCTCTCTGTGTGTAGGGACCTTAAGTGTCCGGTAAACATTCCAAACATGCAAACTATGCAAAAAGCCCTAGACAGTCATAGAAAATATGTTTTTAAAAAGTGATTAAAGAAAATGGTTTCACTGGGGATCAAACCCAGGACCTTCTGCGTGTAAAGCAGACGTGATAACCACTACACTATGAAACCAGACAGCTGAGCCATTACACAGCCAAGCAGCCAGCGTTGCGGCAAGTACTTCTTCAATGAGCACCAATACCAACACAACCTTTGTCATTTCACATGTAAGCCACCTCACTTTATTAAGAACACACTGGCCTTTATTCAGATCTGATCGCAGTACAAATTTGTTTGGAAAATGGGCAAATATGTCCACCTATATTATGATTGGCAGCCACAAGCACTGGTTTTGCCTGGTACATTGACCATAAATAATATGAATTAATCTTGGGCCACCAACCCAAGGCACCCCTGCAAGTGTCCTGAGGCACCCCAGGGTGCCTAGGCACACAGTTTGGGAACCACTGGCCTAGGGATGTTGCTATGGGCAACCAATCAGATTCTGGGCCAGTTGCACTAAGCTTTGAAAAGAGATAAAGCGGAGAGTGATAAACAACCAGCCAATCAGTATCTAACTGTCATGTTACTGGTTGGGTTTGCAAAAATGACAGTTAGGAGCTGGTTGGCTGCTTGTTAATCACCTTCCATCTAGCTGTGTGTACTGGGGAGTAGCCATAGTGCCATCCACAGTTGGTCGAGGTGGCGAATACGCACTAGTGTATCACTGACGTAATCCCGACAGGCGATGGCCCGTCATACCTCCCAACATGTGAGGGATGACAATGTTGGGGGCGTGACGTAGAGGCAAAGTGAAAATGGGGGACTTGCAGGAGTGTTGTGGGTATAGGCCATGCCCCAGTCCCCCCCCCCCACAGCATCTATTCACCGCACAACAGCGCCAGGCAGGGGGGACTAGGGATGGCCATCGACCATCGATGATTCAAAATCATTTATGGTTCATGGCTGATGTGGAATACTTTTGCCATCGATGGGTGAGAACCAGATGGTTTCCCTCCATCGATGGAACAGCAAACCAATGTTTTTTTTTTCAAAGTGCCGGGACGTGGAGCATAGCTCCGCCCCCGACACCTGTGAAGCCCCGCCCCCATGTTTTGATTAGCCCACAGGCCAATCAATCAAACACAATAAATGACCATCAATATGTAAAAATATCGATGGTCATCCATTGTATAGTTTAGCACTATCGATGGACAGTTGCAAAATTGCCATAGATGGAAACCATAGATAGCAATGGCAACGATGGCAATCCCTAGGGGGGACTCCAAACTGCCCCCCCACCGCGGGACACTGGGAGTTATGGGTACGGGAACGAGCTCCCCTTTAACATAGCTGAACATTTATAGATCCACAGCAGAAATTGTAGGTACGTCACACAGGAAACACAGATCAATTCTGCCGACATATGTTTCGGTAGGCGTCGGTTCCCACAATATAAACCCACCCTCTGTAGAAATTGAGTTTATATGAATTCCGAGAGTGCAGCTCGTCTCTCAAGAGTGACATTTGTTCTCTGAATATCAGTCATGACTTGTATGGGGACTCGGCTCGGCTTTAAACAGCTGGCGTGCAGCCAGCGCAATTATTAAGCCCCCCTAATACTGATACAAAATATCATCCCCCAAAGCATACTAAGCCCCCTGTGTTGCTCTGCTAGACCTGTCTGCATCACCCTTGTCTCCCCTCATTAGCAGCCAGGCGCTGAGCAAGAAGGCAGAGAGCTTGCAGGTATGAAACGCTCCGCCGGGAATGCGACGGAACATCTGGAGAGTGTTTGCTCTGTGCTGCACATGGAGACCTAGTGCTCAGCATTATTACATACTGCATCGTAAAAGTTATTACAAGTAGGGAGCTATCAGGGGTGTAGGAAATACCCAGCGTGCAGAAAGACCTTGTTTCCTCATCCCTAGGATGTGCTACCGCCTATGACAATGACCTGTAGAGCTTGCAATCTACATAGCGGATAGAATCTAGTATGTGGAAAACATTTCCCCACAAGCTTTACCCCATCGGTATATCTAGGCCTGATGAATTATGCCATTTAAATCGTAGAGATCATTTTTTTTTATGTTTGAAAAAGTGGAGAAGCCAGAGGAGGATTTCCCATAGCAACCAACCAGCTTCATACTGTTTTATGTACTTACTACCTGATTGGTTGCCATGGGCAAATATCCTCTGGCCCTTGGTACATCAACCACTCGCATTTTGCATTGAGGATTTAATGGAAAAGTCATTGGTGGAAAGGGGCGGCTTGGAGGAGTAAGCGGAGAGGTCACAGGAAGAAACGCAGATGTGTCATGGCGGTTTTGGGTCATGTGTCTGCTGGCGGTTTTGGGTCATGTGTCTGCTGGCGGTTGCGAGCTTGTACTTACAAAAACATAACGTCGGAATCACTACTGCTGAGTCCAGGCTGTGTAGCCATAGGCCAACCCTTTGCTCCTCATTTTGGAGAAATGGCACCTGCTTCTTGGACTTGCAAGATTGCAGGTCAGGCAGATCTGGCCCCCTGTGACTCAGAGGCTGTGTGCACCCCCCTCTCCGGAATCTTCAACGGTCATGGTGAGTGTGTGCAATGTTTTAAAGTTCCAATCATTTAACTAGGAAAAGCAACCTAGTTTTGCCTTTTAAGTAATTGCCACTTTAAAACATCAGGCAGACTCGCTGGGAACTTGCTGATCACATGCTTAACCACTTCTCCCTCTGTCTGATGGTTTACCTGCATCTGACAAGGGACTCAAGGCGTCGTACATCTGGCCGTTACAGTATATGCCGCCATGACTAGTCTGTTCCATTGTGTAGGTGACTGCCTGGGAGGCCATACTAGGCCTAGGGATGGACATCGATGGTCGATGTTTCAGAAACATCGATGTTTTTATTTCGATGTTAGTGTTTTTGCCATTTAATGGTGACCTTCCGATGTTTGTCACCATCGAATGCTAATCATTCGATGGTGTACCGATGGTGGCTAATTTTTTGTAATTCCCAAAAGATATGCCTCCCCTGGCTGCTGTGTCTGTGTCAGGGAAACTTCCTAGGTTCGTTGGAGGCTGTCTGTCTGACTTTCTCTCTGCTTCCCTCCCTCTCCCTCTCTATGATTGCTGTAGCTGCTAGGCAACAGGGCCCACTGCTAGTTCTGATTGGCTCTCACTAACTCAGAGAGCCAATCAGAGCACAAACCTCACCCTGCAGCACCAGTCACTCAAACAGCAGCAAATTTCACAGACACACTGAGCTCTGGAGGATCAGAGAGGAGGAGACGTCACTGAATGTTATACCAGCTCAGGCAAGCTACAATAATAATAATAATAATAATAATAATAATAAGTACACAATACAACTAGCTACAGATATCTGTGAATGTCACTCACATACAACACTCATTAATAAACTGCATTAGTATTACCAGGCAGCAACCACTATATCATCATCAGTGTCTGTTTTTGGGAATATAGTGATATAGTGAGTATACATAGTCCTGGGAACCAAGAAGGAACCAAGCTAAAGGTGCCCATACACTGCTGCGACCTTCCCGGCAGCACGGACGCATGCGATCCGTTGTGATGGATTGCATGCGTCCCTGCTTCCGGGCCGGCCCGCCTCACCGCCAGGAGGAACGGGTGGTCGGACCGTTGATGGCCTGCCGGTCTGACCACCTGGTCGGGTCCGATGCGCACGGGACCCAACGGCATGTCAGGGAGAGGCGATTTGGTCCGATTTAAGGGGTCGATTGGTCGCAATTGGCCAAAATCGGACCAAATCGCCTCAGTGTAGGGGCACCTTAACTGTTTTAATGTATAGTGAACTATTTTTGGTACTCTTTACCTAGAAGGGCGCCAGCGATTGAAATCGCGGGCATCGGGGGTAAAAAATCGCGGCCATCGCGGGCATCGCGGGTAAATCGCGGGTACATTAAAATCGGGTACCCGCGATGACCGCGATTTTCCCATAGGGATCAATGTTAAAAACGGTAATTGACCGCGATTTTAATGTTAAATGCCTCAATGCCCGCGATTTGGCCATAGGAATCAATGTTAAATGGGCCACAGAGCCCTAATAGTCACCGTGAACTCTGAAATGGCCCCCACAATTGTTACCGCCACCCCACGATCAACGTCAACCCGAAGCGTGGCGAGCGCAGCGAGCCCGCGAGGGGCGGCGGTACGCGTCCTCCGACCTTTTCATGCCCTACTATCCACGTCGGCGTGGAGTTGAGAATAGAATAGTGTGGCGAGCGCAGCGAGCCACCGAGCCCGAACCGTGGCGAGCCCCGCGAGGGGACGCGGATACCTTCACAGGTAAACGCGTCCCCTCGCGGGCTTCACAGGTGTCCGCTTTTCGCCACGGACACCTGTGAAGCCCGCGATGGGACGCGTATAACTGTGAAGGTATCCGCGTCCCCTTGCGGGGCTCGCTGCGCTCGTCACGCTTCGGGCTCGGTGGCTCGCTGCGCTCGCCACACTATTCTATTCTCAACTCCACGCCGACGTGGATAGTAGGGCATGAAAAGGTCGGAGGATGCGTACCGCCGCCCCTCGCGGGCTCGCTGCGCTCGCCACGCTTCGGGTTGACGTTGATCGTGGGGTGGCGGTAACAATTGTGGGGGCCATTTCAGAGTTCACGGTGACTATTAGGGCTCTGTGGCCCATTTAACATTGTTTCCTATGTAAAAATCGCAAGCATTGAGGCATTGAACACTAAAATTGGGTCCAATCTGATTTTTAACATTGGTCCCTATGGGAAATCGCGGCCATCGCATCGCACCCGATTTTTAGTGCATTCGATGGTCGCGATGGTCGCGATGGGCGCCCTTCTAGGTAAAGAGTACCCTATTTTTTATATTACGTGACCTGGTCGCTAGCGATTGGTCGCTCAGCGACCAAATTGCTGGTTATCAGTATTTTACTGGTGACCAGCGATTCTAGCAAGTTCCTGCGACCATCGCTGGGCTGCGGTCGGAGCACACACGGCGAAGGTCGCTAGGTATCACCGGCAATATGGTCACTGAGCGACCATATAGCTGACGATGGAAGCTAGAATCGCCTAGTGTGTAGCATTATTAGTGGTGCCCCCTCAGATCCTGGCACTCTAGGCAGCTGCCTAATGGTAGAGCTGGCCCTGCTCTTTGCAATATTTATCTCACCATAAAAATTATGTGATGACCACTGTCACTGTTTGTGTGTGTTGTTACACTTGCCTTAATAAATAGACATTTTCCTATCTGGAAAAATAGTGAAACCTAAAGCGAGTTAGTTTCCAATTTATCTAATTTTATTACATTTTGATTACTTGCTGTTAAAGTGTTAATAATGTGTACAAAATTAATATACTACTTCATCATTGGGCATTGTGTGAATAATATATATGTATATTATACACACAATGTCCAGTGATAAAGTAATATGTTGCTCAGAGCCTGGGCCGTGCCACTAAACCCAAATACCACCTTACAAATGACGATACAGGCTTTTGCGCATGCGCTAGTCATATAACTAGTTTTCACCATCGAATACTTTTGATGTGATGGTTAGTTACCATCGCATCGAAAGTTCCAATGGTGGAAGCACTGCCATCATTTGATGGTTGGCTTCCGATGTCCATCCCTAACTAGGCCTCTCCTAACAGGAGCAACATCTGTCTAGAAGCAAATGCTAAGCTGATTCACCTCTCCCATGTCAGGCCGCACTAAGGGGGCTCATCAGATTCCGATGTTGGGCAATCATCAATTATTTCGAAACTGACGGAAATGGGTTTTCTATTTAATATATGGTTGCCACCATTGCATGCTTCCCTCTACTGGCTATCCAATGGCTAAGGACCTGCTTCCAGCGGCAGCCTGCACCCAGAATTGGTGTCTGTAAGTTTCCTGTTTGTAATGCACATTGGGGTAGATGTAGTAAGCCTGGTGAAGTGATAAGCGGAAGGTGATAATGCACAAGCCAATCAGCTGTGTTTTAAAAAACGTCAGTTAGGAGTTGATTGACTTATGTGTTATCTAGAGATGAGCGGGTCCGGATCTCCGGGATCCGACAGATCCGAATATCGCGATCTGAGTCTGGATCCGAGCCGGCTCGGGAGTTCCCGCCTAAATTCCGGACCGAAAACTAGGCAAAACGTCATCATCGCGCTGTCGGATTCTCGCGGGATCTGGATTCTATATAAGACGCACGCGCGTCCCGCCATCTTTACTCCAGCATAGGAGAGGGAAGAGGGTGGTTGTGCTCTGTGCTGTGTGCTGTGCTATAATAATAATATATTATTTTGCTGCTGCTCACTCGATTGCAGGGGCTGCTGTACACAAGTCCAGTGTACAGGGGCTGCAGTGGCCAGTGTACAAGGGGCTATACATGGGCTGTGTTCAGTGTGATAGGGTCTGTGTCCAGTGTACAGGGGTTGTGTCCAGTGTACAGGGGCTGTGTCCAGTGTACAGGGGCTGTGTCCAGTGTACAGGGGTTGTGTCCAGTGTACAGGAGCTGTGTACAGGAGCTGTGTCCAGGGGCTGTGTCCAGGGGCAGTGTCCAGTGTACAGGGGTTGTGTCCAGTGTGACAGGGCCTGTGTCCAGTGTGACAGGGGCTGTGTCCAGTGTACAGGGGCTGTGTCCAGTGTACAGGGGCTGTGTACAGGGGTTGTGTCCAATGTACAGGGGCTGTGTCCAGTGTACAGGGGCTGTGTACAGGGGCTGTGTCCAGTGTACAGGTGCTGTGTACAGGGGTTGTGTCCAGTGTACAGGAGCTGTGTATAGTAGCTGTGTCCAGGGGCAGTGTCCAGTGTGACGGCTGTGTCCAGTGTACAGGAGCTGTGTCCAGGGGGGGGTGTCCAGAGGCTGTGTCCATTGTCCAGAGGCTGTGTCCAGGGTGACGGGCTGTGTCCATTATCAAGGGACTGTGTCCAGGGTGACGGGCTGTGTCCAGTGTCCAGGGGCAGTGTCCAGGGGCAGTGTCCAGTGTGATGGCTGTGTCCAGTGTACAGGAGCTGTGTCCAGGGGCGGTGTCCAGAGGCTGTGTCCAGTGTGACGGCTGTGTCCAGTGTTCAGGAGCTGTGTCCAGAGGCTGTGTCCATTGTCCAGGGGCTGTGTCCAGTGTGACGGCTGTGTCCAGTGTACAGGAGCTGTGTCCAGAGGCTGTGTCCATTGTCCAGGGGCTGTGTCCAGGGTGACGGGCTGTGTCCAGTGTCCAGGGGCTGTGTCCAGGGGCAGTGTCCAGTGTCCAAGGGGCTGTGTCAAGTGTGACAGGCTGTGTCCAGTGTAAAGTAAGAAAAATAAATAAAAGTAATAAATAAAATAAAAACACATTTTTGGAGGATGATGGAGGAGGAAATAGTGGGAGATCAGCAACCTGATAGAAGTGCTGAAGCTGCTACCACCAGTCATGATAAGGCTGATACCTCTTTGTATTTTTTGCTCTTTGGAGCATTTCTCTTTTTTTGGGATAGTTTATTAAACTGCCACCCTGTCTGCCCCTGCAGTGCCGCTCTGCTTCCAAGATGTGCCAGGTTGGAAGTGTAAGGTCCACATGTACAGTATGTGATGCCCACTGCTGTCGCTTAGCTCAGTCATCCAGCTACCTCGGTATACCCTTTTGGCCCAACTACAGTAAATTAAAACAATTTTGTGAGCTGTGAAGTGATCAAAATTAACTAGAAATGAGTGGAAACTAATGTTATTGAGGTTAATAATACTTTAGTGGCAAAAACAGGCCCAAATTCTGTTATTTTAGCCATTTTTAGCCTTTTTTCACAAAAATCCAGATCCAAAACCAAAACCAAAACCCACAAGGGTGGTTTTGCTAAAACCAATCCAGATCCAAAACACGAAGGGACATCCAGATCCAAAACCAAAACAAAAACCCGAAAAAGTGGTCGCCGCACATCTCTAGTGTTATCACCTTCCACTTTATCACTTCATCAAATTTATACTGTACATCTGCCCCATTGTCCAGAGCCAGATTATGGCTCCAGAGGGCACGGGTACTTAAGATAAGAGGGAGCCCCAAAGGACTAAATAGACAAAACAAACATACACCAAATGAACACACACATAGCATACATATACCCAAAACACACATACACATCATACATGGACACACAGCATACATACATAAATACATACATAAAAACACAAATGTATGCATACACACGCACACACAAACACACACACACACAAATTCATGCCTACAATACATACACACACAGCATACATACACACACACACAGCATACATACAAACACAACACACAGAGCATAAACGCATACCACACACAACATACATACAAACAGCATAAATACACAACACACAGCATCTATATACATACAGTACATTCATGCACAACACACAGAATAAATAAATACATACATACATACATACATACACAACACATACACTACATACATAAATACATATACTGTACACACAGCATAAATATACAACACAGCATACATACATACACACACAGCACACAGAATACATACATACATACAATACATACACACACACACACACACACACACACACACACACACACACACACACACACACAACACATAAGAGAGGGGTGGGCTGGGGTAACATGCCCCCTCCCCCCCAATCACCAACAGTTAAACCACTAGTCTCTGTCGATAGGTCACATTCTGTCCCAAAACGAATAGCAATAGCTGCCATCACCACCACTGTTCCATAGACAGCAATAGCAGATCATTGAATAATTGATTTGGCTGGATTGGCAGCTGCTCATAGATCCTGTTTTCATTGCAGCTATTACTGCCTGCAAATGGGGAAAAACTACTGGAATGTTTTTGAGAAATTAATAAAAATCAGATTATATGAATCTCAACCAAATGGAATGAATAAAAGCCAGCGGGTCTTCTTACTTCATCATTCGAATCCCCGAGCAGTAATCCTCTCCAGATCTACGTTTACCATTCGCCATGACTGGAGCGCACCGATACATACATGCAGTATTTATGGCGCAGCTTTTGTAAGTCCTAGGCAATAAATAGTCTGTAAATTACATGAAATCTCCAGTGAGAGCCTTTGAAACTGTAATGTGAAATGTATATTTTATCCAAACATAAAGCCTCTGATTTAAATAAAAGATGGGAGAATGCTGGTGGGGACAGGGATGAAAGCGAAGCGTCTGACGGACAGAGGGCGAGAGGGACTTCTCCCAGAATTCTGATTTTCTCATCAGGAGAGAGTGACTAGACGTAAGCCGGAACGCTGCGCCTTACCAGAGGAAGCCAGCGTCCCAGAGCCCCAATAAGTGTTTAGTGTAACTCTGCTGTGGGAAAGACACGCACATATTTAGCTGTCTGTGATTACAATCCAAGCTAAGGGCTTTATTCCTGCAGATTATGGGTTATTTATGGGGTGGAAAATTCAATTCTGGTCATATGCGTGTGTTCAGACTCATGCTGTATAACACAAAGTCAGGTTAATGACTAGGAAGTAACCTCTGACCTTTCACAGAGCACTCATTGGAAACACGTGGCCGGGCAGCCATTTTGTACCAATACCATACCTCCCAACTGTCCCAATTATCGTGGGACCATCCCATTTTAGGGATGGTCCGCATCCCTCCAGGGGCCGACAGTGTCCAGTGGTGGTGGTGGTGGTGGGGCAGTTGGGAGACCGCCTGCCTATTCAGCAGTGAATAGGCGCTGTGTGCACAGGAGGCAGAGGGTCTTGGGGCATGGTTAGAAGCTCATACAGAACTGACCATGCCCCCACAGCGGCACAAATAGGGTGTGGCTTTGCAATTGTCAAAATCACGCCCCCTTTTTGGGGGCTGTAAATGGCGGGCCGCCCAGAAGTCCTGACTAGTGACGTGACAATGTTGGGAAGTATGCCAATACTCAAAGTAGTGCCACATATCCATTGTGCACCAATGAAACCTATGATGCACAGGTAATTAATGGCACTGCAACCTAGTTACTGTATACCCCCCCCCCCTCTCCATGGTGAGACCACTGAGGCACCGAGCACTCGAGGCACCGGCAATTCATAGTACTGCAGCCTATCTATTCACTGTACTCTGATGAGAATATTGAGGCACCGGGAAATTCATAGCACTGCAGCCTACTGTATCTATTTACTGTACTCTGGTTAGAACATTGAGGCACCGGGCAATTCATGGCACTGCAGCCTACTGTATCTATTCACTGTACTCTGGTGAGAATATTGAGGCACCGGGAAATTTATGGCACTGCAGCCTACTGGATCTATTTACTGTACTCTGGTTAGAACATTGAGGCACCGGGCAATTCATGGCACTGTAGCCAATCTATTCACTGTACTCTGGTGAGAACATTGAGGCACCGGGCAATTCATAGCACTGTAGCCTACTGTATCTATTCACTGTACTCTGGTGAGAACATTGTGGCATCGGACAATTCATAGCACTGCAGCCTACTGTATCTATTCACTGTACTCTGGTGAGAATATTGAGGCACCGGGCAATTCATAGCACTGTAGCCTATACAGTATATTAAGAATACATCATGAGATATTTGAGGCACCAGGCTCTCTGCGGCACTGCAGCCCATCCATTCACTATACACCATTGAGAAAAGAGATAGCCAATGGCAGATGGGTGATTTTTCCTGCTGTGTGGTGGGGTTGCGGAACGAGTAAGACCACGGAACGCACAATCTCAGCAGTGATATTAGGCGAAAACGGCTGTGGATTGTCGAAAACCTTCAGTGAATTCTACAATCCGCGTCTGTTTCCGACAAAACGGATACGTCAGGTTCAAAAGTCGGATCTGTTTTGTCCAACTCCGCCTTCAATGCTGTAGGAAACGGCAACATTGAATAGGGGGCGGGTGCGATTTCCCCTGTCGTAAATAGCGCCCGGGTATGACTACCCCCATAATATGGCTTCCTATGACAGTTATAGGCGGACTTAGGGCCATATTTATTTAAAAAATCCAAATTTTTAATGTAGATGTGATCCCTACATTACTGACTGCACATGGTGAGGTATGGCCTGAGATCTGCACACGGTGAGGTATGGCCTGAGATCTGCACACGGTGAGGTATGGCCTGAGATCTGCACACGGTGAGGTATGGCCTGAGATCTGCACACGGTGAGGTATGGCCTGAGATCTGCACACGGTGAGGTATGGCCTGAGATCTGCACACGGTGAGGTATGGCCTGAGATATGCACACGGTGAGGTATGGCCTGAGATCTGCACAGCAGTGGTTTTCTGCCAACGCTAAACACCCATTCATCATTATATGTGTGAGCCATGTCCCTGCAATAATAACACGAAATACCAAATATGTCAGTGCCCAGACTTCTGCTTTCGTCGAACGTCAGCTGGGCCCAAATCATTTGCAGAAGAAATGTAATGAAAACCTCAGTGGCAGCTGCTTTCTCATCGCGGCCCTCGGCTTCTCTGCATGGTAAAATAATCTGTCTCAGCGCAGAGAGTTTAATAGCAAAAACAAATCTGTACTGGGGGGGGGGCAGACCAAACACGGAGCTACTTTTCAGCAGATCCTACACCAGAGATGACTGCTCCAAGTCGTCACCTGAGCTTGTCCTCTATCCGTGGTGATGGGGATGAAATCACATATTCATGATAAATATTAGTTATTCGGAAACAAATGACATCACTGAGGCACGAGGCATTGAGTCCGATTCAGACCTGAACGAACGTCTGTGAAATCGAAGCGTTCAGCCACCGCTATGCGTATGGATGTGTACAGATACACATCCATTTGAAGCCGTGCTAATATGTCCAAAACCCATCGTAACAAGATGACCATCAAATGATTTTTGCACAGGGCACAAATCATCGCAGGCCTAGATCGTCAGTGCGATGGGAAACGGCAAATACGGTCCAGAGCTGACATCACACACCCTCCCCCAACCACGCCCACCGTTTCCCCGGACACTTCCAGCGGTTTCCTAGGCACGTCTGCGTTTTTCTTAGCGCTCCCACAGAACGGCCGGTTCCACCCCCAGGCTCCTACTTCATGTCAATCACCTTGCAAATTCTGTGCGTACAGGAAAGTTGCAGGATTTTATCGCAGGATGGCCTCGTGCATGCGTACTGTGAACCAGACACATGCACAGTGTATCGATAATCGGCCCCTGGCCCTTATTCAGATCTGATCGCAGTACAAATCTGTTCTCAAAATTGGCAAAACCATGTGCACTGCAGGTGGGGCAGGTGTGACATGTGCAGAGAGAGTTACATTTGGATTGTCGATTTCTGATGTACAGTGCCCTTTGGATTTCTGTTCTCATCTTTGAATTGTGGTTGAGGCACCAGTGTCTCATGCCTCAATAATATATCTAGACCCTAGTGGAATGATAGAATGAATATTGGTTCAGCTCAGGAATCCTGTGTGTAAAGCTGGGTACACACTAGTAGATATACTTACAGATCAATTGATCTGCTCATAATATACCTACAGACGGACCGGGGAGTGTGGTCTCCATACACGCTGCCCGATCCGTTGGGACTGACATCACAAATGGGCGGGCACTGAGCTGTCAATCCCCGGCGTCTCTCGGCTGCACGGGCGGTATATCGCTCATACACACACTGGCCGACAGTGCATTGATATAACGGGCAGTGTGTGTGTGTGTACACACCTTAAGCAGTGGCGTAACTATAGCACCGCAGCCCCGGCGGTCGCGCGGGGGGAGGGGGGGGGGGCGCTGTGCATATGGGGGCGCCGGGGGGCTGCGGTGCTATAGTAATCCCCCCGCCCCCCATCCCCCGCATGCTTACCTGTCCGCGCGTCCCGGCTCCCCTCCTGGCTTCAATCAATGCTATGGAGACGGACCACGATAAAATGGCCGCCCCATAAAGCAGACTGTTCTCTGAAACTGTCTGCGGTATGGGGGCGGCCATTTTATTGTGGTCCGTCTGCATAGAATTTATTGAAACCAGGAGGGGAGCCGGGACGCGCGGACAGGTAAGCATGCGGCAATGGGGGGAGGGGGCACGGGGGGAGGCGGCCGGCCGGACGGGTGGGGAGGGGGGTGCCTCCCCATTAACGGCGGGGGGGGGCGCCCCAAACAAAGCTACGCTGCTGACCTTAAGAGATCTTGATGTCCCTTTTTGTCATCACTTAATTTATACAGAAGCAGGTGAAAAAAATCAGCATTATCACCAACTTTTAAATAATTAAGGGGTATATTTAGTACCAAAGTGCAGGTTTTTAAGTTGAGATGTTGCCAAGGGCAACATCTTGACTTCTAAAAACCTGCACATTAGTAAAATTTAATGCAGGAGATATGACGGATATTCCCGATCTGGCCTTGTCCAATAGTGCGGGGATCTAAATTTATCATGCAGCTTGACTGCAGGAACATTTGCCCTCATCCGATGGTATTTGTTCCTGGACCTAGGGGGTGATTCTGGTTACACATGCGAAGCTTCGCCGATTCCACCACACGCATGCCAATGGATGTTTAGCATAAATATCCATTCACAGCGTATGTATAGGGAGGAAATCATTCAATGCGCTAAGCATCACTCCCTGTGCGAATGCGCGGGGGAGCAATCAAATCAGAGTCAGCTCCCTAGTTTCATACCTATTGGAAGTAGTCTCAGTGTGTGAATAGGGTAGAGACTAGATCCCCTTCAGTTTAGATTACAGGATGTGATGTTCAGTGAGGGCGGAAGTTGTTAGATGCCCTCACAATGTTTTTTTTTATTTTATCTGTAATTCACGTGGGCGTTGGTTATTTTGTTTTATTTTAGCTGCGTTGTACCCTCGTGGGCTCACTACGCTCACACGCTTCGGGCACGGTGGCTCGCTTCGCTCGTCACAGATTTATATTCCCCCTCCAGTTATACGTGGAAAATTGTCAAAACTGAAGGGGATCTAGACACTACCGTGTGAAAAGGGATCCCGCCGCCATACGTATCTCCTTTCGCCAGAGTCGTGCATGCGTGAATACAAGTTCACACACGCACAGTAGCAGTGCCAAGATCAGAGTCACGGTGCTAGCTTATATTCGGATCCGTTGTCTTGGCGCTGAGCAACGGACAACTACTCCCGTACGCAGCAACTGCTAAACTGAATTAGCATGATGAATAATCCCAAACGCCAGCCTTAAATGTGCGCCTCTACAGTATGTGTTCCCTTTCATTTCACCGTCATCAGCTTAGGCATTATAATTATTGTTGTTATTGCCATTGGCAACCATTGCTGATAGTCCGCTGGCAGGGCATGCTGGGAATATAGTCCCGCTGCAGCTTGCCTGCCTCTGAGACATTAGTCTCTGCATCCTCTCCCAGATTCCTTTCCCTCTGCATCACACACAGACATGTCAGCAATCAGAACACCCACAGACCCGTATCCAGAAGCAGACACCATTCACCCCGCCGGGTTCCTGGAGCAGATATGTGCAGATGAGACAACGTCTGCCACCGCTCCTCTGCCTTGTTTTTTTGGATTAGGGGCTCTCTACAGTGCAAGAGGTAGCTCGAGTGCAGGCTATGGGGCCTTGTACACACCACAGGCTGCACTCGTCCTCGTCTCACACATGTGCCTCAGCTACTCACAGTCCTGTCACTCTCCCCTTCCCGCTCTTAGGGCAGAAGGCACCTGTCTCCTGCCACCTGCTCCTGCTTCCACACCAGCTCCCAGCACGACATTTACAAGCTCACTTAGCCGTAATCCAAAAATGGGAGCGAGAACCAGAGAGCAATTAACCCCAAATCCGCGCCAATTACACCACTGATTGCAATTCCATATTATCAGCGCTAACATCCCGCTGAGCTTTTCTCTGATCATTGGCAACAATATTTCGGTGCATCCTAAATAAACTTAAATAGACACTGGGGGATAATTCTGAAGGTCGGAGCAGGGCAGTGGGACCCTTATTAACTCATGATTAACTAATGCATTTTAGAACCTGAGTAGTTGCTACACTTTTTCCCTTTGTGCCAGTTCTGACTGATTGTCGAGATTCGCTTGCCCTCTTAAGTGTCAACACTTCGAAACGCAGCAAAGAGGTTGCACAATATTGGCTGCAAAACCAGATGAAGCCCCCCCCCCCCCCATCCCCCCAAGTGGAGGTGTGCAGGTGTGTTTCAACCACTCCCACAAAATGGTCAGTTACCACCCCACCCCCAATGAACCACTGCCGCCCCCTGCTGGCTCTGAAACTGCCTGTAATCAAACTTTTAGGGCTCGTGCATGGGTGCTCCAGCCCATGTATAAGTGTGAAGATCACTGTGCGATTTCCGCACTTCTGCCTATGTGTCTGAATCAGGCCCCTAGGGAGGTATTTATCAAACCTTGACAAGAGGTCATTTAAAAAAATGGTAAGGAGCTGAGGGTGCAGCACTCCAGGGAGTTAGGGGGCGTGGTCAAGCAGGAAAGTGGGCTGGCCCTGGGGCGTGGCTCCATGACTGCGTCATTGTGGGTCTGCCCCTTGCTAGAAGGTGACGAAAATCAGGTGCTGTATACTGGATAGCGGGGCTATGATGGCGCACTTGAGCTCGAATCGTGGAACTGGGTCCTCCCTCCTAATATCCATTGGCGTAGGTGGCTGGGGGAAGGGGGTGGGTGCTCTGGGAAATGCAGGGGTTTTGCCAGTGCCAGATTAAGCCTTCGGGGGGCCCGGGGCACTTTGGACATGTGGGCCCCCTTGCATTACTGGCCGCAAGCTGTATGGGAGAATATTACACTGTCAAAACACAGTGTAAAGGCAGTATAAACTTGGTCAATGGGTAACTGCAAGGGGGGATATATATATATATATATATATATATATATATATATATATATATATATATATATATATATACATACATACATACATACATACCACATGAAAAGCCTGTGTTTGTCTCTCTGCACCTTACTCTGTAGGACTGTAGGAGACCTCACAGTTCCAGTGCTGCCTCTGATTAAAAACCCTCCCATGACTAGGCTGCTGCTGCTGTCCTCCATGGGCCTGAAACATGTAATGCGCTCCACCAATCAGAGCTCAGCACAAACCTCTCAGCCTCTGACCTCGTGGGCAAAGTGTCAGCTCCCAGTAATGCACTGCACATTTGTGCAGTCAGTGTGCCTTGGCTCCCGATGCTCAGCACCACTAATCATTGTCACATTGGCAGATAGGTGAAGCTGCAGCAGTTCCCCACTGCCATGCGCAAAACCATTAGCTATATATATATATATATATATATATTTATTTAAATACATGCTGACCACGGGGGGCCCCAGCTAGAAGGGGGCCCTTTTGCCCCTGCTTTAATCCGGCCCTGGGTTTTGCCCACCTTTCCATTCCAGGATAATGGAATGGAAAGGAGTGGAATTTGTGGGAGTGGGCACGGGAAGAGTTAGGGTTACTTTAATTCTCCACCCCTGTATGAGCAGCCAGGATTCGTCGCTGATAAGACTAAATCCCAGGGCCTTCTTAACGTATAGGCACACTGGGCTTCTGCCTTGGGCCAGACAATTGTAGCAGCCTTTAAGCAGGGGCAGTCAGACAGTGAATGGACTGGTCATCATGCTGATTGGTGGGTGGCTGGAGCTATCCAACAACCAGAGTCCAGCATTCTCTACCTTGCTCCCAGCCTGCAGTCAGACAGTGAATGTCTGTCAGAATGCTGACTGGTGGTTAACTGGAGCTATCCACCAATCAGAGATATGTAGCAGGGCCACAGGAGAGCCGATTATTATTTAAAAGGTTCCCGTGAATGGGTATGTAAGGAGCGGTAGTGCATTACTTCGCCCCAGGCCTACAATGCTGTTAAGCTGGCCTGGCTACAGCTCCTATAACTAGTACATGTAGTAGTCGCACACACGGGATCAATGTCACTTGCTGATCACAAAATGCTCTCTACAGTAATACTGTACGTGCCGTTGTTTTCCCAGTAAGGGATTTGTGGATATTGTGAAAAAAAATTGCTAATAAGACTTAGATAATGGCTCAGTGGTGCAACGCTGGGGATTACAAGGGATATTCAGATGTGTAATGCAGATTTAGGGGTTTATTCCAGTGTGCTTGCTGAAACGAAGCCTAATTAATTTTATTTATTTTTTTAATATGAAGAAAAATTCCGTTGAGCTTTCCACTGTAAAAGCCGAGTTATCCAGCAGAGAGGTGAAAATAGGACATGTGCAAAAGAGTCAACTCTATTAAGGAATCTCAGTATAGTTCTAGAAAAAAGTATCAGCACATTGTCATTACCAGTAACCACGAGTATGTCATCACTAGCCCTGCCCATGTGATTACCAGTAGCCCTGCCCATGCCGTTACCAGTAGCCCTGTCCATGCCATTACCAGTAGCCCTGCCCATGGCATTACCAGTAGTGCTGCCCATGCCACTACCAATAGCCTCAACCATGTCATTACCAGTAATCTTGCCCATGTCATTACCAGTTGCCCCACCCATGTCATTACCAGTAGCCCCACCCATGTCATTACCAGTACTCAGCCTATATCATTACCAGTAGTCCTGCCCATGTCATTACCAGTAGCTCTACCCATGTCATTACCAGTAGCTCTACCCATGCCATTACCAGAGCCCCGTCCATGTCATTACCAGTAGCCCCACCCATGTCATTACCAGTAGCCCTTCCCATGTCATTACCAGTAACCTCACCCTAGTCATTACCAGTAGCCCTGCCCATGTCATTACCAGTAACCCCACCCTAGTCATTACCAGTACCCCACCCATGTCATTACCAGTACCCCCGCCTCCCTTGTAGATCTAGTTCTTCTTAGTGATTGGTGATAGCGGTTATGTGGTTACAACCATGGCCACCATCAGGGGCAGTCTGCTGAGTCCTGGGCACAGACATATTTCACAATGTACCTCAACACATTCGCCTCACTCATGGTCAGATGTATTAAGCCAGGTGAAGTGATAAAGTGTCTAGTGATAATGCACCAGCCAATCAGCTCCCATCATTTTCAAACCAAGCCTGTAACTTGACAGTCGATTGGCTGGTGCGTTGACTACTTTATCTCTTCACCATGCTTAATAAATCCTCCCCTTAGTGTTTCTCTAGTGGAGTTTGCTTGTCAGAGTTCCCAGTCCTACCACTTCTCCAGCACACAGCAGGTTGAATTGACCATGGTCTTCTCTGCTCTATACATGGACAATATGTGGATGCAATGCTGAGTTCTCCGGAAAGCCTCTGTGGCACATGTGTTACCCTGAGTCAGGACCAGCTCTACCATAAGGCAGCTGCCTAGGGGCTTCAGAATATGGGAGGAACCCCTGACTATCACACAATAAAGGATGACTCTTAATGCAAACGGCAGGTGCTGAACTTATAAGATGCCACCTCCACACTTTCACCCGAGGTTCTGGAAAGTTAGTATTGGTGAGAGGGTGGTGGAACTTTTGCCCAGGCTGCCCAAAAACTTTGCACAATCGCTTGTAATAGAGTTGGCGGTATGGAGCCATGGGCGTTCCAAAGTGTGGACTGGGAGAAGGCCTGAAGTCTTCACAAAAATAGTGTCATGGGAATGGCAATCGGGTGTCTACGAACGTGAACAGCCACAGCGGACATGTTTACAGAAATTCAGAAGGAAGCACTGAGCAGCCCATTGCCTTTCTCGTGTGTTATTGGTTCTCATATTGATGGGTCAATGGTGCAGTGTCTAGAACCACCAACGCAGTTACACTGTTCCCGGTCAATGGGCGTCTCAAGGAGAAGGCCGGAACTAGCATTTGCATATCAGTGCCACTGTGTGTCTGCAAAACAACCTGCAGTGCTGAGAAGACAAACAAGAACTAGAAGATTCTAGAGTGGTTGCTATGGGCAACTTCAATTGATCTCTTTAGAAAGTTGGGCGAATCCGCCACCCCAAGAGAGAAAGAGGCCCCCAACTGAGAGGAAGTTATGCACCCACTATGAACAGGACAAATACACCTTTAGCGGGTCTAAGTAAAAACGGATCCAGACAAGACCCTGGAACACCGGACCGGACATCAAACTCTGGGGATGCCTGTGATAGCTATCACCACGGACATAGGGAAGGAGAGATTACAGCATCCCCGTGTGGTCCGGACCAGTCCGGTTTTTGCTACATGTCCGGACATGTCCGGACCATACAGGCAGACTTTATTCTCTCCCCCCTCCTCTCCCTGGTGACAGGTGCCACAGGCAGCCCCCCTGGACATTACACCTCCAGACAGGCAGCCCCCCTGGACATTACACCCTCAGACAGGCAGCCCCCATGGACATTACACCCCCAGACAGGCACCCCCGGACCGGACACTACAAGCTCCGGAATGACAGAAATTGATGAATGGAGCCCGTCGGGTCAGGTGTTCCTGTTTTATTTACCCATATCCCCTTGGGCTGTTGAAACCTGAACATTTTACAAACCCCCCCATGTAAGTGACATGTATCCATGTAGACATGTTTCAGCATCACGGTTTAGCACGGGAAAACCACATACTGTACACGGCAGAACGTTGTGAAAAACCAGAGAATGGGGATAAGGTCAATTAGGGTTTAGCAGGGGCCTGGTAGATATCTTAATTAGGGTGATTTCTGCGGCCTTGTCTCTCATATTGTTATGAAACAGGCAACTGGTGAGTACAGCAAGCAGCCCTCACTTTCCCTGCAGCTGTCAATTTAACTGTAGCTTAAGCTCCATAACAACAGCTGGGAATGACCCGCAGTGATATGGTCTGAGAGGGAGGAGGGAGCTGCTGCTGCTGCTGCTGCTGATAATGAGTTTGCAAACTTCTTGAGGTATCTGTTACATATAACTTGCAGATGCCTCCAGCTTCCGTCCAAAGACAGATGGAGGAATTACTTGCCTGACACGGAAAAATTATCTCGGATGCGCAGAGCTGTCACGGGTTTAACCCCTTAATGTAACCGTCCCCTCAGCCGTCACCTTCATCCGTCATCTCTGGACCTCCTGCTCGCTGGCGGGAGCATGTAGGACCATACAACACAGATTAGTCATTTCCTTCAGTGACGTAACAGCTCAAGGAACCGTATTGCGCCAAGTACCCCCGGCGGCGATGGCGGACGCTAAGTGGAAAGGGTTAATGTTCGGATTGAAACACTTTATTTGACAGGCTTTGGCCTCAGCGATAGACCCTCCCTCCTCGCTTTACACCAGAAACATGCAAACATCAAATGAAGGATTTCCGACCCATGACAATATCTTACACAGTTTTTAATTTACTGACGTACAGTATAATGTCTTTTTTTTTTTTTTTTTTTTTTTTACTGACATGTTAATATGTTGTTTCAAAATCTGACCAGGCCTGAATGTAGTGGTGCCAGTAATTACAGGGGAAAGGGGCCCATGGGTGGAAAGCGACAGATACACAAACACCACATCATCCAAAAATAATCTCAAAAGTTATATGACCAAAATAATAAATTCTATTTACTATATCTGAAACTCACAACCCATTCATTTCAAGGCGGCAAGGACCAAAATACCATTAAACCCACTGGAAATATGGTCGATTGCAGCCAGTTGTGTAATTGGATTGACCCCCTCAGAACCCAACTGTTCATCCTAATTTTCGGACAATCTGATTTTTGCGTTCCGGTTCCACTATTTGTGCGGTTAAACTGGACACAGGCATCTTTGTACATGCAAATTACTTTATTTGCATCTTTACATGCCAGGTTTTCTGGATTTCCTTGTGTGATAGCAAGTGGATTTCTGGGCAAATGAATCAAGCTATTGGGGTTATGTAAAAAAACCTTCTAAAAAGGATAAATAGAGAAGTTGTGCATAGCAACCTATTAGTTCTAGCAACCATAGTGATATCCAGGCTTCAACACAGATGGTTAAATCAAAGTAACTCAGGTGGTATGCCGCAGCGGGTGTTCCCGGAAAATTTCCGGGCATACCACAATACAGTATGTAGGTGTGCACCAGTGGTGCTTCCAGCACTGGCGTGCACAAAAAATACTGTAGACCCCCCTCACCTATCCCGTCTCCCAGGCACTCCCCGCCACCACCGATCATCACTTGCTGCTGCCGCCGTCAATCACGATCATTCCCCTCTGCCGCCATTGCCGATCAGCGTTCCCCCAGAGGCTCAGGGCCTTTCGGGTGTTTGGGCGCCAGAACACCCGAGTGCACTCTCCGTTGAGAACTCTCCTCCTCCCCCTGAGCGGCCCTGAACTTTCCTAAGTGGCCGCTGGTGCGTCTTCTGGCTGCAGTGCCGCTACCTGCAGAAAGTAGTGGCTGCAGCTTGGGTGGTGGGTTTTCCTGGGGCAGGACAAATGTGCCCTGGTAGAGTTGTCCTGCCCCAGGAAAACCCACCACTCAAGGGGTTAAGTCACCTGTGCTCAATCCTGTATATCACTAAAACCTGCATGGTTGATGTGCCTTGAGGATCGAGGTTGGGAATACCTGCGATAGAGAAATGGTAGACAGAATCTGATATGCTATGGCAGCACCACCTCTTCATTTTTAGAAGCTTTAGTAAATGTACCTCCCTCTCTCTCTAGCTTTGATTGGTCCATTCAAAGGCATCACCCTTACTGTCATGCTGCGGACCAACACCCCCATTAATGTGGGGGTCAGAACAGTCTGCATGGGTCTGGAAGTCCTGCTTTACCCTAAAACTTTTCAGATCATATTCACAGGATGACACCGTGAATGATATTCTGTTCACAGTCATTCATTATATTTATTTTAGCTTTATTTGTTAAAGTAAAACTATTTATATAAATGTGGTAAATGTGTCACTCTATCATAGAGCATAACGTTGTAATATAGCGAATAACAACACTGACCTCTAGTGTTAAACATTGCAAAGTTCATGCCAACAGCATTAGATGGTCCTGATCCAGAGGTGGCTGAAAATCCTGCCGTTGGCAACTGTACGGTGACGCCCCACGACAGCGACGCTAATACTCCAGTGCCATCCATAGTGGGCTCCTGGACCCCTGCACCTTTCTAATAGTTATATTACATAGTTACATAGTAGGTAAGGCTGAAAAAAGACTTGCGTCCATCTAGTTCAACCTGGTATAGATATCCATTGCTGATTTGGTAGGTTCTGGTATTTTACAGACAAATTATATTTCTTATTTGTACCCATGGATGTTTTTCTCCAGTAAATGTTTGTCCAACTTTGCCTTGAACGCATTTAATGAGCCAGCCGTTACCACCTCTCTGGGAAGAGAGTTCCAGAGTTTGACTGTTCTGACCGTAAAGAAATTCTTTCTACTAGCTGAATGAAATCTTTTTTCTTCTAATCTATACTCATGCCCTCGTGTCCTAGATTCCTTTCTAGTAGAAAAGAGGGTGCGTGACAGTTCCTTATATTGGCCATATTCATATTCATTCATCCATATTCTGGATGTTAGGGTGGGGAAGGGGGATGGATGGAAAACCTGTGCACAAGTTACACTGTATAGATAAGAGATGGTGTGATAGTCAATAATTGTATGTAGTCATATATCCACAATATGAATCACTCATGTGGAGGTGCACCCCTGAGAGTAGAAAGTATACAGATTCCAGGGAAAAAAAAAAAGTACTCTCCTTTGTTTGGGGGCACGCTTATCAAAAAAGAAGAAAAAAACTTTGATTTGTAATGGTTGTAAATTTTAAAACACAACTTTTAATACTTTAAGTTTAAAAAGCTGTTTATCGACATAGACATAGACAGACTACACAAAACATGGAGAAGTGGTAGAAACCACTTGATAAACTCAATGGAGTTCTTCCAGCAGTATATGGCTGGTATGAATTAAAGTATAAATTTATTTGGTATCAATCCACAAATGTTAAGTTTGGTGTACTTATAATTAAGTATTTATACACTGATAGCGAAATGGATAAATAATTAAATCCGGTCACATCCAATAAATTGTATGGTGTGTGTTAACCATATACAATTTGAAGAAAAAAATGTTCAATTAGCGTCAGATCTTTGATAAATATAAAGTTCTGACGTATACTGACAGACAGGAAACGCAGTGGTAGCCACTTGATATAGTGTAGATAATGATTATTTAAAGGTGAGTGGAAATATAAACTCCTGAGGCAAAGAAAGTACAACCACTGATGCTGTGACGACCAGCTAGTACTGGTCCCAGGTTGCGACAGTGAGTTGGTAGTGTTAATGGCCTGTATATAAGGAGTGAAGGGTTTATAGAAAATATAACATCTGCTGTCTCTTTCCCTGGGATAGGGTGCCCTTTTGATGCTAAATCAGTGCAGGGTCTAGCCGAAATCCTTTAGGTAGAGATGAGAGTGCTATTAGATTGAAAAAGGGTTTATAGAGTACTGGGGTAGGGTGTATAAAAGAGACGACTTAAGTCTAGTGGGTTAGTACGCTGCTGCTCCCCATTGTCCATACATTGGTGGGAAGTGAGCGGTACTCACCAAAAGATTGCGTTATGTAAAAAAGAGAGAGATATCTGCTGTCACTTATAAGCAAGTATATGGTGCCCTGTTGACTGGTTGTCAGTGCAGGGTCCAGCCAAATCTTTGCCTGGGGTGATGAGAGTATCTCTGAATGGACTTTTTTATACACCCTACCCCAGTACTCTATAAACCTTTTTTTAATCTAATAGCACTCTCATCTCTACCTAAAGGATTTCGGCTAGACCCTGCACTGATTTAGCATCCACAGGGCACCCTATCCCAGGGAAAGAGACAGCAGATGTTATATTTTCTATAAACCCTTCACTCCTTATATACAGGCCATTAACACTACCCACTCACTGTCGCAACCTGGGACCAGTACTAGCTGGTCGGCACAGCATCAGTGGTTGTACTTTCTTTGCCTGAGGAGTTTCTATTTCCACTCACCTTTAAATAATCATTATCTACACTATATCAAGTGGCTACCACTGCTATTCCTGTCTGTCAGTATATGTCAGAACTTTATATTTATCAAAGATCTGACGCTAATTGAAAATTTTTGTCTTCAAATTGTATATGGTTAACACACACCATACAATTTATTGGATGTGACCGGATTTAATTATTTATCCATTTCGCTATCAGTGTATAAATACTTAATTATAAGTACACCAAACTTAACATTTGTGGATTGATACTAAATAAATTTATACTTATATTCTGGATATTACCTAAAGCTGGGACCCACACAAAGCTTTTTATGGATGAACATCTCAGTGCGATGGTTCTCAACTATCAATGTTTTTGTTCTGATGGTAGTGTTTTATTACAATTCGATGGCAGCATTCTGATGTTTGCCACCATCAAATGGTGAACATTTGATGTTGTTTCGATGATACCACCCTCGTTCCATTCCCAGCCAACCACAACGCAGATGTTTGAACAAGGTTTTTTTGCACATGCACAAATCATGATTTAAAAAAAAAAAAACAATACTTTTGATGCAATGGTAGGTTACCAACACATCGAAAGATTCGATGGCGGAGGCCCAGCAATCATTTGATGGTGGGCTTCCAATGTCCATCCCTACAGTAGAGTCTTCCTGCTGTATACATTAAGCAGCCACCACCAGACCTAGCTATCCAAGGGAGAGACTCTATCTTCCCTATATGACAAACAAAATATGGGTACTTTTGACAGGCCAAACCTACTCAATTGTGTCAAAAATTGCTACAGCTATTTGTATAATAGCAAAAAACAGTTTACAAATATCAGTGCGCGATTAGAAACACAGTGCAGCTTAATTAATCATCACCAAATAGGTATATATCCAAGAAGATACCTGAGATTACAGATAGAGACAAAAGGGTGGTGTGAAAAATAAATAGCGCTCAGTGTTTAACCATAGTAAAATAAAGAAATGAATATCACCAATTTATGGTAGGAATATCACCAATTTTCTATGCACTTTAGTTCCAGCAGATCTGAAGCTGAACCTGCAAATACAGACCCCCCTTTTCCACACAGATGTGTGTTCAAGGGGTGACAGAGGAATACGAAAATAGTGCAAATTATCCTTTTTTTTGCACTATTTTATTGCACTATTTTCGTATTCCTCATAAATTGGTGATATCCATTTCTTTATTTTACTATGGTTAAACACTGAGCGCTATATATTTTTCACACCACCCTTTTGTCTCTAACAGCTATTTGTATAGACAATTTCATACCTCCCAACTTTTTCATGTGGAGAAGAGCCTGAAAAGTGGACGTGGCCAATGTAAATTAGGGCGTGGTGTATGCAAATGAGGGTCATGCCACCGTTTTGGTCGCTGCGTCTATTCTGTCAGACCAAGGGGACTCCCAACTAACCTACCCCCCCCCCCCACACAGGACACTGCCGCCCCCACTGGGATGGTCCCGCGAAAAATGGGACAGTTGGGAGGTATGCAATTTGCTCCTCTGGTTATCTGTTCTCCACACTGCAGAGGCAGACATTTTGTGGAGGGCACCAAGTCATTAACATGCGGCCTAAAAATTTCTATGACTCAGTTCAGCCCCAAAATGGCCTCCTCCACTGTGTGAAGCCATTGGTACTCTGTGAGGGTTTTCATGTAGAGGGCAACTCTACATGATGCAACTTAATGCAGCTGGAAGATAACACTGTTCACTCAGAAACAACTATTGAAAAAGTTAAGGGAATTAATGATGTGGTAAAGGAAAATTTCATGGGTTAAGTTCGTTAATGTCACTGTTCTTACATTCTCTCTTATTCTCCATGATTGGTCACGTAGGAACCTGAAAGTTCCTCAAAGAACAGAGCCAAGAACTCAAGGTGCACAGTGTGGCTTTAAGGTTGCTGCTGCAAGTTACAGCCAGAGGATATAGGAATTATGTGGTCGAATGAGACACCTACTGGTAGACCAGGAAAACACTACACTGTGGATTTAATGCAGCAAACTGAGATTAACACTTATACCCCTTTCACACTGCAGCTATAACCCGGTAATTTGCAGATTTTTAACCTTTTCCAAACAATTATAGCTGCAGTGTGAAAGTGCCAGTTTTAAATTACCGGTTCAAGAAAACCTGTAATTCAAAACGGGTAAAAAGAAGGAACCTAAATGTCTCAGACCCATTATTTTTGCAGTGTGAATGGGTCTGAATCGGTATATTGGATCCCACACTGGTGTCCCCCCCTTGCCAGCGCTCCTCCCTCCTCTGGTACTAGACAGAGGTTACCCCCCCCCCCTCCCCTGGTATTAGGCAGCGGGTACCCTGTTCCCACCCCACCCCTGGTACTTGGCAGTGTGTGGCGGGGTCCATTGGGCGAATGGGAAGTCAGCGGCGGGGTCCCTGCGGTGGATGGGAACTAGTAGCAATGCTAGTTTCCATCTGCCGCAGGGACCTCGTCACTGACTTCCCATCCACCACAGGGACCCCGTCGCTGACTTCCCATTCGCCCAACGGACCCCGCTGCCTCCCCAGCACGGATCCCTGCACGCTGCCAAGTAGCAGGGGAGGGGGAGCAGGGTACCCACCGCCTAGTACCAGGGGAAGGGGGAGCAGGGATACCCGCTGCCTAGTACCAGGGGAGGGGGGGAGCGGGGGTATGGTACAGCTGCCAGGTTCCCGGGGTGGAGGCGGGTCGCAGGCCAGGGACCAGGGAATGGGTGGTATATTACTGATTACTGTTTTTGTACCTTTCACAACGGGTTCAATATGAAAGGTCCAAGAACGGTAATTAAACAGTAATATACCGTTTACAGCAGGGGTGTCCAAACTTTTTGCAAAGAGGGTCAGATTTGGTGAAGTATAAATGTGTGGGGGCCGACCATTCAGCCTGACATTCTTTGAATCATTAATCACATCAGAATGGTCCCCCACTCTGCCCCCATTCACTCTATGTCCCCCAGCCTGCCCCTTTACTGTATTTCCCCCATCCTCCCCCCATTCACTGTATGTCCCCCAGCCTGCCCCTCCTTCACTGTATGTCCCCCATTCACTGTATGTTCCCCACTCTGCACCCATTCACTGTGTCCCCCAGCCTGCCCCCTTCTCTTAATGTCCATCAGTGCCTCCATTCATTGTATGACTCCCATTCACTGTATGATTCCCATTCACTATGTAACCCACTCTGCCCCCATTCATTGTATGTCCCCCAGCCTGCCCCTGCTCCCCCTTCTCTGAATGGCCATCACTGCCTCCATTCACTGTATGTCCCCCAGCCTGACCCTCCTTCACTGTATGTCCCCCACTCTGCCCCCTCCCTTCTCTGTATGTTTCCCAGCCCCTTGTGTGAGCCTGAGGAAGGAGAGGCAAAGCAGGCACTACAAGGACAGGAGATGCTTGGGCTCCCGCTGCTGCCCTCCTCCGCTTTGCATGTTATGGGAGCAAGCTTCCCCCTTGCTGCCTCCCTCCCCAAACACTGCTGTCACTGTGATTGTGGAGTAGGGTGATATACAATTGCAGCAGCAGGGGTAGGACGCCAAACCCATCTGACTGTGGCGGGCGGCACCTCCTCACTGCAGCAGACAGCAAGGTAAAGGCACGCTCGCCGGGGCCCCAACTTTAGTGTCCTGTGCTGTGCTTCCCACATCTGATGCTCTGCCCACTTCGACCTGGAGGCTGCAGGGCGCTTAAAATGACAGCACGGGCCGCATTTGGCCCCCGGGCCTGACTTTGGACATGCCTGGTTTACAGCATGCAATGTGAAAGGGGTTTAACTTGCTATAAAATGTTTAAAAAAACGGGTCAAAGCAGGTTTTGCATTGTTAAAACAGTATCAATCAGACCTCCCAAATTTTATGGGGTTGGGGTAGCAGGACTTACCGCACCATAGGCACGTCCACTCCTGAAAAAAGGGGCGGGGCCATGTGTGAAGGGGGACGAGACCCCTGGTTTTCTTTCTTTTTTTCATTTTTAGGGGCAACCCAGCACTTCTTGAGCAGCTGAGCGTCCCCCCACTCTCCTCTCTGCACTGATATTACCAAACATATTTCATAAACCAAAGCTGACTGGTCTGGGTTAATACACTTTTCCCACAAAGGGCCCCACACACAGCACGATATTCAGGCATTTTCTGAGCGATTCTAACAAATCGCTCAGAAAATGCCTGAAAATGCATGTAAATCGTTGTGTATATAGCCCACACAGCGATTTACATGCGCGCCCCCGCTGTTCTGAATCTGTCCAAGATTCAGAAAGGACGGTGTTAATGGCGATTAAATATGACCAAAGAAGCAATAAGTGAAAAGCGCAGGTTACGTATTATGTCCGTAACCAGCGTACCCTTTATACCTAGCTACGTGCGAACAAAACGTAGCGCAGCGTAGCGTACCTTTATTGTGTATTGCACACCATAGAACCAGTACTATATTAAGAGATCCTTTCGCAGTACTCAGACTCTAATCTGCGGATATACCTTTAAGGACAGAGTCCGTAATATACCTTATCGCTATGCGAATAAACAGACTCAACCACAGTGTAGAAGTAAGGAGATAGGAACTCCGTAAAAAGATGTATTTAAGTCCCTAATGGACAACGGTTACAGGAATAGAAAATACAGATATAACAAGTGATACAAAGTCTAACAATGAGTATAATAAACAGGCTCTACTAGGGGAAGAAAATACAGATACAGGATACAATCAGCCAACAATACAATGAAAATAAATACCGTGAATGCAACCGTTTACCGTCTCCTCATCAAATATGCGCAGCGCAGTCCGGTCAGAGCTCGCTATCGTTCAGGGTTGAACTATAGCCCGGTCGAAGGTCAGGGAAAAGAAGATGTGCCGAAGTGACCAAGGCCGCCCTGGGTCACCTATCTTATAGGGACAGAAAGGGCGGGTCAAAGGCCATTCCTATTGGTCAGAGATCGTATGTCAGGTCCACTGTGATTGGGGGTTAGATGAGGCACCTGGTTTGAATAGGTGCAGGGGAGTGAACTTTAGGAGTCCTTTGTTTGTTAGTATCGTCGTCAGAGATTGTAAATAGCTGTAGAAACCGGTTACATCTAGATTCCTTTGTTATATACTTTCAACCGAAACTGTCTTGGGAATATGGATTATGTCCATAACTATCGGGCCGTGTCTATTGCGAAATATTCGCAATGACCGGAATACTGCGCATAAGAAACGGAGCGGAACGGTACTAAACACTATACAGATAGATGTATGCAATGCTAACTAAGCTATGTGTGGCGTTCTAAACCTTCATCTATATTTTATTTAGTGTCAGTATGTTCTTATGAATTTATGTGTGATAGTATGGCTACGCTTCTGGTCCACTTTGTCACACAGACTCGGGTATGGAAACTTTATTAGCGCAACTCTGCGAACCAAAATGGCGGCCATACTATCCTAAAATGGCGTGTATGCAACTCGACTTTCACAGTCCACCCTTTAACAGTAAATATAAAACTGTTACAATACAAAACATTTTAAACAACAATACAGAAATTCATAATCCTAACAGAGAAATTGGGATCAGTGAATTAAACATATAAGGGGAGTAAACCATCTGCTCTTGGCCGATCCGGGATCATGGATAAACGATGGGCCGCATTTATCGAACAATCTACTCAGGGTCACGAAGGATAATATACAATTTTTGGGATAAAAATAAAAACAGGGGTGGTTACAACATATACACGTTCACAAATATGGTTTCTTTAAAGGGAGGTGGTTTCGATTCTAGGGTCATATACCAAACCCTGGTCTTCCTCTGCATCTCTCGTTCTTACACTCATGATTTCTGTACTTTTTGTCTTTCCCCGGGTCACCACCTTTAAACATTTGAACAGTAGCACAAAGACTACGATGGCACCACCGATACAGAGAAGGAGTTTTCCTATGTTAGCTATGATTCCCTGCGCCCATTCTCCTAAACCGGAGAACCAGTGCATGGGATTCAACCAGGAGGTCCATTCGCTGACTTTGTTACCTATTTCTGCCAGGCTGATATTGTGTTCCCTTCTAAATTCCCATTTAAGCTGAAGAATCTCATCCATCCGATGATCTATGATTTCTTCTGGGTCTTCAGTATTGTTGGTGATGTATGTACAACATTTCACCCCAAACTGTGTAGAGAGGGTGACACAATATCCTCCTGTCATAGCTGTCAGATAGTTCAACACCATCCGATGTTGGACTAGCTCTCTTTTATACGCTTGTAACTCCTTCCCAGTGTATCTAAAGGTGTCATCATAAATCTCAGTGATGTTATCTACCAAGCTGGCCAATGCTTGGATATACTTAAAATGTATGACTCCTCTGGCGGTATGGGTGATATCTAATGCGATGAGGAGTTGGATACCGAACGACTCGTGTATCATTTCAGAAGCTAGGGGTTCTTTCTTAATTGTTAAATCCCTTTTTTGGATTTGATCATAGTGGGTATGAGTGTAAGGAGGAGGTATACCTCTGTGTATGCTCACCATCTCATCATGTGTGAGGGTCATCACTTCAGGTAACACTCTACCTAGTGTTAGGATCCGCCTCCAGCGGATCTGTGTTATGCGCAGATTTCCATATTCTGTGTGTAGTTTCATGTTCTCCCTGGATTCTGCTCCCTGGGTTTATCTCAGCCTGTGTGTGTGTTTACTCGCTAGTGGCATCCAGTGGTCAGCCTGGGCCATTGCAG
This sequence comes from Crinia signifera, assembly GCF_055691185.1. Classification (NCBI taxonomy): domain Eukaryota; kingdom Metazoa; phylum Chordata; class Amphibia; order Anura; family Myobatrachidae; genus Crinia; species Crinia signifera. The sequence continues at coordinate 33,924,586 of NC_139223.1, read as the reverse complement.
GTTACTTTCAGTACTGTGTGTTCTGGACTCAGGTGTCTTGATTAGGCTCCTAGCCTGCAGTGCACACCTTTAGGCAATGTGTAATCAGCACCACATTGTGCTCTCTATATAAACCCTCTGGTTGTTCAGTCCCATGCCGGTTATAGCTTTTGTACCTCAGGGTCTCAAGTGTTCCTGGTTCCTGTTCCCTGTCATCCTGCATCCTGTCGTTGATTCCCAGCTGTGTCCTCCGTTCAGTCTCCTGTCCTCCCGGTGTCCGTGTGTCGTCCTTTATCCGTCTCCCGGTCCCTGCAGCTCCTGTTGGTCTTTGTGGGATTCCTTCTCCCGCGTGGTGCTTCCTTCGGCTGGTTCCCTGCCTTGTCCGCAGCATCTCAGCTCCAGCTAAGTTGATATCCCTCGTGTTCAGATAAGTTGGGAGCTTCCCCCTCTTTGTCTCCTTACTAATCATTTGCTTATTGTGTCAGCGTATAGTGTATTGTTACACCTGTCAGCGGTACTCATTGTGTCAGCATATAGTGTATTGTTACACCCGTCAGCAGTTCTTAGTGTGTCAGCATATCGTGTATTGTTACACCCGTCAGCAGTTCTTAGTGTGTCAGCATACTGTGTATGGTTACACCTGTTAAGCATTAGCACAGCGGGTTCCTGTTTAGAGTGCTATCCACTGGCACCCCTCTCCGCAGGGCAGGGTGGTCCTCGCCTCTTTGTTTGTAGATAGGTTTCCCCTTGTTCATCACTGGCCTTGGCGTGTGTGTTGTCCTTAACATAAGACCAGGTGGCATCGAGGTGGGAGCCTGACTAACGGGCTCCCACGAACGCGGCTATTATTGGTGAAGCCTAGCACCCCGCACACACACGTCAACTCCATCTGAGTACAACGGAGTCAGGTTGGCGAGGCTGCCCTGGTCCTGTCACTATCTCCTTCCAGCCAGTGTCACGTGGTGTCTCGCCAGACAGCGTGGCACAGGAGATCCTAACATTATAACCGGCCATAACAGATAACTCTGGAGCTGAGTTCTGCCCTCTCAGTCCTGCAGTTTTCCTGTCTTGTCACAGTATCTGTTTTGTCACTGTCCTTGTCGAGCCACTTTTTGTCGTGTCATTGTTTGTTGTGTCTGGTCTGTAACCTTGCACGGCTATATCATGCAGGCCATGCAAGAAACTTTAGCGGCTCTAAATTTGGCATTTTCTGCCTTTAAACCTGGGCAGTTAGAGGTTTTGCAGCAGTCCTTACTGCAGTTGCAAAAACTCCTCACAGAAATTTTTCTGATCCTCCCAGAGGTCACAGGGGTTCATTCAGCCCCTAATGGGACCCTGCCTAAGGAGGTATTAGGCAGCAAGTCCTCAGACCCAGAGGTTCAGGTAATGCATAGAAGTGTTCTACGGCCGAAGCTCCCATCGGAGGAGCGTCAGCGGCGTAGAGACTTTAATCTATGCTTATACTGTGGAGATTCAGGCCACTTTGTGCAAACTTGTGTTTTGCGCAACTCCAGTGGTGGCAACAGGGTGTTTCCTCTGGCCAAGTCGGGGCAGGTTGTCAGATCTATGCCTGTCTACACTGTGGCAGAGGAGTGCTCTGAGTCTCCCAGTAAAAGCGCTCTGATTAATACGGTTGGTCCAAGTGCTGGGAGTCCCCATTTTGGGTTTAATAATCTGCAGAGGAGGTGCTCCCCGCATGATGGGATTTCGGTTCATATTAAGTCAGAGTTGCAAACCCTTAAGGGGAAAACCCAGGTGATTGACTCAGATGCCGGGGGCCCGCCGAGCCAGTCCGATGCCGGGGGCCCGCCGAGCCGGTCTGATGCCGGGGGCCCGCCGAGCCGGTCTGATGCCGGGGGCCCGCCGAGCCGGTCTGATGCCGGGGGCCCGCCGAGCCGGTCAGACGCCGGGGGCCCGCCGAGCCGGTCAGACGCCGGGGGCCCGGAGGCCGCAGCCCCGAGTGGGGGCCCGGAGGCCGCAGCCCCGAGTGGGGGCCCGGAGGCCGCAGCCCCGAGTGGGGGCCCGGAGGCCGCAGCCCCGAGTGGGGTTCCGAAGTGCGCAGCCCCGAGTGGGGTTCCGAAGTGCGCAGCCCCGAGTGGGGTTCCGAAGTGCGCAGCCCCGAGTGGGGTTCCGAAGTGCGCAGCCCCGAGTGGGGTTCCGAAGTGCGCAGCCCCGAGTGGGGTTCCGAAGTGCGCAGCCCCGAGTGGGGTTCCGAAGTGCGCAGCCCCGAGTGGGGTTCAAGTGGGTGTTGCCCCAGAAGGGGTTCAAGTTGGTGTTGCCCCAGAAGGGGTTCAAGTTGGTGTTGCCCCAGAAGGGGTTCAAGTTGGTGTTGCCCCAGAAGGGGTTCAAGTTGGTGTTGCCCCAGAAGGGGTTCAAGCCGGTGTTGCCCCAGAGGGGGTTCAAGCCGGTGTCGCCCCAGAGGGGGTTCAAGCCGGTGTCGCCCCAGAGGGGGTTCAAGCCGGTGTCGCCCCAGAGGGGGTTCAAGCCGGTGTCGCCCCAGAGGGGGTTCAAGCCTGTGTTGCCCCAGAGGGGGTTCAAGCCTGTGTCGCCCCAGAGGGGGTTCAAGCCTGTGTCGCCCCAGAGGGGGACTCTGTCCATCTAGTCCCTAAGAGGGATTCTGATTGTCTTGTCTCTGAGCAGAGTTCCAGCCATGTCGGTAACATGGAGGAACCATCTGTTGGTCTTTTTGTTGTTGCCCAGCCAGAGTTTCACTATAGTGCTGCCCACTTAGAAGTGCGTCACAATGGTGATCAGCCAGAGACTCATCATAGTGCTGCCCAACCAGAAAGACCATCAGACTTGGAAGAGGTCATAACCTCTAAGGGGGTCCCTAAAGTCTCAGCCTCAAGGGCCATAATTCCAGCTATACAGTCCAGTCAGTTAGCTGATAATGAAGTTACTGTTGATGCTTTGAACGATATCTCTACATCTATAGTTTTTGATGGGGACCTAACCCAATTTGTTGCGCTCACTAACCATTTTGTCACTATTTTGGAGTCCAGACCATTTTTAGGTATCACTTCAGATAATGTGGTGCTCTATTTAATTTACTGCTTCAGAGGTGAACCTTTCGAATGGGCATGCAAATTTTTTCAATCTGAGGATCCCATTCTTAAGAATCTCCCAGCATTCAGTGATGCTGTGGTGAAAAAATTTGGTCCCAATAAAAGTGGTTCAGATGCCTCTGGGCCGACCATCTTGTCTGCAGAGACTCCATCATGTTTAAGAGAGTCAATACAAAGGGCTCAGCCCATAGCTATTACCGCTGGATGTGCTCAACTATCTTCTCCCTGCAGGAACGCTCCTAAGGTTTCATTTCCTATGGGAATGGAACCAATCTATGGTCTTTTCTCAGATTCTGAAACTGAGGAGATTCCGAATGTGCCTAGGCATTCAGGTGGGAAAGGGAAGAATCATCTGGTTGCTCGACCTATATTTTTTGAAGATTATTTTGAACCAGAGATCTCTTCCTTTCCTAGTGTCTCCAAGCAGGCACAGGGGAAAAAGAAGAGGTATAAAAAGAGGCGCTGACAGTTGCCTTGACCCTGCTTGTTTTTTGTCTAGTCTTGTTGTGTCCGAAGGCCACCTTTGAGAGGGGGGCACTGTTACAAGCTGCAGTCACAGCTTGTTCCTGCTTGTTGGTTGATATCCCCATTCCAGGGTTTGGTATTCTCCATGTAGTGGAGAACCTGGTATTGGGGTCCCTTGACCCCTCTTCAAGGGGGGGGTACTGTTAGGATCCGCCTCCAGCGGATCTGTGTTATGCGCAGATTTCCATATTCTGTGTGTAGTTTCATGTTCTCCCTGGATTCTGCTCCCTGGGTTTATCTCAGCCTGTGTGTGTGTTTACTCGCTAGTGGCATCCAGTGGTCAGCCTGGGCCATTGCAGGTTACTTTCAGTACTGTGTGTTCTGGACTCAGGTGTCTTGATTAGGCTCCTAGCCTGCAGTGCACACCTTTAGGCAATGTGTAATCAGCACCACATTGTGCTCTCTATATAAACCCTCTGGTTGTTCAGTCCCATGCCGGTTATAGCTTTTGTACCTCAGGGTCTCAAGTGTTCCTGGTTCCTGTTCCCTGTCATCCTGCATCCTGTCGTTGATTCCCAGCTGTGTCCTCCGTTCAGTCTCCTGTCCTCCCGGTGTCCGTGTGTCGTCCTTTATCCGTCTCCCGGTCCCTGCAGCTCCTGTTGGTCTTTGTGGGATTCCTTCTCCCGCGTGGTGCTTCCTTCGGCTGGTTCCCTGCCTTGTCCGCAGCATCTCAGCTCCAGCTAAGTTGATATCCCTCGTGTTCAGATAAGTTGGGAGCTTCCCCCTCTTTGTCTCCTTACTAATCATTCGCTTATTGTGTCAGCGTATAGTGTATTGTTACACCTGTCAGCGGTACTCATTGTGTCAGCATATAGTGTATTGTTACACCCGTCAGCAGTTCTTAGTGTGTCAGCATATCGTGTATTGTTACACCCGTCAGCAGTTCTTAGTGTGTCAGCATACTGTGTATGGTTACACCTGTTAAGCATTAGCACAGCGGGTTCCTGTTTAGAGTGCTATCCACTGGCACCCCTCTCCGCAGGGCAGGGTGGTCCTCGCCTCTTTGTTTGTAGATAGGTTTCCCCTTGTTCATCACTGGCCTTGGCGTGTGTGTTGTCCTTAACATAAGACCAGGTGGCATCGAGGTGGGAGCCTGACTAACGGGCTCCCACGAACGCGGCTATTATTGGTGAAGCCTAGCACCCCGCACACACACGTCAACTCCATCTGAGTACAACGGAGTCAGGTTGGCGAGGCTGCCCTGGTCCTGTCACTATCTCCTTCCAGCCAGTGTCACGTGGTGTCTCGCCAGACAGCGTGGCACAGGAGATCCTAACACCTAGATAACAAATTCCAACGTAGTTCATGGAGAGCCATTTGTACGCCCTTCTACCACAAATATAATAAACGTCGTCAGGGAGGAAATAAGGGACAGAGTATTTCATAATTTTATCACACATTATCCATAAGAACATTCCTGTCCCCTGCTCCCTGACTTGTTCTTCACAGGTTTCCGGCTGTAGGGTCATATTACAGTAGCCGGCTGATACTCTGCCGGCCATCATTTTACTTTTCTTCACCGTGTAGACATATTTATAATGTCTCCCACTGGTGCGGATCTTTAACAATAATTCTTTATCAATAGGCTCTCCATCTGGACGCTGGGAGTAAGTTATTGTCTGGTTGTGCCATGTCACTTCCCAAGTACCAATCGTTCTGGAACTCGAGAAGTTCATACATACCAGGGACTTATCCACTTGGTATGGGTGTAACCTAAGACTAGGGGACCTGGTATACAGGTATCTCTTATCCAGTGGCCTCCCTTTATTTAATACGCTTATCTCTGAAATATTAAGCGGGTATGGGACTAGGCCTACACTACTCCTTTTATGTAGTACTTGTGAACACACCCAGCATTCTGTTTGGTTTAAGACCTTACCCACTAGTGAGTGGTAATCACTCAAAGGATGTCGGCCTGTAGTTGCCTTACTTGTCGACTGACATCGCTGGATGCATTCTTCTTCCATTTTCGGTTGACAATATCTACAGACACAGTACTCACCAGACAATAACCCATCACATAGCCCTTGAACTACGTTTTCCTCATACCTTTTACCTTCTCCTGTTATGGGTAAAGTATCAAGCTGATTTTGGGATTCTACTCCACCCATATCTGGGTCCATTATTACACTGTCAGGACTCCGCTCCGATCGCTCTAGAATGTGGCAGCCACCGAGTATCCTTGAATGAGGAAGAGGAAACAGGAAGAAAACAAAGAAATAGATGTACAACTGTGAACCTGTTGCTTGGAGTCCTTCCATCATCTCTACCAGGGGACTTTTATTTGCTCTGCTCTTGGACCTTTGTTCGCTCAGGTTGCTCGACCTTGGCTGCCTTTCAGTCTTCCCGGAACAATGCTTCTAGCGACACTTCTTCTCTTTCGCTCTCTGCACTCGGGAACTCTGGGTTACTGGCTTTCTTGCAGTGGGACGAATGTATCCAAGTCTCTCTCTCTGCGACTTTAATTTATGTAGTGCTGGTCAACAAAACTTGGTACGGTCCTTCCCAACGGTCTATCAAACAACCTGAGCGTAAAAAATTTCGGATCATAACAAAGTCTCCTGGTTTAAGATTATGACAATTCTCTGTAGGCATATCAGGTGTTAATAAATTCAGCTCCTTTTGTTGTTTCCTTAGCTGTTTGTTTAGCTTTAGGATATACTGTACAGTTAGCTCATTGTTACACTTGAGATCATCCTGTGGGTCTATCATGACGTGTGGCTGCCGACCAAACAATGGCCCTTATTCTGGTTGGTGCGGCCAGAGCCGCACACGGGGCTCCGGCCGCACAAACCAATCCCCGCCCACCCTACGGATCGCCACGGCCGTCCGTACACGGACGGCTGGCGATCCGCATAAAAATGGTGGAGGCGTACGCCTCCACCATGGTGGGAGCTGCCCCCTGCATTCGATGGTCGTCGACCATCGAAGGCAGGTCCGCACGCCCCGGCAGCTCCCGCAAGCTGAGACCACACGGACAATCGTCCGTGTGGTAGCTTGTATGGGGGCTGAAAGCTGACATCTGGCGACGTCAGCTTTCCGCCCCCATGAGTTGCGTCATGCCCTCATTACCATGCGTACGCCCCGCGTTTGCATGGGAACGCCCATGAAACGCGGGGCGTATACATAGGGAAATGAGGGCATGAAGCCCCTCACTCCCCTATACGCCCCCTTTGCGGCGTACTAACGTTATGTGCGGCGAATTCGCCTGCACATGCGCAGATTGACCTCTGCGCATGTGCAGACGGAAAACATCGGCGGTACGGCCGCACGCGGGCCGTACCGCTCGAAACAGAATAAGGGCCAATATCTCGAAGGGGGACAAGTTGAGTGGAGCCCTGGGAGTGGTCCTAATGCTATACAGCACAATAGGCAATGCCTCTGGCCATAACAACCCTGTTTCAGCCATAACTTTACCCAATTTGTTCTTAATAGTACCATTCATTCTCTCAACTTTGGCGCTTGCCTGGGGACGATATGGAGTATGAAGTTTACTATTAATCCCCAGGAGTGTACACATGATTTGGAAGACCTCTCCTGTGAAATGAGTGCCTCTGTCACTCTCAATGACCTTTGGGATACCATATCTACAGACAAACTCCTGACATATTTTCTTTGCTGTAAAGGTAGCAGTGTTGGAGGCAGCGGGGAAAGCCTCCACCCAGCTGGAAAACATGTCAACACATACTAATACATATTTCAAATTTCTACAGGGTGGTAACTGTATGAAGTCGATTTGTATTACCTGGAAAGGGCCTTCTGTAGGAGGGATGTGGGATGGCTCTGTTGGGATGGCTTTTCCAATGTTCTTCCTCAAACAGGTGAGGCATGACATTGCCACTCTACCTGCTTGAGAAGCGAACCCTGGTGCACACCAGTAGGCCTTTACCAGCTTGCACATACCTTCCTTCCCAAAATGTGTCAGCCCATGGGCCGCCTCGGCTAGACTAGGAAGGTATGCTCTGGGGGCCACTGGTTTCCCGCGTCCATCTCTCCAAAGTCCGGTGGACTCTTGGCCACATCCCTTCGACTTCCATACTGCTCTTTCCTGTGGGGAACACAAATTCTGCATGTCTATCAGTTTGGATGTGGATACCATGTTCAGTGTACAAAGGTTTGTAGGATGGGTGAAAATATTTACAGGGCATGCGGCCCTTTTCGCTGCCTCATCAGCGCGGCTGTTACCAAGTGACACCGGGTCCTTCTCTGATGTATGAGCTTTGCACTTGATCACAGCCACTCTGTCTGGAAGCTGGATAGCTCCCAGAAGTCTCCTAATGTATGTCGCATGCGCCACTGGTGTGCCAGCCGCCGTCATGAAATTTCGGAGGCGCCATAGGGCTCCAAAATCATGCACTACTCCGAAAGCATATCTGGAGTCGGTATATATGTTAACTGATTTTCCCTTGGCCAGTTCACATGCTCTGGTCAGTGCCACCAGTTCTGCTACTTGTGCTGAGTGAGGTGGTCCCAAGGGTTCAGCTTCCACAATACCTTCTCCATCTACTACCGCGTAGCCTGTGCACAGCTCTCCCGTCTCCGTTTGTCTATGACAGCTACCATCAGTGAATAAGGTTATGTCTACCTCACTTAATGGGCTGTCGCTTATGTCAGGACGTGCTGTAAAGGTCTGATTCAGGTAGGTCATGCAATCATGTTTGTCCTCACCCTCACTAAACTCTGCTTTACCATATTCAGCAACATTCCCATCACCCTCCACCCTTTGTGCCTTGGAGGGCACATGAGGAAGGAATGTGGCTGGGTTTAGTGTGTTGCATCTTTTGATGGTAATATTTACTGGGGCCATCAGCGCCAGTTCCCACTTGGTGAACCGTGCTGAGGACACATGACGTGTTTGGGCAGAATTTAGGAGGGCAGAGACAGCATGGGGAGCATGAACAGTTAAATCGTGTCCCAACACCACATCCTCACTCTTGCTTACTAATTGTGCTATTGCGGCCACACTTCGTAAGCAAGTTGGGAGTGAGCGTGCTACTGTGTCCAGCTGGCCACTGTAGTACGCTACTGGTCGGTTGGCATCACCATGTTTTTGTACAAGTACTCCTGCCGCACACCCAGCTGATTCCGTTCCGTACAGTTCAAAGGGTTTCCCATAATCTGGCATTCCCAGTGCTGGGGCCTTTGTTAGGCTCACCTTTAGTTCCTCGAAAGCCAACCCAGATTCCTCAGTATGAGAGACCCGGTCTGGCTTAGTTGAGGAAACCATCTCTTGTAGGGGTAATGCCAGAATAGAGAATCCTGGGATCCAATTGCGACAGTATCCACACATGCCTAGGAACGTACGGATCTGGTGCTGGGTCTGTGGCAGTGCCATGTTTCGAATCGCTTGGATTCGGTCGTCGGTGAGGTGTCTCAGCCCTTGGGTAAGGCAGTGGCCCAGATACTTAACCCTGGTCTGGCATAATTGTAGCTTATCCTTTGATACTTTATGTCCTGTCTCTGAGAGATGCATCAGCAGCTGTCTAGTGTCATCCACTGATGACTCCAGTGACTCAGAACACAACAATAAGTCATCGACATATTGTATAAGTATCGAACCACTCATGGGTTGAAAGGATTGTAAACAATCATGCAAGGCCTGGGAGAAGATGCTGGGGCTGTCTATGAATCCCAGATACTGGCTGTCGGGGTGTAAAGGGACAGAGAAGAACGCAGAACACAAATCAATGACAGTGAAATGAGTACAATGAGGTGGGATTTGCATCAGGATGACAGCTGGGTTTGGCACTACGGGGAATTGGCTCTCAACTACTTTGTTTACCCCTCTTAAATCCTGCACTAGTCTGTAGCCCCTCCCCCCGCTCTTTTTCACAGGAAAGATGGGACTATTGGCCGTGCTGGAAGTTCTAACTAGGATTTCCTGTTGGAGCAATCGCTGGATCACAGGGTATACTCCTAGCTCAACTTCGGGTTTTAAAGGGTATTGCGGTATTTTTGGGGCTATCCTGCCTTCTTTTAAACGGATCTCTACTGGAGCTACATTTGCCATCAGCCCAGCATCCTGTCCATCTTTAGTCCAAAGGGAACTCGGTATTTGTGCTGTAATTTCAGCTACCCTAGATGGATTCGATTCTACAACAGTGGAATACAACATTAGCCTCTGAGGACTATCCAGCATATCTTGCACTTCTTGTGTAAGATTTCTAGGAGTGTCCAGAAATACCCCATCAGGGGTGCAATAGATGGCACATCCCATTTTACATAGTAAATCTTTACCCAGGAGGTTAGTCGGGGCCGCTGCAGCCAACAGAAAAGAGTGTTTGGTATGCAGAGGCCCGATTGTAACCTCTGCTGGTTTCGTCAGTGGGTAATGTTGTATTTTTCCTGTTACCCCAATTGCTGCTACTGATTGGTCGGTGAAACCCAAGTGAAGAGGAGTGTTGAGAACAGATCTGGCCGCCCCTGTATTAACCAAGAAGGTTTGCCTTACTCCAGCTATATCAACCTTCACCTGAGGTTCCTCTCTAAGGTGTTGTGTTAGTCTAACTGGCTGTAGGATACAGGTATGACCTGTTTCCTATTGTCTTACCTGGGTTGCCCTTAGTACAGTGTCAGCCATCAAATGGGGAGGAGGCATGTTGCGTGACCTGTCTGTCTCCTCCCATTGTCTAGGGGTTGGGTATCTCCGTGTCTCACCTTGGTGAGGCTCCCAGTCTCGTCTATGTGTTTTGTAACTCCTGGGGTTTCCTGACCTACAGTGTGCAGAGTAGTGTCCTTCCTTATTGCAGTTGTAGCAAATAATTTGCTTTCTACCTGTGTCTCTGGTGTTTCGTTGATTTGCAGCTTTATTTGGGGCATTTGTAAAAGCTTGGATGCTAACCATCATCAGTTTATCAGTTTGCAGTTCTCTGTGCTTCTTGATGTTACGGTCGTGGTCTACAGCAGACTCCCGTAGGGCATCTACTGTCATTCCACGCCAATTTGGAAAAGAAGTTTGGACTCTGGCTCTCAGGTTTTCTCTAAGCCCTTCCACCAGCACAGAGACAATCATCTCCCTCAGGTGGGTGTCGTCCTTAGGCTCGGAGACACCAGTGTATCTTGATACCGCCAGCAAACCCCGGTTGAAATATTCGCTAGATAATTCACCATCTTTTTGTTTGACAGTGAATATCTTGCTATATTCCACTGCTGCAGGAAAATACACTCCCAACTGCAAGTTGATTAGGCGTATATTCTCCTGGTTGATCTCATCATTTATCTCCTTGTCCACTTTCAATCCACTATCCTGAATTAATTTCGGGATGTCTATGTGAGTGGGGAGACAGGCCCTCAACATGATTCTCCAATCCTTGTTGGTGGGCTCATCAGAGTTTCCCAGATCCCTTACAAATTTCCGGCACAATGCCAGATCTTTCCTAGGATCAGGGAAATCTGTAATGATGGACCGCAGCTCTAACCGTGTCCATGGGTTTAGCATGGTCATCTTCCTGGTAGGTATCACACCCTCTCTGTCTGCCTTACCATAGGGAACCTCCAGAGTGCGTACAGGGTATGTTTGTACCACATCCGCATTACTGGGACCTGCTTGGGAGTCATCTGTGTCTGTGCTGTGTAGTGCCTTCTTACCTGAGTCCATGACTATGCTGTTGGCATCAGCCGTCTCCTCTCCCTGTGCAGGGGCCCCAGCAGCAGGTTTTGCTGGTTCAGCCTTTCCTTCAATCATGTTAATTGCATGGGAGACGGCCAGTGCCAACAGCTGCTCGTTTTCCTCTCGGGTTTCCTTATAAGGGGATAAGACAGGGTACAAGTTAGCAACGTTTACATTATTACTCAGGTCTTCCTTATTAGTCATTAACCCCTTCGGCACATATGGGGGTGGGGGAGCTGTTGCGGCTACGGTTGCATTTTTATTGTGGCTGATTGTATCTGGCACTGCCAGACATTTGATTCCCCATTGTTCCTGTCCTTCCTTCTGCCACAATTTAAGAATTTCTATGTGCTTCACTCTCTTCTTACGACTGGAGAGTAGACATATTTCATCTTTTACTGCCGATAAGATTTCTGGATCAAAGCTACCAACACTGGGAAATTCTAACTTGCTGCCTCGTGTAATTTTTCTCCATTTCTTTTGGTAAACAACTGCTCGTTCACCGTGCTTACAGCACATAATGAAAGCCGCCGATCCTTTGGGTCGACTCGCTTCCTCCCTAACTGGCACGTTATCACTGTGTGACCCGTTATTACCCATAATTACAGGAATAAACGTTCACAGCTAGTAGATACCGGTGGGTTATTACTTGTCTGAGAGCTCCCCAACCACTCACTTCTCCACAAAATGGCACTATTCCGCAATCAAGCGTGAAGCCCACTATGCGAGGTAATGTTACTCAATCACCAAGCTCTCAACTAGCCGCGCACGTCTAGTTGACCTACAAGGTGCGGCCTAATTTTTCCAGGGTACAACAAACTTGTTTTCCTGTACCCCCAAAAACTGGATTTTCTAAAGTAGCTAATCGGATCACTGGGTTCCGATGTATCTTCTTGTACCCTCCTAGTGGATCAAAATAGGTAGTTCCACTGAAGGGGCAGTTCCTATGGGCACGTCGCCACGTGCACCCTTGTCCTACACTGGACTGTCCTACACTGGACTACACTGCGCTTGAGTCGTGCCGTCACACACCCGTTCGCCTCAGTTTTGTTTCACACTGGGCGCTAGTTACACCTTGGTCTTATGCTTATACTTGAAATATTTCTGTACAGAAAATCTTCCCAGGCTGGTAGCTTCTCACTAGATACTTATGCAGGTATAAATCCCTTATAAAAGGCTATAGGAATCTATTAAAATAATGCTTGAGTTGCTTGTTTTTGGAAAATGAACAAAAAGAAAAAAACTTATTTTCTTTTATTAATCACCGCCCCATCCACAGTATATTACTATACTGTTTAAATAAAGCTAGTGGTTTAATACTGTTCACCTTTGAGTTCCTATGTGTGCTGCATGCGCAGTGCCAATGAACAGCCACGTGTGTACGTGCGTTGTTCACAGGCCCCCACGTGCTCTATAGTGTATTTGCAAGGTTGCGCTCGAGTTTCGCTATATGCAGTAATTGCGCCTAAATGTGGAATAAATCCCTTAACTTCGTCCGAAAGTTACGTATCAAGATGCGAAATAAATCCCGCACTTAATCCGTAAATCACGTACAAAGATGCGAAAATTTTCCGATATGGGCACGTGCGCGCGCACCTTGCGTAATACACAACAGACGCTTTACATTACTGTAAAAGGCCCAGAACTTATCGCTACGTGGCGGAGTCCCTGGCCCTGCAGTAACTAACACTAAAAGTTATAGTTTTGCACAGAGGGGATCCTCTATGTACTATAATAAAACACAGGCCTTTGTCTCCACGTGTGCGAACTTTATCGCACGTGGCACATATACTGTAATAAACAAGCAACTCAAGACACTATACCCCGTTAAACTACTTGTGGCAGGCAGAAGTACAGCTTACTAAACACTTAGATATGCTTTAAAACACGTGGCTTAATGTTTCACTTATTGTACTTCGGGTTCAACGCTAGCACTTCTCGAACCCCGCACCGCCGCGGACCTGGCCTATCCAGCAGTGGATAATAAATACTTCCACCCTTTTGCTGGTATAGGTCAAGCCGCGCGCCTGGTACTGAGCTCCAGAATGTGAAACGGACTGATGAGCCCTTAATTGTTAATGGCGATTAAATATGACCAAAGAAGCAATAAGTGAAAAGCGCAGGTTACGTATTATGTCCGTAACCAGCGTACCCTTTATACCTAGCTACGTGCGAACAAAACGTAGCGCAGCGTAGCGTACCTTTATTGTGTATTGCACACCATAGAACCAGTACTATATTAAGAGATCCTTTCGCAGTACTCAGACTCTAATCTGCAGATATACCTTTAAGGACAGAGTCCGTAATATACCTTATCGCTATGCGAATAAACAGACTCAACCACAGTGTAGAGGTAAGGAGATAGGAACTCCGTAAAAAGATGTATTTAAGTCCCTAATGGACAACAGGGGGTTACAGGAATAGAAAATACAGATATAACAAGGGATACAAAGTCTAACAATGAGTATAATAAACAGGCTCTACTAGGGGAAGAAAATACAGATACAGGATACAATCAGCCAACAATACAATGAAAATAAATACCGTGAATGCAACCGTTTACCGTCTCCTCATCAAATATGCGCAGCGCAGTCCGGTCAGAGCTCGCTATCGTTCAGGGTTGAACTATAGCCCGGTCGAAGGTCAGGGAAAAGAAGATGTGCCGAAGTGACCAAGGCCGCCCTGGGTCACCTATCTTATAGGGACAGAAAGGGCGGGTCAAAGGCCATTCCTATTGGTCAGAGATCGTATGTCAGGTCCACTGTGATTGGGGGTTAGATGAGGCACCTGGTTTGAATAGGTGCAGGGGAGTGAACTTTAGGAGTCCTTTGTTTGTTAGTATCGTCGTCAGAGATTGTAAATAGCTGTAGAAACCGGTTACATCTAGATTCCTTTGTTATATACTTTCAACCGAAACTGTCTTGGGAATATGGATTATGTCCATAACTATCGGGCCGTGTCTATTGCGAAATATTCGCAATGACCGGAATACTGCGCATAAGAAACGGAGCGGAACGGTACTAAACACTATACAGATAGATGTATGCAATGCTAACTAAGCTATGTGTGGCGTTCTAAACCTTCATCTATATTTTATTTAGTGTCAGTATGTTCTTATGAATTTATGTGTGATAGTATGGCTACGCTTCTGGTCCACTTTGTCACACAGACTCGGGTATGGAAACTTTATAAGCGCAACTCTGCGAACCAAAATGGCGGCCATACTATCCTAAAATGGCGTGTATGCAACTCGACTTTCACAACGGGCTGTACAATTCAGAGCAGTCGCTCAGAAAGCTCCTGCTCATCTCCCGCATGTGTTGCTGCGGGCAGATGAGCAGGGCGAGCGACTGCAGACCGCGCTGCAGAACCCGCCGCCGCCGCCGCCGCCACCCCTGCCCCCCCTCCCTTTACCAGCAGTAGCACCCATCGCCACCCCCACCTCACCTCTCCTCTCGGCGGCAGCGCGGCGGCATCGGGACGGAAATGTTAAAAAAAATTAAAAAAATTCAAATTTCAAAATGGCCGCGGCCAGCCAATCACGGCTCGCCGCGTCATTGCCCCGCCCCCTAGAGCTGGCTATATTAGCCAGCTCGAGACAGGGTAGGGGCAGTCAGTCCGACGGCGGAGAGGGAGAGAAGAGCTCCTGAAGTCCTGGGAGGCGCGGCCAATGCAAAAGAGCTTAAAATGCCGTCGCCCCCAGGTGAAGAACACAGATGAAGAGGCAGAAGCCCTGGGAGGCGGCGGCCATGCAAAAGAGCTTAGGGGGCCGCTGCCCCCAGGTGAAGACACCGCAGAAGCCCTGGGGGGGGGGGGGGGGTGGGGGGGCAGGAGTGAAGACCAGATGCAGTTAATAAAATACTAAAACATCTGTGTTTGTGTTTTATTTTAATATTTCCTTTACAGGGGGGCTATAGGTACCGACGGGCCTTTAATGCCCCACATGCTGGTACCTGTGGTTCTCCCAAGTGCCAGCATGTGGGGCAGGCTTGCTGGGACCTGTAGTCCTACTGTAAAAGACAATATTACTGTTAAACAAGCTATCAACCCTGCACCCACCGCCCAGGGGTGCAGGGGATAGCCCCGGGCTGCTGCCCAGGCCTGGGGTGCCCTGGAGAGGGGGGACCCCCTTATTTGGGGGGGTCCCCACCTCCCCAAAAACTCCCGGCCTGGGCTGACTAGTTAGGGTGGGTAATGCTTTGGCCATGGGACACCATCAAGCGTGTCCCCTGTCTATGGCATTACACCCCCTGCTAGTGGAGCCTGGTGCTGTTCTCCAAAATACGGGGTACCCCTATTCATTTTGTCCCCCGTATTTTGGAAACCAGGGCCAGCTCAAGAGCCTGGTGCTGGTCCCCAAAATCCGGGGGACCCCACGCACTTTGTCCTCTGGATTTTGGGAACCAGGACCACTCAAAAAGCCCGGGGCTGGTCATGCCTGGGGGAGGACCCCATGCCATTTTTTTATTTTACAAAATTATTGTCTGTATGACAGGACGAGACGCTGGACCCCAGACTTGGTAAGTAGTTTTTTTATGTTCGTTCCCACTGTACCACCAACGTTTAAAAGTTTGCATATGGGGGGGGGGGTGTCGGTTCTGGGGGAACCACTAGCCACCATGATTACATTTTTTTTGGGGGGGGGGGGGTCCACTAGCCACCACCAATGATTAACTTTTTTTGGGGGGGGGGGGGGAATATTAGGGGGAGGTGAAAGAATACTTATTAAAGAAGACATTAGTTATTTGCTAGATGTGTTCAGTAATAATAACATTTTTGTGATGAAGTGCAGTGTTTTACTTCACTTTCTGTGACAGATTTGAAATCTCCCGTGCTGAATCTCCCAATTTAAATCTCTGACACAAATCTCTCTGTATGTGGCTCATTGTCTGAAATGAGCCACAAGAGTGATATCTCTTGTGCTGAATCTCCCGTTATGTATCTCTGGCACACATCTCTGCGTATGTAGGGCCCTTTAGGATTGCAGTGACACCAAGCAAGTCACAATTACAGAACAAACCACATATGATAAAGATGACATCATGTGGTCAATGGAACAACATACAACCATTACAAAGCCCCATAAACTTACCCAAGGTTGCCGACTTTTTAATGCTCCTCTCCGGGAGAAGCCCGGAGAGTAGACTTTCCTTACCCGATCGGAGGGCGGGGCTTGACGGTGACATCATTAAGCCCCGCCCCCATTATGGGAAATAGGAGAAATGACTGATATCCATGGAGGGGGCGGGGCTAAAATGACGCCATTGTGCCATTTTAGTTCCGCCCCCTCCTCTGAGACCCACGGATTGCGGCATTTACATGCCGCGATTCGGGGGGCTCAGGGGGGTCCCCCAGATTCCGGTAGGATTGCCCACCCTTCCGGGGGGCCGGGAGGGGGACCCGATTTTCAGGAGACTCCCGGGAATTCCGGGAGGGTCGGCAACCCTGAACTTACCTCCCAACTGTGCCGATTTTTGCGGGACCATTCCATTTTTGGGGAACGTCCTGCATCTGCATCGATTTGGCAGTGTCCCATGGTGGGGAGCAGTTGGGAGTCCCAACTGCCTGTCTAGTATACATTATGGCCTGACATTGGTTCACTCGCAAAAGCATGTGGGGCAGATGTAACATGTAACCATGTTACCCATTAGATTTGGGTGGGGGGTGTACTTCAAAGTGAGATCGATATTGCAGTGTAAAAATATAGCAGTCGGTATTTACCCTGCACAGAAACAAAATAACTCACCCAAATCTAATTCTCTCTGCACATGTAACATCTGCCCCACCTGCAGTGCAGCATGGTTTTGTCCATTAGAGAGAGAATTTGCTTTTGCAAGTGAACCAGAATCAGACCCTGTTACAGAAGTGGTATTGCGCAGTTCGCAGTGACATTTACTGAGATTTATGGGCCTGATTCAGACCCATTGGCAAGGCTGCAGTTTTTGCAAATGGACAAAACCATGCTGCACTGCAGTTGGAATACCTAGATATATAATAGTTTGACCTTTAATTACGAATACCAATTAATATATAATGGATCAACATAAGTAAGACCCTATAAAAACTAGTTTTATTAAACCCAGCTCTAGAATTATCCAGGTCGCAGGGTTCACAACGGAACCAGCGTGATTTAAGGCAAATCATACAGACGCCGGTCACATGCTCCTAAACGCCGAAAGAAGGGCGGAAGGAGCTTCATCAAACCTGGCATATAGCGGCAATTGTAATAGGAGGAAGCGAACCACGTGATCCCAGGCGGCCAAATGATTGGCCGATGGGAATCAATAAATATTTTCAATCAATGACAATCGGCTTGTGTCTTGATAAAGCATGTTGTGAAACACGTGTCGACATTATGACCATAGGCCCTCGATTATCTATGTTAGCAATGTCAATTTAAACAAATGTGATATCAATCTGAAATTTTTTTTATAGTTCACGCACCAGACTTTGGGAACCAGTTCACCCAGTGAAGGGCTTGCACTCTCTACCCTGTGAAGGGAAGGGATAACCCTGTATGAGACCAACTTCCACGTACCACTAACGGGGATTTGAGTTGTAATATAATTGCTAGTTAAAGCACCAATAGGTGTATTACCAGTTGCCAACCACTAGGGGTCAGCAAATCACTATAAATCCGAGATAGTGATTAACCTCCATTGAAAGAAGGGTTTAAAATATAATACTGAACCTATAAAGGCAGATTTTGATTAGTATTTATGAATATTGACTGCATACAGTGAGAGAGTATGCAGTGGATAATATAACCCCGCAACATATATTTTTTGGTTAATAATGATATTTGGATAAATACCTGATACCCTGAATATAAAGACCTTTCTGGGCCAGAATCCCCACTGGAAGGCTAACTAGCAGATTGTATTATACAACCCCAATTTGTGTAGGCAATATACTGTCCAACCACCCCTGTAATAATTTCATGATAGCTGTCCCATTGGAAGGCTAACCAGCAGGTTGCAGCAATAAACACAATTCGTGCAGAGAAAATACTGTTCAATTATATACCAGCCATAACACTACGGTGAGGCAGGTTGTGAGAGAACGTGCCTATCACCGTTTTTTCCTCCTGCAGGAAATTAATGACAGTAGCTGCAGAACTAATCAATATGCACTAGGATCTTAAAGCAGCACCGTTTTTCCTTTCAGTGTCAAAACCAATGGGATTCTATTATATGACCGGGTTCTGCCACATAGCAGAATAAAAAAGAAAATATAACTATAAACCCTATTTGAAGGGATTAACGGTCACATTAACGTACAGTATATTTAACCACAAGTGTGTGGAACATAACTGCAATTGTGTTTAAGAACCACCAGAGGTCAGCAGAGGATCATTAAGACCCTGCAAAAAAACATAAAAAATATATTATTCATTATAGAATGTGTCCAAAGTAACACCAAGTGCCAATTGTGATGGAACACACACGAATAATATAAAAGACACAACCGCAGACAAGCAGGTGTTCATTTGAAATATTGCACCACTCAGAGCCTGGTTAAAATCACCAAGTTTATTTGGGAGCGTATGAACTTAAATATAGATACATAGAAATCAAGGCCTATATTTTAAATCTATATACACACTTTTCTAACCTCTTTAAAGTGCCAATCGGCCAATCACAATATATGTTTGTTTGTCATTGTGTGTCAAAAATTTTAACTCTTAAGCAAATTTCACAACTAATAAGGTGAGATTATCCGCAGACTTATCAATTCAACGAAAACGGATCAACTCTCCCTTATTTTTAAAGAATAAGTTCAATAAAGTATCAACTGATTTTTTAAAAAAAAACTATCTTCCTAGGTGTGCATCCATAGCGCAAATTCTTCTTTTTCTCTTTTTTGACTGCACTGCAGTTGGGGCAGATGTAACATGTGCAGAGAGAGTTAGATTTGGTGGGTTTCAACTGAAATCTATATTGCAGTGTAAGAATGAAGCAGCCAGTATTTACCCTGCACAAAAACAAAATAACTCACCCAAATGTATCTCACTCTGCACAGGTTACATCTGCCCCACCTGCGGTATGAAGTACAGTACATGAAGTAATGTTACTATCTGGAAGTACTTTTCTTTATAGCAGGGTTGCCTACCCTCCCGGAATGGCCGGGAGGGTCCCGAAAATCGGGTCACCCTCCCGGCCCCCCGAAAGGTGGCCAACCCTCCCAGATTCTGGGGGACCCCTGCTCCCCCCCCCTCTGATTGAGGCTCCCCCCCCCTGACCGCAGCGTTTAAATTACCTTATCTCGGCAGATCTCCGGGGAGGGGGTGGGGCTAAAGTGTCATAATCATGTCATTTAGCCCCGCCCCCTCCACGGAGATAGGCAACTTGAGTAACTTTCCTTCATGGGGGCGGGGCTTAATGATGTCACGTTTAAGCCCCACCCCCGAAAACCCTGCTGAAAGTCTCCTCTCCGGGCTACCTTTCAATTTGGCAGAATGGATTGCGGCCTGAGGCGTTTCCCGTTTCCGTTTGAAAGGTACCGCCGGCCGGCTTATTGGAGCGCTTTACCGCAATTGTGCTGCATCTCCATTTCATACACTCGAGTGCTTTTCTGTGGACCGATGCTAGCAGTATCTCCCTGACGTCTTCCAGCCCATTAAAACAGGAATGTGGTAACTATGATAAAATTGCAAACTAACACCACTAATACAGGACTGTTAATATTTAACCATTGACAACATTGGACTGTTTATGATCTTCCACAATCATGAGGCTGGCTTAAGTGGATTTTTTCATGCTTTGTTCAAAAGGGAAATTGGTTATTTTTTACCTATTTTTCATATATATTATTTTTTTTTTCTTTTCTCAGGGTAATCCTGATTTTTATTGTGTATTTTTCTATTTTATATTGTCATTGTTTGGTATCGGCCGGTACCATTGTGATCGATTATTAAATCCTTTTTAAAATTTAATTTTTGTCTGTATCTACATGTTATAATTACTAACATAGACTGGTTTAAATTCTATCCCTCAAATCCAAGCGCTTTCTTTTATTTTGTTCTTTGGTTCTGTCTGTTAGGATTGGTTATCTTAAAAAGATAGCAGCTGGATTTAAGGGATCTGTGAGCGAAGAATTATATATTGTCATTAGCCCTACTATCCCCCCTTTTTTTCTTTGTATAATATAGAACAAGGGCCGCATAGGCTCGAGTGTATTTAAGTGCCTGTGAATTTGTGATTGTTAAATAAAGCTATTGAAAAGATAGGATAAGGCCAAAGGAAATCTCAGGTAAGTGGGAATTAGATCTGCCAATCAGGTAGCACAGGGGCGGTAGCTTAGAGAGGGGTACATATAGGCAAGTGGATAGGAAGGACTTCCTCTTTGAGTCTGGATTAGTCTGGAAGCAGAAGCAGCTAAGTCACCACATTCTCTTCCATTCCTCACACTTTTGTACTTACACTCATCATTCCTCCCTGTATAGCTTGCTTTTTCTGTCTGTGTACCTTATCTGCTCCCTCTTGCACAAAATACCCTGTCCTGGATCACAGCCACAAGTAGACAGTGTCAGGGCTGGGGATTTCCATGATGGAAGTGGTGGTGCTACCTGCTGGTGCCCTGGTTACTAGGTTTGATTTCACTTGTGGCATTTAATATGGGGGGTGTCTTTGAGGCACAAGGCCTTCTGTCTGGGGGCTCCCTGCCTCACTGGGGATGTGCAGCCATGCCTGTTACAGTTGGCCCACCATTTCTGCCCTCTCTGTTAGCTAAAACAGTGGTGAGAGCTGCTCAATCAAATTAGTAATGCCCCCCAGGTGCTGCAAGGGAGGGGGATTTAACCCCCAGCACACCAAAGGGCATTAGTAAAAAGATTTGGAAAACCAAGGCTTTTCTCATGCTGGAAGTCCTACACTGCATGATAACAGCACCCAATCTGGGCCATATAATTGTCTTACTGTAAGGCTACATGATAACAGCACTTACCAATATATCTAAGTTGAGAACCAGCCTATCAGGAGTTACCCTAAATCCTCCTTGTGGCACTACAGGAACCAGCATGCCCTCCTTAGGCTCACTTCATGTGGCCTCCCTGCCTACTGGCAAATCCGGGCCCCAGTCTGAGCAGCCTTGCTTACAGGGACTTATGCCTCTTAATTTTACCACGAGTTTACCAGCGATGTTTTTGTTGCTGGTGGGTCATCAGTTTGCAGAATACATGGTCGTTTACCTCACCTCAGACCGCTGGGCACCTAGTTGTTTATACAGGCCTACAGTAGTTTGGTTTCCATGCTTTTCCATTGCAGCAGGCTGCATATCAGAAATACGCCCCTTACAAGGGGTTACAGGGTGCGTCGTACGTACCTGCAAATGCTGGTGTATCCCCGCTGCAGTCCCCCGTTTGGTAGTCTGGCGCATTCTCAAGCTTTTCTGGGCTAGTTTCCCTTCAGCTAAGGTCTCTACACATTCCCCTAGTTTCCCATTGCCCCCCCGAGGGCCGTGGGTCAGTCGAGGCGACCTCCCACCTTGTTGTTTCCCAGGGTGTAGCGCTGTGATGTCTCATGCCTGTGTTTCTTCCAAGGTCACAGTTGGTGCAGATCGTATTTCCTCTGCGGCTGAGCCGTCACCACTGGATGTCGTTCCGATGGTGCTCTCTGCAGATGCTGGTTTGGGCATGTGAGGGCGCAGACAAGCAAAGGCACCTCCCCGAACTCACCCGGCAAAAGAGGGTACCAGCCACGCAAAGTGAGGGGACGAAATGTCCGAGCCTTTGGTTCCAGCCGATAGTTACCCCTGCACCATCTGCTATCGAGCAGGGAGACGCTTCTATGGCTGTTTTCTGCAGCTGGTGGTCCAGCCATATCGTCTAGTAGAAGAAAGAAGAAGAAGACCTGGAGCGCTCTCGGTTGACATAGTCGGTGGGACCTCGTACGCTACACGCCCAGGCATCAGAAGAAGAAGCGAGACACCACCTCTTGGGTGTCCGGTCCTGAGACTTCATCTGTTACAGCCGCTACAGTCCCTCCGGTGCAAGCAACCGTCGAGCAAGGTGCAGCATCGATGAGTGGTGAGCAGACTGATTTATCTGTGTGTGACTCTCACTCGTCGGCCAGTAGCGATGAGTCGGGGTCCCCCAAGTGCTCGCGCCAGTTGGCTAAGATGGTGGCGTGCGCAATAGCTAAGAGGGTAAGGGTCTAGGCGCACTAGGAAAGGGAGGATGCCAGAGGTGGCCCCGCCAGCTGGTGATATGGTACATTGCACCAACACGCCAGTTTTCCGGGGCCTCAGCAAGGGTATCAAGGGTAAATTTATGAGAAGTAAATTTTTGGACCTGTTCACGCTTACTGTGGACAGGAAACAGGACTTTTTAAACGGCCAGACAGTCCGCAGGCAATGGTGAAAATGCTTTCAAAAGTTTTCACAGTTGGCTGAAAAGGTTCCTTATTCGCCTTGTGTTACCTTAGCACCTGGCCAGAGGAGCACAGGAACGTTGTGCGTTACCTGCTGCTGGTTAATGAGACGTTCATAACATACAAGGGCAGCGCATGGCGTGCTAGCGGCAAAAAGTTTTGTTGGTACTTGTGTATTATCCTGGCGCCCAATACATCGCATCGCATGCCACTACTTAAGGCATGTGATGCGATTGTACCCGATTTTGTGCCTTTCCTGGGAGGAGCGTACAATTTTAATATCACGTCGCGCATGCCTTAACTAGTGGCATGCGATGCGACGCGATTATACCCGATAATACATTGTTTACATTGATTACAATGTTAAATGCACCCCCATACCCGATTTTTTTATTGTACACCCACCCTGATGGGTGATTACTATGTGAAATTGGGATATGCAAACCAGTGGCGCAACACAGGGTACTTAGAGTCTTTTTTTGTATTCGGGCTCCTCTCTCTGATGGGATGACAGGATGATGTTCGTTCTCAGATGGGTGAGGATTGCCAAATTATGGTGTTTGACATGTGAAAAAATTAGTCTATATTATTGGGACTAATATCACATTAATAAACCAGAAGAAGGGCCGCCGCTGTATTACTAACCAAAAAGATGGCCACCGGGATGTATATAAAATAAACAATCCTAATGAAAGGAGGCGTGTGCTGTCTGAAACAAAGATGGCCGCGATTGTATTGATATAGGCCTGACATACAAAGGCAAAAAGAAATATGGCCGCCACAATATGAGCCTAAGAGCGAGGCGTGACCCGCAGAATGCGGAAGTCAAGAAAGAAGATGGCCGCCACAATATGAGGTCTGAAAATGAGGCGTGACCCGCGAAACGCGGAGGTCGCGGAAGCCCGCGAAACCATACAATATAAAAACCGGCAGGTGAAGAGACAGGGCATCCAGCTGAGGAAGCCGCCGAGCGTATTAAAGGCGGAGAAACGCGTTCTGGAGCCTGCTCTGGCCAGGCCATTGCCAGCCACCACTATCATTTGGAATGCAAATATCCCACTTGGGATTGGGACACTAACGGTAACGGAACCAGTACCTGGAGCTGAACTCCTGCCATCAAGGGAGTGGACACCCATTGCGGAGATATAAAGCAGTCCCTGCTCAGATATAGGACCTGGTATCCATACCCAGCATAATAAGAGTGACAATCCATGTGGACTGGTAAATATTTGCTCAAAAAGTTAAAAGCTTTATTGTCTCATGAAAATTCACATGCAGCCATAAGCCTCATAGCCAGCCCGTGTCTTAGCTATCTTATATGTTTTATGTTGTATGTCTAGTGTGTCATATTTGAGTGTAATTATTTATATGTAAAAATGCGCATTTACTGATCTTATTATATATACCATGGTTTTTTATTAAATTAAAGAATATAAAAAGCATTATATTTCTCTAACAGAGTTTTATTGTGAAATCTGCAACAACTGTGTCCAAAGTGACTACTACAACCAATCATCTGACACTGGCTTCTATAATACTGTTCAGGAATTTCCTGTCAAGTTGCCAGTGCCTTTTTTTGTCTCCAGCTTAGCTGCATCTTTGTAGTAGCTTCTGTAATACCACCCTGAGTCACCACCTGTCTTTCATTCAGCCCCAGTTGATCCCTTTAGTCTATTGGTGTATCTACATGTGATACCTGACATCAAGATTCTAACATCCCCAGCAGTTCCAGCTGACTCAAATGTTCTCTATCGGTTCCAGCTGACTCAAATAATCTCCATCAACTTCGGCCGACTATAGCTTGCTCCACCTTCCAGCCATCCTCCATAGTTTACCTCCCGTCAGCACATCCTCCAGTGTGAACTCATTCCGTCCAAACCTGCACCCCTACGTTGTCGTAGCCACATCTTTGATTATTGCTCTCCCTCCGTAAGCATTCTAGTATATGTGGAAGAACCTAGCAAAGCCTCCAAGCTTACTCTAGACTCCAGCCCCAGTGTCTGATGGGAATGTCCAGGGGATCCAGGGGAGTTACACCAACCTCTACATGGGTCAGGCTGCGGACCAAGTCATGTGTGAGAGTGACTTTGGCACACACTTGTTTCTGTACTTTCCGTTATTTATAAAATGTGTTTATTATTTGGGATGGAGATCAATTGTGAGCACTTAAATTTGCTTCCTTTCACAATTCCTTTTACTTTCTTAATTTTCATACTTTTATAATACTTACATAAACTTTATAGATATAACACTTGAAGTAAGAGAGAGAATAAATAATATGCTTCCATTTACTGTAAGGAAGTGGGTGCAGACTTTAAGAGTGTCCAGGCATCATCAGCCATGGATAAAAATATTCTCAAACATCAATTACTTAGATTATGACTTAATTGTTCAGACTTTGGGTCTTTTAACTCCCAAGATATACAGATTATTAACCCTTTTAATAAATGGGGTTACCCTGAATAATTGGTTAAACAGGTTTACGAAGAGTGAAATGTAGAGGGTAATGGATCCACACTAGATTCTTTTAATTTTTGCAATGGTGATTGTAATCATTTGTATACCATCGTCATGGTTGCTAGTATTATATATTATTCAGTAACACTTTGTTGGTGGTGCTCCCAGAAATGTTGAATTTTTAAACTTCAATATATTTCCTTTGCAAAGAGGCAAAGGTGCAAGACTCAATTTGTTAAGATAATTACAGTTAGTAGTTTAATACATTACTTTTATTGATAGACAATCTATAAAATCGACTCTCCATATCTGATAATAGCTGTTTATATAATGAATTAATTAAAATCATATTAAATTTAAGTAAACTGTATACTGTATCAGGCGGAAATATGAACAAATGTCCCCACTTCCCCTTTTATATACTTGTGTCTCTCAAATTATATGAGAGGATTTTTGAAACGATAAGTCCTTCCTGGTAGTGTTGGATTGTTGTGTCAAACCTCTTTTTTTTTTAAACTGATTTAACTGTAATCACATAAATTTCTCTGTAAAAAACATTGCTTACAATTACTTAACAAACAAAAAAGAGCAAAGTGTCGCTTAATAATGCATACACCCGGAAGTTTTATACAATAATATTTATTACAGGATATAAAATATTTGATATTTAATCAGTGGTGGCTCATTCCTTTTGGCAGGAGGGGGGCTGCCGCTGGCCCAGTTGCAGGCTCCCCCCACCCCCTGCCGCTGCTGTCCTCCTGGTCCCCGCCACACAGAGCGTTCCCGGCACCTGTACTATAATAACAGGCGCCGGGACTGGCGCATGCGCAGTACATACCTCTGTACTGTGCATGCGGCCAGCTTCTATGGGCTGCTTCGGCTACAGCCCATAGAAGGGAAATCCCGGTCCCGGTTCCTGTACAGTCACCAGGACTGGCATATGCGCAGTACATATGTAAGTACTGCGCATGTGCAATCTCCAGATTTTGCTCGGCAGTCCATATAGAGGTGTCCCGGATGCAGGAAACACCTCCCAGTGGGACTGCCTTTGTGACTGGCAGGTCGGACTTCCAATTGGAAGTCACTGCCAGTCACAGTGAAGCTAGTGTAGTCTCACAGACTGCATCTGGCTTCACTACAGTGGCGGATTTTACATGGGGGGGCTGCAGCCCTGCAGCCCACTGTACTTAATAACTCAACCTCCAAGGTATAGTGTAAGTAAAAGTAGAAAAAAAGAGCAATCTGGTTCATATATTGTATATAGCGACCATTAAATTCAAGTGCAGTTAAGCAATAGTACAATATTTAAAACATACAGTACTGTAATCAAGCTTATCTTATTGTCTGCTTCTGTAGTGAAGAGGCAGTCAATACAGTCCAATGTGTTTCATCCCTTAACACAGTTTTTGGAACTTCCCCAGGGGTCAGATAAGCTTTATTATGTTTTCGAAATGAGTAAAGGTGGCAGTAGCGCACGCAGGGGGGGTTTCTGAGTACCCAGAACCCCCCCCCAGGAGTCTAAGGGCCCTAGGCTGAAAGCTGAGGGTCACCTCTTTCCATGGGTACAAGAATTTTAAAAATCGGCCCTTGGGAACCGGAGATATCTGACTTCAAAGCAGTGGTCCCCATCCAAGCCTGTTAATTGCTCTTCCCAGTCAGATATTTCAGGTTCTGTCTGACTTAGAGTTTTTGTGGGTGTAGATTCCAAAAGCTGGGACTCTCCCCCTTTGATGGACACTAGTAGCTTGTCTCTACTGTTCCCGGAACCAGAGATATCAGCCTTCCAGCAGCTGGTTACTGTTCCAGCTCCACACACCTGGTAAATAGTTTTATATACTCATTGGCAGATTGCTCTGCCTCCTGAACTCTGATCCCCTAGTCCCCAGTACCATTTGGTAGGTGGGATTCTCTAGTTTTTAATTCCATTAAAATCTAAGAAATCTATTTCCGGGAACTGGAGATATCTGCAGTCAAGCAAGCTGTCCTCCCACCAGAAAATATATATATATATGTATTATTTATATACATTTGGTCTATCTATAATACTTTAACTGACCCGGCATATACTGGGTCACCTAAGTGTCCATCTCGTGCTTTGCTCCGCCCCTCTGGAAACCCCCTTCTGAAAATCCTGCGTTTGCCACTGGGTGGCCATACACACGCAGATTTATCTTCAGATCTGGCTGGTTGGAACAGAAATATGGTTATGGGTGAGAGCAAATGACAGTTGACCATTTGCTTGGAAATTCCTTTGTGTATTGTTAAATAAATCACACTATTATGATTTTGAGTTGTTTGGTTTTAAAGGTTCACGTTTTTGAATCTTTCTGAGGAGTTCCTGCTAAAAACCAGTTTAAACTCTTGAAAACATGCATTTATGGTGACATTTAATAGGATGAGATATTTTGACTTTTTGCGATTTTTAGTCAAAAAATGCCCCAATCAAACTTTTTCTGAAAATTGACAATGTAATAGGATACGAATGGCTGTAAAAATCACACTTTTTGCCCTGTAATTTTTTTTTTTAATCATACTTCAGTTCTCATCCAGTTGTTTTCCCATGATAAAGTATACAACTCACAATTTTAATAGGATGCGATTTTTGGAAAACCTTACCCAAAAAATCGCAAATCAAATAGACCAATTTCTAAATAGCGAGTTTGACAGAACCATGCACAGATTAGTGAGATCAGTTCATGGATCTGTCCCCAAAAAATGTGTAAAGGTAAAAATTAGAACAAAAAACATCATGGGGTCCTAGGTTTACCACCCGTCCGGGATTACTCCGGACAGTCCGGTAATTAGACCGGGTGTCCGGAGTCCGGACGGGTGGCGTTCCCGGACTATTCAATGTCCGGGAACTGGAGCTGGTGGCGGGCATCCCTACAGCCGCCGTGGAGGAGGAGGCAGTGGGCACGGCGGCAGAGGACATGTCATCACCTTGCTGCCGCCAGAGATCGCGCCCCAAGCCGCCTCCTCTTCTTCTGTCCCCCGCTGGCCTGGGCTGCTGCGACTCTCTGCCCCTCCCCTCTCACCTGGGCGCTGGGCAAGCACTGTGACGCGCCTCCTCCTCTCAGTCGTCTCATGGGGTCACCTGACCTCGCGTTGTCCCAGCGGAGTCTGGCAGTGGTTGGGTGCTTCCTGACCATCATCTTGGGGGCGGAGCTGTGCTCCATCTGGCTGCCACTAGTCCGCTGTAATTGTGCCTGCTCCTCCTCCTGCCCATGTGCGTGGCTGTTGCTGAACCCCCGCTCCGCACTGCAGTGTCTACTTCACTGGGCTCTTTGAGTGCAGGCGGGACCCGAGAAGCGGCAGAGTTGGCTAACTGATCCTGGGGCAGGTAGGCATCTCACCTCGGGTGCTTTCTCTGGTGCCTGTACACTGTGCATGTTGTGCCTGCTTGTATCCAGGCATCTGCTCTTTATTTCTGCTGCAAACTTCCCTTCCCTCCCACACTACCTGGCTGTGTCCTAATAACCCCCCTGTACCTCTGCTGTCACACCTTGAGGCAGTGTTACATATTTATGTTCATACTGATTATAGTAATTGGTTTTTATAACACTATTATTGTTTATTCATCTGTCACCCTTTGTGTGCCCCCGTCACACTATGTGTGCCCATGTCACCCTGTGTGTGCCCCCGTCACCCTGTGTATGCAGGGTGTGTCGCATAATGTGTAATGGGCATTAGAATGTGTGTGATGTAATGGGCATCATGTGAGGCATAACATGTAATGGGCATCAAGGTGTGTGGTGTAATGTGCAATGGGCATTACAGTGTTTGGGATACCGTGTAATGGGCATTATGGTGTTTAATATAATGTGTAATGGGCATTACGGTGTTTGGTATAACGTGTAATGGGCATTATGGTGTTTAGTATAATGTGTAATGGGCATTACGGTGTTTGGTGTAATGGGCATTATGGTGTTTGGTATAACATGTAATGGGCATTATGGCATGTGGTATACTATGTAATGGGTGTGTGATATGTAATCGGCATTACGGTGTCAGTGTTGTCCCTAATTTAGAAAAAATTTGAGTCCTGGCATAACAAGTAATAAGCATAATGTGTAATGGGCATCACGTTGTGTGGCATAACATGTAATGGGCATTATGGCATGTGGTATACTATGGCATTTTGTATACTATGTAATGGGTGTGTGACGTGTAATCGGCATTATGTTGCCTACGGCGCGCACTGTCCATATTGTCCCTCCTTTACAAAAAACATTTTGAGTCCTGGAATAACATGTAATGGGCATTGCGGTGTATGGTGTAACATGTAATGGGCATCACGGTGTGTGGCATAACATGTAATGGGCATTACTGCGTGTGATGTAACATGTAACTGGCATTATGGTATGCAAACTCAATTAAAGCAAAGCTTAAAAAAATCTCAACATAAGGCGGGTCAAAGGGGCGGGGCAGTGGGTGTGTCAAGGGGCGGGTCACTGTCCGGGAATCTCTCAACAAAAAGGTGGTAACCCTATGGGGTCCCTCTTCCTGAGCATAACCAGTCCCAGGCTCAAAGAACCGGTCCTGGTTTTAGAAATTCAGGGGACAAAAAACATAGTGGATCCTCGGGATTTCTAAAACCAACACCAGGCTCAAGAGCCGGTCCTTAAATGAGTAGGGGTCTACCGTATTTTGGCAACCAGCACCAGGCCCAAATAGCCAACCGGAGTAAAACCACAACCGGGGGAACTTTTTACGCAAGTTCCCCATGCCAAAGCATTCATCCCTGTGGACCCTGGAGGAGTGGCAATCATTTACATGATTGCCACTTTAAAAAAACCCTGGAGATTTCTTTAAAAAAACTCACTTTCTGAATCTCTCATACTATTAAATCCCCCCTTTAATATCACTTTGGTGATAACAATTGTGCTTTATACTTTTTAACCTAACTTATGTTTTGCCCACAAGGTGGTAGCAGAGCTCTATTTTCGGTGCGTGTCCTCGTGTGGACTGAATTCGTCTTTATAAAGACTTTTTTTTTTTTTTACTGGTTGTGGTTTATCTGTTACTGTTCTAAACAAAATATAAAATTTAGGGGGACATTTCCTAAGATGTGTTCTATGGGATATGACCAATCAGATACTGTTTATGATCTTCTAGAAGGAGCTACAAAAATAAGAAGTAGATTCTGATTGGTTCACCATAGCATCCCATGTGAAATAGAACTACCATCTTAATTAATTTCCCCTGAAGTGTCAACAATTATAAAGGATCCGCAGATATCCTCATGAAAATATAATAGACACTGAGTTTCTGTATGTGCTGTATGCCAGCCAATCTCTGATGTTTTTTTAAAGCGCCAATAATTTGCAAGTCATGGTTATATTTGCCAAAGCCTCCTGCCATTCTTCTATGGAGATGGGACCCACATCCGTCTCCCATACAGTTTTTAAATCTAGTAAATCATCCTTTTGGAGTTCCTGACTTAGGGCCTTGTATACCCTGGATTTTACATGTGATAAATCGCATGTGATTTATCACGTGTAAAAAACTGCACATCAAGTGCCTAATTGTGCGTGAGCCCTTCCGGAAGCTGCCAGGGAAATCAGGTCTGACTTGTCATTCAGATAAGTTGAGCTAATGTAAGGGGCCTTAACAGTGGCGTAGCTTGGTTTGGGGCGCCCCCGCCGTTAATGGGGGGGGGGCGCCTCCCCCCCCCCCATCACCGCAGGCTTACCTGTCTGCGCGTCCCGGCTCCCCTCCTGGCTTCAATTAATAATTCTATGCAGACGGACCACGATAAAATGGCCGCCCCCATACAGTTTCAGAGAACTGTCTGCTTTATGGGGCGGCCATTTTATCGTGCTCCGTCTCCATAGAATTGATTGAAGCCAGGAGGGGAGCCGGGACGCGCAGACAGGTAAGCCTGCGGGGGATGGGGGCGGGGGCATTACTATAGCACCGCAGCCCCCCGGCGCCCACACATGCACAGCGCCCCCCCGCGACTGCGCGGGCTGCGGTGCTATAGTTAAGCCACTGGGCCTTAACACTGTGCTGTGGTACACAAGGATACATTCAACTGCAAAGATAAATTCAGCTACATATCACAATGAAATTCTGAGGTAAGCTTACAAAACCACCACAAGAGGGCGCTCATAGCTCATAGAAACATGGAACTGCGGTCAGAGTACTAGAATGGGGCCAGAATTTAGCACTGCACCATTGCACCTATTCCTTTAAAATCTTCCCAGATAGCCCGCAGTGACAGTGCAACTGAGTCCGGAGATTCTCCGGGCATACCGCTCAAGTGGCTAAGAGCGAAGGAGACCGGTGTGCAGCCTCCTCCATCCGGGACCCCCTCTTCTCTGCAGCGCTGTAGAGTCTAAGCACTAGAGGGCACAGACTCTAATGCACATGCGCAGATCTCCGGGAAAATTGTGGGGTAGATATTTTTTGGTTATTTCCACAGCACTGCTGCTGTCATCACAGGATGCTGGAGGGGTAAAAACAATTGGATGACCAGATCTCACGTGTGTACGGAGGTCCCCTGATTGGGGTTAGAGGCAGGGCCGGATTTGTGTCTAGGCCTGTGAGGCACCGGCCTCAGGGAGGCACCAATTAAGGGCGGCAGGCAGGCTGACAGTCTGTTAAATAGCAGCATCGCACAGCGGGTGGGCGGCGGCGAGTGACGAGCGCCGCCACCGCAGACATGAATTATCATATGTCAGCGGCAGCGCCGCTCGTCACCCACCACTGCCCACCCACTCTGCCATGCACATTACATCACCACTTAGTGGCTGGGTCCGATGGTCCCGCTGCGCATCCGGAAATGGCTCAGGCTCACTGCTGCCGGCGCCCGCCCATTGGCTACTCTACACACACACAGTCTATTTGCTGCTGTGTATCCAGCAGCTGAGCTGAGCTGATCAGCGCGCAGATCCTCCCTGCGCTCAGTCAGTCACAGTGTGTGAGCTGGAGAGAGAGACTGACGGAGACACTGTGCTAATCACTGTACTAATAAGTGCCTCCCTCCGGGTCCTCCGAACAGTGAGCAGTACAGAGTGCTTAAAAAAATATTGAGGTGGGCTACACTCAGTTAAATTTTAATGAAATATATAAATAACAATGTATATACATATATGATTGCATTAAAATGTTGTGCCTAGGGGCGGCCTGACCCCTAAATTCGTCCCTGGTTGGAGTAACAATGATCCTGCACTGTCCACACACTGTATTGTTCCCACAAGCTGGTTGGAGTCCAATAATCGGCAATTATAATCCTGTGGGCCCAACCGAGGGAGTGGCTGTTGTTGGTAGCCTACCTTCAACCTCGTGGCCAGGGATGTCCAATTTTGTAGGAATTGAGCCGGATAACAATGGTATGGTATGGGTATATATACCCTTTCTTAGTTGGTAATTTGGTACTTGTGTATTATCAGGGCGCCTGCGAAATCGGACGAAAATTGGCAGCAAATCGGCCGCAAATCGCATGCAAAAATCAGATGCAATTTAGCGGCCGATTTTTGGCAGATTTTCCGCGTTTTCCAGCCAATTAGCATGCTACTCCATCATTGCACAACTTGCACACCCCGATTTCCATCGTAGTGCATCGCATCACATGCAATATAGCGGCATGCGATGCGATTTGATTTTTAATTGTACAAGCACCCTGATGGGTGCTTACAATGTTAAATGCACCCTCATTGTCAACCCCATCCCCACTATCAACGCCAACCCGAAGCGTGGCGAGCGTAGCGAGCTCGCGAGGGGCGGCGGTACGCGTCCTCCGACCTTTTCATACCCCCACTAATCACGTCGGCGTGGAGTCGATTTTAGATAGTGTGGCGAGCGCAGCGAGCCACCGTGCCCGAAGCGTGGCGAGTGCAGCGAGCCCCGCGAGGGGACACGGAATACATGTAAAGTAATCCGCGTCCCCTCACAGGGCTTACTGCGCTCGCCACACTATCTAAAATCGACTCCATGCCGACGTGGATAGTGGGGGTATGAAAAGGTCGGAGGACGCATACCACCGCCCCTCGCGGGCTTGCTGCGCTCGCCACGCTTCGGGTTGGCGTTGATAGTGGGGGTGGCGTTGACAATGGGGGTGCATTTAACATTGTAAGCACCCATCAAGGCGCTTGTACAATAAAAAATCGAATCGCATCGCATGCCATTTGCTGGCATGCAACATGCAATGCTATGCAATATTTAATTGTACAATCAGGGGCATTTTCCCGAAAATCGAATCGCATCGCATACTGTATGTTATGCCATGGTATGCGATGGGCGCCGTGGTAGGAAACAAGTACCTGGGGGTGAGCAAGGATGGAATAGCATGCAAATCGGCAGGAGATGGCCGAAAATCTGCCAAAAATCGGATGCAAATCGGACGCTAAATCGCATCGCGGATCGAATTGGCCGCAAATTGGCCGATAAATCGTATGCAAAATCCTATGCGATTTACATTAAATCGGGCGCCCTGATAATACACAAGTACCGGCACCTCTGCATTGGTGCACATGTAACCACCACTACATACTGTACAACTGGTGGGACATCTGATGGGACTTTGGCTAACAATGAGGTGCAGCAAGTGATGGCGACCAATCAGCAATGTGCTGTGATTGATCTAGTGCATCTCAGCACTGAGATCATGAGTTCAATTCCCAACCCAGGCAGCATCTGTGCAGAGTTTGTATTGGTTACCTCCGGTTTCTCTGTTCTCCTACCACACTCAAAAAAACTTACTGCCACTGTAAGTTAATTGGCTGCAGACTCTAGATGAGCAGTGCGTGGTAGGGAATATAGATCGTAAGCTCCAATGGTATTATTCACTCTCTGTATACATTCCCGGTTCTTTCTGTATAAATAATATTAATAATAAGTCACACGATAGGAGTAAATATTTGATGAAGGATAATTTACAGTCGCACATTGTTATCAGATAGTATCTTCAAAACGATGTTGTATGTCTTCAGTAGACCTCCGTATTGCTAACATTTATCTTAATCAGTGGCTGTGTGTACATTGCGTTACAAGAAGAATGCTAAACTCTAGCATTACGGAGATGTTAGCGGAGATAGCGGCCTCACATGTGTCTCGGGGGGGGGCGACGACTGAGGAGTATAGGGGGGGAGATAATTAATAATATAACAATCCACAGGCGCTGCGGCTGCTGCCCAGACTGCGATAGTCGGGGTAATGAGCCTCTTCCCCAGAGCTAAAGGCCACATCGTCTAACCCTGTCATCGTACGCAGTTACTGTATGTTCTCAATGTCCACTTAGCAACTGGATTTATATTTCCAGGACAGCGGCATCCGCTGGAGTAAAATAATGACTGTCCTTATTTATGTCTAATGGTAGAAGTCAGTATAAAAACATTTCTCCTGATATTACTGATAATAATCCACTACCCAGACTCCGGCGTCTCAGCTACCACATCAAGGCCATTATTCTGGTTCACTCGCAAAGGCAAATTCCTTCTCAAATGGACAAAAACATGTGCACTGCAGGTGGGGTGGATGTAACTTGTGCAGATAGAATTAGATTTGGGTGAGTTATTTTGTTTCTGTTCAAGGAAAACACTGACTGCATTATTTGTACACTGCAATGTAGATCTCACTTTGAAGTAAAACCCCACCCAAATCTAATTCTCTCTGCACAAGTTACATCTGCCCCACCTGCAGTGCACATGGTTTTGTACATTTGAGAAGGAATTTGCCTCTGAACCAGAATAGGGGCCCAAGTAAGGCGAACAGATGCTGGCAAAAAACTGCGGCTGCAACTTTACACCTCGGGGTATCTGTAGACACCTGAAGAGGGTTACCTTTTTGGATGCGGTGAGGTCGTGCTTCCCCGATCTGTCGGGTTCCAGTCGGGAGTCTTCTCGGGAT
Source organism: Crinia signifera (assembly GCF_055691185.1). Taxonomy (NCBI): domain Eukaryota; kingdom Metazoa; phylum Chordata; class Amphibia; order Anura; family Myobatrachidae; genus Crinia; species Crinia signifera. The sequence continues at coordinate 33,889,733 of NC_139223.1, read as the reverse complement.
ACAGGATGATGACACAGAGCAGTCGACACAGAGTTAGGTTGACCTTTTATTCTACAACGGCCACATAAAGCATCAACCTCTTTTACGTAGTGATGTAACAGTAATTTCACAATACAACAAATGCAATATAACCTATGCTAGGTAAAAACAGCATTATCACATTCAATACTATGCGGCCCACAGTGATGTACCATAAAAGGGCTATGGAGCTACTGGTAACTCTAAGTTACTCCGTACCCGGCTCCTCACTGTATTTCAAGGAACCAATACTAATCTCTACTGGACCGGCGAGCGGATCCACCATTACCGCTGAACACGGCAATAGGACCGAATGCGAGTGAACCTCACCACAAACTGTGACAGTAATGTTTAGTTTTAACAGATTACCATATGATCGATACACAACCTACTCTGGGTACCCGGGTACACTCTCTATTACCTAAGACCGGTCAGTCCAGATGAGGGGCCTATGCATAGGGCTTGAAGCACTTGATTGCGGTTCCGGGGTATTCTACAGGAGATCGCTATTTGGTTCTCTAACCACTGGGTGGCAGTATTGTTCCAAGCAAGATCCCTCTCATTCATTGGTAAAGTTAGTTTAGCAATATGGCAAGGAGGCCTCCGTGGCCCTTATAGTGGCTTGTGTTTCCTTGCCTAGGTAAAAAGAGCGAGAAGGGCCTTACTAGGGATATGTTCTCAACAACAGTATATAGCTAGGCCAGTTCGAGTTGCCTGACAGATTCCTAGTATGTAGAGTTGAATGGCTAGATGGCCTAACGGGCTACTCAGTCAGTACCACAAGGGAAAAGTCTATCTGCACGTGTCCCCCCTTCTCTCTGCACAGAGATGTCAGTATTATTTGCCCCAGGGGCAGACTTACACTTTTAGCCGACGTGGACTTTGGGCTGATTCAGCTGGCTTGAGGAGATGGCTTCTCTCTTCTTTTCTCTCCCTCAAACCAGTGCCTGTCATGCTGAGGCTCTCAGGCTCGCTCTCCCTGTGTTGCTGGTGTGGCTGGTAAGCAGGGAGGTCGGCGGGGGTCACAGCCTCCCCGTGTGTCTTTCTGCAGCTCTTGGGCAGTGGGGTCAGCGGGGGTCGCCATTCCCCCACACTAAGGATGCGGCTAATGAGTGGCTGCCGCTGTGGGAATTCTCCCTTACTGTGCGTGGCCGGCGCGGCTAACAGGCAGGGAGGTCAGCGGGGGTCACGATCCTCTCCGCGCTCCCTCTCTTGCCTGGCTCCTGCGTCCCCGGGTGCCGCGTCTCACTGTACCTGCTGCTGGAGGTCGGCGGGGGTCACGCTGACGTCAGCTGACTCCTCGGTCTCTTCTCCGGCGGGCGCTTCTTCCTCTCTCCTCCATTCACGTTCCACGCTGCTGCACACTTCACCCGCGTTTTCCTCCTGGGACCCTTCCTTCTCCCCGTCGGCCTGCCTCTTCCTCCTGCTCCCCTCCAATCAGGTTAGTCTTTCTCCCTGTCCATCACGCAGCGCCGGACCAGGGGGTATTAACCCCGCGCGCGCTGGAGTGTGCCTGCCGGGTCTCCAATTAACCCCTTCCTCTTCTGGGGCTTACATCCGCCCGTACTTTTTCGTGGTCGTGTCCTCACGCCACGTTACCGAAGAAACAAGCCCGAACTGTTCGAAGTTCCGAATAAGTAAAGTCTCTTTCCCAGTCCAACTTTTTCAGTAGAACAAGCAACTTGCAAATAGTTACAACCGTGCCATTGTAAACGAACAATCCACATATATATACACACAATAACATGAGGAATGACACAATTCGATTACATTTATCTGAGTATGACTACGCTCTATACCACAACGGCAGCACCCCTGTTGGGAGGAATGTTGCCCACCCCCCATTCGGTGACAGCTCCACTGTACTCTGCAACATGCTCAGGACGAGATTCTGGCCACCATTATCGCTCACTTTGCTGCTTGACTTGAGGGGCAACTGGATTCGGTTGGGGTGTGACTTATGATGGTTGCGATGGATCCGCTGCTGTCGGGTTCCATCTGGATCTCCCACCTGGTAGCTCCTGGTTGTCGACGTAGGTCCCTTAGTGGCCATATAAGGGCGGGTTTTCCATTTAGGGTGTACTTCGCCTTGTGACGGGTCCTCTGTCATCAGCCCGTTCTGCGCTCGGGTATGAGAGTAGCGCTGGCTACATACATACGGCCCCTCCTTTGTGTCTCCTGCCACGTGTGCTGTTTTCTTGGAGTGCATACCATTCCCCTGAGGTTGGTCTTGGGGATGGCTGAGGTGACGTGGGTGGCTCCCATGCCGCTTGTTTCTTGACGCGTATCTGTTGCCTCGAACAGAAGTACCACCAGGGCCAGTGACATTTGCTGCTTGGAGGCCCTTCTCGCCTCTGACGATGTCAAATTCTACCATCTCGCCAGCCCTCAGGCTTCGGTATAATTTCCACGGGTCACTCTTCTGGATGGCGGTGTAGTGGACGAAGATGTCTCGCTTTGGGTCAACACACTCAACGAACCCATATCCACGTTGGACATGGAACCAGATAACTTTCCCTCGACTTTTCATGCGAACGGGAGGGTCACGGCCTAACCTGGCAGATAATTCGCTTACATTTATATGGCTCTGTCTGCCATAGTAGGTCTGCCCGTCTTCACCTGGACCTACTCTTCCTGTTCTCCCCGAGGTTCGGCCCTCACCCTCGGGGCATTGGAGTTTAAAGGATCAGTTGGACAGGCCCTTTCAACGTGCTCCACTTCTTGACACCGCTGGCAAATGGGTCGGTCTTGGTAGTCAAACGGATTGGTTGCCCCTCGACCAGACTCCCGAGGTGGCTCCCATTGGTTTCGGTTTGACTGCTGTCGTTCTGCCTTCCATCTGGCTCCCTCGCTGTCCGACGCAGTTTGCCGTGCTACCTGGCGCATCTCTCGCTGCATCGCGGCCATCTCAATGGCTAGGTCTTCTACCTGGCGCTGGAGGGACTGACCGGGGTCTCCCGATGACTGCTGGCTATGCTGTATGGCCCGGTCCCTTGGCTTCCCAGGCTGTTCTGGGTTTGTTGCCGCTGGTCCTCGAAACCCCACCATCTCCGGATACTCCACCTCAGGGTCGGAGTGGTTCCCGATGGTGACAATGGCGGTGTTTTTAAAATCGGCAAAGGATTTACCCGGCATTTGCATCTTCAGGAGCCGTAGCTGGGTCTTAATGGTGGGGTTCGATACTCCTTCGATGAACTGTATGGTAAGGGCTTCGTCGCCATTGCGAATTTCATCTTTGTCAGCCGCTTGTATGAGTTTCAGGGTCGCCTGTAGACTCAGGGCGAAATCCCGGAGGGTTTCGCCCGGCCTTTGTTTCCGACCGTAGAGTTGCACCTTCAGCTCCGGGAGGGTGGCGGTCTCGAAGATCGTGGCCAGCCGATTCAGAATCTCGTCGGTGCCTGTCTTTTGGTCGTCGGCCCACGATTCAACCTCACTGAGGGCGGAGCCCGTGAGTTGGCCGATTAGAATTTGTACCCTCTGTTCTTCACTCGGGGTGTAGAGCTGGTGTATGGCCTTCAGTTGGTTCTTAAACGCTGTGAACGTGGCGCCCTTGTTGGGGTCCCCACTGTAGGTCAGCATCCATGGGGCCCCGAAGTAGTAGGGTAGGGTGATGGGAGCATGAGGGGTCGCTGCTGGAGCAGGTACTGCCAATGCAGGGGCAGCCTGTTGGTCGCCGTTGGAGGCCACGACGGGTGGCTGTCCACCCCCGACCTGTACTGCGTCCATCCTGGTATCAGATTATACTCCGCGTCGACTATATCCTGTTCGTGACGCCAGAGAACTGTAGGCACCTGAAGAGGGTTACCTTTTTGGATGCGGTGAGGTCGTGCTTCCCCGATCTGTCGGGTTCCAGTCGGGAGTCTTCTCGGGATACAGGATGATGACACAGAGCAGTCGACACAGAGTTAGGTTGACCTTTTATTCTACAACGGCCACATAAAGCATCAACCTCTTTTACGTAGTGATGTAACAGTAATTTCACAATACAACAAATGCAATATAACCTATGCTAGGCAAAAACAGCATTATCACATTCAATACTATGCGGCCCACAGTGATGTACCATAAAAGGGCTATGGAGCTACTGGTAACTCTAAGTTACTCCGTACCAGGCTCCTCACTGTACTTCAAGGAACCAATACTAATCTCTACTGGACCGGCGAGCGGATCCACCATTACCGCTGAACACGGCAATAGGACCGAATGCGAGTGAACCTCACCACAAACTGTGACAGTAATGTTTAGTTTTAACAGATTACCATATGATCGATACACAACCTACTCTGGGTACCCGGGTACACTCTCTATTACCTAAGACCGGTCAGTCCAGATGAGGGGCCTATGCATAGGGCTTGAAGCACTTGATTGCGGTTCCGGGGTATTCTACAGGAGATCGCTATTTGGTTCTCTAACCACTGGGTGGCAGTATTGTTCCAAGCAAGATCCCTCTCATTCATTGGTAAAGTTAGTTTAGCAATATGGCAAGGAGGCCTCCGTGGCCCTTATAGTGGCTTGTGTTTCCTTGCCTAGGTAAAAAGAGCGAGAAGGGCCTTACTAGGGATATGTTCTCAACAACAGTATATAGCTAGGCCAGTTCGAGTTGCCTGACAGATTCCTAGTATGTAGAGTTGAATGGCTAGATGGCCTAACGGGCTACTCAGTCAGTACCACAAGGGAAAAGTCTATCTGCACGTGTCCCCCCTTCTCTCTGCACAGAGATGTCAGTATTATTTGCCCCAGGGGCAGACTTACACTTTTAGCCGACGTGGACTTTGGGCTGATTCAGCTGGCTTGAGGAGATGGCTTCTCTCTTCTTTTCTCTCCCTCAAACCAGTGCCTGTCATGCTGAGGCTCTCAGGCTCGCTCTCCCTGTGTTGCTGGTGTGGCTGGTAAGCAGGGAGGTCGGCGGGGGTCACAGCCTCCCCGTGTGTCTTTCTGCAGCTCTTGGGCAGTGGGGTCAGCGGGGGTCGCCATTCCCCCACACTAAGGATGCGGCTAATGAGTGGCTGCCGCTGTGGGAATTCTCCCTTACTGTGCGTGGCCGGCGCGGCTAACAGGCAGGGAGGTCAGCGGGGGTCACGATCCTCTCCGCGCTCCCTCTCTTGCCTGGCTCCTGCGTCCCCGGGTGCCGCGTCTCACTGTACCTGCTGCTGGAGGTCGGCGGGGGTCACGCTGACGTCAGCTGACTCCTCGGTCTCTTCTCCGGCGGGCGCTTCTTCCTCTCTCCTCCATTCACGTTCCACGCTGCTGCACACTTCACCCGCGTTTTCCTCCTGGGACCCTTCCTTCTCCCCGTCGGCCTGCCTCTTCCTCCTGCTCCCCTCCAATCAGGTTAGTCTTTCTCCCTGTCCATCACGCAGCGCCGGACCAGGGGGTATTAACCCCGCGCGCGCTGGAGTGTGCCTGCCGGGTCTCCAATTAACCCCTTCCTCTTCTGGGGCTTACATCTCTTTATAAAATAATGTTGGCTGTATATTCCCTGGATGTTTTCGGGGGATCCTGGCCAATAGTAAGGATCCCCAAATGTTCTATGGAGAAAGCCTATAAGATACAGGATCTCTGATATCTGCTGTGGTCTGACAGCAGCTGGAGCCCTGGTAGATTTCTGTGGAGGATATAAAGCTGATTTACCAACTTTACCTCAGTGCTGAGCTTGCAAACTCCAGGGAAGAAGGTGTTTGTGTTTTTATGTTATCGCACATCTGGCCCCCCTCTGGTAGATGTTGTAGACCCAGGGGTGTGACTGCCACTGCTGGTCTCCCACCCATTTTTCTATCATCTAGGTTCTAGGTCATAGTTGACTAGCCTCCTGCATTCTGCAGGAGACTGTCTGAAATAGCAGCAATCTCTCTCTCTCCCTCATTAGTCTAGCAATCTCCCTCATTTCACCTAGCCCACATTACACTGTTACATCATAGTTACCTCCCCTCCTGCATTCTGCAGGAGACTCCCTGAAATAGCCGCAATCTCCCTCTCTCCCTCATTAGTCTAGCAATCTCCCTCATTTCACCTAGCCCACATTACACTGTTACATTTTTTGGAAAAAAGGAATGAGAGACAGATACATTTACATTGAATCATCAGCAGCATTTCCCAGCACCTTAGCAAGTATAGTATCTCTTACTAACTGCTGTGGGGATCATCTACATTTGTATATAAGTAATTTTAGAAGATTCCTCTCAGATGTAGCAGTGCACAGCCACGCTTCTAGATGCCACGTTCACAATCTCTTTTCACAATCTCTCCATATATGGAACTAGACACGTCCTTTGGGTGGAGCATGACACGCCCCCTCAATGGGGCGCGTTGCAAAATTCTACTACCAACTATAATCTCCCTGAAACTAGTTTTCAAACGTAGGCAAGTATGATCTAGGTAGCCTGATCCAAGTTACCTCCTGGCTATCTATCTAGCAATCTACCTTATTGCACCTAAAGTCCTGTATACACTATAAAATATTGTTAGCGATATAGCTCAGAAACAGGATTTTATCGCCGGACGGCCTCACATCCGCGCGATCAGGTCTGAATGACCTCCTTAGATGCAGACGCTCACAGTGACACATACAGCAAGCTGGTGTCACATCTCAGCTGGATAAGTGTTGTGCCTCATGCTGATGTCTCGTGATCCGTGATTCCCACATGTGGTCTTTTCTAACGGAGAGGAATGTGTTGTGAACCTTTAATCATATATTAGG